>NC_140958.1:13279445-13879445 GCF_014529385.1 Adiantum capillus-veneris | reverse complement strand
AATTCACATTCTTTGTAGATCATCAGGCACTCTTGTACTTAGTAAACAAACCTTGTAACATAGGACGAATTGTAAGATGGTTCATTGTGTTGCTGGAGTTTGATTTTACGGTAGTAGTTAAGAAAGGAAAAACTCATCAAAGAGCAGACCACCTTTCTCGATTACTACGTGGAAAAAAAGCTACCGGGGTAGATGATGATCTCCCAGAAGCATACCTGTTTAATATAGAGATGGTACTGAAATGGTCAAAGCAAATTATTCCGTTGCTGACATATGGAATGAATCTTGATGACAAACACACGGTGGAAGACGTTAGACAAGCACGAAATTACACAATGCTTGCGGGAAGAATGTACCATCATGGAAACGATGAAATTCTAAGGTTGTGTATAGGCCCAGAGGAGTACGAAGCGTATCTAGAGGAGGCCCATACACAAACAGGGGGATTCCATAGAGGAAATCAAATGATGTATGAAAAATTAAGAAGACTTGGAGTGTATTGGCCAGGAATGGTAGGCGATGTAGCTAATTACATCAAGAAATGTGACTTTTGCACATCCAATACCACAGTGGATTATGCCACATTATACCAAGTGACAGTAGCACCCGCATGGAGTCATGCTATTGTGGAATATTTGACTAATAAGGAGCTGCTAGGAGATTGGTCTAAAGCAAGACAAAAGGCTTTACAAATCGAAGCGAATAGGTATACCCTCATTAGTGACCAATTGTATAAAAGAGGAACTGATGACCAGCTGAGGTTAGTTCCTCATGAAAATGACTACTTTCCATTATTGGAACAAGCTCATGCAGGCATAGCAAGAGGTAATTTTTCAGCAGAGAGAACCGTAAAAATCATTATGGTTGCAGGTATATGGTGGCCGACCATGATTCAAGATGCAGCAGAATTTGTGAAAAGGTGTGATGAATGTCAACGCACTAAGGTACCAGTTAAAAGAGACGAAATGCCTTTAAGACCAATGATGAGTGTGCTAAATTGGGGATTGGACTTTGTTGGCCCTATCAATCCACCAGCGTATCGTTCACAAGCACAATATATCATAGTGGCCACGGATTACATGACCAAATGGGTGGAAACAAAAGCCACAACAAAAGCAGACGCTAGAACCACGAAAAAATTCTTATATGAATATGTGTTTACACGTTATGGCCTTCCAATCGATATGGTGAGTGATAGAGGGGCACACTTTGTAAATGAAGTTATCCAACATCTCTTAAATGAGTTTATGGTAACTCATCGCAAATCTGTACCCTATCATCCACAAGCCAATGGCCAAGTGGAAGCGACCAACAGAATATTGTGCACAGTTCTTACGAAACTGGTTAGTGAAACAAGAACAGATTGGGATCATATGCTCTATTCGGCATTGTGGGCTTATCGAGTTGCATATAAAACAACACTCAATGCTACACCATTTAATATGGTATATGGGTTAAATGCAATATTTCCTATTGACTTTCTAATCCCCACACTAAGGGTAGCCACACAATTGGATTGGACGGGGCATGAACTTTCAGAACGGTTAGAGGACCTTGAAAAATTAGATGAGTTATGACTCAATTCTGTAGCGGCCATATATGCAAAAAAAAGACAACAGAAAGAGTTTTTTGACAAACATGTCAAGAACAAGGACTTTAAAACGGGCGACTATGTCTTAGTATACACCCTTAAACAGCATGCCAAAAAGCTAAAGAAAAGGGGAATGGGGCCTTATTTGATCCAATAAATATCGTCCAGCGGAGCAGTAAAACTGTTGACACTAGATGGAAAAGAAATGCCGAACTGGATCAGTGGGTGTCGTTTAGAAAAATATCATATACCTTTAACACCGGAAATGTTGTTTCAACTGCATTATGGAAAAACCTATAGACAGGAACAACAAAGAATTCAGGACTAGGCACAACAACAAGCAAAGGAACGGATTGCTAAACGAAACCAGTTTCTCAGGACAATAAACATGGTCACCCCAATGATGATTGACGAATATCCTCTTTCAACATCCCAAACAATCGAAGTGGATATACAAAGCAACGAATTAGAAAAGACCATGACAGACCTTAGGGCTCAGGATGATAGCATCATTGACAACTTGGGAGATACGTGGTGTAGTCCTTACATAAAAGCTTATGCAGGCACAAAACAAGTTGAAATCTATGCATTGCTTGACACTAGAGAAAAAATGAGTGTCATCAGCTTTGAGCTCTTTCAGAAACTTGGACCAATGAGGACAATACCAGAGACACACCGGTTGAAAGTAGCATCGGGTGATGAGGTGACCACGTTGTGGTCTATTATAATACCAATCACAGTGCAGGCACACCCGTACACTACAAAATTCCATGTACTGCCACCAAGTAGATCAGCAACGCCGTGTATCTTAGCAGTGTCATGGATGAAAGCTAACAGGGTATTCATTGATTTGGATACTAATGAAGCATTGTTCAAAACTGAAAACTTTTCAGACCCTTCTTATCATATAACCAATACATGTCGAGGAGGAAACAAAAGTCAATACAAACGCAAAGATCTGCCCAACAACAAAGAGATTTTACAAGTCTAGCAACGTCTTATCAAAAATCAACAACCATGCAGGGAACCAGGCAAGTTTGGGTACGGTGTACAGAGCTAACCGAGGCACAATTACATCAAAAGAGGCAATACAAATTTTGGATAAGGCACGACAACCTAATTCCTATAAAAAAGGGGTCAGAAGAACAGACAAAACACCGAAAGCCAGCAAAACTTCAAAGAACCATAGTCAATCTGTCGAATACGCAACGGACTATATTGGTATGGCGGCCAAAATTGCCAATTCAAAACGGGCCAACAACACAAGAAGGGAGGCCAAAGATGACAATCGAGGAGTTATCTACAACTATCTAGGTCAAGCCACATCATGCAAACAGCACGAGGAAACAAACATAATCAACAACAAAAACTACAAGGATCTATAAGACCCAAGTCATCAAAGCAGAAAGAAAGAATGTTCCACCAGATACGACAATATCGACTTCAAAGAAACCACATACGCCAATTCAAAACCAGTGGAAAACAATCAAACAAAGAGCGGCAGATTTACAACTACTCCTTGCAAAGAAAATCTTCCAACCAACTCAAGCTACCACAAGAAGCCTCAACGACAAATGCCAATAAGCGAATCACTTATACCTTCCTCTTACACTGCATAAATTCTTTCTACATGCATTGACTGCACATGCATATAGGGCTATATTACAAGGCCTGCATTAGCACGAGTTCACACCCATGCACAACACATACCCTTGACGATACCCTGTCGTCCGGGAGGACTCCAACTAGGAGGGGGGGGGGGGGCATTCTAAATGCGGACTCATGTCATATATTAGAGGGCAATGTTTGTGAGCAATTTTTCAACCATTTTTGCGTTTTATTGTGTGATTTTGAGAAAAAGAATATGCCCTCGTAATTAATCAGAATTAGGGACCAAATCATCATTCATGAGCCCCTAGGGATGTGTATAAACTATAAAGAGAGTCAAATCTGGCCAAAAAATGTCTAAAAACAGCAAAAAATAGGCCAAGGTTGACGATAATGAGCGAGAATGTACATAGACGAGAGAAAAGTGAGATACAAAGTGTTTTTCTTTTCATTGGTGTTTGTATAGGTTAGAATTGCTATTTTCGAGTTATTTTGGGATTTATTTTCTTTATTTTAGCCATTTTCTAGCAAAAATTATTTAAAAAAATCCGTAATCCAGATGGAAACACAAAAGAAGAGACGCCTGATCGGAGCAAGGTAAAGAAGACACAGAAAAAATAGGGACTGCAAAGGTGACAGGGCAAAATGACCACCGTCATGAAGGGACCTCAACAAGAGAAATCTACAAAAATGGTAAAACTAGAGCAAACGAAGTCCAAATCAAGAAATTTGCGAGCCTAAACCACATCTCACAAAAAGTTATGGCCACAGGTAAAAGATGGGAAATTTTGGTGTCGGAGTCTCGATTACATATAGAGAGGCTAGGCTAGAAATCTCTCATTTGAGTCATTTTCCATAGTGAGAGAGAGAGCTCCCTACAGCAATTGAGACTTCCAGAAGCTCATCCATCGCGCACGGTCACCAGATCGACATCAGATATGAGAGGTACGCTCGACAACACTGACTCTAAGTGTTGTTTACTTCAGTTACTCGCAAAACCTCGCCGGCATCACAATCACAACCTGTGCACACATACACAAGACCGGTTGTTAGGGAGACCTAGAGGCCACCAAATGGAACCAAAATTGAAAGGCACAATGCCTATAGCTTAGGGATCGAGCCTATGACCTCGGAAAGCGCGAATGAAGCCGCTCAAAAAACCCTAATTTCACAGGACCTGCAAAAGGGCAACTGAACCAAGATGATCGAAAATGAGCCAAAACTCATAGACAGTAAGCCAATAACCTCGACAAACCGACTGGAGGGTTAGACCATGAAAAATTTCGTCAAAACGGAGCCTAAAGTCCCTATCTGACGGAAACCGCACAAAGTGTCACGATACTCTAACGGGCCGACCAAGTGACAAAATGACACCAAATTTAACAAGGTACATCCATAAGAGGTCAACTACGAGATGGAATGTGTCCACTCAGGATAAAAACTCTTCCACTAGGGCAAATGCCGGCAACAGGCCTGAAATATGTCCAAATGGTCGTTCTTGGTGTTGTAAACACCAAAACAACAACTGACTGATTGGATCAAAGGTCAAAAGGAAATAAAAGACAGCCGGAGTCATACAATGACCAAAAGGAACGGCGACCATCACCTAAGTGGTCTACTGCGACTCTAAGAACAGCTAAGTGATGCAAACAGGGAGTACACTCTTCTAAATTGATTAAAACTTGATGTGTGTTTCTAGGAGGGCCTATTAACACCATTGTGGTCAACTAACATTAAAAAAAAAAAAAACTGGTAAAAATGACCAAGTACTAGTCTATCGCGATAGACTTGAATTTACAATTAGACAAGGAAATTTTGACTTTGGCTTCATGAGGGGTGCTAACAAGGAATATTAACCACCATTATCAAATCAAAGTGCAAGAGGGATCATTTTTGGCCAAATAAATTAGTCTATCGCGATAGACTTGCTACACCAATAATTGGGGGAAAGACTTTTCAAGATTTTAACAAAATATACTTGGGGAAGCACATGAAGGCAGTACACCAAATTTGGTGACAGGATGGACTCCTATGGCAAGCTGAGAAAGACATGATGACAACTCAGAGTCAGAACAGGACATCTCAAGGGCAGACATCTAAAATTCACATGTGAGGGGTCAAGAAACCTTACATCAACTGGGAGAAGGCAGACAGATGATCACAGAGGCCAAAAATGACAAATTGACACTAAGTACCAGTCTATCGCGATAGACTAAGTAGAGGGATACTAGGCCATCTTATCAAAAACTGGAATTAACAGTTGGCTTCAACATGATGCAAGAGAGCTACCCACTAAGTTTGAGCCCAAAACAACACAAAATGAAGGAGATAGACCAACATCTCCTTAGAAGGAATCTGGAAAAATGGGAGTTGATCCAAAAAGGGGTCACTTGACATTCATTTGAGGTGAAAATGGGATCAGATCATGTGCAAGGTATGAGAAACCAATTGGTGGAGGCACAACTGCAAAGTAGGACCCTTGTAAAAAAAAAGGCTAGTCTATCGCGATAGACAGAGAACAAGTTGCAAATGAATAGATTTTCAGTTTGGGCTTATAGAGTGACCTTACATGCCCTGTGAACAAACACCACACAAAATTTCAAGGCATTTGGACTGGTTCTCCTTCACCAACAACATTAATTTGAAGCCGCCAGAGTCACACAATGGAAGAGCTTGTCTATCTGCTAACATTTTACCTTAACTAATCTTGGGACTAAGAAGGCTCATCTAGATGCATGATTAAGTCGTAATCAATTTAGAAGAGTAGTACTATGTTTGTGCATTAACTGTTAATTGTGAATACAGGATCTATGGATGCTTCTCCGGGAAAAAAAAAAGGCAAGAACCTGGCAACGGAAGGTGCAGTACCCTATGCACTTCTACCCAATTCCCTAAAGCCAACAGCCACCTGGATACCTGCAAACGTGCAACAGGCAGTAGCCTTTCAGATCTATCAAGGTTCATATGTGGATGACAAAAGAAATTTAGTGGATACAGTGATGATCCCTAAGGAGGCAGAAAATTACTTGAAAAGATCACCGCAAAGGTCATGGCTCAAAAAAGTTGGCTTGTGGAACTTTGTATCACTACCACCAGTACGAATAGATTTCAAAAGGGTACAACATCTAATTGAGACTATCCAAGAAGATGGAACATCCAGAGTGGCAGGCATGGATAATGAAGTGATGGAGATCCAGATCACCAAAGAGATCATCAAAGAGGCATTGAAATTGTCCGATCAAGGAGCCAACATGAGAGAAAGAAGGAAAAACCTCACAGTCTACTTGCAAAAGTCCAAACTACCTTCTTTACAGCTCATAGCAAACCCGGAAGTAAGAGAACTGACACAGATCTACAATCAGTGTTTGTTGAGCTACAGCAAAAGACCGCCAAGATACACTACACCACACGGGAGCATCTCAACCACACTGACATGGGCTATGAGAATGACCCATGAGTTCTATATAGATCACGTGTCATATTTGATTGAAGAAATGACAAAGCTAAGACATGACAAACCAAATTACATTGCAGGAGGAGAAGTCCTAACTAGAGTAATATACCAGGCTATAGGCGCGGCAGATCAGTTGCCACCTGTCCCTCATCAGAATGACTGGCTGGTATTAAGAGAGAATATCAAAGACCGATCACAAGGGAAAGTTCCGGCCTCTATTAACACCATTGGAGGAGGTAGGTTGGAAAGAGTAACAAGAAGTACACAAGAAAATATGGAAGAATAAAGAAGAACTAAAGAGGAAGATGCCCGAGTAAAGAAGCGGAAAGCGGAAATGGAAAACAACACCAGGTTGCAGAAGATAGCAAAAATGGAAAGGATGCTAGAAGGATTTGCTCTAGAGAGATCTCTACGAGGCGATGTAGGCGCCACTTGGAAACCTTCTAGTAGCACTTACACACTGAGAACGAAGAATAGAAACAACCCAGCTTTTGAGTTGGACTGGTTCGAGAGGTACATCCAAGAAAGAAATGCTAGGGACGAACCAGAATTCCTAATAGAAGAGGAGGATCTCAAAACTTTGAGAGATCAGTTGAGGCGAACTTCACGAGATTAGGAAACACCACCGCCATCTCCAAGGCCAGACGCAAGTGAGAGGCAATTGACCCCACCTGTTGACTCTACTTCGCATTCAGAAAGCTCACATCGTGATGAGAGAGTTCATACACCACCCAGTGAAGAAGAAGAAGAAGAAGAAGAAAGAACAGATGGTCGCCCAAACACTGGAACCATATCACAAAGTGATGAAGGCAAGCAAAAGGAGGTGGATCAGACAAAAGATAAAGCTTCCTCCTCTCAAGAAATTGAGTTGGAAGCTACTATAGATAAAGATTTGCAATCAATGGAGACAATACTAAACCAAACAAGACTGCACAGTCAATGGCTAGCTGATCAGAACAGGTCCAACAAAATGAGGTTACAAAAAACCCAAGGAGAAGTTCAAAGACTGCAGGAGCAAAGGGAGGACACTCTAAAGCTGATCAGCATCAGAGATGCTGAGATCTTGGGGCTCAAAAGCACAGTAAATCTCCTCAAATATAATTTACAAGAGTCTGAAGATTTCAATGCCATTTGCGAAGATACAATCAACGTATTCCTTGAAGATGTCAGTGACAGAGATGAACACATCCATAAGTTGGAAAAAGAAAAGCAAGATGCGCTGGAGACAGTCAAAAGTTTGCAAGTCGTCATCAATGACTTACAAATTGAAGTCAAAGATTTGAGAGCAGTAAAAGATATACAAGCAAGGGAAATCGAACAAGCTAAGAAGCAGAAAACGTCGCTACCAACAACACTAGTAGTCCACCGAGAAGAAGAAGTGGATGCAGTGAGGAGGGAGCTGGAGTTGGAAAGAAAACAGCGCTTAATGATAGCCGAAAGTGCGCTTAGAGCAGAAAATCAATTACAAAGGCAAATTTCAGACTTACAAAGTGAATAGCAACAAGGACGAGCTCCTGACAGTGAAATGGAAAGCATTGTTTCCAAATCACTCAAGGAAGAAAATGAAAACTTGCACATCAGGTTAAAACAGTTAGAGGAGTCTGCCGCTAAAAAAGAAATGGAATTTCAAGCTCTACAAATCAATAGTAGAACAATGGCTGCGCAAATCGCAAGTCTACAAACTGCAAGGCAACACCAAGGACAGGTACGAGTGCACCTGGATCAAGCAACAACGAATTTGGCTGGACTCGCCAAAGTATATGGGGGTCAAGATGAGTACGAGGAAGAATCAGATGAAGAGGAGGCCCCAGATACACAAACTGATCAAACTGGCTCCAAAGACCAAGAAATAGAAGAAGATTCAGTCACGAGAGTGGAAGAGTAGAGGCTGACCGAGCAGATGGAAAAACAATCAGAGATGATATGGTACAAGGCAATGCATGTAGAAAAGGAGATGCTACAAGGGCTTTCCAGATCAGGAAAAACAACAGCAGAGCTACGGAAGGAATGGAATGCCCCTATGTTACCATATGCTCTACTGAAATACGAAACTCTAACACATCAACGGTAGCTCGAAAAAGAATCACAAGTGCCAGTGTTCGAAGGAGAAGTACAGGATCGGGAACATCAAAACAGAATAGTAGACAGCCAGCCAAAGTGGAGGCATCAATGGCTCTTGGATCATCCTAATAACCTGATCCACTTAGTCAATGCACCGCCTGAGCTGATGAATGATAGAACTTTTTGCCCAACTCCCCGAACATACACCTACAACCAACATAAAGCACTACAGAGCAGAAATCCGACATGGCTAAATTATCCAGTATTGCTAGGGCCAGCAGAGGGAGAGAGAATATCCGGTTCTTACATGGTGAAAACCCTTCATGGCACCATCGCAGAATTCTGAGGCTCTCTTGACCTATCCTGCAAGATGCTATGTAAAATAGCTCGAACCTTTTTGGCCTGTCTCAGAGTCTTCTCAGAAAGCTGGACATCAGAGTATATGAATATCGAAAGAAGCATCTCAGAGCTGTCATACGATCTAAGTGGGCCACGTACAAAGCCAATATTGTATGCCTATTTCAAACGGCTAATGTTTCTGCCAAGCTACCATCTCCAAACCTTCGAAGAATCATTTTACACAGGCTTCTTCATGTACAAGTCAAAACTTTTTGGCCCATTAATGGCAAGCGAGTCTATGCGATATGATGAATTTCTACATCAAATCAACCAAGAAAGACGACAACGACAATGAAGACAAAGACGATCATGTTGTGGTAGCCCTGAATTAGGAGGGGGGGAGTGTTGGAGCCCCATTTGTCCAACAGTTGTAATGAGCCCATCTTGTAAAGCATATCAAATTCCCATTTTATGTCAAAGACATCTTATCATTTTGATCCATTCGTCTGGGTTATGTAAAGATTAATCAGTTAGTCAGGACTTAGATTTGTTCACACTTTGTAATAATGAGTAAGAGAACCCCATGTACATTTTTGAGCTAAGGTGACTAAAGTATAAAAGTCACCTTAGAACCATTTTTGAACAACATTTTTGAATATTAATTCTGTGTCGTACGCGCTTCTCCCTCATCGGATTCACGACGTGACTACACCATCGCGGTAGTCTCTCCGAGAGCTACGCGCCCACTCCACACATTCACATTTTTGAGCTGTTCGCGATCGATCCTTCCTCGAGCTTGTTTTTCTTGTAAGTAACACAAACAGTATCTGTTTTCAACAATCAGGTGCTTTATGGAATGAGAAAGAGACTAGCTACACATAGATACTCATAAACTTAAGTTTCGCCCACTTTTGGATTATGACCTGTTAGTCTATCGCAACTGTATTCGAGATAACTAGGGTTCAAATCTGGTGAGATTAGACTTATAGGTAAGTATATCCTAGTTAGAGGATGGTGCCTAGTAAGTTTGATGCGATTCCGAGTTCATTGGAAGTGTAAATGGTGTTATGAGCGTTTAGGGATAGAGTGGGTTGCATTCTACCAGAGTTAATGATTGATGCATCATAAAAGTGCGTATGTGTAGATTGGTCTCAGCCTGACAAGCTAACGAGATTGCCTACGTGCACCTATGGGTTAGTCGTGTCATCGGATGATAAGTATGTTGTCTATGTCGTGCTCTTGAGTATGAATAGGGGAGTAGTCAAGCCCTAAAACAGTCTTATGAAAAGAGAGTATATGCTTATAGCGCACTGTCGTTCCGGTTTCTGAATAAATCGAATAGGAATACATTTCAGATGTTGATTCTGAAAAAGTATCTTAGACTTCTTCAAAGATAGTGTCCAAGTGCTTGCCCTGATTAACACTCTCTTCGGTGGATACTGTTAAGTATGGAGCCTGATTTACCCTTTGTAATTTTTTGTGGTAAAAGCGCACATTTGTAAGGCCCCCATTATGAGGAGAAGCCATCGTGCGTGAAGGAAAATCACTCACCGGAAACCAAAATTTTCACGCACAAGAATCAGGGGCAACTTTAAAGGCCTCGGGGGCGGAGGCCCTCGAGATTTTTTTTTCGCCGGAATATTATGGCCGGACGGCGGCCGGAAAGTGGTCGGAAAACAACCGGTCAGTTGGCCGGTGGCCGGTAGTCAATGGCCGATGGTCGGTGGTCAGAAGTCAATGGCCAGTGGCTGGTGGTCGGAAGTCAATGGCCGGTGGCCGGTGGCTGAATTCAAAAGCGGACTTGTCTTCTCAAGGGCGGCCACACATGGGCGGATTGGAGGGTCCGATTTGGACTTATTCGCACAAGGGCGGCTACACATGGCTATCTCTCATAAGAGAGGGCAACCCTTTTGGCCTATAAAAGGAGGCCATTTCTACACACATTTCATAGTGTGAAGTTGATGCAACAAGGTGAGTGTGAGGTGGTGAGAGTGAAGCAAGGCGGGAGCTCTATTAAGGGTTTAATCCCTTTGTAAACTACTTCTTCTTTTGAAGTGCTCAAGCCATTGATGGACTGCTTTCCCGTGGACGTAGCCCACATTGGGTGAACCACGTATATCGTGTGTACTCTCTCTCTCTCTCTCTCTACTCTATAATCTCTTGTGTGTGAAATCTATCTCTCTCCATTAAGTAATCTACTCAAATATCTATTTAGCTACGTCTTATTTCCTAACAACTGGTATCAGAGCAAGGTTTGCTCGTAGCTAAATTATCTCAAGGAAAGGATTCCTTGAATTGAGTGGGAGTTATGGCGGAGGAATGGAAGCTCAAGATTGAGAAGTTCAACGGCAAAAACTACCAACATTGGAAGATGCAGATTGAAGACTATCTCTACCAGAAGGACCTCTATTTTTCACTAGGCGGTCTTGCGAAGAAGCCCACAACAATGGCAGATGAAGCATGGATTGTCCTTGATCGAAAGGCACTGGGAACAATCCGGTTAAGCTTGGCATCAACGGTGGCCTTCAATGTTTCGGAGATGAAGACCACGGAGGACTTGATGAAGTCACTTGATGACTTCTACGAGAAACCATCGGCATCCAATAAGGTATTTCTTATGAAGCGCTTGTTCAATCTAAAGATGGCAGAGAATGGTTCAGTTGCAGAACACCTAAATTACTTTAACACAAACATAATTCAACTTCGATCAGTGAAAATCAATTTCAATGACGAAGTGCGAGCTCTCCTTATACTATCATCTCTATCGGATAGTTGGGACAGCCTTGTGATGGCTGTAAGTAATTCTATCTCTGGCACAAATACTCTTAAGTTTGATGATGTTGTGGGTGTTCTCCTAAGCGAGGAAATGCGAAGGAGAAGCACAGGAGAATCATCAAGTGTTGCACTATCAGTGAAAACAAGAGGAAGGCTTAAGGAGAGGTTCAAAAACCAAAAGGGTCATGATCGCTCAAGGCGGAGCAAGTCACGCACAAAGTCAGTTCTTGAATGTTGGAACTGCGGAAAGAAGGGCCACGTCAAGAAGGATTGCTGGTCCAAGAAGAAGAAGGAGACAGAGTCTCAAGACAACAAGCCAACATCGGAGGCCAATGTGGCAGGTAAAGTAGGGCAAGATGCTCTAATTCTCTCATTAGACAATGTGTCTAATTCCTGGATAGTAGATTCCGGGGCTTCATTCCATGCGACACCACACAAGCAACATTTCCAAGACTACACCAAAGGTAATTTTGGGTATGTATACTTGGGAGATGATAAAGCTTGCGAGATTGTCGGCAAAGGTACAGTTTCTGTCAAAACTGCTAACGGAAATGAATGGAAGCTTAAAGATGTTAGGCATGTTCCTTCTCTTCGTAAAAATTTGATCTCTACAGGACAATTGGATGATGAAGGTCACAACATTGCATTCGAAAACAAACGGTGGAAGATCTCAAAGGGATCTTTGGTGGTTGCCAAGGGTGAAAAAGTCGGTACACTTTACTTGTGTACTGTTAGCACGCAACCTTCAGCTTGTGCAGCAACTACAGAAGTTGACAGTGCGGTGTGGCACTACCAACTTGGGCATATGAGTGCCAAAGGAATGCAAATCCTTCAAACAAAGAAGCTTCTACCAAGTTTGAAAGAAGTGGACTTAGAGTTCTGTGAAGATTGTGTTTATGGTAAACAAAAGAGGG
The DNA here is from genome assembly GCF_014529385.1 of Adiantum capillus-veneris. NCBI lineage: Eukaryota > Viridiplantae > Streptophyta > Polypodiopsida > Polypodiales > Pteridaceae > Adiantum > Adiantum capillus-veneris. The sequence continues at coordinate 13,866,703 of NC_140958.1, read as the reverse complement.
TAAAATTTCAAAAATCAGGAAATGAAAGAAAAAATAAAAAGCTTGAGTTGGTTCATTCTGATGTTTGGGGTCCTGCAAGTACACCATCACTTGGTGGCTCATTGTACTATGTAGCATTCATAGACGATGCGACTAGAAAAACATGGGTTTATGTCATGAAGAATAAATCCGATGTATTTTTCATATTTCAAAGGTGGAAAGCCTTTGTGGAGAATGAAACAGGTACCAAGGTTAAATGCCTCAGATCCGACAATGGAGGTGAATATTGCAGCCAAGCTTTTGAAAGCTTTTGTGCTAGCAATGGCATTCGGAGGCAAAGGACAACCCCAAGGACACCTCAACAAAATGGGATTTTGGAAAGGATGAACAGGACAATCATGGAACGAGCACGAAGCATGCGGCTACATGCAGGCCTACCGCTTGAGCTTTGGGCGGAAGCTGTAAGTACGTCTGTGTACTTAATCAATCGGTCACCCTCAACGGCATTGGATGGGGGAGTTCCAGAAGAGGCATGGACAGGTAAACTGGTGAATTATGCATTTCTCAAAGTGTTTGGGTGTGAGGCTTTCATGCACATAGATAGAAGCCTAAGATCAAAGTTAGATGCAAAGTCCAAAAAGTGTTTCTTCATTGGCTATGGAGAAGGAGACTTTGGGTATCGCCTATGGAATCCTGAAGATGGTAAAATCTTAAGGAGTAGGGATGTAATTTTTAACGAACAAAATATGTACAAAGATTACTTGGAAAGAAAACAAACAAAAGAAACAGGTGATGAGTACATGGAGCTTGAGGACGGTGAAGACTCAAGGACTGCAAACGGTGACAATGTGCAACAACGTCAACCAAATGAGGAGCCTCAACCTATTCCCCGAAGATCTACAAGAGCAAGTAGACCTCCAGAAAGGTTTGTTCCTTCCTTCAACCATCTCTTGATCTCAGATTCTGGAGAGCCGGAATCATACAAAGAAGCTATGCAACATGAATCCAAAGAAGAATGGACGAAGAGCATGCAAGTGGAGATGGACTCACTACATCGCAACCAAACATGGGAGTTGGTTGAGTTGCCTAAAGGTAAGCGGACACTTCAAAACAAATGGGTGTACAAGCTGAAGGAAGAAGAAGGTGGGAAGAAAAAGTACAAGTCTAGGCTTGTGGTAAAAGGTTTTTCTCAAAAGAAAGGTATTGACTTCAATGAAATATTTTCTCCTGTTGTAAAAATGAACTCAATTAGGCTTGTCTTAAGCCTTGTGGCTGCTCATGATCTAAATCTCGAGCAAATGGATGTAAATACGGCATTCCCTCACGGTGACTTAGAGGAGGAAATCTACATGCTTCAACCAAAGGGGTATGAAGTAAAAGGTAAGGAGAAAATGGTTTGCAGATTAAAGAAGAGCTTGTATGGTTTCAAGAAAGCATCAAGACAATGGTACTTGAAGTTTGATCGATGGATGTTGGATCATGGATTCACAAGATGCAACTCGGATCACTGCGTCTACACGAAGAATTTGGAAGATGGGAAATTCATCATCCTAATGTTGTATGTTGATGACATTGATGGGGGCTTTTCACAAGCCAAGCTCCCATACCCCTCTTCTCTCGTCCCCACCCCATGAAAACCCCCTCTTATGGAGGGAGTGATAAAAGGCATTGGAAAAAGTAAGAAAAAAATAAAGTATGATTATGTAAATATATAAGAAAGGTAAAATAGGCCACCTCATGCCTGCGGGGTAGCACATCCCCACCTTGCTTCCTTTTTCTTCACTGTTGCCCCGCCGGGTGTCCCTTTTCCTCTCCTCCACTCAAAAGGTCAATCCCCTCTCTCTTCCCCTTGTCCTTTCTCCTTTCTCTCTCCCCTCAAGCTACCCCACCTCTCACCAATAATGCATTATAACTCACCAATAATGCACCCTAACTCACATGCAACTTACCCTATCTTCCAAAATAGTATACCCCACCCCCTCTTTCTCTCTCCTATCATATCCCATGACCCAAATACCCCCCTCTCTCTCTAAAGGGCGCCATGTCTCTTGTCTTGTAGCTAAATAACCTCCCCCACACTCACACACACTCAGTTCCACTGAAAAAGGTGCCCACAGACCAATCCCCACCCGGTGGCTACCTGATTTTTCTTGTGTTCACACACATCTGCACACAGATTCACCTCTGAACACACTCCCCTCTCTCCCCTCTTGTAATTACTTTATTCTCCATATCACCTCTCACTTTTTTTCATCAACCCATCTCTCTCTCTTAGTCTCTCTCTCATGAGACTGCCGTTCTGGCACATATACACACAGCCAGACAAGTGGGGCCCACAGTCACATGGCCTATGTAGATAATGATTTCTTCATTTCTAAATTCTAGAATTCCTCCCCCCTCCTCCCCTATATAAAGAGGGGTCACCATCACACTAAATACACACACACCATCACCAAAGAGTACACTATGCACTGTGTGTGCCTAGTGCACACACACATACCCACACCATCACCATCACCGCAATCACCATGCTCGTCTTGAGCATGACCTCTACACCCTTGGGCTATGGAAGATGAAGGGAAACTAAATGAAAGATGATGGCCATAACCCTCGTGCGAGTCTTCGCCATCAACTCCCACCTATCCGCCATGTGCTGTACCACGCTCTCCCTTCTCATTCCCGTACCGTATGCTCCCCATTTCATCGCCTTATTCTCTAAATAAAGCTTGAGGTTTTGTGAGTATGTTTTCTTGCAATGTTTTGCCCATGTGAGGTGTGCGGAATCGCCACTTAGTCTTGTGTTTGGAGTGAGCTTGTGTATGTGTGAAGGGTGTGCGGATTCGCCATCCTTTTGTGGTGCCTAAGTACTAAGCCGCTATACCCCCTCCCTCACCCTCTCTCTCTCTCACTTGATCTCATTCCCTTTCCTCTTCATCATTACTCCCAAGCATCCATCTCTCTTGGATGAAAAATTTGTTATGGTGGTGTGTTGTTTGCGTCCTAGCCGCTGAAGATAGGTGGTGCCCCCTGTTTGCTTTACCATGACAGGCTCGAGGCGTGCCATTCGGTCCCCGGTGTTTTAGAGGCCGTCGGGGTTCGGGGTTCGCTTTGCTCCCATCATTTGGTGCCCCCACTGAGGATCTTTTCATGAAACCCTTCAGTTTACAAGACTGAAACCCTTAAACTATTGTGAATGGATGAATGGCTAGCAGGATTTGCTAATTGGACGGCAGAAGAAGAAGAGCTCCAAGCACAACTAGACGAACTCCGCATCTCCATCGAAGCTCAAGTGCCAGGCGTAACGGTAATCGATTTGCAGTGGGAGAGTCAACCAACATGCCAAACCCAGTGGATATACATAGGCCGAGTGCCAAGAAGAAGAAGGAGAAGGTCGAAACCATGTCCACAACCTACAACCAACCCACAACAACAAAATGGAAGGAGCTCTACACAATGGAGAATCAACACTATTCTACTTTGAGAATCGGGTAACTCAAGTCACCGAGGTAATTATCACAGTCAGTTTTCAAGTCGCACCTGATGCTGCAACACAGATAACGGAAGCATTGGCTCACACTCTCACTAGAGAAACTAGGGATCTACTGAGTTTGTTTCAGGAAAGAACACCACCCTCTCCCACAAGCTTGGACAGTGACTAAGCACCTCTAAGCTTCACATGAATCAGTACAACCTACCTCAAGACAGATCACACATACCAACACGTGTACGCTCAATCAAGGTAATACTAGATTTGAAGGCTCACTACCAGCACGTCATTGACACCATGCCAGGTGGGGAGCGGTTTTTGGAGGTTCTGGCATCAGATCAACCATTTGTCTTACCTTTGGTACAAGGCAATGTACCGCTTGAGGTTTTAATCTATGTCCTAGTATAAGAGGGTATACACGCCTCCTTGTAAAGAAGAGAAAAACTTTTGCAAGTTAAGCAGTGTGTCTTTCTAGCTCTCTCTCAGTAATCATGGCAAGTGTAGCATTTCCAACATTTAAAGGAAAGAAGGGGGAGGATTTGGTAACAGACTTCCTACATGACTTTGAAGTAGCATGTGTAGTGAGCAACAAAGATACGGATGAATCCCGGGTTAGAATCTTTAAGCATCTCATGCAGCTAGAAGCTAGATCATGGTACAATGCACTTCCACAAGCAACCAAGGATGACTAGGAACCCTTAAAAACCACTTTTAAGAGGCGCTTTGGGGGAGGTACCACTTCAGAAAAGTTGTCGGACAAGTTGAGAGACTTGAAGCAGGAGGGTCTTTTAGAATATGCCACCTATGAGTCCAAATTTGTGGATTTGTCGGAACGGTGGGTTGAGTCACTGGCTAGGGGGGAAGCTGCACCCGATTTCCTAAAAAAAGATCGGTTCACGCATGGCTTATGGCCGCTTCTCAAGGAGAAGGTGAAAGGTAGATTCCCGGCTACGTACGAGTTAGCCGTTGAGATTGCACGCCTTAAAGACAAGAAGCTGCGAATGAAAGCCAAAGAAACCGAGTCAACAGAAGCAGGAACATTGCATTGACCAGCAACTACGACAACCACCATACCACCACCACCGGCTCTTGGGGTAAGAGATGACCAACAAGATATGTTGGCCCATATTACTGACCGACTGCAGAATTTTTCTGTCCACTTAATACAGCAAGGGAGGAGTCAAGAAAGAGATCAAGACCCTGGAAGAGCACGACGACAAAACAGGGAGTATCATTGCTACAACTGCGGAGAAGACGGTCACGGTATGTACTATTGTCGCAAACCACGACAAAACTATAATAGAGGAGGTAGGAGGAACCAATTGTCACCCCCTAGAGAAAGAACACCCCCACCCTGAGCACCACCCCCACCAACACAAATTCTACGTCCACCCTAGACACCACTACAAGCATCCATCCCACCTCTTCCACCAGCCCCACTACCTGATCGCCCTATAAACATCATAAGGCTAGAAGAGAAAGGAAAATCCGTAGTAGTGGATCCACCTAGAGCAAAGGAGAGGGACAAGGGTAAGGAGAAGGTAACCTTTTTAGAACCACTTGAGGCCATGACTATGAAAAGAGCTAGGAGGGAGAAGGCTACACAATCAGATGATGAGAGAAGCATGAGAGGAGAAACTAGCAAGAGGCCATCCAGGCCACAACGGAAATTGGGCATCACCGACTTCCAGCTAGGGGAAAGTTCAAAGCCCTATGATCTAACATTGGATGTGGCAGAGCAAGGACCGAAGATTACATGGTCACAACTGCTACATCTTGTACCTAAAGTAAGGCGACAATGGTCTAAAATGGTAAGTACAAGACGCTCCAAAACAAAGGTAGCCAGAGCAATTTCGGGATGCAACATGGATGACATCCTTCCAATTGTCTACGTAAACATAAAAGGAAAGAGGGTTGGAAACACCTACATTGATGGAGGTGCACAAATCTGTGTAATGAGTGAAGCTATGATGCTTCGATTAGGGCTCGAGGTTGACAGGCCTTCTCCATGCAAGGCAAAGATGGCAAACAACGCAAAAGTAAAGTGTGTGGGTGTGGTAAGTGCCGTGAAAATCAAAGCTTTCAACACTGAGGTAGAGGTAGATGTTTTTGTAATGCCTACTAAGGGGGAGGGCTATCCACTAATTTTGGGAAGGCCATGGTTGATGGACATGAAGGCAAAAAAAGACTGGGGTATTGGCCTTCTACGCATGACCGGTAAGAAAGGGGAGACAATCTACTACGACATGAGGATTGGCATGCAGAAGAAAATGAATCTGGAAACATCGGCAGATGAAACCACTAGCGAATCTTCCAGTTCTGAGGAGGAGACCACATCCACCGATGAAAGTGACAGTTCCATTGATGTGATGGGTATCATTATGAAGGATCCACAAAGGTTAAGCACAACTGGTGATCCATCACCAAAAGGGCAACCCAATGAAGAGGAGAGCAAATCACCTGGCCTAGGAGGAAGTAGGTTGAAGGGCATGTTGTCTACGGAATTAACACTTGAGGAGAAAGATAGTTTTTTGCAAATGTTGATGGGATTTCCTAACCTGTTCATTGACAACTATGAAAGAATCACAGGCATTACAATGGTGGAACATCATATTAAGCTGAAGGAAGGGGTAAAACCAGTTGTGCAAAAGCTACGACGACTGGGGGTCATACAAGAAAAGGCACTCTTGGCCGAGGTAAGGAAACTGCTGGAGGTGGGATTCATCTATCTTGTAGAAAACTCAGAATGGGTGTCACCCGTAGTGGTGACGCCTAAAAAGAATGGTAAGTGGGGGTCTGTGTTGACTACAAACCACTAAATGCAGCTACAAAGAGAGACCACTTTCCTCTCCCTTTCTTGGATGAAATTCTGAATGAAGTAGCGGGTTTTGAATTCTATACCGTCTGTGATGGTTATTCTGGATACTTTCAAATACGCATAGCCTTGGAAGATCAGCTAAAAACCACTTTTATCACGCCATGGGGTTGTTTTGAATACAGGGTTATGCCATTTGGTCTCACAAATGCACCTGCCAAATTCCAAAGATATGTCACATATGTTTTTCAACCGTTCTTTGGAACATCCATAAGAGTGTTCATTGATGATTTTTGTATATATAGCTCCCGTATTTCACATTTAGAAAAGGTAACTGAAGGTTTGGACAGGTTGCAGAGCCTAGGTGGGCAATTAAATGTGGATAAATGTCACATTGGGGAGAGTAAAGTCATTCTACTAGGCCATGAAATTTCAGCAAGAGGTATCAATGCCGACCCAAGTAAGGTGTCCGCACTCATAGCCCTACCTTCACCAACGACTGCACGTCAACTGGTCTCTTTTCTACAGAAGGTGAGGTATTTAAGTAGATTCATACATCTACTATCACAACTTGTTCTACCACTGCAACAACTCACTCAAAGATCAACTTTCACTTGGGACGAGGAAAGCGAACATCACTACAACAAGGTAAAGGAGGTCTTAGCCACTCTGCCAACTATCTCACCACCTAAGTGGGATGAAAAATTCTATGTCACCTCAAGTGTTGGTGATGACTCATTGGGGGTTGTACTACTCCAAAAGGATACGACGACATCTTTCATGAGGCCAATCTACTTCTCTAGTCGAATGATGACAGCAGGAGAGAAAGGTTTCACCCATGTGGAACACTTAGTCCTAGCTCTTAGATTTGCAACTACAAAGTTTAGGTCATATTTGCTGCCTAAGCAATTTGTGATTCTAACCACGGATGAAATATTTCCCTATGTTGTACAACACATGGATGTGTCTGCTAGAATTACTAAATGGCTAGTTTGTCTGCAAGAGTTTGACTACACGGTACAGGTAGAAAGCACGACAAGGGAAAGTTTGGGGGGACTCATGACCTACCAAGTCTTTGAAAGGAAGGAGAAGCAATCTAAGGAAGGAGAAGTCCGATTACCTCCAGTACCACCGATGGTAGAAGGAGCATACTCTCTCTACTTTGATGGAGCCTACAAGCGAGCGTCCGACAAAGCAGCTGCAGGCATAGTGGTCTTTGATGACAAAGGGACAAAGGTATTTTCGTTGGGCCAATTTTTAGATTCACATTCTAACAATGAAGCTGAGTATGCAGCACTAACCAAGGGTCTACAATGGTGCGTCTCGCAAGGTGTACAACGCCTTAATGTATTTGGGGATGCTCTACTTCTGGTAAGGCAAGTAAATGGAGCATGGACATGCAAGAATCCTAGTTTAAGGACTCACTTAAGTGGTGTAAAAACCTTGTTGGGTAAGTTTGAAGAAGTTCAAATACACCATATCCCAAGGGCTCAAAACCAAGAAGCAGATGCCCTAGCAAGTGAAAGACTATAGGAAGTGGTGGTTGGAGCAATAAAACTAAAGCTCCCTCTATTTCAAGGCAGTGATGCCTTGCCTGACATCATGCATTTTTTGGAAACAGGGGAATGCCCATCAGATTTAACAAAGGGACAGAAGCAATGGCTGACGCGGAAGGCCACAAGGTATCGACTCATCAATGATGGTTTGTACTATAAGGGTAAGGACCAAATACTCAGGAAGGTCCCTCTCTCTCACGAAATCACGGGAGTAATTGCTAGCTGTCACAACGGGGTTTGTGGTGGTCACTTTACCCTAGACATAACAAGTAGGAAAATCTTGCAGGCAGGCTTCATATGGCCTATCCTCAACCGTGATGTACACCATTGGTGCAAAACGTGTAAGTTGTGTCAAAAGGCCGGCACTAGGTCACTTATGCCTGAACCACAGACACCTATTCTCTCATATGGCCCATTTGAAAAATGGGGTATCGATGCCATTGGGCCATTACCTAGGGCCAACTCAGGAAAATTCTACATTATCATGGGAGTCGACTACATGACTAGATGGGCAGAGGCTACAACCACCACTAGAATCACAGCGGTAGAGGTAGCTAAATTTATCTATGAGCACATATGCTGTAGGTTTGGCACACCTTTAGAGATCATCTCTGATAGAGGACCAGGTTTCAGAGGAGACTTGGTAGGAGAATTAATGCAGAAACTGGGCATTACAAGGAGGCACTCTTCACCATATTACCCTCAATGTAATGGCCTAGTTGAAAAGGTAAATGGAATGGTTTCTAAAATTATTACCAAGCAGGTAAACAATCATCCTGGAGATTGGAATAAGTATCTACTACCAGCTTTATGGGCCTACAGAAATTCATTTTGTACATCCTTGGGATTCACACCGTATCATCTAGTATTTGGTAAGGAAGCAATCTTGCCCATTGAAGTGCAACTACAAAGTCTCAGAGTAATGGCAAGCAAGCTTCAACAACCCAACATGCATTTGAGAGATCACATCATCAACTTGGAAAGACTGCAGCTGGACAGAGAAGAAGCAATAAATTATTATGCAGCACAAGCAGAGCATAGACGGCTTAGCTTTAACGAGCATCTCCGGAAAAAAGAATTGAAGAAAGGAATGTTGGTGCTCCGCTACGACAATCGCTTCGACACGCGCAAGGATAAGAAACTCCTGCTCCGATGGGAAGGCTCTTTCATCATCAGGAAAAAGTATGCCAATGGAAGCTACCAGCTTATGGAGACTGATGGAAAACTTCATAAAACCAGGGTAAATGGTTGGCGACTTAAACCTTATTTTCTTCAATTTGACGAGGCTCCACCAATTGACATTCCAGATGAGGACACACCATCAGCCGCCACCTCCGACGATAATGATCAAACAGATGAGCTAGAGACATGAATGCCTCTAGCCAAAAGGGGAGGGCTAATGATGGGGGCTTTTCACAAGCCAAGCTCCCATACCCCTCTTCTCTCGCCCCCACCCCATGAAAACCCCCTCTTATGGAGGGAGTGATAAAAGGCATTGGAAAAAGTAAGAAAAAAAATAAAGTATGATTATGTAAATATATAAGAAAGTTAAAATACGCCACCTCATGCCTGCGGGGTAGCCCATCCCCACCTTGCCTCCTTTTTCTTCACTGTTGCCCCGCCGGGTGTCCCTTTTCCTCTCCTCCACTCAAAAGGTCAACCCCCTCTCTCTTCCCCTTGTCCTTTCTCCTTTCTCTCTCCCCTCAAGCTACCCCACCTCTCACCAATAATGCATTATAACTCACCATTAATTCACCCTAACTCACATGCAACTTACCCTATCTTCCAAAATAGTATACCCCACCCCCTCTTTCTCTCTCCTATCATATCCCATGACCCAAATACCCCCCTCTCTCTCTAAAGGGCGCCATGTCTCTTGTCTTGTAGCTAAATAACCTCCCCCACACTCACACACACTCAGTTTCATTGAAAATGGTGCCCACAGACCCATCCCCACCCGGTGGTTACCTGATTTTTCTTGTGTTCACACACATCTGCACACAGATTCATCTCTGAACACACTCCCCTCTCTCCCCTCTTGTAATTACTTTATTCTCCATGTCACCTCTCACTTTTTTTCATCAACCCATCTCTCTCTCTTAGTCTCTCTCTCATGAGACTGCTGTTTTGGCACATATACACACAGCCAGACAAGTGGGGCCCACAGTCACATGGCCTATGTAGATAATGATTTCTTCATTTCTAAATTCTATAATTCATCGCCCCTCCTCCCCTATATAAAGAGGGGTCACCATCACACTAAATACACACACACAATCACCAAAGAGTACACTATGCACTGTGTGTGCCTAGTGCACATAGACACACCCACACCATCACCATCACCGTAATCACCATGCTCGTCTTGAGCATGACCTCTACACCCTTGGGCTATGGAAGATGAAGGGAAACTAAATGAAAGATGATGGCCATAACCGTCGTGCGAGTCTTCGCCATCAACTCCCACCTATCCGCCATGTGCTCTACCACGCTCTCCCTTCTCATTCCCCTACCCTATGCTCCCCATTTCATCGCCTTATTCTCTAAATAAATCTTGAGGTTTTGTGAGTATGTTTTCTTGCAATGTTTTGCCCACGTGAGGTGTGTGGAATCGCCACCTAGTCTTGTGTTTGGAGTGAGCTTGTGTATGTGTGAAGGGTGTGCGGATTCGCCATCCTTTTGTGGTGCCTAAGTACTAAGCCGCTATACCCTCTCCCTCACCCTCTCTCTCTCTCTCACTTGATCTCATTCCCTTTCCTCTTCATCATTACTCCCAAGCATCCATCTCTCTTGGATGAAAACTTTGTTATGGTGGTGTGTTGTTTGCGTCCTAGCCGCTGAAGCTAGGTGGTGCCCCCTGTTTGCTTTACCATGACAGGCTCGAGGCGCGCCATTCGGTCCCCGGTGTTTTAGAGGCCGTCGGGGTTCGGGGTTCGCTTTGCTTCCGTCAACATGTTGATTGCAAGTGCTAACATGCAGGACATCAAAGACCTAAAAGAGGAGCTTTCCAAATCTTTTTCAATGAAAGATTTAGGTGCTGCAAAGAGGATACTTTGTATGAAAATATCAAGGGACAGGACGAAGAAGACAATAAAGCTATCTCAAGAAGATTACATCAAGAAGGTACTAGAAAGGTTTGCAATGCAAAATGCAAAACCAGTTTCTACACCTTTGGCTGGTCATTTTAAACTAACGAAAGATATGTGTCCAAAGACACAAGAGGAGATAGCCTATATGTCTAAAGTTCCATATGCTGCTGCGGTAGGTTCTCTAATGTATGCTATGGTCTGGACAAGGCTAGGCATTGCACATGCAGTGGGAGTTGTGAGTAGGTTCATGGACAACACAGGTAAAGAGCATTGGCAAGCTGTGAAGTGGATACGTAGGTATCTAAAAGGGACAACAACAAATGCTTTGTATTTTGGAGGAACTGATATTTTTCTAGAAGGGTATGCTGATGCAGATATCACAGGTGACAAAGATACTCGAAGGAGCACTACTGGCTATGTGTTCACGGTTGGAGGCACATCAGTAAGCTGGGATTCAAAGCTGCAGAAAGTGGTTTCACTTTCAACCACGGAAGCAGAGTATGTAGCAATGACGGAGGCAAGCAAAGAAATTCTGTGGCTTCACAGATTCTTAGAAGAGCTTGGATTCAAACAAGACAATTGTTTCTTGTACAGTGATAGCCAAAACGCTATCCATCTTGCGAAGAACTCAGCCTTTCATTCAAGGACAAAGCACATTGAGGTGAGATATCACTTCATACACACTCTTTTGGAAGAGGGACAACTAAAGCTAGGAAAGGTGCATACAAGTGAAAATCATGCAGACATATTTACAAAGGTGGTCAACAAGGAGAAGTTGAGCTTTTGCTCATCTTCAATCGGCATTTAAGGATAAGAAGCCAGAATGGAAAGCAGTCACAGGTTTGGTTTGGAGATCAGTCTCTAAGTGGGAGATTGTTAAGTATGGAGCCTGATTTACCCTTTGTAATTTTCTGTGGTAAAAGCACACATTTGTAAGGCCCCCATTATGAGGAGAAGCCATCGTGCATGAAGGAAAATCACTCACCGGAAACCAAAATTTTCACGAACAAGAATCAGGGACAACTTTAAAGGCCTCGGGGGCGGAGGCCCCCGCGACTTTTTTTTTCGTCGGAATATTATGGCCGGACGGCGGCCGGAAAGTGGTCGGAAAACAACCGGTCGGTTGGTCGGTGGCCGGTAGTCAATGGCCGATGGCCGGTGGTCAGAAGTCAATGGCCAGTGGCCGGTGGTCGAAAGTCAATGGCCGGTGGCCAGTGGCCGAATTCAAAGGCAGACTTGTCTTCTCAAGGGCAGCCACACATGGGCGGATTGGAGGGTCCAATTTGGACTTATTCGCACAAGGGCGGCTACACATGGCTGTCTCTCATAAGAGAGGGCAGCCCTTTTGGCCTATAAAAGGAGGCCATTTCTACACACATTTCATAGTGTGAAGTTGATGCAACAAGGTGAGTGTGAGGTGGTAAGAGTGAAGCAAGGCGGGAGCTCTATTAAGGGTTTAATCCCTTTGTAAACTACTTCTTCTTTTGAAGTGCTAAAGCCATTGAGTGGCTTCTTTCCTGTGGATGTAGCCCACATTGGGTGAACCACGTATATCGTGTGTACTCTCTCTCTCTACTCTATAATCTCTTGTGTGTGAAATATATCTCTCTCCATTAAGTAATCTACTCAAATATCTATTTAGCTATGTCTTATTTCCTAACAGATACTCTACTAGCGGTGGTACAACCAAAGTGTGTTGACCATAGCAGATGGTATGGGCAAATATGTGCACGCTAGAAAAATCATGGAAAAAGGCTGGAGAAGATCATAAGCTGACAGGTAGCAGCGAAGATGTATGATTGATGCGATTTATAGGCCACGAAAGGCTCCAGAAGGGGCTAATTTGGGGAGCAAGTGAAGGAGATGTGAGATGCACTCTTTGGGTCCAGGAATGTAGAGTTTGAAGTGTAGAAGGACCAGGAGTTGACTTCTCATCAAACAAACCTACGGAGCCCAAGATATTGGAATTTGAAGGTTCAGTATGTTGCAGATTTTTACTGGACAGGGCAGTTGGGGATAGGTGGTCCAAGTGGAAGTCAGGGTATAGCCATGAAGTGCTTGATTTATGGAGCCTGTCTATCTTTTCAGATTGCAGATCGGAGCTAGGGATTTCTTTTTATGATCAGTTGAATTTTTGCCGAGGGCTAGGCTCGTGCCGACTTGATCACACGAGGAATCCTGTCATCTAGAATTATTTGGGTTGCGACAAGATTCTAGAGCAGGGTATGCATCATACAGAGCTAGAAAGAGTTGATTGCATGTCAAACGGAGCCCGGTGTAGGAAGTTAAAGAAGTCAGGAAATTGGGTGCATTTGTTTGGGATTGATTGCAGATGACTTGCTTGGTTTTTGCGGCCTCGGTTCGAGGGCTCAAGGAATTGTGAAGTGCGGTGAGGTTGGATGAGTTTGGAGTCAAAACAGTGAGTTTGTGACTGGCTTTTGCGGCTCGATGATCGGACCGCCACTATACAATTGGCAAGCAGTGGAAAAAAAAGGTTGGGGAGTTTTTTTGCGAAAGTTTTTTGAAGTTTTCAGGTCTTCGAGGCCATGTTAACTAGGATCCACCACGTGGCAGTCAATAGTCCCATAGGTGATGGATGGAGGCGGACGTTCGATGTATTTAGCCCAGACGGTGGCACTTATTTGAGGCATGAAGAGAGTGAGAGGGAGCTCCCTCTTGCCTCACCGATGGTGGCCCAGCATGGGCTCTGCGCTGGTGGCGCGTTAGCGGCGGTGGCTAGCAGGCGGTAGCGCTGTATGGTGATGTGGCACCCACCATGGGCTCGCTACCACGGCCCATTTTTGAAGAGAAGGTAGAAAAAAGGCCTCCCCAATAGCGATGTTGCTATTGCTCCATGGGGAGGAGTCCCGCAATGAGTGGAGAGAGAGAGAGAATATGAGCTCGAGGCCAGTCAAGGGGAAAGTCAAGGGGAGTATCCCGCAGCAAAGGTCAAATGTGTGTGATAGAGAGAGAGAGAGAGAGAGAGAGAGAGAAAGCCTATTTGAGCGGTGTCTGAAAGCCAAAAGGGCAAGTGCAAGGGCGGACAAAGCATACAGGTACATTGTGCAGAGGTTGCCAAATAGATTATGCCAAGTGGTGACAATGCAAAGGAAATTTCAAATGGAGCTGCAAGTGGAGTGCACGAGATAAAAGCTCACCCATTATTTCTTTTTAGGTCTCCTAGACATACCCCTATAAAAGGAGGTACATGTTCATTCTTTGGGGCTTTTTGGGGGGCCATCGATCTTTTGGCCAAGGTTGCTTTTGGCTCTTGGAACCTTTTGTCATTAGGCTCTTGGGTCTGTTGAGATTTTTTGTCGAGGTTCATGCCGGCGGTGGGTTGGTTGTACATGGTGGTCTATGCAAGAAGGCGATTATCTACTGTTTTTGGGCGTCATTCCCCCTTCTCTTTCTCTGCTTGTGTGCATGTGTTTCCTAGTATGTGTAGGCTATGTGCCCCGAAGTTGGTCGTGCAAAGAGAGGTAGAGAGAGTTTGTGTGTATGTGGAAGGCTGTGAATTGAGCAGAGCAGAGAGACCAAGTTTGTTTGGTGCATTGCAAGGTGTGTGTGCATATGGTTGTGTGCAAGCGATGGTTTTCTTGCGGGTAGTGTCGAGTTTTGAAGGTGAACTCTAGTGGATTGGTGCACTGTGTATACCCTGGGATATAGTCTCGATATAGTGAGGCATGGTGTTGTGTGTTGTGTGTTGTGTGTGTTCCCCTTTCCCCCTCTCCATCTTCTGGTGCCCCCAAGGAGGAGCTGTTTGATGCTCCAATGTGAAGTTTGAAGTGGTGTTTTTTAGTCGACAAAGCGGTTGGCTGATGATCGAGATGTTTGATGGTCAAGTTTGAAGCTGGCAGAGACGATGGAACCAGGTTTTGGCCCCACATATGCGGGCATTGAAGATCATGAGGATTGGTTAGCATATTTCGAGTTATGGCTGTTGTCAATGCGTATGTTGACGGATGCGGAAAAGCTGCAGACGGTGCTGCTGTTAATGCGAGGGCAAGCCAAGGTGTGGTTTGATGGTTTGGAGAGCAGTGATTGAGAATCATGGCAAAGATTGCAAAGTCATCTTTTGGAGCGATTTCGAGAGGTAATTACGTCAGAGGAAGTTGGTGCAAGGTTGATGGTGGTACGCCAAGACGTAAGTAAGGATTTCTCTATTTTCATTGAGCAGTTTGAAGCTTGTTGGAAGCAGTTAGAGGTTTCTACTAAGGTCAAAATCAATAAATACTTAAAGGTGTCAAAGCTGCTAGAGTGCTTGCATTCGAGGAATTAGAAAAAAGGTGGAGGACGTTGCGGATACATACAAAACCATGGTCTATCTGGAAAAGATAAAGAGCAGAAATGTGAAGCAGAAGCTGGAGCTCGGCATTTTGAAGCCAACAGATTATATGCATGTTGCGGAGGTAGCAAAGTGCTCTTTTCGATCAAAAGTGATTCCAATTGTTCGAAATGCAGAGCCTGTTGAGGTAAGGCCTACTATTGGTTGTGTTCCTTGGAGATTTCCGATTTGTGATGTGCATGTACCAAGGGTGGATGAGCTTACCACATATTGAAGTGAACCAGAAGGCACATTAGGGAAAATTTGGACTTACAAAGGGGTCTTATAAGGAGTTTGACTTCCTCTCTCACGTCCAAAACGGGCGTGCAGTAAAATTTTTGCAAATCAACTCTAAACTTGGCGGAGATTTGGCAGTTAGAATCTACTCTTCAAGCTCTTTCTATTGATAGATAGCACGCCATGAGATTCCTCATATTTTGAAAGATTCTATTTTCGATTCTCTAGATTCTAGACGGAGTTGTCACATCATAAGAGAATAAAAAATAAAATCTTTTAAAATATGAGGAATCTCATGGCGTGCTATATATCAATAGAAAGAGCTTGCATAGTAGATTCTAACTATCATATCTCCGCCAATTTTAGAGTTGATTTGCAAAAACTTTACGACACGCTCTTTTTGGACATGAGAGAGGAAGTCAAGCTCCTTATAAGACCCCTTTGTGAGTCCAAATTTTCCCTAATGATAGTGGTAGCAGATGTGGAGGTTCCGGTACGGATTGCAGAGGTAAAGCCTGTTCTTGTGGAAATCTTGCATGAAAAGGTAGCAGAATGCAATGGGGTTGCAGATACTGAGGGTTCAGAAGTTGATGAGGAAAGTGAGCAAAGTCATGAAGGTGGTCAAGTTTTTGTGGAGAAGCAAGCGGATGAAGATGCAGATATGCAGACAATATATGATGCCGGTGATGATGAAGACACAAGCTTGAGTTGTTGGGAGACAAGCAAGGAGAATAGAGTGGATGAGTCCACATCCTATGACAAGGAGACAGAGTCTGATGAACTTGAGCTGGTAAAGGTAAAGTTTCCCTCTTATGTGTTTGATGATATGGTAATAGCCCAGGTGTAAGAAGAATAGGAAACAGAGCAAGCCAAGGTGTTTGATGAAGACCAAGTGAAGCGGTCTAGGCCTACAGATGATGGAATGCAGGTGAAGGTGGTGTGTGGTGCCATGCTAATGGCTGTGCTGATGAAAGTAGTGGTGGAATGTGCCATGGTGGTGCAACATGTGCATAATTTTTCCAAAAGAGATAGATCAACCGTGCCTATGGAGGAAGTCGAGGTGGATGCAAAAGAGGACGAGTTTCTCTCTTCCTTGGCAGAGCATGATGCAGCGGTAGAAGAGGTGATTGAAGAGTAGGTGGTGCTGATCAACCTTGGAGGGCCGATAGACAAAGAAGGGATCGATGATGCTGAAATTGAGTGTGTGGTTAAAGAGGAGGTTGTGAGGCGAAAGACGGTGGAGATTTTGATGCAGTTGACATGTCAAGAGGCGGAGAAAGAAGAAGAATCCCAAGTAATGGCTTTGTTTCCAGTGAAGGTATGTAAGCTATGGTTGATGAAAACGATGGTAGATACAGCTATGTGGTGGTTGGTTAAGTAGGTACAGGGGTCTATGATTGAGGCCTCCACTTTATTTAATTGGGAGGGAGGGCCAGACATGTGTTGGAGCTCATTATCAGGTAGGCTAGGGACAACCTACACACATGGTGGCCTATGAGCTGGAGTACGGCACTATGGTGAGCAATTAAAGATGGGTGGAACATACCAAAGGTAGGTGTTTGATCCAGGTGGAAGTTATATGATGCATGGGGTGGGGCAACCCACTTGAAGTTTTGGTAGTAGGAAGAATAAAACTGTGTACATATGGTTTTGGTTTTCTCATAGTGTTTGCCAGGTTTTGCAGTTAGAAGGTGAATAAAGCTCTTTTTTGGTTGAGCATATATGCTCAACTAGGAGGTGGACAATGATGGTACAACCAAAGTGTGTTGACCATAGAACATGCCATGGGTAGATATGTGCAGGCTAGCAGAATCATGGAAAAAGGCTGGAGTAGCTAGGAAGATCATGGGCTGACAGGTAGCAATGGGGATGTATGATTGATGTGGTTTATAGGCCAAGAAAGGCTCCGTAAGGGGCTAATTTGGGGAGCAAGTGAAGGAGATGCAAAATGTAGTCTTTGGGTCCAAGAATATAGAATTGAAGTGCTGAAGAAGCAGGAGTTGACTGCTCATCAAAAAGAGCTACGGAGCCCAAGATATTGGAGTTTGAAGGTTCAATATGTTGCAGATTCTTGTCGGACAGGGTAGTTGGGGATAGGTGATCCAAGTGGAAGGTAGGGTATAGGCATGTAGTGCTCAATTTATGGAGATTACCTGTCTTTTCAGATTGCAGATCCGAGCCACAACTTGCAATTTACCTGACATTTTGTCGGGGGCTAGGCTGGTGACGGCCTGATCACACGAGGAATTGTGCCATCTAGAATTTTTTGGGTTGCAACAAGGTTCTAGAGCAGGGTACGTATCATACAAAGCAAGCAAGAGTTGACTTCACGTCAAACGGAGCCCGGAGCAGAAAGTTAAACCAGTCGTAAAATTGATTGCATTTTCTTGGGATTAATTTGTAGATGGCTTGCTCAGTGTTTGCGTCCTCGGATCGAGGGCTTGGGGAATTGTGAAGTGCAGTGAGGTTGGATGAGCTTGGAGTCAGACCAATGAGTTTGCAACCGGGTTTTGCAGCTCGGTGATCGGACCGCCAATGTACAATTGGCAGGCAGGGCAAGCAGTGGGGAAAAAAAGGTTGGGGAGTTTATTGGGAAAAAATTTTGAAGTTTTGAGGGCTTGGAGGCCATGTTAACCAGGAGCCACCACGTGGCACGCAATAGTCTTATAGGTGATGGATGGAGGCAGATGTTTGGGGTATTTAACCCAAACGGTGGCACCCATTTGAGGCATGAAGAGAGTGAGAGGGAGCTCTCTCTTGCCTCAGCGATGGTGGCCCAGTAGCATGGGATCTGCGCTGGTGGCATGTTAGTGGCGGTGGCCAGTGGGCGGCGGTAGTGTTGTATGGTGACATGGCACCCGCCGTGTTAGTGGCGGTGGCCAGCGGGCGGCGGTAGTGTTGTATGGTGACATGGCACCCGCCATTGGCTCGTTCCCATGGCCTCATTTTTGAAGAGAAGAAAACCCGCCCCCCCCCAATAGCGATATTGCTATTGCTCCATGGGGAGGGGTCCCGCAGTGAATGGAGAGAGAGAGAGAGAGAGAGAGAGAGAGAGAGAGAGAGAGAGAGAGAGAGAGAGAGAGAGAGAGAGAGAGAATACGAGCCCCAGGCTAGTCAAGGGGCAAGTCAAGGGGAGTATCCCACAACAAAGGTCAAATGTATGAGAGAGAGATCCTATCTGAGGGGTGTCCGCCAAAAGCCAAAAGGGCAAGTGCAAGGGCGGACAAAGCATAGGGGTACATCATGCAGAGGTTGCCAAATAGACTATGCCAAGTGGTGACAATGCAAAGGAAATTCCAAATGAAGCTGCAAGTGGAGTGCACGAGATGAATGCTCACCCATTTATGTTTTTTAGGTCTCCTAGACACACCCCTATAAAAGGAGGTACACGTTCATTTTTTGGGGCTTTTTGGGGGTCCATTGGTCTTTTGGCCAAGGTTGCTTTTGTCTCTTGGAGCCTTTTGTCATTAGGCTCTTAGGCCTGTTGAGATTTTTTGCCGAGGTTCATGTCAGAAGTGGGTTGGTTGTACATGCAAGAAGGCGATTCTCTATTGTTTTTGGGTGTCATTCCCCCTCCCCCCTTCTCTTTCTCTACTTGTGTACGTGTGTTTCCGGGTGTGTGTAGGCGTGTGTATCCCCTCGAAGTTGGTCGTGCAAAGAGAGGTACAGAGAGGTTGTGTGTGTGTGTGGAAGGCTGTGAATTGAGCAGAGCGGAGAGACTGAGTCTGTCTGGTGCATTGCAAGGTGTGTGTGTGTGTGTGTGTGTATGGTTGTGTGCAAGCGATGGTTTGCTTGCGGATAGTGTCGAGTTTTGAAGGTGAACTCTAGTGGATTGGGGTGCTGTGTATACCTTGGGCTATAGTGAGGCATTGTGCTGTGTGCTAGGTGTGTTCCCCTTTCCCCCTCTCCAGTGGTCTCTCGAAATATGCCTTGGTTTCCTATGTTACGACCAGATCTAAGGTTCATATAGACTTTATTGCAACTTCTGTCAAGCTTTGAATTCCTTGTTTGCAACCTGACCCGTGTATTAATTTTGATCAAGTTAGCTATTCTTTCACAAAGACTGTATAGTTTTTGCTAACTATTGTGACTGGTCTATGTGTATCACTTCAAATCGAGCTAAGTGAGTCAGTAGTTGAGACTTCCAGATTTTGCTTTTGCATAAAGTCAAAGGACTAATCTACAACCTGGAAACTGAGTGAACATTTACTAATCTGGATTGGATTGAACCCAAAATTTCCCAGTGGCCTTGTATTATGTTCGTCTAACATTGTACAAGTTCAAAAGTCAAAAATGGTGTCTCGTGTAGCAGTAGTAAATAGTCGCGATTATTACTTTTCTCAATTTTTTGCACTTTTTGGATTAATTTGCAAAGTATGCAACTTGGTAAGGTCTCTAGACAATTTTCACTAAGTTTGGACAAAATTTGTTCAAGTTATCAACTGTTTCGTATCCGTAGACTCAGTTTTCAAGAATCTGGCTTAAGTCTCACTTTTGTGATCCAAATTTCACCAAAATTGATTTGTGTGGTCTACTTGATATGCTTGACCTTGTGGTATACTCAAATGTGCAAGAATATCAATTTCTGTAGCAGATGTAAATAATCACGATTATTTACTCCTGCTATTTTTGTGCACTTTTTTGCAACAATCTTGACACATATTTGCTAAGCAGCTTAACTTAAGCTCCCTAGCCAAGTTTCATCAAGTTTAGATAATATTCGTTTAAATGGTCATCAATTTTGTATCGGCAGAGACTGACTTTGCAAATTTGGCCACAATTTATTTATTTTAAGCCTAAAATGGACACTTTTTTGAACTTTCTCACCGGGACAGTCTTTTCATCAGCTATTTTAAGCCTCTGAGTCAAGTCAAAACTTAATTTGGCCTAAAATGTCAAGAAAAAGTAAATAATTTGAGTTTTTGCAAACTCTTGAAATTTTTACCTCAGTGTGTCCTTGAGCTTACCCACTGGTTCATACAACTTTTAATAGGATACTCTCCAGTCGTATTGAGTGGTTGACAGTCTTCTGGTGCTATTTCTAGTCGTAGACCTAAAATTTTGCAACTTCACATAACAACTCATAATTGATTCTTTTGGAGAGAGCAATGTTCTCAAATCCCACCTCGAATTCTTCTTACCCTACTCTTAGGTTCTACTGCAATGGGGTTGTGGAAAGTGTCTATAAACACTCGTTTTCTTGTTTTCTATGGTTTTTTGAGCCTTGATCTTAAGACTTGTCTCATCCATAAATCATTCTCAAAATCCTAATCTAATTCTACAATCCTACAATCCTAAAGGTACTTAGCAAGTACGCCTTACTTCCAAGATACATCTACACAACAAAAGACAACAATCTTAAGCTATGCGGTTTTGAAAAAAAAGTTTTTACTCTAGGAGATCCTAGAGGAAGTTAAAGGATAACTTCACAAGACGCTCATGTTTTTCCCTTGTTTAGGTCTCTTCGGTCCCCGACACACTGTAAGAGGAAAACTCCAGAACCGCTAGCATTGCCGTGGATTAACAAAGGAAAATAGAAAGAGAAAATATTACGTGTGCGGCAATAACAGCGACAAAGGACGCGGTAGTGGTTTGACAACAATATACGCGGTAATAGAAGCGGTAATATAGTCGCGATTATTACCGCGAATATTACCGCATATATTACCACGCTTATTACCATGCATATTACCCTGTATATTACCGCGATTATTACCACTATACGGATTTTCAAAAATAAAGATACTCATCTAGTCCATCCAATTTGGATGGACCAGATGAGCATCTTTATTGTTGACCTATATAAAGTTATCTGGTCTATGACTATCTTGTTCAAGCACATAGTTCACATCAACAAATATTGGTCGCTTCTTATTAATACTCTTCTCTCACAAGCAGCTCTATTTATTGTAGGGGTTTTGTATACTCATCTTCGACATTGAAGAGTGAGACAAATCAACTAGTGATTTGGAAGCTGATGTAGTTGATGATTGACTTAAGAACCTTTGTGCATGATCATAGTTCAACTATTAGGAGCACACTCATAACCTTTAAGATAAGCATCGTATTTGAAACTTTGTAGCATTTACATTGCCATTGCCATGTTTGTGCTGGCGTCCATTTGGCATTCTCAATGATTATGAATTCTGCTCATTATGACATCTATGATAGGTAGATACAAATAGACAAATAGATTTAATTATCATTCATGAAGGTCATATAAGACCTATGCGACCAGAGAAAAAACATTGCAAAGTTCCTTCTAAATAAAGGAAGATGGGTCTTTTATTTCATGATGAAGTTTGTGTGTATAGCTGAGATTTTAAAAGTACCTCTTGAACACACATGCTATAGGTATTTTTGAAAGGTGGACCCCCGTGGGTGTTGGATACATCTCAATTAAGGAGTAAGGGTCTAGAGAGGTATGATAAAGGGGAGATAAGATGAAATGAACAAAACCTAAGAAGGGATAGGTGATGAGGGAGCCGGTTTGGGAGCTCAAAACTCTTGCATAATTGCTTTACGTTCTTGATAACCTGACCATTTACCTATTGAGTGTGCTTCTCACATCTTTTGAAGTTCTTCCTTCTTCTGTTTGAGTTAGGCAAATGTTAGATCTTCTGCAAACCAAAATTTGGTGTCCTTGAGAAGTCGCAATTGCTCAAGGAGTTTGATTTGATCTGCCTTGGTCTTGAAAATTAGGATTGCATGGTTGGTACGATGTTTATGTGTAAGAGAGGTGATTATGGCTGACCCCATTGTACCATGTGGGCTGTTGTTTGGATGTGAGCAAAGGAATTGTGGAACATTGAAGGCGATCTCCTCTTGGCATTGTCATTCACCTAGTGTGGACACTTCACAATATTCAACCTTACCAAAGATGATACCTTGCATTGGGTTTTCACCTCCTTTGTGACTGTGGTATCTACTTCAAACTTTGTTTTATTGAGCTTAAGGTCCCCCTTCTCTTTCTAGTCACTTGGAAGCCTATGAATGCGAACATTGAGGGTGATATTCTACACTTGGGTTTTGACCTCCTTTGTGAAGGTGGTCTCTCCTTCCACATTTGTGTTATTGAGCTTGATTTTCATCTCTTCCTTTTGTGGTTCTCCACTATGGTGAGTCGAGCCTCGATAGCGACGAGTCTATGCTTCAGCTCCTCATTCTCCTTGCAAAGCTTCTTGACTTCATTTTGAAGACCTATGTGTTAGGTTGTTTGTCTTTGGTGGTGTTTCTACCACCCCAGAGAATGTAGACTTGCCTTGAGATGAGGCTCAAGTGACCATGATGGGCACATGCTTCCTATGAAGAGACTCAAAGCATCACTTCTAGAGAGTCACGGGCAACTCAAATAGAGTCAAAGTTGGTGCTCAAGACGAGTCTAAGAGTTGAGGGCACCTTGAGCAAAGCCGAGGTTGTGCTAGTCCGATAAAGTTGGGGTTGTGTGTAGCTTCAACAAAGTCAAAATCGTGCGAATGATTAGATACGTGTGCACGAAGGTGTTGGTTGGGAGGACAAGGTTATGTTAATGCTCTACCTAATTTCTACATCCTCTTTATCTACTCCATCTACACCTCCCTATAAACCCTAATCGCTTCCTAAATCCTAATCATATATGTCTACCCTCAACTTAATCTCTATCTACACTCTTTATGTATCCTCCTTCTCTACCTAATTTACCTAAACTCTACGCCCTCTCTATCTACTCTATCCACACCTCTTTCTACACCCTAATCTCTACCTTCTAAACATAGAGAAAGCGCTAAATAGAAATAAATCTCTACACTCTCTCTAGTACCTCTATCTATCTCTACACTCTATGTATCCTTTGTCAGGCTCTATCTACATCCTAACCACTCTTTACTCTCCCTCTACATCCTAACCTCTATCCACACCTCTCTCTCTACCTAATCTCTATCTCTACACCTTCTCTACGTACTCTCTACCTAATCTACTTAATCTCTAAATTCTCTCTATTACTCTATCCACACCTCTCTCTACGCCCTAATCTTTTTCTAAATCCTAATCTTATCTATCAAATCTCTATATCTATCCTCTCTCTATCCCCTAATCCCAACTCTCTCTATTTCTACTCTCTACGTATTCTCCCCCTCTACTTAATCTCTATCTACACTCTCTACGTATCCTCCCTCTCTACCTAGTCTACCTAAACTCTACACTATCTCTATCTACTCTATCCACACCTCTTTGATATCTTTCTAAATCCTAACATTATCTATTTACTCTATATCTACCCTCAAACTCTCTACCTTCTAAACATAGAGAGAGCACTAAAATAGAGGTAAATCTCTACACTCTCTCTAGTCCCTCTATCCATCTCTACACTCTATGTATCCTATGGCTCTCTATCTACTCCCTCTATCTACATCCTAACCTCTCTCTACTCTCCCTCTACATCCTAACCTCTATACAGACCCCTCTCTCTCTCTCTCTCTCTCTCTCTCTCTCTCTCTCTCTCTCTCTCTCTCTCTCTCCCTCCCCTCTTAATCTCTATCTCTACATATTCTCTACCTAATCTACTTAATCTCTAAATCCTCTCTATCTACTCTATCCACACCTCTCTCTACACTCTAATATTTTTTTAATTACTAACCTTATCTATCTAATCTCTATATCTTCTCTCTACTCCCTCTATCCCCTAATCTCAACTCTCTTTATTGCTACTCTCTACGTATTCTCCCTCTCTACCTAATTTACATAATCTATACCCCCACTCTATCTAATCACGTACACCTCTCTACACTCTAATCTCTTTATAAACCCTAAAGTTATCTATCTACTCTCTACCTAATATCTATCTCTACCTTCTCTCTACTCTCTCTATCTCCAAATCTTGACTCTCTCTCCACATAATATCTATCTCTATACCCTTTATCTACTCTCTTTCCCTCTCTACACACTCTCTCTACACCCTCTATCCTTGTTTCTCTCTCTAATCTAACAATCTCTCCCTACTTCCTCTCTATCTCCACTCTCTCTACACCCTCTATTCCTCTTTTCCTCTCTCTAATCTTTCTTCTTCTCTCGCTCATCCAATCTACACTATTTTAACAATTCTCCTCTCTCTAATTGCTCTTCTCTCTCTCTCTCTCTCTCTCTCTCTCTCTCTCTCTCTCTTTCTCTCTCTCTCTCTCTGCCACTCTCTAATTTCACATACACTAAATTGAATATTTCTCTCTCTAATTTCTCTTTAAACTCTTTTTCTAATGTACAATTATCATACTCTATCATTTTTTTAATGTTTAATACCTAATGTTTATTTTTTTTTCTTTTTGTCTCTCTATTTTTATTTCTCTAATTTAACATACACATCTTCCACACATCAATTCACTCTCAGTTTTAACACTAGTTTAACACTAAACATACAAGAAGTTTAATGTGTAGGTGTGATGTTTAATTTGACTTTTTATCTCTCTACTTAAACATCTTAATCATGAAATCTATGTTAATCTCTCCTTTAACGTTAATTAACATTAATCATTAAATTCACGCTAATTCTCTTTCTCCCTCTCTTTTCCTCTCTCCTTTTTCTCTCTCCCTAATTACACACCAAGCAAGTATCTACGAACTAATCACACGCCTACAACAATCAATTAAACAAGCAAAGTGAGGTCAATCGAGCAAGCAAGAAGCACCTACACCAAATATGAAAGAGGTACAAAATCTTTGAATCTAACTTTTCTAATGTGTGTGTGTGTGTGTGTGTGTTTAACACTAGGTTGGTAACCAGACAGTTTTATGTCCTAGGACAATTTTATGTCCTTTTAACTGGAGAAGTTCGACAAATTAATTCTAGAAATTCAAGTTAGATAACATAGATTGACCAATTGGGGTAGGTGAGGACAAACTTGAAAAAAACTTGGAATTTTTTTCAACATTGTTGCATGCCTTCTAATTTGAGTAATTGAGCAACTATCCAATCCAAGCATGGAAAATTGCATGCAACAGCCACCTTCCAATTGAGTGTCGTGCCTCCCCAAAAGCTCAAATTCATGCATGGGGGCTCCATATCGGGGAGAATTGAGGCCCGTAGGATCTTGCCTAGATCCAAGGGCTCCAAATGAAAGCCCCAACTCAAGCAATTGGGGTAGGGCAGCGTGAGGAGAGCCAAAAATCCAAGAAACAGAGGCCGAGGAACGGGTGAAGGGATCAAATTTTTATGCGCCCATGGAGCTCAATCGAAGGCACTACTCACCTGCAGAGGTAGGTTGCAACCGTGCTGGACGCTCCTCTGAGTTTCTCGCGGCCCAAGAAGGTGCCCTGCTACAAGTACCCGCGGCATGGTTTGGGGCTTCTTGGGCACAACAAGAATTTGGGGATAATCATGCTGAGGTGTTCTTCTTTGTGGTGATACACAAGTACCATGCAAAAACTCAAAAATTTGCATGTCAGTTTGAGGGGGATCCAAAGTCCTATGCTGCAAATTGGAATGGCATCTGCGAGTACCTTGTTCAAAGCTCCCTGAATCTCACTTCTCCTCGGAAAATAAGCAAGGTAAGCCATGCAAGTACCCCTGTTTCTTCCACATATGAAATTGGTCAATCTAGTCATGCACCTATGGTTGAAATGTGGAGGAAGCTTGCTGAGGATGCATTGAGGGAGGGAAGCCATTCCTACCATCTTGAAGAGGATACTCCTCTTACCAGTCTTGATTTTGAAAGCACTCCGGTGGAGGCCACACTGATTGCAAAGCAGCGTGGAAGGCCACCCAAACCACGAAACCGGGGTAGACCCAAGGACTGTAGCACGCTTACAAGTGATGATGCCTCAGGACCATCACCCGAATTTAGCAAATATAGTGGCGGAAATGGTGGCTGACCTCGTAGACATAAACTACCGCATGCAGGAGGTAGAGCTAGTCCCTCACCTAGCCCATTTGATGTAGTTGATGGCGAGGAAAGCAATGATGAGCATGCATCGGAGGGTGAGGGGGTTGAAGGTGGTGATGATGAGGCCTTGGAGGCGGAAGGGCCGGTACTTGATGACTCTCCCGAAGCGGATAATGACTTTGTTGATGTTATTCCTCCGGAATGGCATAGTGGTGATGGCCTTGAGCAAGAGCCCCATGGAACATTTAGGACTCTCCCTCCCTTCAATGGAGTCCATGGACCCGATTTGGGTCATTTACCTCGTGAGTTTTGTGAATTTCATTTGTTTTTGATGTTGTTTCCACTAGATCTCATTGATCACATTGTAAGTGAAACAAACACGTATGCGGAAAAAGACAGGAGAAGGTGTGGGAGCTTGCATGAATCCATGCGTAGGTGGGTTCCTATTGATCGTCACTCTTTTATGCGTTTCGTGGGCATAGCATTGGGCATGGCACTTCACTACATGCCTTCCAAGAAACACTATTGGAAGGATGATGTGGTAGGCTCACTCTTGTTTCCTAACTTTGGTGAGAAGATGAGCCAAACCACATTTCAGTAAATTAAACGGTTCCTCCACTTACGATACAATGCACAAAGGCCACCTCGTGGATGTAGAGATCACAAGTTGTGGCAATTAATTGATTTGGAGGAGAGGCTGAATTACACTTTTCAAAAGCATTACAATGTAGGCAAGTGTGTCACTGTTGATGAGCGCATAATTCCCTCTAAATGCAAATTGAACCCATGTAGGGTTTACAATCCAAAGAAGCCTCATAAGTTTGGCATACAGGTATGGAACCTATGTGATTCATCAATGGGGTATAATCATGCATTTCAAATCTATGATAAATTGCCATGCCCAGAATTTTCTTTTCATGCAGTTGCAAATTTGGTAAAATCCCTTCCAAGGAAGGGTCATCATGTGTTTTTTGACAGGTTTTTTACCTCCGTTAAGCTTCTTGAGCACTTGCTTCATGAAGGCCAAGGTGGTATAGGTACTTATGTAGCAAATAGAAAGTACTTCCCACATGCAAAGATGCTACGTTTGGGTAAGCAAGCACGAGGTGCTTGCCGGTTTGCATATTGCAAGAAGCAAGGTGTTCTTGCTTGCACATGGATGGACAAGAAAGAAATTTTGTTTGCTTCTAATTGTTATGGAATGCATAAAGGTGACGTAAAGCGCTTGATGAGTGATGGAAAGAGGAGGGAGGTTGTATGTCCTGATGTTGCGGTGCAATACAATGCATGTAAGGCTGGCTGTGACACATTTGATAGTATGGTTCTTGGGAGTGGTTATAGCTTGAAAAGTACAATGCATGGTTTTAAGTGGTGGCATGCAGGTTTTTGGGGTCTCATGGATTCCGTCTTCACAAATTGTTGGATCATTTGGAAAGATCTCTATGGCAAGAGGGATGTATTCAGGTTTGAGTTTATGCTACATATGCATGAGTAGCTGGTAAATAATGCTTTTAGGCCGTATGTGTGTAAGTGACCGGTGATAAAGGATGCATACAATGGCCATTTTCCCATTCGTTTGCATGATACAACAAGTAGGTATTGTGTGGTATGCTCAGCAAAACGGAAGAAGCTTTTTTATGAGCACAAAGAAGTGCAGGGCTCGAACCGTCCCGCACTATTTGGGGATGTGGTAAGTGTAAGAAGGTAATGTGTGCTAATCCTTGCTTCAAGGACTACCATGCAAGGGTAGTTGTTTATTTTCTCTTTGATGGTCGCTCGAGAGTCACTAGACGACGAGACTCCATCTTATGTAAGTCTTTTAGCATTCTTCATGGTCTAGTGACTGTTGTCATACTTGCATGGCTTAGGCCTAGTTTCTCATACTCTCTAACTTCTGTTTTTGCAGGACATGCAGGGTTTGGCTGATGGATTCTACCCGATGGCTGGTTCTTTTTGCTGGTTTACTGGTTTTTTGCTGGTGACAGATGGCTGTTGGTTTTTTTGGTTTTTCTTTGCTGATGGCTGGTCCCTTTTGCTGGTCCTTCTGGCTACTGGTTTTTCCCTTTGATGATGGTAGGTTTTTACATTTGCTATTGGTTTTTCCCTTTGTTGTTGGTCTGACATGGGCTGCCC
This sequence comes from Adiantum capillus-veneris, assembly GCF_014529385.1. NCBI lineage: Eukaryota > Viridiplantae > Streptophyta > Polypodiopsida > Polypodiales > Pteridaceae > Adiantum > Adiantum capillus-veneris. The sequence continues at coordinate 13,838,230 of NC_140958.1, read as the reverse complement.
TTATTTTGAGCTTATGGTCTGTTTCTTTGGTTGTGGTCTTATGGCAGGTAATATGGTTTCATGTGATATTTTGGCACGATCTTTTGTTGCGGCATTATGGTTGTCTATGGTTTCGGTTATGACAGATGCCTTTGGTTATGTCAAGAACTTCTATATGGTTTCCACCTAGCCGATTGTGTTGTTTCCAGGGATTGGGGATTGGGTGAAGACAATGTGCCTTTTGTTATGGTTTTGGTGATGTGCCTTGTGGCAAGGACAAGTTTAAGTGGTTGTTTTGGTCATGGGCCACTTTATGGTTATAGCAAGTGCTCAGTTATGGATATGGAAATCTTTATATCTTGGTCTTTTTATGGCATATGTGTTTGTGGAAATTATGGATAGAGATGTTCTTGTGCCAAGTTATGTTTATGGTTTTTGCTAGGTTATGTTTATGGTTTTATTTGTTGCTTATGGTTATGGCAAGGGCCCAATTATGATTATGGCAATTGCACAAGTTGTGAGGTCCATTCTTGTTTTTTGATGGTTATGGTTTTATACTTCATGGTAGTGTCTCGCCAGGGTTTTTTCTTGTTACAATTTGCAATCTTGCCAGGGTTTTGGCTGGCCAAGGTTTGTTGTCTCGCCAGGCCAGGGTTCAATCTCGCCAGGGTTTTTGTCTCCAGGTTATGGGTTGTGAATTGCCAGGTTATGGGTTGTGTCTGCGTTTTGTCACTTATAATAGCGGTTCTAAAATAGCCTACATCTGATCTAGTGTTTCCCTCTTGAAATTATGATTTTCCTTTCTCGCCAGGGGTTTGATGAGTTCTTGCCAAGGTTTTATGATTTATCTCACCAGGGTCTCATGATTTATCTTGTTGGTTTGTTGTCCAGTTCTCTCTTGCCAGGGTTCACTCGGAGTGTTTTTACACTTGTTTATGGTAACAGCTGTAGGAACAAATTTTGGAAGATTATGTTTTGGTAAGGAAACATATGGCGACAATAGATGCTTGCTCTCCCATTGTAGATGGCTTGCTCTTTCTTTTCTTGTCCTCCTCTCATCGTCGCAAAGTTCATGAGTGTGTATTGTTCATTTGGAGCAAGTATTTGTGGTTTATGTACGCCAAGGTTTGTGATCTCGTGTAGGATGGTTAGGTGGAGCGAGTTGATGAAGTTAATGTTCATGCCCAACTTTGTTAGGGTTTGTGCTGCTTGTTGATAATACTCCACTGGAGGGACTTGATGTGGTTTATGTACGGAAGGGTGTGCATGAGCCCTTTGCCAAATGCTTTCTAGGGTTTGTGGTCTTATGATTTATGTACGCACTAAAGTGGTTTTATTAGGTACCAAGTCTGTTTGCTTAGTCTTCTCTATCTTACCAAAATTTTGTGATCCTTCTCGGTCTTCTTGGTGTTTTTAATCACGCCAAGCATTTTACATCTTGCCAAGTATTTTTGAAATGATGTTGTGGATGGATTATGGTCTTGTGAACATGTGGTAGCTCCTGTCTCATGAATCTTATGGTATCACTAATGGGTTTTAGAATATGTTTCTCTTGAAACATGGAATAGCAACATGTGCCATGATATGATTATGATGGCATTATTGCCTTGTTATGGTTATAACTATGCTAGAATAGCACTTGTGATTTTAAAGACGTCCAAATGCTTATAGTTTATGGCTATCCTTTTGGCCAATGTACATATGGATCTCTTTCACATGGTTGTATGGTTTTTCTCATTAGGTCTATCTATCATTGTGGGAGGCTATGGTCATTGTAACTTATATTCATTGAACAGTAGTATATGCAAGTCTTTTCAAATGTGGTGATGATGACCAATGTGGTATGCATATTAGGTTGAAAGAATTTGTTCTTGTTGTAAAGTTAGTGCTTTGACATGTTATCTTTTGTCCTTCTAGAATGGCTCTAATAAGCTTTATATTTTTAGAAAAAAATACATTGTTATAAAATGGTTTCTAATTTCTAATGTGCATAATGTTTTTTGGTCATCCCTATTCACGGTGCACATGGAAAATTATCATGGAGGACCTTGATTCAAGCTTGCAAATTTGTTCCTCTACAATATAACTTACTAGTATTACAGTGTTCTATAGCTGGGAAGAACTTCTCATTCATAATCTCCTTGTCATTATCAATGGAGGATGAAAAGAAGTGACTTTTTTGTGTCATTGATACCTAGCAAGAGTCATAGTGCTCATAAAGTGCTTCGTATACTAAATTGAATGATCAATTAGCCATGTGTAACCGTAAATGCACTTACACCTCAAACTGTCTAAAAACATGCTAATTTCAAGTAAAATGTGAGACTTCTAATAGATTTTTTGAGGTCATAGGTGCTCTTCCAATTGAAATCTATACTATTATAGATTCCTGTAAAATTGTTGGAATGACTAGAACAATTTTTTTTTAGGAGCACTAAGCTACGCACTAATGGACTTCCCATTTTTTTCTGTTTGTAAAAAAGCACTTACTTTGAGGGCTTAGTTCTTCCATTGGATTACACATTTTAACATTCTTATAATTTTTCCTAAAGCACATGGGTCTTGTGAATACTCTCAATGAAGGGTTTTGTGAATAAACACCTCTTCTAGGAGTTGTTAAGTTTTTCTTGGACCTTGCAAAGGACAGTTTTATGTCTTGTTAGGTTACCAACCTAGTGTTAAGACAATGGAGAGGGGGGATTTTATAGAATCTTACCTCTTGTGTTCCTCTAGCATTCGAGTCTTCTTGAGGTCCTCTTGTGTAGAGCTCTCTTGCGGTCCGCTCTCTCCTCTCCAACAATCGTCAAGTGATGTAGCACTCCACCAAAGATTGATTGTGCACATGTGTGTGTGTGTGTGTGTGTGTGTGTGTGTGTGTGTGTGTGTGTGTGTGTGTGTGTGTGTGTGTATGAAGCAGAGAAAGTAAGTGTGTGTGTGTGTGTGTGTGTGTGTTTGACAGAGAGAGGGCGAGAGAGAGAGAGAGAGAGAGAGAGAGAGAGAGAGAGAGAGAGAGGTGAGCTTTGAGAGGGAGAGAAGGAGAGAGAGGGATGTGAGCTTTGGGAGGGAGAGCAGGAGAGAATACGACTGTAGATGCGATGGCGGTAGGAGTAGAAGAGCAAGGTATGCTGCAAAAAATGTGGCATACTGTGCTCGCTTTATTTTTGAAAATTTTTGAGGTAATATACGCGATAATAGTCGCGGTAATATTTAGTTTACAAAATAAATCCTTCCTGCACTCCTGTCTCTCCTTTGGCCACCCCATTTTCTCTCTCTCTCTCTCTCTCTCTCTCTCTCTCTCTCTCTCTCTCTCTCTCTCTCTCTCTCTCTCTCTCTATAAAATGCGGTAATGCCTCTTATCTGGTTCAATGAGTTGGAAAGATTGTGCTTACTGCTACGAATTGCAGTTCTTTCACACTTGTTGATGCACTTTATGTACCTTGGATCAAGAAGAATTTTTTGTCTTTATTTGCACTTGCTAGACTTGGACTTGTAGTCAAATTTGTGGATGACAAATGTACAGTTCATGATCTCCGTTTTGGTAATGAAATTGTTGCATCTTGCCTTTTGTGCCGTGGGCTGTATAAGCTCACTCTATATGACAAGTTTAGACAAAATTTCGCAAATGCAATTGCAGATTCAAGGGTTGTTTCAGATGCAAAGCCGTGGCATCTGAATTTCTCTAGCTTACTGCGTTTGCAGAAATCTGAGATGGTTGCTTCTTTGCCGCCTCTTGAAGCACTTGCCAAACATGTTCGTGAAGGCAGTATTTTGGGTAAAATTCAGCGTGTTAAGTTTCCAAAGGATGAGTCACTTTGTGCTACATGCAGATTGCAAATTGTGCATAGTGATGTTTGTGGGCCTATGCAAACTCCATCCTTGGAAATTACTTGTACTTCGTGACTTTCATCGATGACTACTCTAGGGATGCATGGATATATCTGTTGAAAGCTAAGTCCAAAGTGTTCATGTGCCTCAAGAAATTTCTTGCTATGGTTGAAAATGTATAGAAATGTACTATGGGCACCCTCTGTTCCGATCGAGGTGGGAGTATATGTCTCATGAATTTAAGGCATTTTTGGCTAGTCGTGGAATAAAACACCGATGGACAATGTCATACACGCCTCAGCAAAATGGTATTTTTGAGAGAAAAAACAGGTCTCTTACAAAAATGGCAAGATGTTTGGTCAAGAGTCAAGCTTTACCACATTAGTTTTGGCTCGAGGCTGTCATGTGTGCCACTTATGTCCTCAGCAAGTGTCCAACAAAATTGTTGCAGTCTATGACTCCATATGAAGCATGGCATGATAGAAAGACATCTATTGAGCACGTGCATGTTTTTAATTGTTTGTCTTATGATTAAGTGCCACACCAGTGCAGAAGATTGGATGATAAGGCTGTCAAATGTATTTCTGTTGGTTATAGTGATGAGAGAAAAGGTTACAAGTTGTACCGCTCGCAAACAAAGAGTATTTTGGTCTCCCGTGATGTTGTGTTTGTGAAATATTCTGTCCAGCCTTTGTTGTCATGTACTATAGAAAATCATGTAAGCTCACATGACATTTATGACACTTTGTTGCCTCTTTTCAATGGTGGAAGTACGGATGTAAATTCCAATGAGACAAATGTACAACCTATGGGGGTTTTAGCAAGAAAAATCCATGGGAGATAAACATGCTCTACAATTCATGAATTAAGAAAAACTCATAGTAGAAGTAAGTCTTTTGAGCTTATGGTCATTGGTCACACAAGAAGATGTCTGACCCTCCACACCTACTACAAGCTTGATTGCAGATAAAGAAAACTTGCTCAAATGGCAAGTAGAAGAAGAAACAGAGCAATTTTTGAAGGAGGCAATGCAGTGGGAGGAATGGATTCTTCATTCTATCAATGTCAAACCTTCTCAAATATCAATGAAGAATGGAACATTTCCCCTACCCATTAGGAAAAGTTTGGACTCAAAAAAGGACTTTTTGGCGTTAGAGAGAGAATGTTGTTCGACCAATAGAGTTTGAGTCACCACAATGGTAGATCCAATTTATTTGTTTTTTATCTCAAATTTGTGCATTTTCAAAAAAGAGTTTTTTCTGTTAAAAAGATCTGAATAAGAAGATACGACGCGATTTGTGCAAATTATCCCCTGCCATGGGCGACAAACGCCGAATGTGCCATAACTCACATTCAATGAGGCACACCTTTTTATGAACACTTTTCAAGCTACTACTTCTTGTGTAAACTAGTGAGCCTCTTTTCTTTTATTGTTTTTGTGTAGTGTCACTTCGCAGCTAATAGAAGCAGAGATGGAAGGAAGACGACCACGACGACCATCCGCCTCTATTAAATCTGTGGAACTATTCAACAGCTTTGACTTAGACCATGGTCGCTGTATGTCTACCACAATCACCATTGGTAGTTGGGTTGTGCTTCAAACAAGAAGAAGAAAACGGATGTCAAATGAATTCATCAACAGCTACAAAGGACGTGTGAAAGCTTTTCGCTTGTCTCAAACGGGAAAGACAGTGAAAGAGGTGCTCATTGAGCATGCATATATGGACTCCGAACTACGACTACAACATTCACCTTTGGGGTTTCCTGCTCATAGACCAAACTGTGTGACTACTATATTGCTAAAAAGTCTTTAAAGATCCTTCAAGTCTTTACAACTTCTCAATTCCATTGTAGGATGTTTAGCTAAATATATGTGCTATAACTTCTCCAGTGCATTGAGAATGTTCATGATTCTTTAACTTCTTGCAGTGATTGTTGAACCACGATCTCTGGATCTGTATTGTGTATCTTTTGTAGTGAGAGGATGCATCAAATCTATCCATATACTAGCCCTCTTCACTCTCCATTTTGATCGTCCAAACTTCCTTTAAAGTTTGTTTCAACTTTTGATATTCTCGTTTGTGTTCAATTTTGGTCATCCTAGATGATATTTTAGTTCTGTCCTTGGTTCTCCCCTTGCTTCATTTCTTAAGATTTGTCTTTGTTGCGGTAGGTTTTATATATCCTCATGTAATTTTTTCTTTGACACAATCAATTTCTCCCACAAGCACCAAATACTATGTTTTGTTTTTTACAAGAGGTATAGGTTCTCCTTGCATTTTCTTTTGTTTCGTCACTCACCTAGCGTGGTATCTTTCTTGTATTCTAGATTTTTGGTTAGGAAAATCATAGAAGACTACCTCCTTTTTGGTTGGTGGGTGAAAGCATGGTTTGGGGTACAAAAAAAGGACCTATTTTGCTTCTACCTGGTTGGTACTTCTACATATGTCCACACTTTGGAGGGAACCTTTTTTTTTCATCTATGTTAAAGAATGGTAGGAGGGAGATTTGTATGATTTAAACTTTATGTGAAAGAAAACGTGGGTGGGGCAATAAGTAATACGAGTGGTGTTTTGAAACCGTGCCAAAAGTCCCATCAGAGTACCATGCGTTTGTGAGTGGCGCAGTTGCTCAACACATTTTTGAGCCTTGCTCTCTTACTACAGCACCTTCTGCAAACGACTACATTTGCAGGTAACAAGCTCCCCGGCTACTCACAATCAGGAAGATGAGGATGCCACCTAGGAAATCAGCAGCCAAAGCATCACGGAACAATGGGAAGAAGAAGAAGAGGACAATGGATGCAAAATTCCCTCGGAACATCGACACCCCAAATGCGAGGGCTAGCAAGGGGGCCTCCTTTGTGAGAGGGAGAAACCTGCTATGTCCCTGGAGACTTCATTTAAGCCTGGACCTCTTTTTGCCGATGATGAGACTCCACGGTCATCTACAACATCTAAAGGTAGGTGCTATGAGAGCTCTGCGTTTTCTAGTGATTTACCATTTTCTTTTCCATGCGTGCAAACTTCTGCATGTCTTTTATCTGATGAGGTCTGCATTTGCTTTTTTTTTCATGCAGCAAGTACATGTGCATGTTTGGGATTTTCTTAGGAATTTAGGGTTTAGGAAAGTTACAAAGTTACAAAGTTACAAAGTTACATGGATAAGCTGCTCTTTAGATTGCTAACTTGCATGCATGCAAGTGCAAAAATCAGTATATGTTGTGCATGAGCATAGCACAAAGTTGAAGCTCCGTAGGGCTGTCAGCATAACCAAATTTGGTACTAACCAGTACCATTTTGATACTAACCACTACCAAATTTGGCTCTGTACACAACTGAATTTTGCAATTGTCACCTGAATGAGATACATTCATTTCATTCCATGTGTTTTGTTTTGCACAACTGGAATGAGGCATATAGGGTGATTAATCAGGTGTTTGGACTACTGGAATGAGGGCATGTCTTTACTTGCGTGTTGTTTCCACATCGCAGGAAAAAACAAGATGGAGGAGTACCTTATCTTGACAAAGTTCTGTTATGCAGCACAAGAGCTTCATGATGAGTATGGATTGAGCATGGAGGGGGTGCTACCAAAGGATGCCACGGAAGATGACATCCCCGATGACTAGTGGCTCACTGTATTCAGACATTCTAGCCAGAAGAAGACAAAGATTTTCTTAAATCACGTGCAGGCACGGATTCAGGATGAATGCAGGTTCCTGTTCCATAAGGTGTACCGAGCCCCACCATCATGTGGGGAGATCACTACAAAATTTTCCCTCTATTTTGCATATGAAAAGTGTCATGCAGCCACAAAGGACCCTGTGGGCCACGGGGTTGCATGGGCCATGTTTGGTGAGAGTGTACTCAACATGTGTTGCTCCCGACCAAGAGGATTGGAAAAGAAGGTTGAGAATTGGCGTAGGCAAACGGTGCGTCCCAAGGAGGCCACACGTCAAATACCAAGAAGCCCCGACTTACACCAATCTGTAGTATGCCCCTTGCAAAGAAAGTCCCCCCACAATGTCATGAGGAGAAGATACCTGATTATATTGCGGACCTTGAAGCTATGGTTAGGAGAGTCCCTCGGACATGTGTGGGGGTAGCCGATAGGCTGAAAGAGCTGACAATGTCTCTGAAGCAGAAGAAGGAAACACTCTTGGGGCGGAGGGTTCCAATAAACTTGTCAAGCAGATTATGGATGACATCAAGGAATATGAGACCCAGCTGGAAACACTGAGAGAGGCCAACACTGGCAATGACGCAGAAATCAATGTGATAGAAGGTGATTTGGTTGCCAGTCAAAGGATGCTACGCCGATACGGAATCAATGAAGATAGGTCATTGCTCGACAAGGAGATTCTAGAGCAACAGGTGCTGGTAGTTTTGGGATTTTTTGGTAGAACTATTTATGCTTGGTTTGGTGGGATTGGTAGTGTTAGGTACCTTTAGTAGAATTTTTTATGCTTGGTTTGGTGGGATTGGTAGTGTTAGGTACTTTTGATAGAACTGTTTATGCTTGGTTTGGTGGGATTGGTATTGTTAGGTACTTATGGTAGAACTATTTTTATTCTAGGTAGTTTATGGTTTCCTTCTGTCTTATGGTTTGGTATTTCTGGTACTTTTTGGTAGTTTTGGTACTTTTTGAAAGTGCTGCAAAAAGTGTTATGGTAGTTTTATTCTGACAGCTTTGGTAGTTTTGCTAGTTTTGTTACTTTTAGGTACTATTTGAAAGTGCTGCAAAAGTGTAATTGGTATTTTGATTTTGGTAATTTTGGTAGTTTTGGTACTTGAAGGTAGTTTTTGAAAGTGCTGCAAAAAGTGTTTCTTTGGTAGTCTTGGTAGTTTTGGTTGTTTTGGTACTATTTGAAAGTTTGATTTTGGTCGTTTTGGGAGTTTTGGTACTTTTGGAACTTTTAGGTACTGCTTGAAAGTGCTCCAAAAAGTGGTTTTGGTACTTTAAGGTACTATTTGAAAGTGCTGCAAAAAGTGTCTTTGGTAGTTTTGGTATTTTTAGGTACTATTTGAAAGTGCTGCAAAAAGTGGCTTTGGTAGTTTGATTTTGGTAGTTTTGGTACTTTTAGGTACTATTTGAAAGTGCTGCAAAAAGTGGCTTTGGTAGTTTTGGTACTTTTAGGTACTATTTGAAAGTGCTGCAAAAAGTGGCTTTGGTAGTTTTGGTACTTTTAGGTACTGTTTGAAAGTGCTCCAAAAAGTGGCTTTTGGTAGTTTTGATAAGGTTTGGGTAGTTTAGTTCTGAATTGAGGGTATTTATATGTTTTTGGTACTATATGATTCCCGAGTTTGGTAGTTTTTGGTAGTTTTGGTGGTTTCCGTAGTTTGGGTTCTGTTTGGTAGTACAGTACTTAGAAGTACCAGTCTCGGTATCACTTCTTGGTAGTTTTTGAAACTAATTGGGACCGCTGGTTGTCAACAGGCTGAGTATGACACTCTGGAGAAAAAATGGAAGGAAGGTCAAGAGCATACCCTATTTGTGAAGGAGATGTTGTCTGATATCAGGCTTGGAAAGAGGTTCCTGCTATATCCTAGGCCCCAATTTAATGATTCGGTAAATGTGATCCCGGTGTTTGGTCTGTGTGTTGCATGCGGTGAGCCCTTGGAGTGCGCACATGTAGTCAGAATCTTCATGTTAGAGTGCCAACACCAGTATCATCCCTTGTGCTTCAATGCTCTGTTACAAAGCAGGGATCAGTGTGTCAAGCGAGGTTGTAATATGGTAATCTCTGATTTGGCAATGTTCTGGGCTAGTGGGCTTCAAGTTGTCAAGAGTAAGTATGTGTGCATTTTTGAATACATATGCGCACTTGCAACTCACTGAGGTTTTCATACAAGTTAGTATGTGCTGTCTTTCTTTGTGTTTGCAGAGGAGCAGGATACTGCAGTTGCTGACTAGCACGCCACAAAGTTGGTTGCTAGTTGAATATGGGATGTGGATGAGGTGACAAGGGAGATATGAGATGTTCTCCATGATTTGAAGCAAGGTGAGTCTGTAGCGAAAGACAACGTGACGGGGCAAAGATGTGAGGCAACAGGTGACAGCGAAAGTAAAAGTGAGGAGGAGGCCAAAGATGATAAAAAGACATTTGACAGCGAAAGTGAAAGTGAGGAGGAGGCCAGAGATGGTAAAAAGACTAAGGACAAGGAGGAAGGTAAAGTCCATGTTGTTGTGGAGTTGGATGCGGAGGAAAGCCAGGATGCTGCCAACACAAAGCTCGATGATGCAACGGCCAAGAAGTAAGAGGAAGAACCCAAAGGGATGGAGGAAGAAGCCACAAAGGGGGGTGTTGGGGAGGGGGTGGAAACCACAAAGGGGAGTGAAGGGGAGGCCAAAGAGGGGTCGGAAGGCAACAAAGATTGGAGGGAGGCCAAGGATGATCAGGAAGAAGTACTTGTGAATGATACTGTTGTGGACAGCACCGACGGGGGCGTTGACTCTACTGCTACCGATGTTGTTTGGAAGCGGAGAGGTGATTCCCCTGATTACGTGACCCTGTAGGAACTTTTTGGTTTGCAGAGAAAGAAGCGCAATCGCGCCCGTGATCAATTATCCCGTGCATGCAAACTGTAGCTAGTGAGAATCTATTGTATTCCGCACTATGTGTTTTTTAGTAACTGAGTCAACTTGATTTTTTGGCCCTGAGCTTTATCTGTTCTCTCTATCTGGTTCTGTGTTGGTATGTTACCTTTCGTTACATTACTATTTCAGTTGTCCTCACTATATGTGCATTAAAGTACCAAATTTGGTACTTTTGGTACTGTTGAACTTGGATGCACGTCTATCCACTATTACAATACCAATTTGGTACTTCTTGAACTTGCTGTTTTGGATAGTCCTTATCACTTATGCAATACAGTACCAAATTTGGTAGTTTTTGGTCTAGTTTTCTGTTTTAGATATGATGTTTGCACTCTGTATTTGTCCCCACTCATTATGTCTGTTGGTGTTGTAGTAAGTTGGTGACTAGGCGAGACACCGACAAGCACATTGCTGTAGCCTGATGTGGCTACTAGACGTGGGTGGATGATTGTGCTTGATCTTAATGGCGTGCTAATAACCAGCTGCAGCAAAATCCCTGAGGAACTTGAGTGCCTGCCAAAGGAGCACATGCCACGGGTAGTCTATCTCCAAAAGGATGTAATTTGTCTTGTAAGGCCGGATGTTGAGCAGTTCATCCTACGGATTAAACAGAAAGCCAGCCTAGTGTTGTGGTGCTCCTGTAGAAGGGAAACACTATTACACATGGTGAACGCGTGCTTCCCCAACCATAGAAGGCAAAAATATTTTGCAGATAAAGCATGTCTGCTTTGAATGTTGCAAGACATAAGTTACGCATACCTCTAACCTCATTTTTTGGCATTAGCAGATATTCTCTCCCAAGAGGACTGTGAAATATGGCGGCTCCGTATTTCGGAGGTGTCGGTTGTGCCCAAAGACATGGGCGATAAGCCCGTTTTCCTGAAGAAGCTACGGACGCTGTGGGAAAGGCACCCGAAGTGCGATGCCAACAACACTATTCTTGTAGATGATTGTAGATACAAGTCTCTTAAACATGACTATGAAAACTGTATGGCAATCCGATCATATGATCCCATGGTAGTAGGAACCGATTACCCGTTTTACTTACTGGATTTTGTTTTGCCTTGGTTGCTCGGGTGGATAAGGGATCGGTACCCAACAGCGTACACTCACAAAAACCCAGTCTTTGACACTGAACATGATATTTATGGGTACATTACTGATTACTTCATACAGATGGAGGGGTACTCCTATAAATTTGATCCCTCGAGGTAGGAGATTGCCGTAATCATGTAAATAGTGGAATTTTGTAACCCGATATTATACATATGGAAAACCACTTTTCTTGTTCAGACTGTCTTGGTATCTTGGTCTCTACTGTTGAAACCTCTGACTAATTCTGTTGAAACCTCTTGGAGCTAGCCAGGTTGCCCAACATTTTAGTTTTTGAGGCAGATAGCATCTATGTTTGGCATACCTTTCATTTTATCAACGTAGTTCTAGACATTGCTCAAGGTGGTCGTATCAAATACAAATAGACAAACTAAAAAATACCAAGAAATAAAGTAAACCATAAGTGATACAGCAAGTTCAAGAAGTACCAAATTGGTTTTGTAATAGTGGATAGATGTGCACCCAAGTTCAACAATACCAAAAAGTACCAAATTTGGTACTGTAATAGTGGACAGACGTGCACCCAAGTTCAACAGTACCAAAAAGTACCAAATTTGGTACTATAATAGTGGAAAGACGTGCACCCAAGTTCAACAGTACCAAAAAGTAGAGATATAGTGAGGACAACTGAAACAGTAATGTAATGAAAGGTAACATACTAACACAGAACCAGATAGAGCAATAAAGAAACCATAAGTGATACAGCAAGTTTAAGAAGTACCAAATTGGTACTGTAAAAGTGGACAGACGTGCACCCAAGTTCAATAGTACCAAAAAGTACCAAATTTGGTACTGTAATAGTGGACAGACATGCACCCAAGTTCAACAGTACCAAAAAGTACCAAATTGGTACTGTAATAGTGGAGAGACGTGAACCCAAGTTCAACAGTACCAAAAAGTACTAAATTTGGTACTTTAATGCACATATAGTGAGGACAACTGAAACAGTAATGTAATGAAAGGTAACATACCAACACAGAACTAGATAGAGAGAACAGATAAGTCTCAGGGCCAAAAAATCAAGTTGACTCAGTAACTAAAAAGCACATAGTGCGGAATACACTTGGTACTATTGACTACCGGATTTGGTACTATTGACTACCGGATTGAGTTGTTCAATTAGGGCTTCTCATTGCTCTCAAGTAACATGGACGCACCTTCATCGCTCTCATCATCATGATATGGCATGCTATTGTATATCCTCTCATATACTTCAGTAGACAACTTGTATTGCAAAATTTGACCTAGGGTTCCTGCAATAGGCTCCATCGGGAAACGTTTGGCCCTAACAAGATGTGAGTAGATCATTACCAGAGATGTGTGATCCAATAGCCGGTATGTATCAGCTTTTCCTTCAACTTGTCCATAAAAGAAGCCTTCAACAACCTTCCCTCCTCTAACAATTTTGTTATGCCATTTATCCTTTTGTGCTTTCACTATTTGGTACAACACTTCTGTGCATTTGATAATGTAGAAGTCTTCGTTTGGCTCAGCTACTTTCACTGCAAAATTATCCCCTATGGACAGCATGCCACTTAACATTTCAAGGCATCCTTCATATAGTGGCAGGTTGGACACTTGGCTCATCGGAATCGATGTTGAATCTCCACCCTCCTCGTCATCTGATTCATCATCCCTAATTGTATCCCCGGACTTTGGAAATGGTTTGATGCAAAAACATTTCCATTCTTCAATGTGCATTCTGTTCCTATATCTTCTCCACAACCCACGCATACACGGATCACAAAAGCATGAAAGTGATCGAAAGCGTATGGCGGTGCGGTTGTCCTGTGAATAGCCATCAGCACAATGAAATGAGTGGGAGCCAACGATGCGCTCACAATACCATTGCAGACTGCGCTGCACTTCATCCGCACCAATAAGCCAAAAGACTCTTTGTGTATTACACCTCTGAGACTGTTCTCTTGGCTGAAAATTTGCTTTCAAAAAGTTAACAACATCGACTGCACACTTCATACGCCAGTCATGTGGTTTCAATTCCTCATGCATCAAAGTTCTCTTGATGACTGCCCCTGCCGCATCATGCTCACCTTTTCCATGGCCGGATGCAGAGAAGTTATGCATCATGTGCAAGCCTATCATTTGATAGTACTTGGCCACAAAATAGTAAGGTCTACGGGCCTTGAATTGGGAAGCAGCACCATCTGACCAAACCCAATGTTGTTGCAGAGAATGTCCTCGTTCTTTCAGCCACTTGTCATGCAACAAGAAACAATTTTGTACAAACAATGTGTCATGCTGCTTGTCATCCGATATGTAGAAGTGTAGCGTCTTCTGTGTATCACCTGCTGCATTTCTTAAATAAGTGATGTGCACAAGTATTGTGACTTGGGTAGACCACCAATGCATCGACTGAATTTCATTGTGAACTTTAAAGGAATAATTCTCCGCAAAGTCAATAACAGATACTACAACGTTGCCAGGAAAATTCTGCAAACATTCCTTGAATTGTTGGGCTTGCTAGCGGAAGACAAAGTTGTGCTTGATGAAGCCTGTCAGATGGGCTGAAAATAGGCTAAGAAAAGTCCCACTTTTAATCCGTTGCACAATCAAGTCCTTTCTCTTCTTCTCACTCCCACCTTCGTGAACCTGTCCTGTTCCAACCTTCATGAAAACTTTCACAGACACTTCCTTGCTATCCTCTGCTATCTCATTCGGGACAAAATGTCAACCTCCGTACTCCACATTGTGAGCAATGCCCCATCAAGCATTTCTTTGCATGGTATTCACAATTTGGAGGCTTTGGGAACATGATGGATTTCCACATACCGGTGATGTGCTAACATAGTGCTTGGTTTGCAAAACATGTTCCTCTCTCATCACCTCTGCAACAAATGGAGCAAAGTGCAAAGGTGACCCTTCTCATGGTGCCCAAACTTGTTCTGCCGCATTTGATTAAGGGCCTCTTTGAAATAGAGCATCTGCACATGAAGCACACATCATCAGTATTTCTGTCCTTCAACTTCCGTACAAAGTATGGCTTCAATGTCTCAAAGCATCTATGAGACACTACCACTGTTGGGTGAGCCTTCTTAAATCTTTGGTACAGCTCAACCTATGGCACAAAATCAAAACAATTCAGAAAAACCAACTTCATGGTACTGGTAAAATTCCACTACTGCAGACGTGCCAAAGCTGGTATCATAGATTCGGTACTGTTGGTAGGCTTTGGTACTCTATAGATATTATTTGATACTCTACATATAGTCTTTGGTACTCTATAGATAGGATCTAGTACTCTTCAGAGAGGATTTGGTACTCTACAGATAGTCTTTGGTGGTATCCGATGAGTTTGGTACTCTACATATAGGCTTTGGTACTATCAGAAGTGTGGGGTACCCTGTAAATAGACTTTGATCGTATAGTGGTAGGCTTTGGTACTCTACAGATAGAATCTGGTACTCTTCAGAGAGGATTTGGTACTCTACAGATAGTCTTTGGTGGTATCTGATGAGTTTTGTACTCTGTAAATAGACTTTGGTTCTCTATATATAGGCATTGGTACTGGATAAATAGTTTTTGTTACTTTGTCGAGAGGGTTTGAAACTCTATGGATAGGCTCTGGACTCGATCGCTAGGATTTTGTACTCGATATACTGGATTTGGTACTATACAGATCTGAGTTGTTACTCCATAGATAGGCTTTGGTACTCGATATACCGGATTTGGTACTCTACATATGTGCTTTGGTACTCCATAGATAGCCTTTGGTACTCAATAGACAGTATTTGGTACTCTACATCTAGGCTTTGGTACTATCAGAAGTGTGGGGTACCCTGTAAATAGACTTTGGTCCTATAGTGATTGGCTTTGGTACCCTGCAAATAGTCTTTGGTGGTAGCCGATGAGTTTGGTACTCCGAAAATAGTTTTTGGTTCTCTATACATAGGCATTGGTGCTGGATAAATAGGTATTGGTCCTCTATCAAGAGGGTTTGAAACTCTATGGATAGGCTTTGGCACTCCATAGCTAGGATTTTGTACTCGATATACCGGATTTGGTACTCCATACATAGGCTTTGGTACTCGATACACCGGATTTGGTACTCTATAGATGTGCTTTGGCACTCCATAGATAGCCTTTGGTACTCTACATATAGGCTTTCATACTATCAAAAGTGTGGGGTACCCTATAAATAGATCATGGTCCTATAGTGATAGGATTTGGTACTCTATAGAGAGGCTTTGGTGGTATCTGTTGAGTTTGGTACTATATAAATAGACTTTGGTTCTCTATACATAGGCATTGGTATTGGATAATTAGGTTTTAGTACTCTATAGAGAGGGTTTTAAACTCTATGGATAGGATTTGGCACTCGATAGTAGCTAGGATTTGGTACTTTATAGATATTCTTTGGTATTGTAAACACCCTCTGTCGTACAACAGACTACCAAATTTGGTACTGTCTGGACCAAATAAGCCTTAAGTAGCACCAAACAAGATACAATTACTAGAAGTTGTTGGTACATGAGATTCGTCGAGTAGATGTATATGATGTTTGACGACACTTTTCCTTCCAATTCTCATCTTGCATATGTCTTTCTTGTTGGGTGAAACTCTACTCTTTGATGTTCAAAAGGCATATACCAAATCTCTTGTTTCATTGGTAATAACGGCTTGACTAAGAGGGAGGACGCTTTTGGCAAGGAGGGTTGGAGCTACCAATTGTCGCAAGAGTGGAGCATGTAGTGAAGATCTTGGTTGTGGGAAAATGAAGTAGCTTTTCATGGAAAGGTGCTGATGAAGACAACTGCCAACTAGAAGGGGGTCATAGATAAGCTACACAATCTATGAGCGACTGCCCTAAGTGTTCTCTTCTCTTTACATATAGAATATGACCACTCAAGCTGAGGAGTTTATTACAAAGTTTATTACTAAGTACATACAAAAGAAATCGATTGTTTAGAGTGTTCTCTTCTCTTGGCCTATAGAATATGACCACCCAAGCTGAGAAGTTTATTACAAACTAAATACAAAAGATATCAAACATGAAGAATATGGCGCATGAGGATGCCGATCGGTTGAGGATGTGAAGCTTGAGGTTTTTTGCAAGATTTAAGAGTCATGGGATGCAACACTCATGATGAATTTCCTACACTATGGAGTTTGCAAGGGGAACCACATGGCGATGAGGTTGGGTTGGAAATATGCAGCTTGGAGCTGAGACATGCATGATGTATGCATATTTTGGATGAATGCAAGACACTTGAGGTCTAATCTCCTATCAAGATGGGAAAGAGTCAACATCTTGGTGTTTACAAATGATGCATGTAGATGTATGTGGCTTATTCCTTGTCGAGTATGGCTGACAAATGTTGTAAACCCATGTCATGTGGTCAATTTCTTCTTATCAATCTAGGGGTGGGCATGTGCTTGTAAATCCCCATGGTCAAGAGCTTGAGCTGACAATTTTGAACTAGTCTTGGGAGTTAATATTGCAAGTGTTTTATTTGTATTTGTTGGAAATCCAAACTTGCAGAGAAGGCAAGCTATAGAAGTGTTCTGCTTCGAATTTCTTTTGTCAACTCGTAGTCGCAAACCATAGCAAAATTGACAATGATTAGACAAGGAACACAATGCAATTTTTGGAATCAAAATGTGATTACTAGAGCTTAAGATATGAAAATTACAAAGCACGTGAGAGTTGCCACTCTCAGTTGTCGTACGCTCAAAACTCAAAACTTTTTGATAATGATAAGTGTTCTTTTCACATCTACAAAAATGAGATTTATATCTAGGGCTTTTTGGCCAATCGCCGGCTTTACAAGGCTCAAACTCATTTACAAACTCTTACAACTTAGATTGGGCACAAACTGGCTTAAAATTATCTCATAAAAATTAGAGGTTCTCTTATAATTACAAAGCTTTTCATTAAAATATTGGTGGACGTTTAAAAATTTAGGGCTCGTGAAGAAGGGGTCGACTAGGAGGGTGCCCACCTGATCTGACTGCCAATAGTATTTTCTAGTGGATAGGGGTCCTATAGAATCCTTAGGCTATAGAGAGGCATTTGTGTGTGTGTTGGGTGTGTTCCCCTTTCCATCTTCCTAGCTAGTCTGATTGCTTGTAGTTAAAGTTTGAACTGGAGTTTGAAGCCGACACAAAAAGGACCCCAACGGACTCTTCTCTATGCTACCGCGTGGACAAGCTCCAGCACAAAAAGGACCCCAGCGGACTCTACGCCAGGACCGTGCACTCCAAAATCATCACGAGGAGTGAACAGGGGGCACCACCTACCTTTGAGCAGCTAGGACCTGAGCAACAATGATGCAAGTAACTCTAATCACAGCACACTGCAGAGATAGAGAGAGAGAGAGAGACGGAGATGTAGACGCAGATGATGAAAACACCTCGGGATGTGAGGGCAAACTTGAGTCAATGTGGTATTTATAGAAACCTTCGTTTCGGCAAGATGGAGACCGTGGTGATAGAGAGAGAGAGAGAGAGAGAGAGAGAGAGAGAGAGAGAGAGCCTAGACTACGTTCTCTAGGAAAAATTCACGTGTATCGAGGTCCTACTCTTTTGCGTAGCGACCCTTGGAGTCACTGTGTGTGCATGGATTCCTTCTCAAGTGCTGACCCCCAATAATGACCTCTTAGTGCTCTTTTATAGGTGCAATCTTCTTAGTTTAGGATAATATAATTAGGCTTGGGCCCTAGTGAAGAGAAACAACAAGGATCCTGGTCCCAGATGGTTGACCCTTGCTTTGTTTTAGGAGAATTTTAAAATGATATCTCCTAGGTGGGCCTTTGTGACCATCACCTAGAGAGATATGGAAATAAATGGCAACGCATCTTCTTTTTGCCCTTGTCACCAAAATTTCCAGAAGAATTTCTGCCAGCAAAAGCATTCGAAACAGGTTATTTTCCACTCGTAGAAGAACCATAAGAAGTGGCTGCATTGTTGTTACCACCCTTTATTTGAGAAACAATAAAAGCTTGTTCAATTGCATGTTGTCTAGTCTTGTTCTTTCTGGAAAGTGACTCTTGCAAGAGCAATGTGTGTAATGCATCAAACTTGACAACTTCAGGATTTCCTTGGGTCATAAGTCTCCAAGTACTAGAAAAAGTGTGGTAATAATCTGGTGAGGCATCAAGAATAGTCTGCACAAGGGAACTATTTGAAATGACTCACCTGTAGAAATAAGTTGCTCATTGATATCCTTGACACCATCAAGGAAAGTTTCCATCTGATCTTCCTCATGCATAATCTTTGACTCCGGCTCTTAGCAATGCAATTTTGCCTCATTGCGGCTTGCATAAAGACCAGAATATCCCAAGTTTGTTTTGTAGATTTTACTAAACAAATGTGAGGAGTAATGGTGCACTTTACAGACAACACAATCAAAACATGAGCTTGGGCATCATTTACATCCCAACGAGCTTGTTTTGCCAAAACAACTCTAACAGGAGCAATCCTTGCAGAGCAAGACCTGCCACATCCTCAAGATTGCCTACATTCTCAGAGCTAGGATGTATATCAATGCCGTGCACAATATTCTAGATGCCCTTTGACACAATAACATGTTGCATCATGTAAGCCCACATAGGGTAATTGTTCCCATGCATCCAATATGTCCTCAGCAGCAAACATCTTGATCACATCTATGGTGTTGTCAGACATGGAAAATGCATGCACTTAATGTAAAAACTGCCTAAAATGAGGAGAAATGAGTGAGACATCCCAACGAGCTTGTTTTGCCAAAACAACTCTAACAGGAGCAATCCTTGCAGAGCAAGACCTGCCACATCCTCAAGATCGCCTACATTCTCAGAGCTAGGATGTATATCAATGTCGTGCACAATATTCTAGATGCCCTTTGACACAATAACATGTTGCATCATGTAAGCCCACATAGGGTAATTGTTCCCATGCATCCAATCTGTCCTCAGCAGCAAACATCTTGATCACATCTATGGTGTTGTCAGACATGGAAAATGCATGCACTTAATGTGAAAACTGCCTAAAATGAGGAGAAACTGAGTGAGACCAGCACGTGCTATATAGCACAACCCGTAGTAGATTGTAATGGGACCTGGTATGCAGTAATTGGCACTAACAACAATTCTACATAAAATGATAAAACTGCATGTGCAGACCTAGTTGTAGTGGAAACGGAGGTCAAAATGAGCCCACATCAAAAATCTAAGCACACTTAGCTCTATAAGCATTCCCAAAATTTTGTCTACTTGCAAATGCTCGCCAAAGCTCACTAAAATCAAAGAAAGTGAGCAGGCGTATGCTGGAGCAATTGGTGACTAAGCCCGGGAGGGTGCAACTTGCTCTAATACCAATTGTTGGAATTAGGGTTGCCGGAAAACAACACACACAGGTTGGAGAAGACAAAGGAAGCTCAAGGCACACAACAGAGAGTGTATTACTTCATGTACAATGGAAAGATAGATAGCCCTAGAGTGATGGGCGTATATACAATGCATGGGAGAAAAAACCTCCTAAAGAGGAAAAAAGTGCCCCGGTAGTCCTAAGTGTGTTCATACACATCACTACCACATGTATATGGTAACAAAGATAAGTTCTTGTAACTTGTCAATAAGGAAGATAATCTATCAAGATAAGTGAAGGCATTTATCTCAAATATGCATTAAAAAAGGGATTCTCTTCTGTTTTTACACTTCTCTCCTTTATTTGTTAAGGTGAAAAATTGAGAGTAGGCTTGAGAAAGCCATAGCTAAGTCTCTTTGACACACACCCTCTCCAAGAGAATCCATGGCCAAAACCCTAATCAAGTTTGTCAAAACTTGATCTTCTTCTTCACATTACCCTCTCCCTCTCCTCTCTCATAATTCTCAAGCTTTCTATAGCTTGAATTCCCTTTCCCTCTTGCCATTCTCTCATTACAAGTAGCCAAATTGGTGGTCTTCAAGTGAAGTGAATAGGGAAAGAGCTGACTACATCAATGCACTTCTTCAATACTCTCCCAAATCGAGAAGAAGACTCTACTATATACACACTAAGGTAATTTTTTCTTGTTCACTTTATTCTATTGCACTTTCTTGAAAGTGATTTAATTATGCTTACATAAATTCATGCTTAAGCTCTCACATTTCCATAAGCAAGCCTTTTTTATTGGGAAAAAGAAATAACTTCTTAAGTTGTTGCTCATTTCTAATTATGGTTCCTTTCTAGTATTAACTAACCACGTTGCTAACCACTAACATTATGTTATTTCAAGTTTACTACTCTCTTTAACCATGGGTGATTGGAGGTCATATTTACTTAAATAGTATGCATGATTGAATGGTGACTAATATCCTTAATTATCCCTCAATCTCTTGCATAAACCTTTTTGTTGATTTTTAAGTTACTTTTATTCTCTTACCTAAATTACTCTTTTGATTGTAAATTCCATAAATCAAAGGCATCTAAGTAATGGAATTGTTTTTGGAACTAACCTTATTTTCCAAAACAGGAATTATTATTTCTCCAAAAGAAATGCTCTTGATTTTTCATAAATTATGTGTGCAAAAGTTTTAGTGACATACTAAGTTAATATCCAATTTTCAAGAGGGAGTTGAGGTTTGAGGGTTAAGTTTATCATAACCAAAGGATTTTTCTTTGAGAAAGAATATTCCCATTCCAAATAAGATCATTCCATCCCTTCCCTCTTGCCAATTGGAAAATCTTAAATCTTTAAGCTTCTCCTAGTTGTGCGATTAATCCTCTCCACAGAAGCAAGAGGTAAGCCTTAACTCTATCTTGAGAAGAATTTGTTGATCATTTGTACTCCATTGCATGATCATTTTGCACGACACTAGTATGTCCACTCTTAGTAATTTTGTCATAATAATCAATATCTAATTCTCCTAAATGATTTTCTCATGTTAAACTGATTATTTAATATGGGGAAGTGCTAGGGGAGAAAAGCTAGAATATTGGTTAAGCTAGCAAACCGGCCACAGTAGGGATCCAAAGGAGGGAAAATAGGGATCCAAAGGGGGGGCCATCTATAAAAGAGCCATGTGCAACAATGGGCGAAAAAGACCCTAAGTTTCAGCCCATTAAGACTTCCAAAATGCTAAGGTTCCAAAATTCAAAGGTTGTGTCCAAAGGTCAACCATGGGGAATTGGATGCTTTGTGTGTGTCAAAAAAGTCTTTACAAATCCCTACTTAGGAAGGGGTGAGCCTAGCTTGTAGGGGATGAGAGAGAAAGTCACACACATACACACACAAGCTCCCTTTACACAAAGGGAATGAGGGACACATGTCAACTCCCTAGCCCAGATGCCCACGAGCTGTACCCAATTCCTATTGTATGGCCATGGAGGTGGACCAATGAGAATTAGGCTAGAGTAAATCTAGTTTAATTAATTTAAAAACACTTAATAAAAGAACCAATGATAATTCAGTCCTGTAAAAGACTATTGGACAGTCTCCCAAGGGGTCCAATGAGCATTCAGCAGCCCAATGGCTTGCCTGATTCCTATTGGCCAGGAGGCAAAGGGGTCCAATGAGAGTTTAGTTGAATTATTAAATTACCTAAATCTCTCACAAAGGGGGAAAGGGGGACACATGTCAAAAGGCTATCACTTATGCTGCTTAATTGTCATTGGCTAGCCCTAGGGAGGTTAACACTAGGTTGGTAATGGGACACTTTTATGTCCTTGGACACTTTTATGTCCTGTTAAGTGACCATTTTCCTTGAATTATGTCAAGAGTTTCAAAATGGATTTTGAGGTGCGATCTATCTAGAAAGTTGTTTTATGAGCTGAAAAAAACTCGACATTTTTTTGGAATATCAATTCCATCTTTAACCTTGTCCTCGCACAACATTTCACAACCTAAACTGTGTGAAAAAACGGGTCTTGTTTTTTGTTTTTTTCAACTTTTTGCAACTATACCACTCTCGAATTCATGTTTGTGAGATCTATAATGCTAGAGAACTATCTTTAGTAGTCCTCAACATGTCCTGATGCTTCTAGGGAGAAATAAATGTTAAAGTTGTAAGTTATGACCAAATTACAAAAATTGTCAAATCCTGTTTTTTAGCCAATCCCCATCTTCGAAGGTGTGTGAGGTCTTGGGTCTGAGACAGGGGTAATTGATGTTGTGTTTGATAAGTGTTTTGCTTAGTGCATGAAGCTTTCATCTTCATTGCACTAGCTAGTCTTGAAGGAACACAAAGAATTGTATTGTACAATGTCTCTCTTGATGGGAGAAACCATAATACAAAGCCTTTTGGAGGGGGGACCGGATCCATGTAAATCCGGTCCACAATTGTTGTCAATAGCATAATTTCTCTCTCTTTTGAAAGTATTGTTCATGCTGTCTAACTAGGTGTTATGATTTTTGTTGCTCTCTCCACCCAAGCACTCTTGTAATTCTTACTAGGAATTTATTCTAATGAAATGCCCACTATGTTCATGCTAATTTCCGCTACACACAAGTTTTTAGGCCATTAAATGTTACATTGGTATCAGAGCACAAGGTTTCTCTTTTCTTGCTCAAGAAGGGAGGTCCTCAAGCTAGCTATAAATGGTTGGTATTATTAATTGCCTGTGAGTAAGTAGAATAGGGATTTTTCAGCCTTGCAGTGCGCCTGCCTTCGTGCAGTTAACAGGGCATCACCGTCGAGAGCTATGGTCTTAATAGTGGAGTCCTATGAGGCTTGCCTACGGCTTAACCACTATTGAGTTATTAGAAGCTTGACAAGAGCCGATGTTGTTTTGGTGTTGAACGACCCTCTCTTCTATTCCTTGCAATTAATGGTATTCGAGCCATGGGTATAGTAGCTTGAGTGCTTTTTCTAAAGGGGTAAAGAGGAGTAGAAACTAGGGCTTGAAGTGCCAAAGTACACCTAAAAGTTGTTAGAATGGCTGACAATAGTAAAGAGAGTGAAATTAATGTTGATAACTTTGATTTTGCTAATGAGCAAGCTACTAATGATGCTTCGATGCTTGTTAACTAACTTGTTTCTAGGCTTCAACAAGCCATGGGCAATCCATCTCTCCAAAGTGAAGTGCAACGGCAGCTCCGTGCTCACGGGATTCTCCAAGCTCACCACCATGACAAGAGTGTGAGACTTCCAAAAGAGGTCTGTCTCCGATTCGGGAAGAAAAAGAGAATCCATACGAAGGGCTCAAGAATTTAATTCTTGATGATGCATCTCCTTCCCAAAGGAAAACCCAAGAGCCTCCACCGAAGGAACGAGAAAGAAGTGAGTCTCCTGCCACCTCGGCGGAGATGGCTCCACGAAGACGGCGGGCTAAACGCTCTCCTTCACCACCAAAGCGGAGAAGACCGTCGCACCCTTTTCCACACCATAATTCAAAGAGGGATGATAAAAAGCAAGAGAAGAAAAAGGCGAGAAAGAGGACACCCTCTTCTCCATCTTCTTCATCCTCTCCTCTTATGAAAGTGATGGTGAAGACGACGAAGATCAAGACAAGAAAAAGGAAAGAAAGAGGTCACCCTATTCTCCACCTTCTTCAAATTCTTCACCTTCTGAAGAAAGTGATGGTGCAACCTTTGAACCATCAAAAAGAAGAGGCCATACGAAATCCTATGCTTCATGGAAGAGGTCGTCCAAGCTGAAGAAGTTCAAAGAGGGAGGGAAGAGCATCTCTTTCCTTACCTATGATGGCACCTTTGGTGCTACGGACAAAGTCTTGGCCTTTATCCAGCAGTTTGATGTGGCGTTTGGAGATGAGGGCTTCACGAAGTCCTCTAAGCTACGCCATGTAGCTTTCCACTTTCAAAAGTCCGCCAGGCAATGGTGGTCTAGCCTACAAGCCAACGGTGAAGCTCCACGAACATGGAAAGCTTTAAGAGCTTCCATTATGAAGCAGTTTTTGGCCACCGATACCAAAGACAAAGTACTCACGGAATGGCGAATCTGAAAGCTCTCTCCCTATGAATCCATCCACAAATATGTAGACAAGTTTTGGGACCTACAACTCAAAGCCACTATCTTCAAAAAGTTGGATTTTGAAGAGCAAAAGCAACAATTTTGTGCGGGTTAACCGAAGAAATGGTGGAGTATTTCAACTCCCAAAGGCCACGTACCATATCGGCGGTAATACACCATACTATGGTGGCCTCTCGAATCGATTTCATAACGGGGGCTAAAAGAAATAATAAGCCCACGAAAAACAAGGGTTCCAACGAGTCTAAGGGGAAGGACAATGTCCAAAAGTCTCCTAAGGGCAACTCCAACAAAGCTAAAGAGAAGGGAGTTTACAAAGGTAGAAACAAACTCTCTCCTGAAGAGCTTGAGCGTTATCGCAAGGATAACCGGTGTTTCAAGTGCGGCGAACAAGGGCATGCATACCGCGCTTGTCCCCAAAATAATAACCGCCAAGATCCTCCTGGATCTACCTTGGTTGAAATCCAAGAGGAGGAGACTCACCAAACTCACCACAAAGGATCTCCTCTATGCCATGCTTGGGAAAAGGTAAGAGAACATGATGCTTTTATTCTCTTTGACCCTGGTTCTACTCACCAAACTCACCACAAAGGATCTCCTCTATGCCATGCTTGGGGAAAGGTAAGAGAACATGATGCTTTTATTCTCTTTGACCCTGGTTCTACTCACAATTTTATATCTATAGAGTTGGCCACCAAGCTAGGCATACAAGCCTACGAGATGGGAGATGTCCTACCCGCAGACAGTACTTTCAAGGGGAAAGAAGCTTCACTCACTCCCTTAATTGGGAAATTGAGGCTTCATGTCCAAAGCTATGTGGACAAAGAGGACTTCTCTATCTCTCCTCTCAAGCATGAGGATGTAATCCTAGGGGCACCATGGTTTTATCATTTGGGTACCAATGTTAAATTCCCTGAAAGCAGAATCTCCTTTAAGTTCAGGGAAAAAGACATGTATATAGATGCTAAGGAAATGGGTAACACTATCCCCATTGTACATACACCAGCTTTCAACAAGTCAATAAAGAGCTCTATTTCCGCGTACATGATTTTTGTTAAAGATTCTCAAAATGAACCTGATGCTTTAGCAAAAGAAAATAAAAGAAACCAAAAGGAATTAGAGTTATCCAATTTTCTCAAGGGGTTTCAAGATGTTTTTATTGACGACATCCCTTGTGAGCTACCTCCTAAACGAGGTAATGATGACCATGCAATTGAACTTCTTCCAGGAAGTTCACCGCCTAATAAACCTCCTTATAGAGTTTCTCAAGCTCAACAAGAGGAGATTATGCAGCAAGTGCATGAGTTAGTTGAGAAGGGCATGGTTAGGCCTAGCTCATCTCCATTTTGCTCACCTGTGCTTTTAGTGCAAAAGAAATACGGCACATATCGTATGTGTGTCGACTATAGAGCGCTAAATAGGATCACTATCAAGAATAGGTTTCCCATTCCACGGGTAGAAGACCTATTTGATAAGCTACAAGGATCGACCTACTTCAGTAGGATTGACCTAAAAAGTGGCTATCATCAAATAAGGATAGTTGATCAAGACATTGTAAAGACCGCATTTCGCACCACATTTGGTCTTTACGAATACATTGTCCTCGGGGGGTTCACTATGTGTAAACTATCATATCACGTGCGTTCAAGACATGTTTGTAAAACCCCTTATATATGAATTTTATTAAGAATATAACGTACCCTTTTCTTTTAAAATCTGTAAGTTTTTTTCAATTTTGAAAAAATAATGCCCTTTTGTATATATATTTCTGTAAGTTTCAAGAACTTTAAATGCCCTTCTGTTGAACTCACATGATGGGTTACATTTTTATTAGGTGACCTACCCGGGACATTGTCATGCCTTTTGGCTTGACCAATGTAACAACCACATTCAACCGCTAGATGGAGAAGCTGTTCAAGCCTCATCGAAACTTCATTGGAGTGTTCTTTGATGATATTATCATCTGCTCTAATTCATTAGACAAACACAAGCAACACCTCCAGGTAATATTTCAAGTTTTAAGAGAGAATAAACTTTATGTTAATCGAAAGAAAAGTGAATTTTCTTGCAAGAGATTCAGTATTTAGGTCACATTATCTCTCAAGATATGGATCCATCAAAGTTAGAGGTAATAAAAGGATGGCCTAAACCAAAGAATCTTCATGAACTAAGAAGCTTTATAGGTATGTGTGCATACTATAGACGCCTCACAGAAAAGTTCTCACAAATTGCAGGACCATACATGACCTAACAAAGAAAGCGTTAGGTATACATGGTCTACTAAGGAGAACAATGCTTTCGAAAAGCTTATCTCTCAACCTGTGCTTACCACTACGGGATCTCTCAAAACCATTTGAGGTCCAATGTGATGCTTGTGGTGATTGCCTTGGAGCTGTTTTGCTCCAAGAAGGGCATGCCATAGGCTATGAAAGTCGAAGGCTCGACCCTGTTGAGCAAGCTCTAGGATTATATGAAAAGGAACTCCTTGCAGTTCTACATGCCTTAGACTCATGGAAGCACTATTTATTGGGGACTCCTTTCATTCTGCAAACGGATCACCAAAGTCTTAAGTACTTCATGAAGTAGACCAAGCTCTCTGACAAACAAATGAGGTGGGAAAACTTACTTTCGCAATTTCATGTTCATATTGCTCACATTGCTGGCAAGCATGATCAAGTAGCTGATGCACTCTCAAGACGGCCGAGAGTGAATGCAGTTTCCATAGCAACTCACAATGATCTATCTTCAATGATAGATGAGTATGCTATTGATCCCCATTTTAGAGATATGATTTCAGCCCTTGCATTAGTGAAGAAATAGGAACCATTTACTTTACAAGATGGTTATCTTCTCTATGGCAATACCCCGGGGAGGTCACCTAAGAACAATGTAACCTATCACGTTGTCAGGAGTTTTTTGGAGCAAGGGATTGCGCATATGTACATATACATGCATGGTGCATCAAATAAAGAATTGCCCATTTTTCAGAGCAAGGTGGTTACTTGGGGCCCACATGTGTACAAGTAGGACATGGTGTACATAGTGCATCGATTTTCACTATTACCAGTACCACTGTGTTTTTTCTACAATAAAGAGGGGTTGGTAGCACGTAAAACTTCTCGAGAAAGCTATCCGCGGGCCGACGACATGAGGTAAGCAGGTGCGTCAGATGGCATCTAGTGGCGTCAGGAGGGCGAACGGGTCAATATTTGCACGCGGATGAGGACAGACACAACGTGGGTGTTTTCTTGTGAGAGTTATGCAGAAAGGTCATCATTAGGATCACTTTTTGGGGCCACTTCACGTGGTTGTGAGACTCATTATTGAAAAGAAATGAGTGCCAGGTGTGCGGATGATGGAAAAAGGTGACAACTATGCACTGCGAGGTCAATTTTTGGCCTGTTCGGGGTCCGTTTGAGGTCATCTAAAAGGCCAAGGGTTCCCAACTAATAAAGCTAAGTTTGGGAACTGAGAAAACTGAGAGAAGACTAGAAAAAACGTGGAGAAGAGAGGAGTAACAGCCGCAAGTGTGTTTTTGCTGTTTTTGGAGCATTTTTTGGCCCTAAACTGCTCATCCGAGGTCGGATTTGAGCACTTTGACATTGTAGACTGGGGTTTTTGGGCGTTCCAGACGCAATGGCGCTGTTCATTTTGCCAAATTTCTCACAGATTTTCTGTGTAATATTCTCCGGTGAGTGAAGCCTCTGCTTAACTTTGTGGTTGTGTCTGGTATATTTCCTCAATACTGTGTAAACTATTTTCCCCATTGGTGTTGGGCTGAGCTTCATTGAGTTTAAAAAACAGCAATTTGCCTCCTTTGAGCTGAATTGAGAGAGTGTGTGTGAGTGTGTATGTGTGAGTGTTGAGTGGGCAAGTGGAAAATCTCTCTCTTCGTCTGTGTGTTTCCTGTCTCGGCCAGGCTGGTTGTGTAAGCCGAGTGGTGCCCCATAATGTGTGTGTGTATCATCCCAAGAGTGTGTGTCACGTCATTATAGAGGTGTTGTGTGTGTTTCCATCATGCTCACATTCTTTTGGTGCCCCCACGGAGGATCTTCTTTGAGTACCTTCTGCTTTGAGATTCGGGGCTACAGGTTACAGGTTACAGGTTACAGGGACATGTACAGGTACATGTGATTCACACAGGTACAAGTAGTTGGAGTAAAGTGATATACTAGCAGTGATGTCACTTGCAGTTGTTGTGGGTATGCATCACTTGGCACCTATTTGAGCGCATTTTCTGCTGGATTGTACGTTACTTGTGGAAACTGCCATTGTACGCATTTGTGGAGCCATACTTGGTTGTATTTGGCAGTCCCAGCCATTTCTGAGACTTATTCTGGAAGATAGTCATTTCTGATACTTGACTATACGCGATTTTCATTAGCCTTCGTGTGAGGGTCGATAGCGTGAGGTTTTTATTGAGCTGGGGGATTCTCAAATGTGGAGATCCTTTCGGTGATACAGGTAGCTGGAGCACCCTTTTTGTGACCTTGCCATAGGCTATGTACTAGCGAGTCCTACTTGATGCTCGGGTTCTATTGTTGAAATGTTATGCATACATATACAGTCTATATTTTGGGTTCCTACTGCTCTATTTCTGGGGAAACTCTGCCAAAATTTTTCCAAGTTATGATGGCTGGTTTTTTGGTCTTTTGAGTCATTTATGCTGTTATGCTGTTGAAATTTTGGCAAAATCAGAGGTTAAGTCAGGTGTACCTTCTTGGGAGCTTCATGGTTCGCTTTAATGGATGATCAAAATGGCCCTAAATTCACTCCATTTCATTTAACTCAAAGAATCCAGATAACTGTTCATGTGTCCAGGAAGATTTTTTTCCAGTAGCGCATAGTCTTTATGCTCGGGCCAAGAAGATTACGAGAGATCTTGGAAT
Organism: Adiantum capillus-veneris; assembly: GCF_014529385.1. Lineage (NCBI taxonomy): Eukaryota > Viridiplantae > Streptophyta > Polypodiopsida > Polypodiales > Pteridaceae > Adiantum > Adiantum capillus-veneris. Next base: position 13,808,919 of record NC_140958.1, on the reverse strand, counting down.
ATCCTTTGCCTGTTGTAATTCCGATGATCAACTATGAAAACTCACTTGATGTGCATGTCTTTGTCCTTATCTAAAGTTGAGCTCCATTGAAGTTTCTGGGGATTGGGTAGTCAAAAGTTTTGGGTTCTTGCACGTGTGTTCAAAGGGGTTCTCAAAGCATTGCAACTTGGGTAGCCATGGCTTTCTCTTATCCGGAGTTTCATGGAGGAAGTGATGAAGATGTGGAAGATTTTTTGGAAAAGATGGAGGTTTCCTGCATTGGCAACAAGATTCATGACCCTGCGCAGATGTTACGTCTTCTCCAAATTTGTTTGAAGTGTGATGCACGAGTCTGGTCCAAAACATTTGAAGAGGAGTTGCGTGCAGCGGATCCACCTGTAAGATTGAGTTGGGACAATCTAAGGCATGGGTTGGAAGTGGAGTTTGTAAAGATAGAAGATCCTGACAAAGTGTGGCAAGAAGTACAAGGTTTGGTGCAAAAGGAAGGTGAGCCAGTAGATGCGTACATACGTAAGTTCTCATTGGCATGGGAGCGGATGTGCAAGGCCTTAGCACCACAGGTACCCCCGTCTGACATGATGAAGAAGGACAGGTTCTTGGCTGGTCTTTGGGAGAATATACGTTGGAGAGTGGAGATAAAGAAGCCTAGGACATATGAAGATGCACTAGAGGTAGCAAGGAACAAAGAGTGAAAGTTGAGGAAAATGAGCCAGTTAGGGGTGGAGTCTTTGCCCATGAGGTCTGAATTTCAGCCTATAGAGTCTTTACAAGGTCGCATGTCAGGGGTTCATCATGAACCACTGGTTCCTGTTACTACTCAGGTTATGCCAGCAGTGGTCACTACATCGGTGCAAGATGATGGGCTAAGGCAAGACATGAGGCAAGTGGTAGATTTGATGAAGAATCTCATCCTAAACATGCTAGGTCAAGTGGGAAATAATCGAGGTCGAGGGAGGTTTGCAAATCAGCCAGAAGGTGAAGAAAGGCCTAGGAATGGTGTTGGACAAAGCAATGGTAGGTTTTGGAGCCAGACGCCCACATGTTATAATTGTGGAGAGTTGGGTCACATCATCCCGCAATGTGGTAAGCCACCAAGGATGGGGGGATACATGTATCCATTGCCAAGACAGGTGCTAACTAGGTCAAATGATTATGGCATCGAAATTAAGGGAGACGAAGGAACTAGTGGACTGACCCAGGAGGAAAAGGGAAAGACAAAAGTGCTAAGTGTAGTCACCTTGGAGAAGGCATCAAATCTAGAGGATACATTAGTGATGCCTATTGGGAAGAGGACCACAGAGGATAAGGAAGGAAGAAGTGCCCCAGGTCCTAGTAAGAAGAAAGGAAAGAGCCATGAAGACGAGGATGTCAAGGCCAAGAGGAAAAGGAGAGCTCGTCGAAAGTTTCATGTTTCAGATTTTCCACTAGGGGATGGGCAATTAAGCTATGACTTGAAGGAGGATCTGATGAGCAGGAAGGCAGATATTACTTTTGGGAAGCTTATAGAGATGGTGCCTAAGCTAAAGCGTCAGTGGAAGAGGATGGTTAACCCAATGGAGAAAGAGCCAGAGAGAGGTTCAGTAAAGGTGTTGGCAATGGATGAGCTACCATACATTTGTCCAATAGTAGATGTGTGGCATAAAAGGAAAATTTGGGACAAGGTTATGTGGAGGGTGGAGCCCAAATATGCGTCATAACACACTCATGCGTTGAGAAGATGGGTCTCACAGTGGCTAGGGTGTCAGGTTTTTGCATCAGATTGGCAAACCATCAAAAAGTAAAATGCTTGGGTGTTGTAAGGAGCTTAGAAGTGGAGGCATATGATGCAAAGGCAGTGGTTGATTTTCATGTGATGCCAGCAGGGTTGGGAGCATATCCTATTATACTGGGCAGACCATGGTTACGTGCAGTGGGAGCTGTTCAAGATTGGCGACATGGTACGATTAGCCTCTATGGAAAGACAGGTACCAAGAAGCTTTATAATATGGACACAAGGAAACGATTAGAGGAGTTTTATGAAGATGAGGATGAGTCTAGTGATGAAGACTCTTCCACGGTGACAGATGAGGACAGTGATAGCACTACCAGCAGTGATGAGGATGCTGATATTGCATTTCTTTTTATGGATAAAGAAATCCAGGAATCTGGTTTAGTTGCATTTGCGAATGAAGTTGAAGATGAAAGTGAAGGGCCTTATGAAGTGATTGAAGGGCTGATGGAGACCAAGGTTGAGTTGTCAAAGAAGCAGGAATTGATGACACAAATGATCAGTGGAGACCTCTCAGCTATGGAGAAGGAGATATATTTGCACATGCTGGGTAGTTTTCCTAATTTTTTCATTACTTCATATGAAGAGATCAGAGGGTTCAAAGGTGAAGAGATGCATATAGAGCTGAAACAAGGTGCTAAGCCAATGCGGCAAAGGCTAAGAAGGATGGGTCAAGAGAAAATGGAAGCCTTGCGAGAAGAGGTAGACAAGTTGTTGAAGGCAGGGTTCATAGTCCCTGTGGAGACCACAGAATGGGTGAGTCCAGTTGTAGTCAGTCCAAAGAAGGATGGGAAGTGGAGAATTTGTGTAGATTTTAAACCCTTAAACGCAGCCACTAAGAAGAACCCATATCCTCGTCCATTCATCGATGAGATCTTGGATTCAGTGGCAGGTTATGAGAGGTACAGTGTGTGTGATGGTGTTTCAGACTATTTTCAATTGAAGATTGCTCTTAAAGACCACACAAAGACCACTTTTATTACGCCATGGGGCTGCTATTGCTACACAGTATTGCCATTTGGGTTGTCAAATGGACCTTTCTTCTATCAAGAGAGAGCAAATTGGGTGTTGGAACCATTCATTGGTAGTTGTGTTAAAGATTTTATGGATGACTTCTGTGTTTATAGCAGTAGGGTTGAACACCATGAGAAGCTGCAGATGGTATTGGCTCGATATGATGAATGTGGAGGACAAGTAAATCCAAATAAATGTCATCTAGCACAGCCAAGGGTGAAGTTATTGGGCCATATGGTGTCCGAAAATGGCATTGAGGCTGATCCAGATAAGGTTAAGTCTATTATTCTTCTTCCATCACCTACGAGTACGAAGTAGTTGGCAAATTTTATACACAAAGTGAAGTACATGGCATGGTTTATTCCATTGTCTTCGCAGCTTCTTTATCCATTACAGCAAGTGGCAAAGCATGATCCATTGCAATGGGATGACAAGTGTGAAGAAGTGTTTCAAGAGGTGAAAGAGGTGTTAGGGGGGTTGTCAGCCATGCAGGCTCCTGATTGGGAGAAAGTGTTTTATGTAAATCCATCAGTAGGGGATGATGCCATTGGAGCTATGCTATTGCAAAAGGGGAAGGGCAGCCATTATATGAGGCCAGTGTATTGTGCAAGCCGAGTGAAGTTGGTAGCGGAGAGAAAGTTCTCGGAAGTAGAGCTAGTGATGGCCAGTGTAATATTTTCTTGTCGACGATTTCGTCATTACTTGCTACCACGGCCTTTTGTTTTCTTGACGAGTTATGCCTTTTTGCCACAGTTAATTAATGGTACTAACATGTCAAATGTGGTGAAGAAATGGGTAATTGAGCTGCAAGAGTTTGAGCTCTCTTTTCTAGTGGAAGATAGTACAAGGGCTACCCTAGCTGATTTGTTGACCTACCAGGAGAATCCCCTTATTGTTAAGGAAGAGGTGGTGAGAAAGGTAGTTGAAGAAGTGCCACAGATCAGCAATGCACATGTGTTGTTCTTTGATGGTTCATACAGAAAGAGCCATGATGCAGCTTCAGGGGGTATAGCACTTTATGATCCATAGGGGAAGCTAGTATGCAAGAGAGGGTTCAAATTGGATGCTCATAGTAACAATGAGGCTAAATATGCTACTCTCAAAGCCGGATTACACATTTTTTTGAAGCATGGGGTTCGAAGGTTGAGCATAAAAGGTGATGCCTTGTTAGTGGTGAAGCAAGTGCTGGGTGTGTGGAAGAGCAAGAACACCTCATTGAAGGAAATGTGCTTCAGAATTAAAGGCCTGTTAAAAAAGTTGAAGCATGGATCATCAGACACATTGAACGTGCTCTAAATGGAGAGGCACATGAAGCAGCTCAAGGCATGATTGGGGAGCTATTTGTGTTGAGGACCACTTTACCTCTTTATCATGGCCAGGAAAGTTTGGCTCAAGAAGAGGAGTTTTTGCAAGCAGGAATCATTCCAAAGGAGATTCGGAAGTCTAAGAAGTATGGCTTTGTGCGTAGAGCATACAGGTACAAATTGATTGGTGATGTCTTATACATGAAAGGGGCTGATCTCGTGTTGAGAAGTGTACCTTGGCGGGAGGATCTTTACAGAGTGTTGGAAGAGAATCATGAAGGCGCATGTGGTGTCCATTTTGCTCTAAAGATCACCTTGCATAAGATATTGCAAGAGGGGTATGTATGGCCTAGTTTGCACAAGGATGTTCACCATTGGTGTAGGTCTTGCAATAGGTGTCAAGCATTTGGGAAGAGAGTGTTGAAGCCAGAGCTATGAAAAACCATTATGGCGTTTGATGTGTTTGAAAAGTGGGGGATTGATGCAATAGGCCTGTTACCTATCACAAGCAGGGGCAAAAGCTATATCTTGACGACAGTGGACTATCTCTCTAGATGGGAAGAGGCTATAGCAATAAAACAGATCATTGCAAAGGATGTGGCAAAATTTGTGTATGATGAAATATGTTGCAAGTTTGGGGTGCCATTAGAGCTACTTTCAGATAAGGGGCCAGGATTTAGAGCTAAACTGCTACACTTCTTATGCACAAAGATGAAGATTAGGCACCAGCATACCACTCCTTATTACCCGCAGTGTAATGGCTTAAATGAAAGATTCAATGGTGAGTTGGTACAAATTCTTTCTAAAGTGACAGAGGACCAAGGAAAGAATTGGGATTCGGAATTGCCTAGTGCATTATGGGCTTACCGTACTTCGGTGAAGAGAGGTACAGGGTTTACTCCATTTCATTTGGTGTATGGAAAGGAAGCACTATTGCCTGTGGAGGTAGAGTTGCCTGCGGTCAAGATGTTAGAGAAGTTGCTTGGGCCGCCTAGTGATGCATTCAAAGAGAGGATCTTGCAGTTACAAGAGGTCCAGTTGGATAGGGTGAGCGCATTGGAGCATTATGGGCAGATGCGGGATAAGGCTTTGGCAAAGATAAATGAAAAGGTCAAAAGTAAGGGTATCAAGAAACATGACTTGGTTTTGCGCTACAATAGTAAGCTGGATAACACCTTCCAAAAGAAGTTTCAAATTAAGTGGGAAGGCCCTTTCAAGGTAGTGGAGTGTTTTCCAAATGGCACATATCAGCTGGCTAACCTGGATGGTGTTCTACATAAGCCAAGGGTAAATGGATTGCCTCTTAAATTGTATCATGCTAGATTGATGATGGTGGAGGAAGATGAGCTGTCTGTGGATCAAGCAGTGTTGGTGAGGGATGAGGAGACCTGTGATGCGGCGAGTCTCATATCTCTCTTTGCTGCTGCTGATCATGAATGATCTAGCAGGCTAGGGGATGGGCAAATTATGTCAGGATTTTTTTGGAGCAAGGGATTGCGCATATGTACATATACATGCATGGTGTATCAAATACAAAAATGCGCATTTTTCAAAGCCAGGTGGTTACGTGGGGCCCATATGTGTACAGGTAGGACAGGGTGTACATAGTGCATCGATTTTCAATATTACCAGTACCACTGTGTTTTTTCTACAATAAGGAGGAGTTGGTAGCGCGTAAAACTTCTCGAGGAAGCTATCCACGGCCCAATGACATGAGGTAAGCAGGTGCATCAAATGGCATCTAGTGGCGTCACGAGGGCGAACAGGGTCAATATTTGCACGCGGATGAGGACGGACACAACATGGGTGTCTTCTTGTGAGAGTTATGCAGAAAGTTCATCATTAGGACCACTTTTTGGGGCCACTTCACGTGGTTGTGAGACGCATTATTGAAAAGAAATGAGTGCCAGGTGTGCGGATTATGCAAAAAGGTGACAACTATGCACTGCGAGGTCAGTTTTTGGCCTGTTCGGGGTCCGTTTGAGGTCATCTAAAAGGCCAATGGTGCCCAACTAATAAAGCTAAGTGTGGGAACTGAAAAAACTGAGAGAAGACCAGAAAAAATGTGGAGAAGAGAGGAGGAATAGCCGCAAGTGAGTTTTTGCTGTTTTTGGAGCATTTTTTGGCCCTAAACTGCTCATCCGAGGTCTGATTTGAGCACTTTGACTTTGAAGACTGGGGTTTTTGGGCGTTCCGGACGCAATGGCGCTGTCCATTTTGCCAAATTCCTCACAGATTTTCTATTGTTTTTCTGTGTAATCTTCTCCGGTGAGTGAAGGCTCTGCTTAACTTTGTGGTTGTATCTGGTATATTTCCTCAATACTGTGTAAACTATTTGCCCCATTGGTGCTGGGATGAGCTTCATTGAGTCTAAACAACAGCAATTTGCCTCCTTTGAGTTGAATTGAGAGAGTTTGTGTGAGTGTTGAGTGGGAAAGTGGGAAATCTCTCTCTTCTCACTCCCTCTGTGTGTTTCCTGTCTCGGCCAGGCTGGTTGTGTAAGCCGAGTGGTGCCCCATAATGTGTGTGTGTGTGTGTATCATCCCAAGAGTGTGTGTCGGGTCATTATAGAGGCAAGGTTGCTAAATACTGTTGTGTGTGTTTCCATCCCGCTCACAACATGAGTTCAACAGAAGGGTATTTAAAGTCCTTGAAATTTACAGAAATATACAAAGGACATGATTTTTTCAATTTTGAAAAAAACTTACAGATTTTAAAAGAAAAGGGTACATTATATTCCTAACAAAATTCACAGATAAGGGGTTTTACAAACATGTCTTGAACGCACGTGATATGGTATTTTTACACATAGTGAACCCCCCGAGGGCAATAGACTATGCATTACTAACTCACTACGTGAGAAAGTAATGTATAAATCTCATGCTCCACCTTATGCGGGGCATAGAGGGATTCATTTTACCTTAAAGGGAATTGAAACATATTTCTATTGGCCTACCATGAAAGTGAACATACCAGAGTATGTTTCTAAATGTGTGGTATGCCAAAAGACAAAATTTGATAGAGGGAAGCAACTTGGATTGCTTCAACCCTTGCCAATCCCTAATTCACCATGGGAGAGCATATCCATGGATTTTATCTTTGGATTGCCTAAGTCTATCCATGGGAATACGGGAATATGGACGATAGTAGACAGGTTCAGTAAAACAAGCTCATTTTATACCTTTCAAAAAGACTATCAAAGCCCATCAAATGACAACCGTCTTAATTTCACAAATTTTCAAGTACCATGGCTTGCCAATGTCCATAATGTTTGATAGAGATCCTAGAATGACCAGTAATTTCTGGAAGGGTCTCTTTGAGAATTTAGGGACAAGGCTAAACTTCTCTTCGGCCTATCATCCACAAACAGATGGCCAAAGTGAAATAGCTAACCTGACAGTTCTCGATCTACTAAAAGCCTATGTAATGGAAGTAGATCAAAGATTCCAATGGGAGAAGTACTTACCCTTAGTGGAGTATGCTTACAATAACCCTGTACATACTTCCACAGGAAAAGCATCTTTCGAGGTAATTGAGTGAAGATCAAAAAGTCCCTTGCTACTTAAGGTACATGGGAAGATCTTCGCTGCAGATGAGTATAGCTGAGACCTACAAGAATCTTTTCAAAAGATTAAGGATGCTATCTCTATCTCACAACAAAGGCAACAGGCTGTCGCTGACAAGCACAGAAGAGCCCAAGCCTTTAAAGAAAATGATTGGGTCTTATTAAAATTCCCCAAGGATCGATTAAGGCACACGATAGGCAAGAATCCTACGGGACACCAAAAGTACTATGCTAAACTAGCAAAAAGGTACTATGGTCCCTTCCAGATTCTTAGGCCAATCAATGAGATGGCCTATCAACTCAAGTTGCCCAATCATTGGCTCATACACAATGCTTTCCATGTGAGCCTATTAAAGCCTTACAAAGGAGAGCCACCTCAAGAACCAACAACTGAAGACCCACCGGAGATCGAGGACCAAGAGGAGGTGTTGCAGCCCAAGACAAGGTACTAAGAGGTGGTAAGACTATCCGACGATATCTTATTAAGTTTAAGAATTGTCCTTTTGAAGATGCTAGATGGATGCAAGGCATACAATTAAAGGATAACCTAAACCTTGTCAATGCTTACAATGCTTCCCAAGAGTAAGAAAATGTACAAAATGTTCAAAATAAACAAAGTTTTTATCTTATAAGACTCTCTTTTTCTTTATTGTGCACAAAAATGAAGTAGTATGCATGCTTAGATCAAGTTTGCAGAGACAAAGTCTCCCAAACACCAAGTAGAGCTTGTCACTCTACTATGGAAGATTGATAGGACTAATGGCCAGACATGCTTGCAGCAGCCTCAGGCTCTCAAGCGCCAAATGGACTAGTCATCCATCGTGGAATTATGTCGTAGGGTAACATAGGGATCCTCTACCCGCTAAGAAAAGGACTCATGAATATGCTTTATCTTCTCTAGACCATAGTCGACGACGACTAGAGAGGGGTAATGTCATAATAATCAATATCTAATTCTCCTAAATGATTTTCTCATGTTAAACTGATCATTTATTATGGGGAAGTGCCAGGGGAGAAAAAGCTAGAATATTGGTTAAGCTAGCAGACCGGCCACAGTAGGGATCCAAAGGGGGGGACATCCGTAAAAGATCCATGTGCAACAATGGGCTAAAAAGACCCTAAGGTTCAGCCCATTAAGACTTCCAAAATGCTAAGGTTCCAAAATTCAAAGGTTGTGTCCAAAGGTCAACCATGGGGGAATTGGATGCTTTGTGTGTGTCAAAAAAGTCTTTACAAATCCCTACTTAGGAGGGGGCGAGCCTGGCTTGTAGTGGATGAGAGAGAAAGTCACACACACACACACAAGCTCCCTTTACACAAAGGGGATGAGGGACACATGTCAGCTCCCTAGCCCAGATGCCCACAAGGTGTACGCAATTCCTATTGGATGGCCATGGAGGTGGACCAATGAGAATTAGGCTAGAGTAAATCTAGTTTAATTAATTTAAAAACACGTAATAAAAGAACAAATGAGAATTAAGTCCTCTAGAAGACTATTGGACAGTGTCCCAAGGGGTCCAATGAGCATTCAGCAGCCCAATGGCTTGCCTGATTCCTATTGGCCAGGAGGCAAAGGGGTCCAATGAGAGTTTAGTTGAATTATTAAATTACCTAAAGCTCTCACAAAGGGGGAAAGGGGGACACATGTCAGAAGACTATCACTTATGCTGCTTAATTGTCATTGACTAGCCCTAGGGAGGTCCAATGAGAGGGTAGCAAGAGAAAATAGCAAGAGGGGTCACCCAAGAGAGAGAGGGGGCTGATTTTTGCAAGGAATTATCACTCACACACACACACAATCTCATGTGTGAAGTAAAGAAGACTCTCTCTCCTTCTCAAGCTTTAATGGAAAGCTTACCACCTACTCCAAGCTTGTGAGAAGGGAGGCCTACACCAACAACTCTTGGCTTTGTGATGCAAATCCAACCAAGAGCCAAGCTTCAATGCATGCTCATCTCCTCTACCATGCTAATTACTAAGCTAAGCTATGCTAATATGAGTGATTATGTGAGGAGATGTACATCTTTCTTGTAAGACGAAAAGGGATTTTGAGCTACGGAGCGGGAATCAAACATCGGAATGAGGGATTTGTGTAGTTAGTAAATACTATTCATCTTAGGGGAATTCACTAACAGATGCAATCATTCATAACCGAGAAAAAAGCATTAGTGACCTCGAACCAAGGGTGAATTAGAGAACTCCCACCAGTTGACCTTGGAAGGTTGAGTTCAAATTTAGTTTGATGACTTCGATTAGAAAGTTGAACCGATAAAGAAAGGTGTACATGGGTTAAGGGTTCCATGTGAGAAAAGTGAATGTTATTCTCATGGTATCACTCCCTTGAGTTCTCATCAAAGAGCAGGAGGAGTCTTGTCTTGGTGTCCGTCTCAAGCAGAGGGATGTCTAGAGTCATGATGTTTCCATTTGGAGATAATGTAGTCGGTGGTCCCTGGCATGGCCCTCACAAATGGTACACCCTAAATGGTGCAACATTTGAATAAGTTGGCACCCAAGATACCTCATTCACTACACCAATGCACCAATCAAAATCAAGCAAGATCTGGTGCAGTGCCCAATTTTGAGGGTCCACAATTGGCAACACCATTCTATCATCAAGAAAACGCGGCCTACTTGGCTCAACTACTCGTGATTCCCACCGTTATCAAAAGGCAAACACTCTGAAGATAACATGGTGGAGAATATTTCATCAACAATAAATCTTTTCCATGGGATGCCAGACTTGAATTGAATCATGCTAGTCAAGATGTCAAAGATGCTTCTTACTTTCCTAGAGAGCTTCCATTGAGCCGAGCAAACCGATGCTGCCTAGATGTCATTACTTGAAGGTACTCAGGGACTCCACTATGATTTGTCTACACAACCATCAAAAGAAGTGCTCCACGGTTTCTATGCTAGGGTAATGTTCTTACCCTCATGCTACATGAAAACATTTGAAGAGGCGTTCTACACGAGCTTCTTCACTTATAGAAGCAAGACATTTGGCCCGATTAACAACTGGTTTTGTAAGTTACTATGCCATTGAGCACAAAAACAAGGATTTTGCAGTTTATTTCTACAGCAGATAAAGAGCTCCAAATAAAGTATTAGAAAGTATTGGATCACTACATAAAGCGGACTGAAGTGCAGAAGCCCAACCACTACTTAGCACCCTAAGTAGCTATGTCAAGGACAACATAGTCAAGGAGGAAGGAATGTTAGCTTCTCAGCTAATAGGAACATCAAAGGACGCTCACCACCATCATTTTCATCCCCACTTATTGTATCAAAATATTATTCTTTGATTTGAAATCCCATAAAAGTGCAAACTTGTTGTATTACAAATGATTTCCCAAGGGTGTAAAGGGGCCAAGATCTTCCAAAGTTGTAATTATTTGCAGAAATTTCCTAGCCTTATTATTATTGAGCCAAATTATCTAGGGATCCATCTCTTAAACCTCAACTAAGCTATAAAAGACAATTTTTGTAACTTTTGGCCTAAGTTTTGTATAATGAAAGTGAGCGTACGTTGTTGTACTGTTCTATGAGCTCTTTACTATCTTATCTCTTTGTTTCCTTCTTGTGCAAAGTGGAATTACAAATCTGAGCATACCATCATGCTCATAGGTGAACTTCCTTTCTATGTAAGTCTCTCACGAGATGAAGTTATGTTTTTAATCGTGGCTGACTATGAGATATTTTTTCCTTACACACCATACATGCATCCAAGTTGGTTTTCATCCATAGGAATAAATAAAGAACATCCTAAGAAAGCTATGGAGGCCAAAACTGACCTGCCCTTTACAGGTCGTTTATCTTCAGTGTGATTTTGTCTAAGTGTTGAAAATGACGTTTGAGCACATGAGGATGATGAAGATACATTGCACATTCTAGCTAGCAAGTTTCTTCACATTTGGAGCATTGTACATATACAAAATCATTGTATTAGGCTTATGAAAATAAGGTTAGCTTTTGGTGTTTGATACACATCTGAGACCGATCTAGGTGAGAGCATGGTATGCTAGTTCAATGAGCTAAAACACCTCAGCTATGAAAAAAGAGCTTCCATATAATGAACGTATCTATTTATATATTTCCATTTGAAATATACATGTTGGAAAGATTGTTTGCAAGATTTTATATATGGAGTTAATTCATAATTGCATAAATTTAGGAATGAACGTAAGAAGTATACAATGATGCTTTTCAAAAAACATGACATGCAATAAATGTCCAAATTTCACACAATAACTATAATTTCCAATAGAATACTATGGACATCTAAGCAAGCTATGCTTCAAACATGATTGTGCCTATGAGGGCATCACCTCCTATGTTTATGCATATTTACATGGACGGGGATTGTTTGCATGATTTCCATATTTTATGATTAAACGGCCTTTCAAAGGAAGCATGACATTTCAAAAGAACATTGGCATATACCAGAGCATAAATAACATAATTTTGGAAACAATGAACTACACAAACCAACTTGTAGAAGAGTTTATAAATCATGATCATGAGTTAAAAGAGGATATTAGGTCCCATTTAACTATGCTTGTTTCTTGCTTAATGCGGGATCATCACAACAAGCTAAGCATAACTTTGTAAGCATTGGTGAATCTACCACAAAGTTTGGAGATCTATAAGCTAGTGTAAGATTTCACATCCACATGAGTATTATAGTAGTCCCCACTCATGAAGGCCTACCTAGTCTTGACTGCATTGATCGGTCAAGAACCCATAGCCTCTATGAGTAGCGCTATGCCTATAAGAGAATTAATGCATATGACACCTCTTCTGGTAGAAACACGAAGACCAAACATGAGTCAATTGAGAATGGTCCAAGATTGGTTTTATGACCATATCTACCTAAGACACATGGAAACCATGACAAGGATAAACTTGAAAGACCATAGCTACAAGGATGTGATGAGAACCCATGTAGAAGAGTTTGATTCCGCTACTATAGAAGAATCAAAATTTTCATATGTGGATCTTCACAATGTGGAAGTTTAAAGCGCGTGGAATGTATCCTAGAAATGGAAATTGAAGATAAGTATTATATCCTAGAACTCTTTCTTGATGAGGAAGCATTAGAGCCACTTGAAGGGGGAACACATCTTGGCTACTCTGGATGTGTGCGCTATTGAAGATGATCCAACAACGAGGTTTTTAGATAAAGATGGCTATGATGTCGTTCCTTACTTTGAGTGTGATCTAGGAATCAAAAGACAAAGAAGAAGACGAGTTTTATGACTTTGTAGAACACTCGGAGCTTCAAGAAGATGACAACAAAAATCCATACAACCCAGCATGTGAAATAAACGACAGTTTAACTAATTCACAGTTTTATGATTGTCTACATCAAAGAACTAGGAACCAATGTCACCGCTACAAGAATAAAGTAAATCTGAAGTGGATTACAAAATCCTCGGTGGTGACGCAACTGCAACAAGCATCCTCATTGTTAAGTATGAAGCCTGATTTACCCTTGTATTTTCTGTGGTAAAAGCGCACATTTATAAGGCCCCCATTATGAGGAGAAGCCATCGTGCATGAAGGAAAATCACTCACCGGAAACCAAAATTTTCACAGACAAGAATCAGGGACAACTTTAGAGGCCTCGGGGGCGGAGGCCCCCGAGACTTTTTTTTTCGCCGGAATATTATGGCCGGACGGCGGCCAGAAAGTGGTCGGAAAACAACCGGTCGGTTGGCCGGTGGTCGGAAGTCAATGGCCGGTGGCCGAATTGAAAAGCGGACTTGTCTTCTCAAGGGCGGCCACACATGGGCGGATTGGAGGGTCCGATTTGGACTTATTCGCACAAGGGCGGCTACACATGGCTGTCTCTCATAAGAGAGGGCAGCCCTTTTGGCATATAAAAGGAGGCCATTTCTACACACATTTCATAGTGTGAAGTTGATGCAACAAGGTGAGTGTGAGGTGGTGAGAGTGAAGCAAGCCGGGAGCTCTATCAAGGGTTTAATCCCTTTATAAACTACTTCTTCTTTTGAAGTGCTAAAGCCCTTGAGTGACTGCTTTTCCGTGGATGTAGCCCACATTGGGTGAACCACGTATATCGTTTGTACTCTCTCTCTCTCTCTCTCTACTCTATAATCTCTTGTGTGTGAAATCTATCTCTCTCCATTAAGTAATCTACTCAAAAATCTATTTAGCTACGTCTTATTTCCTAACAACTGGTATCAGAGCAAGGTTTGCTCGTAGCTAAATTATCTCAAGGAAAGGATTCATTGAATTGAGTGGGAGTTATGGCGGAGGAAGGGAAGCTCAAGATTGAGAAGTTCAACGGAAAAAAATACCAACACTGGAAGATGCAGATTGAAGACTATCTCTACCAGAAGGACCTCTATTTGCCACTAGGAGGTCTTGCGAAGAAGCCCGCAACAATGGCAGATGAAGCATGGATTGTCCTTGATCGAAAGGCACTGGGAACAATACGGTTAATCTTGGCGTCAACGGTGGCCTTCAATGTTTCAGAGATGAAGACAATGGAGGACTTGATGAAGTCACTTGACGACTTCTACGAGAAACCATCGGCATCCATATAAGGTATTTCTTATGAAGCGCTTGTTCAATCTAAAGATGGCAGAGAATGGTTCAGTTGCAGAACACCTAAATGACTTTAACACAAACATAAGTCAACTTCGATCAGTGAAAATCAATTTCGATGACGAAGTGCGAGCTCTCCTTATACTATCATCTCTACCGGATAGTTGGGACAGCCTTGTGATGGATGTAAGAAATTCTATCTTTGGCACAAATACTCTTAAGTTTGATGATGTTGTGGGTGTTCTCCTAAGTGAGGAAATGCGAAGGAGAAGCACAAGAGAATCATCAAGTGCTGCACTATCAGTGGAAACAAGAGGAAGGCCTAAGGAAAGGTTCAAAAACCAAAAGGGTCGTGATCGCTCAAGGCGGAGCAAGTCACGCACAAAGTCAGTTCTTGAATGTTGGAACTGCGGCAAGAAGGGCCACGTCAAGAAGGATTGCTGGTCCAAGAAGAAGAAGGAGGCAGAGTCTCAAGACAACAATCCAACATCGGAGGCCAATGTGGCAGGTAAAGTAGAGCAAGATGCTCTAATTCTCTCATTAGACAATGTGTCTAATTCCTGGATAGTAGATTCTGGGGCTTCATTCCATGCGACACCACACAAGCAACATTTCCAAGACTACACAAAAGGTAATTTTGGGTATGTATACTTGGGAGATGATGAAGCTTGTGAGATTGTCAGCAAAGGTACAATTTCTGTCAAAACTGCTAACGAAAATGAATGGAAGCTTAAAGATGTTAGGCATGTTCCTTCTCTTTGCAAAAATTTGATCTCTACAGGACAATTGGACGATGAAGTCACAACATTGCATTCGGAAACAAACGGTGGAAGATCTCAAAGGGATCTTTGGTGGTTGCCAAGGGAGAAAAAGTCGGTACACTTTACTTGTGTATTGTTACCACGCAACCTTCAGCTTGTGCAGCAACTACCGAAGTTGACAGTGCGGTGTAGCACTACCGACTTGGGCATATGAGTGCCAAAGGAATGCAAATCCTTCAAACAAAGAAGCTTCTACCAGGTTTGAAAGAAGTGGACTTAGAGTTCTGTGAAGATTGTGTTTATGGTAAACAAAAGAGGGTAAAATTTCAAAAATCAGGAAATGAAAGAAAAAAATAAAAAACTTGAGTTGGTTCATTCTGATGTTTGGTGTCCTGCAAGTACACCATCACTTGGTGGCTCATTGTACTATGTAACATTCATAGACGATGCGACTAGAAAAACATGGGTTTACGTCATGAAGAATAAATCCGATGTATTTTCCATATTTCAAAGGTCGGAAGCCTTTGTGGAGAATGAAACAGGTACCAAGGTTAAATGCCTCAGATCCGACAATGGAGGCAAATATTGCAGCCAAGCTTTTGAAAGATTTTGTGCTATCAATGGCATTCGGAGGCAAAGGACAACCCCAAGGACACCTCAACAAAATGGGATTTCGGAAAGGATGAACAGGACAATCATGGAACGAGCACGAAGCATGCGGCTACATGCAGGACTCCCGCTTGAGCTTTGGGCGGAAGCTGTAAGTACCTCTGTGTACTTAATCAATCGGTCACCCTCAACGGCATTGGATGAGGGAGTTCCAGAAGAGGCATGGACAAGTAAACAGGTGAATTATGCATTTCTCAAAGTGTTTGTGTATGAGGCTTTCATGCACATAGATAGAAGCCTAAGATCAAAGCTAGATGCAAAGTCCAAAAAGTGTTTCTTCATTGGCTATGGAGAAGGAGACTTTGGGTATCGCCTATGGAATCCTGAAGATGGTAAAATCTTAAGGAGTAGGGATGTAATTTTTAACGAACAAAATATGTACAAAGATAACTTGGAAAGAAAACAAACAAAAGAAACACGTGATGAGTACATGGAGCTTGAGGACGATGAAGACTCAAGGACTGCAAACGGTGACAATGTACAACGTCAACCAAATGAGGAGCCTCAATCTATTCCCCGAAGATCTACAAGAGCAAGTAGACCTCCAGAAAGGTTTGTTCCTTCCTTCAACCATCTCTTGATCTCAGATTCTGGAGAGCTGGAATCATACGAAGAAGCTATGCAACATGAATCCAAAGAAGAATGGACGAAGAGCATGCAAGTGGAGATGGACTCACTACATCGCAACCAAACATGGGAGTTGGCTGAGTTGCCTAAAGGTAAGCGGGCACTTCAAAACAAATGGGTGTACAAGCTGAACGAAGAAGAAGGTGGGAAGAAAAAGTACAAGTCTAGGCTTGTGGTAAAAGGTTTTTCTCAAAAGAAAGGTATTGACTTCAATGAAATATTTTCTCCTGTTGTAAAAATGAACTCAATTAGGCTTGTCTTAAGCCTTGTGGCTTCTCATGATCTAAATCTCGAGCAAATGGATGTAAATACGGCATTCCCTCACGGTGACTTAGAGAAGGAAATCTACATGCTTCAACCAAAGGGGTATGAAGTAAAAGGTAAGGAGAAAATGGTTTGTAGATTAAAGAAGAGCTTGTATGGTTTAAAGCAAGCATCAAGACAATGGTACTTGAAGTTTGATCGATGGATGTTGGATCATGGATTCACAAGATGCAACTCGGATCACTCCGTCTACACGAAGAATTTGGGAGATGGGAAATTCATCATCCTAATGTTGTATGTTGATGACATGTTGATTGCAAGTGCTAACATGCAGGACATCAAAGACCTAAAAAGAGGAGCTGTCCAAATCTTTTTCAATGAAAGATTTAGGTGCTACAAAGAGGATACTTGGTATGAAAATATCAAGGGACACGACAGAGAAGACAATAAAGCTATCTCAAGAAGATTACATCAAGAAGGTACTAGAAAGGTTTCCAATGCAAAATGCAAAACCAGTTTCTACACCTTTGGCTGATCATTTTTAACTAACAAAGGATATTTGTCCAAAGACACAAGAGGAGATAGACTATATGTCTAAAGTTCCATATGCTGCAGCGATAGGTTCGCTAATGTATGCTATGGTCTGGACAAGGCCAGACATTGCACATGAAGTGGGAGTTGTGAGTAGGTTCATGGACAACCCAGGAAAAGAGCATTGGCAAGGTGTGAAGTGGATACTTAGGTATCTAAAAGGGACAACAACAAATGCTTTGTATTTTGGAGGAACTGATATTTTTCTAGAAGGGTATGCTGATGCAGATATGGCAGGTGACGAAGGAAATTTGGAATGGCGGCCTCTACACCAAAACAAACTCCATTGCGCCACAAGGGAAATGAGATGAGGGCACCACCTAGTCTTGGAAGCGTGGACTAGGACCGCTACACAAAGAGAGAGAGAGAGAGAGAGAGAGAGAGAGATCACTATGAATGAAGCATTAACCGTAGTGTGTGTACAAGGAATGGATGACTTCAAACATTCCCAACACAAATAGCATATAGATTACCAAACAATCACTCAAGGATTAGCCAAGATCACATCAAGCACTCTCACACGCATATAAAACATTTCTCTTAATTAACATAAGTAAGATGAGGAGAGGTTACTAGCATGAAACAATTTGCACTCTAGGATGTGCAAGAATAGAGTGAATGAATGAGCTTATGGGCTCATGGTGAGTGATACAAAGGCTCAATGGGGCTGAGGGAGGCTTGAAATTACAAAGGGGAAGGCCTCTTTATATAGGAAAGAGAGTGATTAGGAGTGAGGTTAAGATCCAAGTGTAATTTGTACAAATGAAGCTTGATTAGGGACATTCAACCAATGAAGAAGCTCCTTCCAAGTGATTTGTTGACCAATTAGCTCCATCATCACTTGTGTTGTCTTCACTCCTTCCTCCATAGCTTGAGTCCAAGAGCTTCCTTATTTTAAAATGTAAAGAATCTACATAAAATCAATACATATCTAGTAATAATAGAAAGGGGTTGAATGAGGACTTATGAATTACAACAAGATTAAGCATGACTTGAGAGGTGATTAGAAGAGGAATTTTGATGGGTTTTTGAGCTTGAGAGAGAGGAGGAAGGAGAGGAGGGTGAGAAGACTAATGGATGATTTTTAGAGAAGGTCTCAATGTGGAAAAGGAAGGGTGTGTGTGTGTAAAGGTAGAGGGGGTGGTCTCCACCACAGTTGAAAAAACTAGCGTCCACCATTTTGGCCATATCTCCTAGACCGTAGATGCAAAAATTATAAAAAAAATATGGCCAGAATCTCCAGCTCATCAGCTACAACTTTGATGAGACAACTTTTCTTGGATCGGAGTGGAAGTATTTTTTAAAAATTCAGCAAAATCATGTGTCTGGTTTCTTCCTTTACCAAGTCTTCCACTTGGGTCCCATTTGTTTGAATCATCATATGGCTCCAAAGCCATGATGATATGAGCCACTCATGACCCTTGAATCATGGGTGCATGGCTCCACAACCACATCATATTTTTTCTTTTCACATTTACATATTTTCCCTTTCCTTTACCACTAGGTTCTCCCTCTACCTTTCACCTCCGGTGAACTAGTCAAGAAAAATTCCTATCAAATCATTTTTTTTTAATTTTTCCAAGAGGTTGTTCTCGCTCTTTCTTTTATTGTAAACCTCTAGAAGCAAGGAAAACCAACAAAGTATGATAAACAAAAATCTCTAATAGGCTCGGATCAGCAAGTGACAAAGATACTCGAAGGAGCACTACTGGCTATATGTTCACGGTTGGAGGCACAGCAGTAAGCTAGGCTTCAAAGCTGCAGAAAGTGGTTTCACTTTCTACCACGGAAGCAGAGTATGTAGCAATGACGGAGGCAAACAAAGAAATTATGTGGCTTCACAGATTCTTAGAAGAGCTTGGATTCAAACAAGACAATTGTGTCTTGTACAATGATAGCCAAAGCTCTATCCATCTTGCAAAGATCTCAGCCTTTCATTCAAGGACAAAGCACATTGAGGTGAGATATCACTTCATACGCACTCTTTTGCAGGAGGGACAGCTAAAGCTAGGAAAGGTGCATACAAGTGAAAATCCTGCAGACATGTTTACAAAGGTGGTCAACAAGGAGAAGTTTAGCTGTTGCTCATCTTCAATCGGAATTCAAGGATAAGAAGCCAGAATGGAAAGCAGTCACAGGTTTGGTTTGGAGATCAGTCTCCAAGTGGGAGATTGTTAAGTATGGAGCCTGATTTACCCTTGTATTTTCTGTGGTAAAAGCGCACATTTGTAAGGCCCCCATTATGAGGAGAAGCCATCGTGCGTGAAGGAAAATCACTCACCGGAAACCAAAATTTTCACGGACAAGAATCAGGGGCAACATTAGAGGCCTCGGGGGATGAGGCCCCGGAGACTTTTTTTTTCGTCGGAATATTATGGCCGGACGGCGGCCGAAAAGTGGTCGGAAAACAACCGGTCGGTTGGCCGGTGGTCGGAAGTCAATGGCCGGTGGCCGGTGGCCGAATTCAAAAGCGGACTTGTCTTCTCAAGGGAGGCCACACATGGGCGGATTGGAGGGTCCGATTAGGACTTATTCGCACAAGGGCGGCTACACATGGTTGTCTCTCATAAGAGAGGGCAGCCCTTTTGGCCTATAAAAGGAGGCCATTTCTGCACACATTCCATAGTGTGAAGTTGATGCAACAAGGTGAGTGTGAGGTGGTGAGAGTGAAGCAAGGCGGGAGCTCTATCAAGGGTTTAATCGCTTTGTAAACTACTTCTTCTTTTGAAGTGCTAAAGCCATTGAGTGGCTGCTTTTCCGTGGACGTAGCCCACATTGGGTGAACCACGTATATCGTTTGTACTCTCTCTCTCTCTCTCTCTCTCTCTCTCTCTCTCTCTCTCTCTCTCTCTCTCTCTCTCTCTCTCTACCTACTCTATAATCTCTTGTGTGTGAAATCTATCTCTCTCCATTAAGTAATCTACTCAAAAATCTATTTAGCTACGTCTTATTTCCTAACACTCATATGTGGCTCCTATACATGAAGAAAAGACTCAACCAAGAAGAAGACATCCATGTCAATGAGCTAACAATGCACTAACCAATTGGCTAGAAAAGGCCTCCCAAAAACAGCAATCCAAGAGCAAACAAGCAGTAACTTTCCATAACCAACCAAACCACAGAGGTAAAGTGCTAGAATGCAACCTTGCTAAGAATTCTTATGACATCCCCTACCAGAAACTGAGGTCATCACTATCACTTGCAGCTTCAATAACAATCAAGGAAGGCAAAAAGCAAAGAACAACAATTCAAAGTCAAAGAGTTGTACAAATATTGATACCAAAGAGCCAAATTGGCCAAAAGAAGGTATGGATCAAGAAGATGAAGATTTTTGATGAAAAATCACACGATACACCTCCAAAAGGAAAACAGTCAAAGTCCGCAAGAACGTCTAAGAAAATCACAAAGTCGATAGCTGTTGCAACTCAGATCTGGGCTCCAAAGAAGTTGATTCAAGCACAAATATTTCAAGAGTTTATTTGGATTCCAAAATATTTAAAGGATCAAACTCCCAAAGTCTGAATCCCATCCTCAACCAAGCGTACAAGGGCTGAAGCAAAGACCTCTAAAGTATCACACAAAGACAAGGTGGATCCCAAAGAAGTCTCTTCAAACACAAACAAAACAGGAACAAGTATGGGTTCCCGAATGAGCAGCATCCACAAATTAGCCAGTAATCACAAAGATGTGGGTCCCAAAGGAAACCAATCGCAAAAACTTGTCATGTACTGCCGCTTGAATTCTTTCAATTCCTCCTATGGTTATAGTGCAATTAGAAGAGAACCCACTGCTGAGGAACAATGCCAAATACAACAACCAACAACAAGGCTAAAATGGATTCCAAAGAAGCATCAAAGAGATAAGTAAGCCTTCAAAAATTCTCTACAACCTTCAATAAAGAAAATGGCACAGGAGCTTTAAAGACCATCACATTGCTTAGCATAGAAAGCGTTGCCAGCAAATGCTAATAAGCAAATTGCTTAGACCCACAACTTCCACAACATAAATTTTTTCCATGCTTGATTGTGTATGCATAATAGGGCTACATTACAAGGCCTACATTGGCACAATTTCTACTTGCCCAAGCACAACACATACCCTTGGCGATACCTTGTCCTCAAGGAGGACTCCAAATAGGACGAGGGGAGGCATTCTAAATGCAAACCTAACATTATGAATATTAGAGGGTAATGTTTTGTGATTTGCATTGAATTTTTGCACATAGTTGTGATGATTTTTTAACAAAATTCAGAGTATATGCCCTCAAAGTAATGTTACAAGAGGAGTATAGGGACAAAAGCCAAATATGAGCCCCTAGGGACATGTGTACTGTGTAGCATTTAGAATTCTACTTCTATATGTGGCAAGTTGGGGGAAAAAATAGCAATACTATGCAAAATTCATTTTCGGCATACAAAAGATAAAGTGTCACATATGAAGAATTTTTTGCACATCTTTTCACACAAGCATGATCCACATAGCCTTTACACACCTTGCATAACCTTGGCACACTCACATCATGCATGCACGTCCCTATATTGCACTTTACCGTTAAGATTACGCAAAACGGTGCACACAAAAGACTTTTGGCCCACCACTTGAGCCTAAAATTTCCCCAGGGCTCAGTAGAGGTAACCAAGAGGTAAAAATCCAAAAAATAACCATTTCTATGGAAATTTAGCTTTGGCACGTTGAAGATAGATCTGTGACTGGTTGGACCATTCCTCATCAAATTTTATCCTAGATGTGTTTTAATTGCTTAAATGAATTTCTATGTCAAGTTTAATTAAGATAGACAAAGCCTAACCCCTTCAAGCAATACAAGCTCTAACAGCGGAAAAAGCAGATACAAAATTTTCTATAACTCTCAGTGATAGGGTTCAAAAAGTCATATTACTTCATGCACATAGGCTACAACATATAACACATCCTATACATCCACTTTGGCACCAATTTGCAATCTTATGCACATGCTTGCATCTGGGCATGCCAAAGATAAATTATACTAGAAATTGTGTTTCTTGCACTCCAGCTATTGCATTAGCATTTGCACTTGTTAGTAAGGGGTGAAACAAGTCTGACAAGCATTTTTTTATAATTTCTTGCCAGGATCTCTCTTATCTACATGTGAGGCTCCAAAGAAGAAAAGCATGAAGAGAAAACTGGCAGAGCTACCACCATACCAGCTAGAAGAAGAGTCTCTCAAAGAGGCTAATGTTACGTGGCTAGCCAAAGATCACCTAGAGCACCAGCACGTTACTATCTATCATGGAGTTTTCAACACTACACAAGGCTCAAAAGTAGAAATACAAATGTTGTCGATAGAAGCCAAAGACTTAGTAAGGGAGAAATAGTTAGGCCACTATGGGAAAAGATGGGCCGCATAGACTACATTCAATTAGAACCGTGCGGTGTCAATTATCAAAGAGCTTATGAGTTGATCCATAGCAACAACAAAAATGGTCAAGCCATTATTTAAGATTTGAACAACACCCCAATGGAGGTAAATATCATTGAGGAACAAATAGCTGACACCTTCAAGCACCCAAGGGGAGGAAGCCAATGAGAGACTATCAGTTAGCTACTACAGTCATATTCACCCATAAATCAACATCATTTTTTTATTGCACTATGGATTTATTATCACCATTTCCATTTCACTGCAAAGATGCCACCCCGCTACACTTTCTCTAATCACGCAATAGCATCATTTTTGGGGGATCTAGAAGTACTCACCAGAATAGCATATCATGCTATCGGCCAAGTGGATCACCTGTCACCAGTCCCTAAGAAAAATCTATGGCTAGCAAGCAAAATGGGTGCAGAAGAAGAAGAAGAAGAGGTACCACCTAGAGAAACACCCATTTCTACAAGACTGCGATGAAGATTAGTCAAAGTTTTTCAAGTAGAAATTGAGAGGGAAACAACCACTACATTTGTGGCACATCAAATCAACAAAGAGATAGAAGGACAAGATGAAGACTCTCTTGAAAAAAGAGCAAGGGAAAAGGTAAAACCAAGATGGAAGAGGAAGATACCAAGAAAAGGCCTTGCCCCACAGGAAAAGTCAAAGACCCAATAAATACAAAGAGCAGTAAGGATAGAAAGGGAAGTAGCTATATTATCAAGTGGTGCCATTCAGCTTGCTACATTAGCACGAGAGGAAATTTCTAACTGTATTAATTGATACAGCTCATAAAATACCACTTACCTCTTGCACAAGATGCTCAAACAAGCACAAAAGGCCCAGTAGAAAAAGGAAGAATGACTATTGCAAATTCAAGAAGTAAAAGGAAAAGAAAAACTGAAAATTCTCAGGTGAAAATCATGTCCACAACAAGGAGTGCCAGAAGAAGGGGTGCTATTCAATCATCACCAAATTGTCTAGCCAGCACATATGTTTGCCTTACTGTGAAACTTCTTGATAAAACCTTGGAGTACGTATTAGGTGGCCCAGGGGCAAGATCAAATTTTATGAATTATACAACACTGCAAACTAGCAACCACCCCCAGCCGCCACAGACTTGAATGGTTCCGTAATGAGGAAATCGACGACCTATTCTATGGATGTGGTAATTAAAGTCATGCCAAAAAATAGGACTTGTTCTTGGCCCTTTAACATCCCGTGCCAATGCGGAAGGATAAGTAGCAGAGTCCCAATCCCTCTGAGATAAAGTGTCATCAAGAAACCATTGACTGGACGTTCAAAATTCCTCTTCGGGCTCTAACGTATTCCCACACAGTCGACAGATATTTGAATGGCTCTATAATGAGGAAATCGACCCTTTTTGTGGCTACGATAATCGTCCCCTCTCTCTCTCTCTCTCTCTCTCTCTCTCTCTCTCTCACACAGACAAGTAGCTACGAGTCAATGGCATAGGAGCTGCTAGCAGCTTGTGTGGAAGAGTCAACAAGCGTAAGGTAGGGAAGCCGAACATGTTGGGAGCTGGGAAAAGATTTTTTTATTCAAGTGGGTTGGCTAGCTCAAGAGCTTCTACATTCGTACGCAATTGCTAGATGTATGCGCTGCTATGATGAGGTGCAAGGCAGGAATCTCTGGAAATTCCAGCTAATAACATAAGATATGAGCCGTTGATTGCAAATACCTAGACGGTGAGCAACTGACGCGGTGTACGCAGATGGGGGAAGCAATTCACACGTGGTGTGAGGTTGATGAGCAACATGGCTGCCCGCTTTTGTTGACAACAAGAGCAACACAACAGCTAATTGAGGGGAGGGTCAACGTGAGGGATGGTAGAGCTTTTTTTCCATGTATTAATGAAGTGATGTGGCAACAAAAAAGTTAGTGTATTGATCTCAATTCCATCCCACCTGAGTTCAATTTTGAGTGTTGTAGGATGGTTTTTAGTGCTTTGTGCGAAATTACCAATAAACGCAGGAAAAAAATTGGGAAGATTTTGTGTAATATATATGGAACCTACCGAGTATGTGGGAGCTAGAACAACCCCCACATAGCGGAAAAGAGCACACCCAAATTCTGGACTAGAGCCTTCCGCAGCAATGGGGGATAGGAATGTCTCAAATTGTTGGATGGTTTATAAGGGGGCTTATTCCAAGGATGATCACTTAGCTCTATTTTGGGTAAAAATTACTCATAGTCAATTTTCTAGTTTTACTAGAAGGCATCAATTTCACGCATAGAACATCCCACGCCAATGTGATACGTTTTATGGGGGTTTTCAAAGTACAATATGTTTAATCAATGCTCTTAATTACAAGAGAAAGGAGTGCATACTTGGTAGGCATACATCGCTTCAAAGCCATCCTTGAACCTATAGAAAATCGTAAATCATCCCGCCCTTCAACCGCTTGCCATTATGCTCCTATACAAATTAGGAGTTAAAGAGAAAGAGTTATCAGAGGGTATTACGAACTTAGATTTGATTTGCATTAGGTTTTAAGCAAAAAATAGGGTTGAGAGCCATGCCCAATGTGATGATGGAGTTGATCTAGGAAGAGGATAAAAACCCATCCTCAAAAGAGATGAAAAAGGGAAAAAAAAAACGAATTTAGTTCAAAATAGACCTTTTTGCCCTAGTTTTTGTCGTTTTCACACTGGAAGTCTAAAATACCACTCTTGGCACGGGTAAGAAAGCATCATTGGTTTGTCTTTTCCAAGATATTGTCCTATCTATTGAAAGTGGTCTATGTTTCACTCCTTGATGTTTGTCGTGCAACCTGTGCAGTCATGTGTGCATTTATTAAACAAACATTGGCCTTTATGAAGTCACGTGTGCAGACATGTCACTAGTAGTTCTTCAAAGTGTACGTTACTATGACTACTTGAAGGGCGTGAAATGATCAACCAGACCAATGATGATAGACTTGGCAACCAAATTTATGAGCAATCAGTTAGTTTGTACGTCAAATAGAAAGCTTGTTTATGCAACTCAAGTAGCAGTTCTAGAAATGAAAATACCAAGTCTAGAGATCAAGAGAAATACAATACGAGAAAAGAGTGTGCAAAAATTGCGACCAATCTTTACTGAGTCGAACATAACTCTTGAAGATGATTGTGCGATAGACGAGAGTTTGTTACTGTCACTACACTAGTTTATAGCGTGCCACATAACAAGAAAAATTCTTCCAAAAAAAGAATGCTTTTTTGAGCTAGTAGAGATAATAAGTACTGTTGTTATCTCTTGCTATTCAGAGAGCTCAACTTTGATATTTTTTGGTTGCCAAGGGTAGAAGACCTATCATACAGAAAGCCTAAAAAGTTGGGAGACATGTGGACACTGTTTACTATTAGAAAGTGAAGTTCTAGGAATTAAAGATTGTAGGATGGTCCTTTGGATACAAAACTGATATTGGAAATTTTAGCCAAGAGTCCCTGTAAATACTTGCACCTAATAGACTAACTTGTATATTGTTGATTGTATAGGTTTGATACAGATCAATCTCAAGATTATAGCCACTTTGGAATTGTGACACTCAAATGGGTTAGTATTGGTTCTAAAGGTCAGGTATTTGATTTCCCTTATTAGAAGATATAGAATTTCATTGAGACCAATGATGGAGTCAGGACCTTTTGTCAAGTGAAAATTGACTTTGTAGGACCCATACCTTGGTGTGATAGTCCTGCATCATTTGACATAATTTTAGCATCCATCTAAAGTGTAGGCCACCAAATCCCTACAACTAGGATTTCTTCTGCCATCTTGTGTGAGTAGATAAATGACCTCTGAAATTGGAGCTGATCTCTTGAGATAGCTAATTCCAGTGTTAGAAGATTTCAGTCTACTGGTGATGTATTAGTTCAAACAGTAGACTGGACAGAGGATCACGAACTGAACTGGAATTTTTCTACTGGAATAAGAACCATACTATGTACTGAGAATAATATTCAGATTCAGATTCAGATTCAGAGTATAGAATACAGAGTAAGTGTAACTGGAATATCTGCCATTATTGGAATTATATATGAAAGATTACAATGAGTACGATGTGATTTACAGATAGAGTACAGCCGACAACAATTGCCAATGGTTAACAACTCAAGTACAAATTCTGCCAAACTTGCTAACCCGACTATGCTCACAATTGTGCTAACCCGATTACAATGTAATGGGCCCTATTTATATGCCTTGGGTTTACCATGGTAATTACCGTAGTAATTACTGACTAATTCACTGTCCATCTCATAAGAGAGCGTTCCCACATAGTGAAAATGTCTCAGCCGTCTACATCCTTCCCTCCTTTCTTGAATTTTGGCAAGATTCCAAAATTTCTGAAAATTCCTCTGTCTGATTCTAATTTGAAACTAAAAAACCCAATGTTTGCTTCTGATGTTGGGGATTGGACTTTATCAATGATAGAGAACCAGCTGGAAGGGTCAGTGGAGAGCTCTCATCATCAACACAGACAGATATCAACCTTCCAGCTGAGAAGGAAAAGGTCAGTGTAGAGCTCTCATCGTCTACACAAACTGATATCAACCTTCCAGCTGAGGAAGAAAAGCTGCCACTAAATTCTGAGATGGAACTACCTAGTATCCTTCCATTGAACCAGCTTCCGTTTACCCTTTGGCCTGGATGGCGTCTAAGAACTCCCAGTGCCAACATTATCCTTCTGAATGAGTCGGTAAATGGCCTCCTCCTCAAGCTGATCCAGCCTTTCTCTGGTCATCTCTCCTTCATAAGGCGTGAGGGAATGATAGGTTTTGGTGTCAGGATCATACAGCATGCGTTTGCCTTTAGTGATACTAGTTCTGGCCAGCTTGTGCTGGCCAGCTTGTGACCCCGGGGGATTCACTATTAATAATGGGGGGATGTCACCTGCGTGCATCAAAATTAGAGAAACCCCCCTATGTACGGTATCTTACATGCTAACCTACCCCCCTACATACGGACAAGATATGGACATTCTCACAATGAGCCATCCCCCCTCATACGGAATGTAATGACCCACTATTTTATGTATACTAGTAACATAACAATTCTAGAAGCACATGCTTTTGTAAAAATACATATTTGAACTGCAAATGAACAGAAGTGTACATTGTAGTGTGTTTTCATTTGCAATAGATGTTAAGAGAACAAACCATGAAAAACAACAAATATAATGAATAATAAATTAAAATAAACCAATCCTTTCAATGTAATTTGTCAAAAAACGAATAGCATATGCCTTGTAAACTGATACAAATCTCAATCTCAAAACATATGATACTAGCCACCTACTTAGTAGGCTTCTTACATGGGATTTAAGACACACATATGAAATGGATTGTTCTTTAAATAACAAATAATGCATACTCTTAAATAACTGTGAAAAACTTCACTCATCAAATCAAAACACATTAAAAGATTAAACTTTTTGAACGAAAATAATTATATGTGATATGAATGCACATCTATGCTTAAGCAAAATACAAATTTTAAAAAAGCACCATCTGTATATAATTTTGAGTTTGTACATAAAATATAAATCTTAAAAATTTCGCCAGAACCTCCTTTGTATGGAGACCTCTTTCTCAAAAAAAACTCAGTACACCCTTTTCTTGGGCTCCCACATAGGATTTTCATCACATAATTTCTTTTTCCAAAAAAACTGTCCACCTCATCTTGGGCTCCCACGTGGGATTTAAGGATTATATTACACATTACATTTTCAATAGAGTCAAAGTAATTTAACTTCAAAGTGGTGGTATGACCTGCATATCATAGTACATAGGAAACCTCCAATCACATAGTCTAATCACACGATTACCAAAAGGTAATGTCCACATCGATAGGCGATCATGTACAAAACAAACACAAAATGAAAACATAAAAGAAATAGTCTACCAAATTAACTTAAGAACCCTCAAAACCAAACTACATTGCAAGTGCTAGTATGTGATGCTTCTCATACTATACAATCAACAAAATGGGATGTCCATGTCATATGGATACCGTGTACATAAAATACATAAATCAAATCAAAACATGTCATGTGGCTCCTTCTCTCCCCATAACAAATCCAAGTGTGTTTATTTGCCATGTCCCTTCATTGAGGTTAATCACAACCTCCTTGATGGCCATACCCGAGTCTGCTTATCTATAAAGACAAACCCCATTCATAAACAAGAATACTTGCAAACAACTACATAATTTGTAACTTCCTTCGTAGCTTTTTAGATAACACATATTGTGTATCTATATCTTTGGCACGCTTACTCTGGTCTCTTTCTGCACGCCAAGCCTTGAGCTTTATCAACTGAACACCTTCGGTGTCACGTGACACATCAAACTCTATGTGTCCATGGACAAGCTACAGCACTCAGTCAGTCCAGCCAGTCTAGATTAGCAAGTGTTCTAGCACGTTTGTGAGTCTGTTCACAGACCGTGCATGACCAGTCACTTAGTGTAGATGCATATTCTCTGGTTGCACATAGCATGATCATAAGCATTCCCATCAGAATCCATCAGAATCAATCAGGGGAATTTTCCAGTGATTTTAGCCTATTTTCCCTATTTTTGACAAATTTCACTTATTAATTTAAGTGACTTTTGTTGGAAACTGAGTAGGGCAAATTGAGTAAGATAATATAAAAGAAAACCCAAGTTAGCACTAAATGGCAGAAGAGGCAGCAGGAGCTCCATCTCTCAACAGGCAACTACTCAAGCAAGACTCCCAACTCTAGGCGATTCTACCCCAAGCAGAGCCTGCTAGCGTTTTCCTCAAGAAGCAACGCCAAACATCAGCCTTGGCGTTTTCCCATCAAGCCCCATCGCCATCCAGACCACAAGACTAGCGTTTTCATCCACTAACGCCAGCAGTAGTAGTTGAATTAGTTAGCGTTTTCAGCCCTCGTCGAACCAACGTTTTTAGCCATCTATAGCAGCGTTTTTAAGCAATGAAGCAGCCTCAGGTTGAACCCTAACAGAGTAGCAGATTCAGCCCAAAAATCATCAGTTTTCAGCCCTACATTAGATGCATATTTTCAACCCTAAGGACCAAAAAAATCGACGTTTTCCATAGCGTTTTCGGCAACAACAGATTTCAGCCCATAGAGTTTTTGGACAACAGATAAAAGATTGCATATTTCAGCCCTTAGGTTGGTCTCTCCATCACCGTCGTTGACATCGACCTAGCCTAGACTTGCATCAGTCACATGCATTCAGTTTGTACTAGTTTGTGCAATCATAAGTAGACCACTCTCGCCAACGAGAGTGGGGCCTTCGAAGGAGGGTTTTATGTCTTTGGTGTCGTATTCTCTTCTCTCTCTATCTCTCAGTCTCATACACTTGCACGCACAGTATCCACGTTCGTGATACTAGCACTCTCTCATTAAGAACGGAAGGCTTTCCCTTCCATAAGAACAAAAAGGAACCTTGAGCACACTATGAAGCACTCATCTTGAGCAAAGTTCAAACATTCATTCCGTTGCACCTAACATTCGGGAAGAGCTTCATATACATCATGGGCGCACTTTTCCATGTTACCAATGATACTATAAGAAGATAGGCGGGAGTGTTCTACTATTTGATTGCGTAAAGTGATACAATGCGGATGCAATAACAGAGCAAGCCGAGATGTTTGATGAAAGCCAAAAGGTGCGGTCTAGACCTACAGATGATGAAATGCAGGTGAAGTTGGTATGTGGTGCCATGCTAATGGATGTGCTAATGAAAGTAGCGGTGGAATGTGCCATGGTGGTGCAACATGTGCAGACTTTTGCCAAGAGAGATAAAGCGGCCGTGTCTATGGAAAAACTGGAGATGGATGCGGTAGAGAACGAGTTTCTCTTTTCCTTAGAGGAGCATGATGCAGCTGTAGGAGAGGTGATTGAAGAGCAGGAGGCTGAAGCTGGACAAAAGGAAGTTCTGAGCGACCTTGAAGGGCCAATCGATGATGAAGGGCTTGATGACAGTGTAAGTGAGTTCGAAGAGGAGGTGCAAGAGAGCATGAAGACAGTGCAAGAGATGTGTTCTATGGCCTATGAAGGAGGTTCCCAAGATATGTCCAAGCTTTCAAAAGAGGTATGCAACCCATTGTTGAAAGGTATGCTTGTAAGTGCAACTGTACAGTATGTTATCCGTCAGGTACGGGGTTCCTTTGAGAGGAGCTCTCCTTTACATGGCTGGGAGGGAGGGTCAGAAGTGTTGGTTCATACAGATGATGTGGTTGCAGAGCCATATAGGTTGATGAGGCAAGGTGATGTTCGAAGAGGTGCTAAAGTGCTATGGGCCTTTTGTGTGCATGGATGGCTACGTGCTTGGGTAGCGCACTATTGGAGGTTGTTGCAAATGGATGAAAGTGAACAGAGCTAGGTGTTTGATCCAGGTGGAAGCTATGTTATGCAGGGGGTGGGGCAATCCACTTGAAGGTTTAGGTGATAGAGTGCAATAAAACATTGTATATATGGTTTGAGTTTTCTCATAATGTGTGCCAGGTTTTTGCAGTTTATAGTGAAATAAAGCTTTTATGTGGTTGAGCATAAATGCTCAACAGGGGGGTGGGCAATGATGGTGCAGCCAAAGTGTGTCGACGCTAGAAGATGGCATGGACAGGTGTGTACATGCAAGTAGAAGCATGGCAAAGGACTGGAGCAGCTAGGAAGTTCATGGGATGATAGGTAGCATCGGGAGTGTATGCATGATGTGGCTTATAGGCCAAGAAAGGCTCCATAATGTGCTAATTGGGGTAGCAGGTGAAGGAGATGTAGAGTGCAGCTTTTGGGTCCAAAAATGAAGAGCTTGAAGTGCTGAAGGAGCCAGTCCGGACGGCTCATCAAACCGAGCTACGGAGCCCAAGTTATTGAAGGTTGAAGTTTTGATGGTTTGCAGATTCTTGACGGATAGGGCAGCTGGTGACAGGTGATCCAAGTGGAACTTGAGGTATAGATGTGTAGAGCTCAACTCATAGAGCCTACCCGTCTTTTCGGAATGTGGATCGGAGCTCTGGATTGCAAGCTATGGTCAGCTGAAGTTTTTCCGGGGGCCGGGTCTGAGCCCACTTGGCCACATTGGAGTACGCGCCATCTGGAATCTTCTGAGCCTCGACAAAGTTCTAGAGCAGAGTGTACACCATATGGAGCTAGCAGGAAGTGAATGCACGCCAAACGGAATCCGAAGCAAAAAGATATGGAAGTTAGAAGATTGGTTGTCTTTGCCTGAAGTTAATTGCAGATGGTTTGATCGTGTTTTGGTCGCATTGGATCTCGGGCCTGGAGGAGTCGAATAACGGTGCGGATCATGGAGGAGCAAGGCGGCAGTGCACGATTTCACTCGGGCTTTGGGCTCGGCAACAGAAGGTGGGAGCACAAAATGGGGGCCAGGTCAAGGCAAATTGCAAAGTTTTTTTGGTTAAAGGAAGAAAATAATGAGTTTTTGGAGCCCTTGGGGCTCAAGTCTTATGGGAATGCCACGTGGCAGGGGCCTAAAACCCACATGCGGGCGCAAGACCGTTGAGGCCAGGCTATAAAGGCTGAGGCGTGGGCTCCCATTAGCACACAAGGAAGGAGACAAAGGGGAGCTCTCTTGGGCACAGCTATGGCGTCCGCGTGCATGGCGCTGCTGTGGGTGTCCGGCGGCGATTTTGGTGGCAATGGCCGGCGGTGCTGGATGGTGGTGGCGCCCGTGGGCGGCCCTGGCTGGTGATGTAGTGATGACGTGGCAGGCCTTGCTAGAGGCGGGTCCCGCGGCTCCAAATTTTTGAGAAGGAGAGGGAGAGCAATAGCGAGGTCGCTATTGCCTCCCCCCCTCGTGTAAGAGAGAGGTCCCGCAGCAACGTGCAAGGAGACGCCGACAAGCAAATGAAGTGCAAGGAGAAGGGAGTCCGGGCGGCCGACAAAAAAAGTGAAGGGAAAGGGGCCAAAGGGCCAATGTGTCTAGCATGCAAAAGTTTCCAAGAATAATTAAGCCAAGTGTTGGCAATGCATAGAACTTCTAAATGGAACTCCAAAGGGAGTGCACGACATGGAATCACAGCTCCATTTTTTCTTTTTTGGACTCCTATGCACACCCCTATAAAAGGGTGCTTATGTTCATTTGTAAGGGTCTTTTTTTGGGACCAATGTCTTTTGCCAAGGAGGGCTTTGGACCAAGGAGGGTTTTTTCTTGCCAAAGCTTGTGGAGCTTTTGTTTTGATTGCCGAGGTTCATGCCGGCAGGGTGTTGATTGTACATGCTATTGCCTATGCTAGTAGACGGTTCCCTTCTGTTTCAGGTGTCATTCCCCCTTCCCCCTTCTCTTCTCTGCTTGTGTGCGTTTGTTTCCGGGTGTGTTTCCGCGTGTGTGCCCCCCCGAGGTTTGTCGTGCAAAGAGAGATAGAGAGAGGTTGTGTGAGTGCGGAAGGCTGTGAATTGAGTGGAGCGGAGTGATTGAGTCTGTCTGGTGCATTGCAAGGCGTATGTGCATGCGGTTATGTGAAAGCAGTGGTTTGCTTGCGGGTAGTGTTGAGTTTTGAAGGTGAACTCTAGTGGATTGGGGCGCTGTGTATACTCTGGGCTATAGTGAGGCATTGTGTTGTGTGTTGGGTGTGTTCCCCTTTCCCCCTCTCCAAGGACGACGACTTTAGGGCTGAAATCTATGGTTTTCTAACTGCTGAAAATCTGCTAATCTTTGGGCTGTTTTGGGTGGCTGAAAATGACTAGTTTGGCTGTGTTTTCGAGGGCTGAAATTGGGGGTCTTCTGCGTGTACTTAGGGTTGAATCTGTTGTTGTCTTCAAGGCTGAAAACGCTAAGCTCCCTGCTGTAGAATGGGCTGAAAATAGGAAACGGTGGCAGATTTCGGATCGTTAGCAAAACGCTAGGCAATCTGGAACTGCTGCTGAAATCCAAAAACGCTATGGCTGAGGTTGACCAAAACGCTGGGCTAATGGAATCCAAAAATGCTAGGCCACTGGAATGCTAGCGATGATGCTTGGGAGTAAAAACGCTAGATGGAAGGGAAGCTTCTGTGATATGGAACTGCTGGAAACGCCAAGGCAGGATGGGGTCTTGATGGTGATGGAAACGCTAGGCTTAGGTGAGTGCTGAGGGGATGCTTGATGAGTTCTTGATGGTTCCTGCTGAGAAGGTGCCTGTTGAGCGGGGAGCTCCTGCTGCCTCTTCTGCCATTGAGTGCTAATTTACGTTTGCTTATATATTAACTTAGCAAAATTGACCTACCTACTTTTTTTGGAAAGTCATTTAAAAATAATAAGTGAAAAATACCAAAAATAGGCTAAATGCATTGGAAAATTCCCCTAATTGAATGTGATGAATTCTGAAGGGAATATTGATGATCATGCTGTGTGCAACCAGAGGATATGCATCTACACTAAGTGACTGGGCATGCACGGTCTACGAATAGACTCACAAAAGTGCCAAATCACTTCTAAATCTAGACTGACTGGACTGAGTGAACCCTAATCATGAGGTAGCTTGTCCATGTACACATAGGGTTGGATGTGTCACGTGACACCGATAGGTCCTGCCTTTGGCAAGCTCATTTGCACGGGATACCTTGACCGCGTGGACTTTGTGCATTGCCTACCTCATAGCTTTCCTCACCTAGCCATGAGAAGCTCCGGTATCTTAAATTGTCAAGAGTTGCTCCGTTGTTTGTTTGGTGTTTTCACTGTCGATCTCGATGGTATGCTGGCTTACAATATTGGGTGCAATGATATTTTAGCAATAACTTCTATTATTTTCTTATTGTTCTCTTTTACTCATTTTTTGTCTATTTTCACATGAGGTCGAGAGAGAGCTCAAAGGCGCACTCGGACTGCCCTAAGGTCGAGGCCACTACTTCCGCCATTCTTCTTTGTTTGCCATGAAATCAAGCGTGCCAGTTTTTTGTCCTCATTTTACTCAAAGCTAAAAAGAAAGCCATAACTATTTTGAAAACATTTTGCTTTTGATTTCTTTGCTTTACCATCTAATTAGCTTCTAATTTTGACCAAAAAAACGAGAGAATTTCAAGTTTTCCCTTACTTTCACCATGCCATGAAAGTATTCATCGATGCAGAAAGAGAGAGAGAGAGAGAGAGAGAGAGAGAGAGAGAGAGAGAGGCTTACTAATGTTTTTAAGGTCGCTCAGGTAGTTGAATGTAGCCCCAATATAACCACCCTCCCCCCCCCCTTCCCCCCTCCCTTATGTGTACGATATGAATATGAAATAACGAGGGGCTACCCCTATTGTATACGCTTATGTAAGAAATCCAAAAACCCCCCTATTGTACACTCACGTGGTACCGTACGGAAAAACACAGTGAATCCCCCGGGCTTGTGACAATGCGAAGCAGTATGGCTCCATCCTTCCAGAAGAGGCTGATTCGTTTTGACCCGAGCTTCAAAAAGAATCTCATCCATCTCTCTATACTATGGTGCTAGGCCCGCCTTAGCTGCAATATCCTTTTCACGCAATTTAGAGGACTCAACAGTAAGTTGCAGCAAGTGATTAGCGATCTTGGTCAGGCCCCTGATCTGAATCTTCCACTGACCCATACATATCCGAATCCTCTGCATCTCTTCTTTCAGCTCATGAATATCATTGAGTTGGAGAGCATCATTGAACAGTGTTTGCCAAGTTTTCCATTCCACAGTTGATCTCTCATACCAATCGTGGAGCTCATCAATAATCTTGAAGTATGTAAGGTGATCGAATAGTTCTCGATGTTGAGGGTAAAGTGCTGGAAAAAATCTTGGCAGTTCTATCTCTCTTGCTGGGAAGGCATACAAGAGAACTGGAGAATCAAGCACGAATTCTAAAAATTTGAGAATAGCCTGGTTCTCTTGCTGCATCATTTTTCTAGTGACTCTCACTAGTTGAAACAGTTTGCGGAGAGCAGTTGCCTGTTCTCCGATTGAAATTCTAGTCTGAGGTCCTTTACTAGTGGCTGTGTGATCTTCAAGAATGGCCCGCACTCTTTGATCCAAAACTTCTCTGGCAATTTGCATCTGCACCAAAACCTCTTTCAACTATTCCCTAACATCCTTAATACATTTTTAGGTCGGTTTGTTTCCCAGCAGAAGTTTTTATTCAAGAGCGAGAGAGCGAAAATCTGCAGTAGACTGTCTTTGCAAATGTGGGTTGGTCGCTCTCTCTTCAGCAGTGATTATCCATTCAGGAACCCTTTCTAGCATTTGGATTGTGCTAGGATGCGCAGGTAAATGGCAAGTTTCTTGATCATGAAAAGCCACTGATTTCCAATGCTCCACCATTTCCCTGGCCCCAATATACAGTCGCTGAAACCATTCCAGATCAAACAGGAGATCATCATCCTCCAGATATTGTCTGGTTATGGGAGCCTGCTGATGTCTCAATCGCCTGTTAAGGGTGCTGAGCTGTAAGGAATGCTGCTGATCAGCTGCTGCTGGTCCCTCATCCTTAACTTTGCTTTTTCCTCTAGCCTCCCTACTGAGCTGGGACTAATTTGCTGGCTGATTCCCAATGTGACTGGGTTGATGTTCTTCGGACTGCTAACTGCCCAACTTCTACCCTTCATTCTGGCCTGGCTGGTCTGGCTGTGGACGGACCTCCTTCAGTTGGCCATATGCCACCAGTACCAGGTCCTAGAGGTGGAGATGGAGGTGAGGCATCATCATCATCATTATTATGCCCTTCTTCTTGGTCATCCTCCTCCTTATTAGCTCCTTCTTCCTTATCCTCTTCTTCTTCCTTATCTGCTTCCTCTTCCTTATCTTCTTCCGCTTCATCCAGGGAATTCTGTTGCTCAATATAATCTAGGATTGCTTGATTCATCAAATCATTATTGTATTCATCCATTTTGTCCTGCAAATTTCTCTGCATAGTCTCCATAAGAAACTTCAAGTTTTCCAGATCAAAGACAGTGTTGCCTGCTGGATTTAAAATTTTAGCCAGGCTATTATAAATATATCTGTCAGTGAGAGAAGCCTTCAGATCTGTATGGCAAAGTAGAAAGGATTTGAAATCAACTCTCTTCATTTTCAGCGTCATTTCAGCCCTAGCTGCAACTCTATGTGCTTCATTCCTTTCTTCCTTCACAATCTGCATATCAGACTCCACCTTAACTAACCTGCTTTTTAATATCTCAATAACCCTATCTGAATGAGCTTCAAGTAGCCTATGGTGCAGATTCTGCTCATCTCGTGCTGTCTTGAACTTCTGAATCTGGTCTTCAGTGTCCTTTAAGTCAGCTTTAGCCTTATTCAGTTGATCTTACGACCCTACAGCACCCAGCATTTGTCCCATACAATGGACAATAGTATTCCATAAAGACTGGATGAGGACTGAACATCCATCCTTAACTATAGCTGGGTCAGAATCAATAGGCTCATACACTGTAACTGGATCCATATAGGGTAAGGTTTCATAATCATCTTTCTGTAGAAAGAGACACCCTTTCAGTGGATGGGTCTGCATCTGTTGTAACCTGTCCTTCTTTACCAGGTGCAAAGCCTCTTCATTATTTGAGATAGAGACACCCCCCAGTAAAATTGAAGATACTGGACCTTTGCCTTTTTCCAATTGACCTTTACCCTTGTCTAGTTGTTCTTTGTCCACAGTCGACTGTTCTGCTACCTTCTCAGAAGTCGTTGCTTTTTCCTGCCAGTACCAGTAGCGACTGTACTATGTCCCACTAACTGGTTGACCTCAGTATTCTAAGCAGGTTGTTTATCAGCTTGGCTAACTATAGCCTTTTCAGTAGTCACAGTTTTGACCTGACTCTCTATCTGCTTCAGAAAAGCACTGCTCTTCGTCAGTGTAGTCTTCGGTTTCTTCGAACTGCCAACCTGATCTTGGGTGGCCTTCCTTTTCAAACCAATTGGAGTGGTCTGATTGTCCGTGGCTTCTTCATCTAAAGACATATCAATATTCTTGGATTCTAGAACTAGCTTCTCACTCCAAGCCATTTTTACATGACCATGAGTATCTAGAGCAGTGGCCCAATATAAAAATTGCCAAACATACCAAGCTTTAAAAACATTCTCGGATTTCAGCTTGGCAATTTGTTGAAGCACGTTGTGTGACAGAATCTCACAAAGGTTGAGAGAGACCTTTCAATCCAATGTCTTGGCCAGTAGCATAGCAAAAAGTTTCTCGGACACATATGTTGGATTATTTTTAAGACTCACTGCTTCTACCACAAACCAGTAAGCAGTAGAAGCTTCCAGTCATGCCATTGGAATCCCTTGACCACTTGCTTTTGCTTGCGCTTAGCAGCTTCATCCTCCTTTAGGACCATACTAATGTGTTGTGGGGTTGCCACAGATAGCTTGGGCTCATTAGGCATCCGGAATGCAAAAGCTATGTCTTCTAGTGTAGCAGACACCTTTTTACCATACACTATGGCACTGCCATCTTCAGCATCGAAAGAGTCAAGAACCTGCTTTATGATGGCCGCATCGAAAGCGATTCTTGTGGCTTGCAGAACGACTCGTAGATCCCATAGTTGCAGCAAAACCATAGCTTGGTTGGTGAATACATAGCGCTGGATCTTGCTGTAAGGAATGATGTATTTGTTACTCATTTCTATGCTTGCCACCTGTAGTAAGAATAAAATATAAAAGTGGATACAATTAATTTTTTTACACGCCTTGGGTCAAATTAAAGCAAAGAATCCTTCCACATTGCGGATAAGTCCTTTCCTTTTATCTCTTATAAATAGTCTGAATTATGTAACTATTTATAAGAGATAACTATGTACAATTCGTAAACCTTAAAGCGAGGAGACCCTTTTATCTCTTATAAATAGTCTGAATTATGTAACTATGTACAATTCGTAAACCTTAAAGCGGAGACCCTTGTAGCTTCAACCAAGTGAGATACCTCGCGTTAATTGCCCAAAAACCACCCCATTTTATTGTTTGATTTTGACCAAGTCAGGTAGTGAGCACTTGAATAATAAATTGAACAATATATATATATTTATATTTGCATAAGCCTAGCTTGGTCCAGTCTTTTCCACCTGTCAACTGCAGTAAATAAGAAGTTATTAATTCCATAACATACCTCTTCGTTGGAAAGCAACTTTCCTCAGTTGCGAAGATAAAAATCTGCAAACAATACTTGTCAAAAAGAAAGATTAGAAATCTATATCAAATAGTAAAAGAAAATTCCATAAAACTAGACAACATTGATTATTATGCAGATTCGCCGATTTAGGCAGCATTAGTACAGATTCGCCGATTTAGGCAGCACATCTTATTGGTGTAGATTCGCCGATTTAGGCAACACCAATCACAAAATCATGCTACAGTGTATGACTTTGTTACCCGGGTACATAATGAAAGTGATTTGGATTTGGACTTATATTGTGGAATTGGAATTGGAATTGGATTGAGATTTGGTATCTGATGATTACTTTATCACGGCAGTGTTTATGTGATGAGACTTGATGAGATTGATGATGAGTGTGACCAATGATATCCTGATTCATCAGGGTATGACATATATTGCTTATTCTAGTGGTATGGGACACTAGAATAGGTAGTATGTGGATGACGGCAAGCGTAAGCAATGTTATCTAATTTTATGAATTTTTTACTGTTTGATATAGATCTCTAATCATTGTTTTTGACAGGTATTGTTTGCAGATTTTTATCTTCGCAACTGAGGACGGTTGCTTTCCAACGGAGAGTTATGTTATGTAATTGACATTTTATGTAATTGACATTTATCCATTTATTGCAGCTGACAGGTGGCAAAAGCATTAGCAGATAATGGATTATGCAAAAGGATATTATATTTTATGTATATTTGATTATTCAAGTGCTCTTTATGAGCTTTGGCCATTTATGACCGGCCGGCCAGTTTGTACTCAATTTGACCATTCAAAAAATCTATAAATGAAATACGTGCAAGAGGGAAATGGTCACTCTTGCACGGGGGGAGATTGTACCCAGTGCTTGTGTGTTTCTTCTCTCCCCTCCTCTCTTCTCTCTTGCCGTGCCGGTGTGGCACTCCGTTCTAGGAGGCGCATCTGCACGCGCTCTCTTGACTCTCTCCCGCTCTCCGTCTCTCTTTGTTTTTGTTTTGCTCGATTATGGATTTAAGCGAGTTGGTAGGTACATAGATTTTGTCGTTTATGTCTTGCTATGTGCCATTTTTGAGTATTTTGCAGGGCAACCAGGCAGTAGCAGTAGGAATGACGAGGGATTGGGTTTCCTCAAGAGATTCCTGCATCTTGTCTGAACGCTTCTTCCTACCCATACACTGTGAAGACAACAAAACAGGCGAGGGAAAAGAAGACTTACTTGATTCTTCAAAGCCGTACCCAGGTGTTGCTGGCAAAGCTAGTCGACAGTTGACTGTCTCCTCAGAAGACGAAGTCTGCGGCTGTAGCGAAGATACCTCAGAGCTTGGCGATGGCGAATGAACAACGGGAGGAAATCGTCGCGCAAAATATTTTTGAGGAAAAATGCCGACTCTTCTGACTGTTATACGCGTTCATGCTATAAAAGCTCCACCACTCGCCGCTCCTAGACTTGTGTGCATCGCTGCTATCGTGGCAGACATGCATTGGACAAGTCTTCTACCCATCCTTGAAATGATTACTATTGGCATGCCATCTGACCGTTGGGCGCTTAAAAATTGAAAAGTGTGTTCCCATTGATACTGGACTGATTCCCAGTCTGGTTTGATCACACTGGTACTGATTCTAACATCAGTATGGTTTGGTTCTACTGGCACTCGTTCTGATGGTTGCACATGAAAAAGCCCAAAAATATCTGGCTCTGGTATCTCTTGATCTTCAGTTCCTAATTCCCTAGTACCTTGTTCTTGGCCAGACTCTCTAGCTTTTGCATAGTAGAGCTTGATCTTCGCACCATTATATACTCCTGGCAACAATAATTCAGATAGATCTTTCAGTATTACTATACCATTGGAGAAGACCCAATCTACCTCAAATGGTCCTGCCCAGGCAATCTTCAAGTTTGGCTTCTTCGGCCCCAATCTAGACTGATAGAGAAGCACCAAATCTCCTTTCTAAAATTCATGAACCTTAATTCGGTGATCATGCCAGTGCTTCCTTTGTTGTTGAACAATTTCTTGTTCCAGCATGGCCCGTTGCCTGAGTTCATCTAACTGCATAAGTTTATCTAGGCATTTTTTCAGATTGTGGTTGAAATCTAAGCCATATTTCACAACCATTCTTAGACTTGGGATAACAAAATCCATAGGAACCACAGCTTCAGTGCCATACACCATTCTAAATGGTGTCAACCTAGTAGTGACCTTGTATGCTGTCCTATACGCCCATAAAGAAGTCTGGAGTTTCAAATCCCATTGGTCTGGCTTCTTCTACATAACCTTAGTGAGAATAGTCTTGATAGTCTTGTTACTACTTTCAGCCTGTCCATTGCATCTAGGATAATAAGGAGTAGATTTCCGATGCTTGACTGAAAGAATATCCAATAGAATTTCCATGGTTTCATTGATAAAATGTGTTCCTTGGTCTGACACAACCTCTATCGGACATCGATATTGACAGAAAATATTCTCAAATAGAAACCGTGCAGTTGACTTGGTTGTGTTGTCAGGAAGAGTCTTAGCTTCAACCCACTTAGTGACATAACAAATAGCCATTACTATGTACTTGTTCTTCCTCGGGGTAACCTTCTTAAAAGGTCCCATAAAATCTAAACCCCATTTCAGGAACACACCCAGTGGTTGTACTGGCATTAAAGGAGTCATATCTGCAGCTGTAGGTATACCCACTTCTAACATCAACAATTAGTGTTTGCCACCACAGACCAGCTTGCAGAATCTTCTTGTAGGTAACTTCATTGGAAAAATGTCCACCAGATTCCCCATTATGTGCTTCTGAAATAACTTGCATTCTCCCTTCCATAGGCACACAATGCCGAAGTATACCATCAACACCTAATTGATAGAGTGACCCTCCGATGATAGTAAACTTCAAGATTTTGATGACCAAAGCTTTCTTCTGGTTCTGCTTCCAGTCCTCTAGAAAAGCACCTTGAGACAGAAACTGATAAACATCATACCATTCAAGATCAATTGATCCTCCTGCTTCCAGCTGAAATAAGTCAATGTCCACTGGTTCGTCCCTCAAGGGTACTTCTGAATAACCTTCTGTACTTCTGGACAGAAAATCAGCTCCATAGTGATTCTTGCCAGGCTTATGAAAAATTTTAAATTCAAACTCCATTAGGAACTTTATCCACCGTATCAACCTGCCTTGAATAATGACTTTATTAATCAAGAACAGAAGAGCTTGATGGTCCACATAAAAATGGAACAACTTTCCTAATAGGTAATGCCTGAACTTTGTAGCATTGAAAACCATTCCAAGGGCTTCTCGCTTAGTGGTTGTATAACCTTCTTCAGCTTGACTAAATCTGCGACTGGCAAAATAAACAGGATAATGATCAGTCCTTCCGTTTGGCTGAGCCAATATCACCCCCATTGCCAGTCCCTAAGCGTCCACATGTACATGGAAAATAACATCCCAATTTGGTTGCCTAAGGACTGGTTTGATGGTAATGGCCTTTTTCAGATTCTGAAATCTCTCCTCACATTCAGGAGTCCAATTGAACTTACTGGTCTTCTTTGTAAGCTCGTATAATGGTACTGCTTGAGAAGCAAAATTATGCACAAACCTTCTATAGAAGTTAACATAACCCAGGAAAGAGCTTAGCTCAGATGCATTTCTGGGTGCTTTAGCTTGCTGAACACACTGGATTTTATCGTTGGATATTTCTATTCCATTATGGGATACCACATGTCCCAGTAGCCGTCCCTTCCAAACTCGAAAAACGGATTTAAAGGGATTCAAACAAATCCGCTTCTCCTGACAGCGTTTGAAAACCATTTCTGGGAATAATAGGTGTTGTTCTTTATCTAAATATATAGTAAAGTCATCCATAAAGATGGCGAGTAACTGATCGAACTTATTAAACATTCCCATCATACATCGTTGAAAGGTAGCTGGTGCATTGCACAGGACGAAAGGCATCACCAAATACATGAAAGCTCCCCACTCGGTGATGAAAGTGGTCTTTGCTCTATCTTCAGGAGCGATCTGTAGTTGGTTATAGCCACTGTAACCATCCATAAAGCTATACATTTCATATCCTGCGATCTCATCAAGAAACATGTTAGTAAAAGGCAATGGAAATGGATCTTTGATAGTTTGGGCGTTGAGTTTCCTATAGTCAACACAAACTCTCAATTTCCCATTTTTCTTGGGAACTACGACTATGGGAAATAGCCAATCACTACTGGCCACCTCTGTGATAAACCCAGCCTTGAGAAGATTTTCAATCTCCTCTTTGACCTTCTTAGCATAGTTGGGGTTCATTCAGTATCTTTGCAGTCGTACTGGCCTAGCATTTGGCTTCAACGGTACGCTGTGCTGACTCATACTTCAGGATGCACCCCTTTCAGGTTTGTGTGTTCCCAGGCAAATACGTCTTTGTAGTTCTGGAACATCCTACGTGCCTTTTCCTTCATTATAGGATTGAGATGCTTATTGACCTTGATCATCCTAGGACTAATCCTCCGATCGCGAACCTAGGTTCCATTCTTCCATTTCTTGGTCGTCTAGAAGCAACCAATTAGGCTCGCCTCCTTTTCGTTTGGTCAATTTCTCAGCATAATCCCAGGATGGCCCATTCAGTTCTGAATCAGCATTCTGATCCACTATGTGTTCTTCAGATATACTGGCTCCTCTATCATGCCAGTGTCAACTGATTCCTCCAGCCTCCCAGTTAACTGAACTGATCTTTCCCCTGTGTTGTTTTCAGTAAACTGATCTGGGAATTGCTTTTTCTGCTTGTCGGCCTGCTCTTTATTCAGTAAAACTGCATTCAAGTCAATCTCTACTAAATGAAATATGCTCAGCACTGCTAAAATCCGTTCGATCTTCTTTTTCTTATACTTCTGGCATAATTCCTTTGGCCTCAGCTCTTTTCTCCAGGTCCTAGTATTGTTCGTGTGGATCTGAATTCTGCCGCTGGCCCCTTCTATCATTAAGGTTTGATTTGCATAGTCATGAACAGCATGTGCTGTTCTCAACCATGGGCATCCTAGCAGCATCCTATATGCCCCATGCACATCCAAAACTAAGAAGCTGGCTTTAAAGTTTTTCCTGCCTACTCTTATCTGCATATTTTCAATCATGCCCGTAGCTTGTATCACTCTGTGATCTGCCATTCGCACTTTAATGGTGTTGACTTTAGATTCGTGATGTCCATTCTCTGCTGGAGATGAACTCCCATTATATTGACTCCTGCTCCTCCATCCAAGATAACACTTCAAAGAGTTTCCCATTGCTTCCGAGCCTTGTAGTCCACCTGAATGAGCGAGACTTCTGTGAGGTCCCCAACCCGTCAATACCAAAGATTGGGATGGGATCCTTGACAGGTCTCTAGGTCTGATAAAAATCAAAATCTCTAAACAAGAAAAATCCAAGGAATAGACCTTTACCATTGACAATGGCTTGGGTCTATATTAGCCTTAGAAGCAAACCTAGTCCTATCTCGCAGCGAAAACGGGACAACGTATTCAGATGGCCTACAAAAAAAAAAAATCTTGTTCCGGCCCTATAACTTCATCATTTAGATTATGGTTTCCTTAGCCAACGCTTTTTTCTCCCTAACATATGTGAGGGCACAGCCGTTAGTGGATTCCTTTTCCAAGTGAAGAAGTTTCTAAAATGTTTTAGTGCGCGGGAATGGATAGTTACCTGACTAATCAGGTCCACCCGTCCATGATTGACAACCTTAGTCAATCCCCACTTACCACCCCACACTCACACAAGATTTATTTATCTTATTATCACATTGTTTTAACATTTAAAATAATGGTTTCTTTTAACGTTCTATCACAGTAATTCCTTGAAGACAGCATTGAAAGCATTCTTTTAGAAAACAAACATCTTTAAACTTAAGACAGGCTACTCAGGTCAATCAAAACATTGTC
The DNA here is from genome assembly GCF_014529385.1 of Adiantum capillus-veneris. NCBI lineage: Eukaryota > Viridiplantae > Streptophyta > Polypodiopsida > Polypodiales > Pteridaceae > Adiantum > Adiantum capillus-veneris. The sequence goes on along the minus strand of NC_140958.1, from coordinate 13,764,420 downwards.
CATAATAACCATGACCAGTACTCTTCTTGTCTCAAGACCACCTAAGGGTGAAAAACGGCACCCATTCCTTATTCAAATTCGGAGTGGATAAACCCCCACCCAAGGTTCCTGGTGCCCATACACCAAACCAGTTGCCCATACAACCGGGCGGCTCCCCTAGGATAAAAACAGTATCCTAACTTATGTAGAAACATCAAGACATGACACGGAGTAGAAACTCAACGTTCATGGGGGTAACCGACTTATCCGTGGCTAGAAAGCCAATCATTATCATCAATTTATACTAAGGAGTCGGAGGTGTCTTGAGACAAGCTGTCTTAAGAATGGTCAAACATTTCTTTCCTATTTCAACCAGTTTTAACCCAAACAATTCTTTCCTACATTATAAACAAATGCACGTTGGAAGTTACCTTCCCTTTTCAGCCAGTTTATCCTGCTTACGTATGCAATGCTAACTTATAAAAGAACTTAAACTAATTAAATACTTAATTGAATAATGGGAAACCCACCCGTGATGGATTGGCCATCTTCTTCTGTGCTGGCTCCTGAAGACTCTCCTCTGTAGGCCTACTACTAGGCACGGGTTCGTCGTCGTGCGAGGCTCTAGTTCGTTTTGGAGCTACGTCCTCATCATCAGATGTAGGATTTTCTCGGGTCTTTTTTGGTGCCATAAATTATTATCCTTATAAAAAGGACATTTAATCATTAGGTAAATAATTCAAAATCTAAACTTAACCTTTGTATTCAACCGTAACCCATCCAAGGTTAAATTTATAGTCTTAATTGATAAATTCTTGACCTAGTAATTTCTTATTTGTCTATATGGGCATGATAACTTTTTCCACCGCTTCCCTAAGGGTTTTCTAAACTCTCCTAACTTTCTTATAATTTTCTATATCTTTTTTCTAATTTTTCCATCAACTTTTAAGCTAATAATCTACTTATTTTGGGCTTAATATTTATTGCATTTAATTTCTCTTAAAGATTTCATTTCCTTAACTTGATATCATAGGTTTACACTTACTATAATTTTCGTAAAAACTTTTAACCACAAAGTTTAATTATTTTAATTAATCATTTGCTAAAAATAGGACTTTTGGTCAATTAAAATTTCCTAATCTCACTAATTAACTATGGTATAATTACCACAAGTAGATAAGGATATTTTTTACCTCTGGTAATTATGTTATTATTTTCCAACTTAATTATACAATTTCCATCTTCAATTTTTAGCTAAAATTAAGATAATTTGACTTAAATAAATATTTATACTACTTTTCTAACCTTGAAATATTTATCATGGACTCTTTATTATGTAAGATAATTGTAATAAATAGAATGTAATCATATAGCATAACTTACTAGTTTCTCCCTTGAAATTTCAACCAAAATTAGTATATTTTGATTTAGATAAATCTCTATACTAAGTTTCTAACTTTGACATAATTATCACGTCCTTTTCATCATGTAATCTAGCTTTGATAAATAGCATGTTATCATATAGCATGATTTACTAATTTTCCTCTTTAATTTTTAGCTAGAAATAGTATAATTTGACTTAGATAAATATCTATACTAGTTTTCTAACCTTGGAATAATTATCACAGCCTTTTCATCATGTAATATAGCTCTGATAAATGACATGTAATCATATAGCATGATTTACTAATTTCCGTCTTTAGTTTTTAGCTAGAAATAGTATAATTTGACTTAGATAAATATCTATACTAATTTTCTAGCCTTGGCATAATTATCACGGCCTCTTTACCCTATAATATATTTCTAATATATATCATGTAAATATAGCGCATGATTTGCTAATTTCCCCCTTTAATTTATCCCTAAAAACAACATAATTCTACTAATATAATTAGTTAAACTAGTTATCTGAGCTTCTCCTAGTTATCACGGGTTCTTTAACACCTAATTAACCATTGATAAATATCTCATAGCATTTAAAATTATTTTACTAATTTCCCCTATTTAATTTTCTCCAAAAAAAGAGTATTTCTGCTAAAGTAATTAGCTAGATTAATTTTCTAAGATTCTACTAATTATCACGGGTTCCTTAACACCTAATTAACCACTGATAAATATCTTACAGTATTTGAAATCAGTTTACTAATTTCCCCTATTTAATTTTCTCAAAAAAATAGAGTATTTCTGCCAAATTAATTAGCTAGATTAATTACTGAGATTTTATTGATTATCACAAGTTCTTTAACACCTAATTAACCATTAATAAATATCTCATAGCATTGGAAATCAGTTTACTAATTTCCCCTATTTAATTTGCTCAAAAAATAGAGTATTTCTGCTAAAGTAACTAGCTAGATTAAGTATCTAAGTTTATCCTAATTATCATGGGTTTTTCACCTCCTAATTAACCACTGATAAATATCTCACAGCATTTGAAATCATTTTACTAATTTCCCCTATTTAAGTTTTTCAAAAAACAGAGTATTTTTGCTAAAGTAATTAGCTAGATTAATTATCTGAGCTTCTCCTAATTATCACCGGTTCCTCAACACCTAATTAACCATTGATAAATATTTCATAGCATTTGAAATTAGTTTACTAATTTCCCCTATTTAGTTTTCTCAAAAAATAGAGTATTTCTGCTAAAGTAATTAGCTAGATTAATTATCTGAGATTATCCTAATTATCACAAGTTTTTTAACACTTAATTAACCAATGATAAATATCTCACTATATTTTAAATCATTTTACTAATTTCCCCTATTTAATTTTCTCCACAAAGAGAGTATTTCTACTAAGTTAATTAGCTAGATTAATTATCTGAGATTCTCCTAATTATCACGGGTTTTTAAACACCTAATTAACCACTGATAAATATCTCACACCATTTGAGATTAGTTTGATTATTTTCCCCTTTAATTTTCTCTAAAAAAACAGTGTAATTCTGTCTAATTAATTAGGAAAATTACTCAGAAAATTATAGAATAATTTTCCTAGTTTAATGACTGTCTTATGCAGCTCTGATAATTACCTCAACTTAATCTAAGTTTTATTAATATATTGTGATGTGCTCAAGTGAGAGACAAGTATGGCCGGAACTAAGTGTGCCACTCTCTCATCCGGCACCTCCTTATATTACCATCAAGCAGTTACAACCATAACATGTCTGACCACACTAGGTGGCCGGACTCTACCTACACGACCACACACCACACCTCCCCCCCTAGGGAGAAAAATATGGACATCTTTTTACAAGGTTGGACTGAGAAGGGACTCAACAGGACTGAAGGGACTGTACCAACTCCAACGCCTGATGTGGGGGGAGTGATCTTACAATGACTTGGGGGCTTAGGGGCTATGTTCTGAGAGGACTCGACTCGACAAAGAAACATCCCGACATAGGCAGTGCACTAGGTCGCTATCCCAATACAAATGGCTACATGGAGAACAATTAGGGACTGTGTCATGACAACGAAGACGCGATATTTTTGGGACATACATCGATTATCCACAAAGGGTAATTGTGTGGTGGTTTTCTTATTGAAAACCAACTACTAACAACTAGAAAAGTAAAGTTGCGACCAAATAAGACCTTCAAGAGAAGCTACTCTTCCCATCAGGTAGGTGAGAACACAAACTTGCTAGAGTTTCATCAGAGCAAAATCTCAAAAACAAAAGATCCTGGTTTCTCATCCTCGATGGTTCTCATTGCAGGAGGTATCAGTTTCTTGCTTGAGGACTCTTGCTCTTCTAGCTTTTGCTCTTTCACGGTTACTTCTTTCTGCTCTTCTTGCGGCTCCAGGTGCTGCTTAGAATCTGAGAGCTCCACGCGGCCTTGCACAAAATATGTGAGTCGGTCATGGCAGCGTGTTGTGACTTGCTCCTTCTTGAAGGGTTCAATGGAACCGGAAGAAGATGAGCAGCAGAGCGAGAAATGGTTGCTGCAATACTAGTTGCTGATGATACTGAGCAATGGAATCCCATCATTGGCTGAGCTTGGAATGACACTAGCAGTAGTGTTCTCGTAATAAGGAGGAGCAGCACTAGCAACAACGTGTGCTCTTGAGGTATTGCAAGAATTGGCCTTGATAGGAAAATATAGATGTTGTCGGCTCAAGACTTGCGACAGGACTTGCAAGAAAGGAGCTTCTGCTGGCCTACAATAGTTGAGCGTTGAGGCCTCTCCCAAGGCACTTACGCTTGATAGAGCGTACAAAAAGTAAGCCCCGTGAAAGCATGCGAAGGTCTAGCAGAATTGACGTGAAAGCTAAGGAGTTATCCTGTGTCGAACAAGAATTCCATAGCTGCGTACTCGTGAAGCAAGAAATGGAAAACGAAAATCAAGAAGCTACCTAGTTGCCCGCCGTCTCCACCAATGTGATGTGCTCAAGTGAGAGACAAGTATGGCCGGAACTAAGTGTGCCTCTCTCTCATCCAGCACCTCCTTATATTACCATCAAGCAGTTACAACTATAACATGTCCGACCACACTAGGTGGTCGGACTCTACCTACACAACCACACACCACAATATTTACCATTAATTCATGGTTAATTTGGCTAATTTCAGCCCTAATATGATAGGATAATTAATTAGCTTAACATTACCAAGCTTAATAACAACAATCAGCAGAGAATAATTAATTAAGGGAGGTTTTATGAGTATACATAGGCCTAATCTTTGATTTATTAGCAAAATAGCTTAATCTAACCTTGCTAATTAAGAAAGATTAGACTAATTATTGTTTAGGTTAATCAATTAGAGATTAATCTCTAATGATTTTTGTATAGCGGTCTCTCTAGATGAGAGAGTGTGTCAAGGCTCCGAGTCTCTCAAATTATGAAGCAAGGGGTCCTATTTATAGTTTTCTGGCACTCACAAGCTCTCACAGGCTGTAAAAGGCAGTTGCTTGCAGTTCAAGCAGTCCCCGGCAAGTCAAAAAATGCCCCTTGCTACTAACTAAGTCCCTAGCAAGTCAGTGATGACCCTCCCATTACCTGCCAGCTTTTAAAATATCAATTCTGCTATATTTTGACCTATTTTTGCTTAATTGGTAAATATCTTGTAAATATCTAGGAGGCCTTTAATAAAGTCTATGCTTAAATGATTACTGCAACCCTTCAATTTTACCTATTTTACTCAATTCACAGTGTAAACTTCCAGGGGTCATAACTATGCCAGTTTTTATCGGAATTCAATTCTGAAAATTTCTAGCCCGGGGTTTGTTGTGCTTAAGATTCCAAAAATACCAATAGTTTCTATGGTTGGACAATTCTACATTGCTTTTTCAATATCATATTAGTTTGATTAAGTTTTATACAACCTTTAACACTATGTTGATAATGGGACACTTTTATGTCCTGGGACACTTTTATGTCCTGTTAAGTGACCATTTTCCTGGGACACTTTTATGTCCTGTTAAGTGACCATTTTCCTTGAATTATTTCAAGAGTTTGAAAATGGATTTTGAGGTGCGATCTATCTAGAAAGTTGTCTCGTGAGCTGAAAAAAACTCGACATTTTTTTGGAATATCAATTCCATCTTTAATATTGTCCTTGCACAACATTTCACAACCTAAACAGTGTGAAAAAACTGGTCCTGTTTTTGGCTTTTTTAAACTTTTTGCAACTATACCACTCTAGAATTCATGTTTGTGAGGTCTATAATGCTCGAGAACTATCTTTAGTAGTCCTCAACATGTCCTGATGCTTCTAGGGAGAAATAAATATTAAAGTTGTAAGTTATGACCAAATTACAAAAATTGTCAAATCTTGTTTTTTTGCCAATTTTAGCTCTTCTATTATTTTTTTGGTGGATTTCATGATATCCAAATGCATTTTTTATTTTCTATGTCGCATATTGTAACATAAAGCTAATATTCCTTGAGTTTTGGGGCACCTAGTACCCTATTTTGCATAATACACAACGATGGTTGATTTTTTCAATTATAGAAGAAAACGAAACATTCTAGTATATCAAGTATAGCTTTTTCAATATTGTTAGTTTCTTGTGACAACTACATGCATTTTGTAGGTAGTAACCATATCTAGTTATAAGGATCAAATTTGGCTAGATATTGAATAGTTTCTATGGGATTCTACAACTCATAATGTTGAACCCAGTTTTTTCATGTTTGCTGCATTTAACACTTCATCTTTGTCCCCAAGATTCCCCTTAGTAAGAGATGTATTATTTTTTTGACATGCTCCATGGCTCCTTATGAACATAAAGGACAATAGGGAACTAAGAAAACATGCATACATTATTTGTATTGAGCGTGGCTATAGAAACTTTGATGATATGTTTGCAGAATGGTAAAAATTCAACTTTTTTGTACCTATTTATTTTGGCAAAACAAAAAATAGTGAGTGAGAAGCAATCATATGTTCTAATCACCAACCCATTGAAGTTAACTAGGGAATTTATCTCAAGTCCTACAAAAATCCCTAATCTTATTTTTATGCAACAAAACATAAGAAATGACTGTTTTGATGAAAATGCAGTGGTCCATCAACTTTGGAGGCTTGGTGTGACCAAAATATGAGAAATTTTCAAGTTTCTTATTTTTTCCATGTGTAGTAGGCCTTGAACTATAACCTCATGAAAGGATTTTACAAAATGAGTGGATCTACTATGGTTTTGGAGGTTTTTTTCAAAACCCTCAAAGGACACTTTTATGTCCTGTTAGGTTACCAACCTAGTGTTAAGGTTTCAAAAACTGGAAACCTTACAACTTTATCATCTTGGGCGGACGGCCGTCAGGTCCACTGGTCTGGCCTCTGCTTCAGCTTTCCTATGCTGTTTGATGAAGTTTGCCACTTCAGGCAAGGTTTTTCTGATATCTTCCAGCTCCACAATCAACTTTTGAATTCTATCATAGATTTTAACATGGATTTCTTCTTTCTCTTAATCAGACTGGTTGTGAGAGCTCGAAGAACTGGTTGTATCTTCACACTGCCATTCCTCCCTTGTAGCATAATCCTTCCATCAACTCTCAGTTCATCAGCCATTCCTTGTACCGCAGCCAGCATGGTCTCAGGTATGCCCAGTGTTGACTGATCTTTCTCAGTTGATTGGGCTGGTATCTTCTGAATGACTCGGGCTTATGAACTTTCTGGCTGCTCTGGCAGCTTCTTGGCTAAATTCTCCGTGATTTTAGGCGCTAGTTCTCTATGCTCTTGCCATTCATCTACCACCTTCTCTTTACCCTTGGCCTTCCAAATTTCTCTTGTTGAACCCATTTGCTGCTGTCAGTAGTGACTGGTTTGTTTAAAGTATCTGGAATTTCTTCAATTACCACGCCTTTGCTTCTTGTGACTACCCATACTGGGACTGGCTCTAGTGTCTTAGCCTTAGTAGCAGTAGGTGCAGGTGCGTCTAGGCATTGAGCCGCAAAATGGCCGTACTTCCCACAAGTGTAGCAATTCAAACTCCGGCTCTGGAAGTTGCCACGCCCTCTGCCTTGGCCCATACCCGTTTGGAATCGGTCATGTCCTTGACCAGTACCACTGGTACCTGGTCTCTCCTCTTGAGACGTTTTGGCGGGTTCTACTTTCACTGGTTTAGTATAGGCTACCACTGATAGGTCTTTGCCCTTCTTAAAGTGATGAATCCTGATACCACAATTGTTCCCAAAATGACCAAAAGCCTTACACTAAGTACATTGTGGGCACTCGTTGGAGATATGGTCCTTGGATTTTCATTTCAAACACCAAGTCTCCATCTTCCAAACTGGTTGTCTGGTGTGGCTAAACTTGGCAATTTGCCTAGCCATTTCTTCAATCTTCTTAGTCCAGGATCCCTTCTTTGACTTATCCTTGGACCGTTCATTAGAGCTGCTTTCAGAGCTGTTGGACGCTTCACTGGAATCAGAACTCTTAGTAGCGGATCTTCTCTTTTTATGGCTCTTTTTCTTTTTGGCATGTTGTTCCAGCTTCAGTGCCCATTGTACAAGATCATTGAATTTCTTGGTTGGAGCTGGTACCTCCTGCTCCCTAAGCTTTTTGCTTTGAAAACCATTCAAAAACCATGCACATAACCTCTTCTCGGATGGCGGCTCCTATAACTTCCTGGTTAGCTCCTTTATTTTTTCCACATAACTTCGGACTGACAGATTCCGCTGCTTGATCTTATCCAGTTCACAGAGGATATCTTCATCACCTCTGTTGTCGGAATACTCTTGTCTGAAGGCTTTAAGAAATTTGTTGTACGATCTGAGCTGACAAGCGGGGTAATGGTAGTACCACTTTCTCGCTGCCTCCTTCAAGGTTTGCGGAAAGTATTCCCCCCAATCATCTTTATCAATATTTTTCAATTCAGCATACTGCTCAGAAGCATGTATGTGAACGTCTGGATCATCCTTCTTACCTCCCTTGAATATTGGAAAAGAAATTTTCAGGGAAGATGTGTAATCATTTCGATACCACTGATTCTGCCGCAGCTTCTCTTCTTAGATTCAGAACGGCACTTGGGAGTCTTCTTACAGTTGTCAGTATCGTCATCCCAATCAATATTTGTTTCTGTCTCTTTGTCAATGTCCTCTTTGGCCTGTCTGCTAGAAGTGCGGTGACTGCCTTTACTTCCCTTGGTACCCTCATCCCCCTACCTGGACCGAGAATTCTTGGCTTTCCGTGCTTCCATTTCTGCCTATCTGCGTCGAGAATGACTGGAATGCTGTGAGTCCTGCGTCTCATCAGCCTGACTATGCTCTTCTTGAGCCTCAGTGTCAGTCACCTTCTCTTGCTTAGGGTCAGACTCTTGTCCCGACTCCTCAGGAATAGGATCAACATGGATGGTGGATTTCTGGCCACGACTGGCTTTGGGTGCCATTGGTGAAAACTTCCAACTAGGAGAAGAGTATTTCAGTCAACGAGCTTCAGTTCGAGCCACCGTGATTGCCAAAATGTAATTGGAGCTGATCTCTTGAGATAGCTAATTCCAGTGTTAGAAGATTTCAGCTGCTACTGGTGATGTATTATTTCAGACAGTAGACTAGACAGAGGGTCAGACTCTTGTCCCGACTCCTCAGGAATAGGATCAACAAGGATGGTGGATTTTCGGCCACGACTGGCTTTGGGTGCCATTGGTGAAAACTTCCAATTGGGAGAAGAGTATTTCAGTCAACGAGCTTCAGCTCGAGCCACCGTGATTGCCAAAATGGAATTGGAGCTGATCTCTTGAGATAGCTAATTCCAGTGTTAGAAGATTTCAGCTACTACTGGTGATGTATTATTTCAGACAGTAGACTAGACAGAGGATCAGAAACTAAACTAGAATTTATCTACTGGAATAAGAACCATACTATGTACTGAGAATAATATTCAGATTCAGATTCAGAGTACTGAATATAAAGTAAGTGTAACTGGAATATCTACCGTGATTGGAATTATAGATGAAAGATTACAATGAGTACGATGTGATTTATAGATAGAGTACAACCGACAACAACAGACAATGGTTAACAACTCAAGTACCAATGCCGCCAAAATGCTAACCCGACTATGCTCACGATTGTGCTAACCCAATTGCTAACCTGATTACAATGTAATGGGCCCTATTTATATGCCTTGGGTTTACCATGGTGATTACTGTAGTAATTACTAACTAATTCACTGTCCGTCTCATAAGAGAGCGTTCCCACATAGTGAAACTGTCTCAGCCGTCTACAACCTCCCACTTGACCCACATATGCTTCTTCTAAGTTGTGGATATATACTTACTTTTCGTGGTGCACATTGTGAGATGCCCATCTTTCCCACTTCTACAGAGATGATTTAAGATTATCTCATAATCTTGGGCTTGTGTCTCAATGCACTTCCACTGTGCTTTACTCAACTCCTTGAGAAATGCTCTAGTTTCCAAGTAGTCAACAATGCAACTACTCCACTAGGATGCTACGATGACTTGAAACATGAACACAAGTTTTTGTAACTTTGTGGTAGTGAAGGTGTCACACTTTTTAATATACTCATAAATGGTCCTATGCATATTGGGCCACTACACTCCTAGTCTCATCAACCACCCCTGATATGTTTGTTCATGTTTATTGTGAAATTCTATAATGTGAACATGTGCTTGAGTTAAGCAAGTGAGTTTTTCCTCTTATTCAATGCATATGCATAAAATTTGGTTTGATCCTTGTTTATAGAGATGCCTAGAAAATACAAAGAGGGATTTGATTTTCTCAACAATGTTTTGTTCATGCTCTATATATACATTGCCATGAACAAGAAGAGGGATTATCTTTTCACTCCATCTGCTATGCCTTTAGGTGCTTTTCTATGTGTCATCCTCGATAGGTGGTTAGCTCTCTCATGGGTAATCCTCTTTTTGACAATAACAGTAAAGTAAAATTCTAGCAATATTACAAACCATCAAATGATATGCCAAATATTACAAGGTTTATCAAACAAGTACAATAAGGCATAATGACCTACAATGAAGGTGAAATAATTGGCTACTAGTAGATAGTGTTGAAACTTTTTACTACGTACATCATTCTTAATTCTTCGCTCTTGATGGTTATATAGTTTTTCGTAGTGATAATTAGCTTTTGATTGGTGTAACAAATGGGGAAATCCATGTTATTTTCACATGGTTGAGCTAGTACACACCCTATACCATAGGTTTATGCATCAATGTGGACATGAGAGATCTCTTCCTAGTCAAGATCCTTCAATATTGGAATGGATTTGATGAAATTTTCCAAAACTTGAATAGTCCCTTTGCATTCCTCGATCCAATTAACATTCATGATGAATTGGGAAAGGGGTTGTGCAACAATTGATTGCATACATGTAGATAAATCATCGATAATATCCATAGTGGCCCATGAAGGCTTGTACTCTACTTATCGTAGTAGGTCTAAGAAAATTCACAATCACCTAGATTTTTTTCTAGATTCGTAGATATGTTATTTTCTGACTTAATGTGGCCAAGTATTTTCCTTGTCTCACCATGAAAACACAATTTTATGAGTTTAGTTCTATAGGTTTTTCACTTTTGAAATACTTTCTTCAAATGCTTGATGTGTGCCTCTACACAAAAGGATCAAGAAGGGATTTTATTATGCAAAAGATAGAAAGCCTAAACACAAACTTGGAAAGCTTCGTGAAAGCGCTAATATCATCTAATAAACTGCTAACTAACCATGGCCATTAGTTCTAGGGATTTGAAACCCATGAGCATATTTGAAAATAATCATGCTGCCAATGACTATATAAGTAAACTAGCACACTTAGATAGATCTAATAGGATAGTAATGTACTAACCTATATTAGGCTCTTATATCAATTTTTATGTATGCAACTATGGATATCGGCTAAAGAACCATTCATAATTAATGTCATCATAATCAATTTCACAAGAGAGTAATGAAAAGAAAAGATTTGATTAATCGGAACTAGATGCAAACAATAAAAAAGAACTCAATTTATACCCTAGATCTTAGCATAGGAGTATGTGGAAATGGAGAAGGTAGTACCTTCCACAAAGTTCCAGAATCATATGAGATGCTCTCCTAGAATGAGGGGTTGACCCAATATTCATGGATATTCATATGTAAGTCATCTAGTTCATGCACCCTCATTTGGGTTTCATGCCATGTGATTCCATCTAGAGTAATGTGTTCATCATGTCAATGTGCATATGATAAGAGGAAGCTCATGGTCTAAATCCTATCTACATCAAACCTTTCCTTGGGGTTTAGACTATGTAGAAACACTTATAACCAATAATGGCTCATGTCATACTCATAGGTGCCTATCCTAGCTCATATTCATACTCATAGGACTCTAAAGGCTGCTCATAAATCGTTGAGAAATCATGAGTGACAAACTGACTTATACTCTTGATACCCTCCCCTAAAACTAATGCTCATATCCAAAATGATACAATATAGTGAGGTAAAGGGTGGTAATCATAGGCTCTCTATAATATCTTTGAATAAAAGGAGAGTAAGTGGTGTCTCCCCTTGAGTTTCTTCTTGTTTATCTTTATATGGTTCTTGGTGTTGGTGTTGGTGTTGGCCTTCATTTTCTTTAGCTAATTCATTTTCTACCCTGATGGCTCACTATCATCAACGAGGACTCCAATTAGGAGGGGCAGGCATTCCAGGATATGTCAAAACAGATAGGTATGGGCATTGTTTTTTCACTAAACTGTCAAAATTTTGAGTTTTGAACTTAGCTTCTGTTTACCTTTTGCACATATGCACATTAGACTAAGTCCAATCATAGATATGAGACAAAGTACAAATCTCAACCCTTAAGTGTATGCAAATATGTAAGTGATGGTGTTTGGTTAATGAACTCAATTTGACATGGTTAAAAAAAGAGAAATGCACCAAAAAAATGCTAGCATGTTGTTATGAGGTCAGTTTTTGAATTTGATTATATAAAATTGACAAAAAATGAACAGATTCAACTCCTACCCTTAATCATAAACCTCATTGACTCATTATCATGTATAACTCATTACCACCCAAAGTGGGGAAGCAAATGAAAGAGATACAAATAGGAAAGTTGGGGGGGGGGGGGGGGGGGGGGGGGGGGGGGGGGGGGGGGGGGGGGGGGGGGGGGTGGTTATACTTTCAAGAGAATAAGAACGCACAAAAAAGCATGGTGCACTAATCACAAGCATATGTACGTCATGGTGTACTAATCATTAGCACACACTAATCCACAATGTCACTAAATTACCAATGCGTGGCTTGGTTTTATTGCTTACCATTCTCAAAATTAGCTCTACTTAAGTAAGACTACAACCTAGCTTCCACCATGGCAAAGAAGATTGTCTCTTATCAACAAGTGAAGCACCATCCAACCTATTCTCCACCCTAGCTACTCATCATAATTTAAAACTTCATGAATTATTGCATGTGATTATATGTAGGCTAGGAAATCGACCACATGGGCCAAGATATGGGCATCTAGCCCATGTCGTCACTATACATGTTTTACATGAAATAAGTGAGTAGGGAGGAGCATACGATAACAATAGTAATGTAGTATGCTTAAGGGGATTTGAACACATGAACACCATGGCACACTAGTCACTAGCACATCCTCATCCTTAATGTTACCAAATTACCACTGACTGGATTGGTTTTCTTTGATCAACCATTGTCAATAGCAACCTTAACTTAAGAAAGACTACAACCTAGCCTCTACCATGACAAACAAGAGTATCTCTAGTCAAGTGAAGCACCATCTACACTATTCTCCACTTTAACTACTTGTCATAAATTTAAATCTAATGAACAATTGTATGTGATTACATCTCAATAGGGAAATCAACCACATGAGCCAAGCTACACGCATCTACCCATGTAGTCACTATACATTGTCTGCATGAAAGAAGTGAGTAGAGAAGAGGATCGTAACAGCGCAATAGCAGTGCGATATACATGAGTGGATTTGAACACATGAACATCATGGTGCACTAATCACTAGCACATGAACAGTGAGTAGAGAAGAGGATCGCAATAGCGCAATAGCAGTGCGATATACATGAGTGGATTTGAACACATGAACATCATGGTGCACTAATCACTAGCACATCTTGGTCCACAAGGCATCCAAAACTCTCTCTCATCTTGAAATATCAAATAATTTAAAATATATAAAAAATTTAATTTGTATTTTTCAATTTTATTAAAAAATCCAAACAAATTTTAGGATTAGCATAACACACTCATAATTCCCCTAAGAAATCTTATTTACTCCCCCCCCCCCCCCCCTCTCTCTCTCTCTCTCTCTTCAATCTAGTGGTAGTTTTATAGACTCTACTATCATGTTGTGCACAATAGTCTTTCCCTTTTTTGAGAGATTTTTCCATTTATCCATGGTAATATTATCTTGGGGTTCAGGTGCTTGCAAGAACATGTTGCACTCTTAACATTTTTTGGAATGATGTCATTGTAGCATCATATTAATATAATGCCCATCCAAGGGCAAGCTAACCAAACTAGTGCTTGGAATCATGGAATCATCAAATGTGAAATTAGAGGACTCTCAAGAGAGAAATCTAGAGAGTAATAAAGAGAATCAAGCAAGAAGAGATTTACTAATCACACATCACTCAAGCTATCATTCAAAATCTCTTAATCTATCAATAAAACTCTCATGATCCCAATGCTAATCACATTACTCTCTAGCTAATCACTACTCTCTCTCTCTCTCTCTCTCTCTCTCATCATGCATAAACAAGCTTATGAAACCCCAAATTAGACAAATGAAATTCCTAATCTTACATGCCCTACTTTACGCACACGCTCTACTCATGTAAAATTCATCACACACAATGTAATGAGGCACATGAGAAAAGAGAGAACAAGATTAATAAGAAATTAGAAGAAGAGAGAGAGTGATTAATGATAGCTAGAGATTAATTTCCACAAGAGCAAAGCATGATCAACATAAATGACAAAAGAGAAAAGTATAGAGAGACTTAGGTTTGAATTAGGATCCATATGCAAGCCAAAATGTGTGAGGAAGCTCCAATATCCATAGCTTGAATTTCTACTCAAGATCCTATCTATTAATTTGTCTCAATAATTTCTTTCACATCTCATAATGTGACATACATACCAAGTAGGGGTTTTTTAGAAATGTTTGACTGCCCAAATATGCATACAGAACTTGGGACATTCTACTTACATCTAATTCAAATCATCTACATACATGCTAGAACTCCATCAAGCTGCTGAAGAATATAATGCACACATAACACATGTATGACATGGGGATGCAGAAACGATGTAAATGTCGCTACATTTTTTGACTATCGTTGACATCCACTGGACTCTACCAACACTCTATCTCCTAATTTGATGCACGTTCTTTGGTGTTTCTACAGGAAATCCGTGAGGTGTGAATGTCAAACTCAAGCAAGATAGTGGACCCAAATCAAGTAGAAGTCTATGAAAGTAGGCAATGATAGTGATGCATGGAAAATATGGCTCTGATGAGGTCAAAGGTAGAATTGTAAGTCATATACATTGTCTCTAAAACTCTCAAGTCAACTATGGCTATGGTCATCCTTTCGGATCTATTAAGCACTAGACTTTGAAGCTCAATGTAGTGGAGGTATAAGTCTCATCTAGATCTTTACCATCTATATGGTCAATAGAAGTCTCAAGTGAGCTTTGGATCTGCCAACCTCTAAAGAAACAATGGAAGTGCTCTTTGGTAGCCACATTTTCAATGTACACGGTTTCATGTGTGACTCCAATCAAGCTCTCCTAAAATTCAATCTCATAGTATGATCTCTATCTCTAATTCTATAGAAAGCCTCTACTAAAGATGGATGTGTAATGATTGTGTAGAATGTCTAACTCCATCTAGTGAAAGCCAGTCTCTAGGATGTCTATCAAGTCTTCATGGACACTACAATCCCCATGGGTAGGCTACAACTTTTGGCTTAGGCAATGATAGTGATACATGGAAAATGTGTCTCTGATGGGATCAAAAGTAGAATTGTAAGGCATCTACACTGTCTCTGAAACTCTCATGGAACGTGTGGCTCTAATGGGGTCAAAGGTAGAATTGTAAGGCATCAACATTGTCTCTAAAACTCTGAGTCAATTTGGTTTGTGGTCATCATTTTGATCTATAATCTGTACACTTTAACACTAATTTGGTATCTGAACATTGAAATGTCTTGTGGACATTATAATGTCCTAAAACTTGGAAAAAATCATAGGTTATTTCTATGCTCCAAACAATGTCAAATGGATTTTTTTGGAAAGCTACCAATGGAGAAAACTTAAATATGCAAGAAAAACCCATTTTTGATATATAATTTAAAAAAAAAACAATATAAATGGACACATCAATGTCTCATGTTTTTTGCCTGTTTTTGTTCTATCCACTCATATTGAATGATTTTTTTCTTAGGTCAAATGAGTTTTGGTTGTCACAATACTTTATGTGCCACTCTATATACTTACAAACACCACATATCTATGTAGTTTAGAGCCAACATATTTTTTTCTATATGATTTATGCTCCACATACTAGAATCCACACACACTTTTGTAGACATGGTATTAAAGAACCTTTTTTTAGTTAAATAGAGATTCTCAAAACAACTTCGTAGTGTTTTTTTATGTAGTATACCCATGGGGCAAGTCACACACTATGTAAGTTGGTAGAAACTCATTACGACTTTGCCTTGATATTTTCTACAAAATGATCCAAAAATGACATTGTATGTCTAGTTGTGGTACGAAACTAGTGTTAAAGCTCAATGTAGTGGAGGTATAAGTTTCACCTAGCTCTCTATCATTTGTATGGTCAATAGAAGTCTCAAGTGAGCTAAGGTTTGTATCAATCTCTAGAGAAACAATGTAAGTGCTCTTTGGTAGCTACATTTCAAAGTACATACTCTCATATGTGAATCCAACCAAGATCTCAAAAAATTTAATCTCCATGTATGATCTCTATCTTTTATTCTATAGAAAGTCTCTAAGTATGTTTGTCATAATGATTGTGTAGATTCTAACTCTATTTCGTGAAGCCTAGTCTCTAAGATGACTATTGAGTCTATGTGGACACTACAATCCACATGGGTAGGCTATATCTTGTGGATTAGTAAGACAAATCTATCAACGACCCTCATGATATGTCTATGCCTCTAATAAATGCATAGATGTGAGCCAACTTTGGGATCTACCATCTAGCCTATCATGGCTCTCTATCCAAATTGATATATTGCTATCACCACTAGATAATGGTTTAGATTGAATCTCAACACATGGCACATTAAAATAAAAAGGTGCTCCTAAAGTGATCTATATTTGAAGGTCTATAGAACTAATGAGTCATGATTCTATGCTCTATAGCACTACTCTTGGGGGCAAGGGGGACTATATGTAAACCCTCTATATCACGTGTGTTCAAGGAATATTTATAGAACTCCCTAGCTGTGAATTTTTCACCAATCAAAGGGATCCACACATCTCACACAATTGGCACCAAACAATTTGAGTGGAGCAAAGACGAGAAAAAGGGAAGAGACGGCACATAAATCAGCTATGGTTTTCTTTAATTATGATAAAAAACCCATTTACAACCATCAAATCTGTTGGCACAAGCACAACAAGGGCAACAAAACAAACTTGGGAAACCTTCTTCTTCATGGAGTTCTCCTCTGTTGAAGCCCTCGTTGGCTCCAAGGAGGTCCACAAGCTTCTCTCCTTGAAGATCTCTCCCAAAATCCTCCTCAAAAGACCTCCCCAAAACCGCCAAAAGATGGGCCTCCTTATGGCGTGTGAAGCCCTCAAGCTATCTATAACCACCACTTTTCTTTTTTCAGCTTGAAATCTGCATGTACCACTACTTTTTCCCGGCTTGACATGCCCTCCAAGGCGTGTGAGAGGCCCCCTTCTAGTTGTCATGCCGCCGTGACAAGGGGCAGGACCCCTTCCTTTCACCAGCATCATTATCAATGCTCAAGGCAGCACCCTTGCCAACATCATTCAAAGTCTGGGTAGCAATAGATGTTAAAATAACCCTTTTCTTGGAGTCCCTTCTCCCCGGGGGATTCACTATTAG
Source organism: Adiantum capillus-veneris (assembly GCF_014529385.1). Classification (NCBI taxonomy): domain Eukaryota; kingdom Viridiplantae; phylum Streptophyta; class Polypodiopsida; order Polypodiales; family Pteridaceae; genus Adiantum; species Adiantum capillus-veneris. The sequence goes on along the minus strand of NC_140958.1, from coordinate 13,746,885 downwards.
TAATGGGGGATGTCACCTGCGTGCATCAAAATTAGAGAAACCCCCCTATATACGGTATCTTACTTGCTAGCCTACCCCCGTACATAGGGACATGATACGGACGTTCTCGCAATGAGCCAACCCCCCTCATACGGATTTCGTACAGAATGTAATGACCCACTATTTTATGTATACTAGTAACATAACAATTTTAGAAGCACATTCTTTTGCAAAAATACATGTTGAACTGCAAATGAACAGAAGTGTACATTGTAGTGTGTTTTCATTTGCAATAGATGTTAAGAGAACAAACCATGAAAAGCAACAAATATAATGAATACAAAATTAAAATAAACCAATCGTTTCAATGTAATTTGTCAAAAAACAAATAGCATTTGCCTTGTAAACTGACACAAATCTCAATCACTACAAGAGGCTATTCATATTAGCGACGCTCACACAGCGACGCTCAAAAAAAAAAATCCCGGCGTCGCTATGAGCGTCGCAAATTTCTTTGTAAATTTGCGACGCTCATAGCGACGCCGGCATGGCTAAAAAAATAACCGAGCGCGCCCAAAAACTCAGATCTCAGATCTGAGTTTTTCGGCGCCCTCAAGCAAGGAGCAGGTAATGCTCTCCCTCTCTCTCTCTCTCTCTCTCTCTCTCTCTCTCTTTTTCTTCTCCACACACACACACACACACGAGGAGAGGAAGGAGAGCCAGGTATGCTCCTTCCCTCTCCTCATTCTCATGTTCCCTTCCCCTCTTTCTCTCTCCCTCTCTCTCTCTCTCTCTCTTTTTCTTCTCCACACACACACACACACACACGAGGAGAGGAAGGAGAGCCAGGTATGCTCCTTCCCTCTCCTCATTCTCATGTTCCCTTCCCCTCTTTCTCTCTCCCTCTCTCTCTCTCTCACACACACACATACACACACACACACATAGTGTTTTTGAGAGAGAGAGAGAGAGAGAGAGAGAGAGAGTACAAACAAAAACAAAAACGCACACACACATACATAAACAAAGAATGCACACACACATTGAGAGAGAAAAAGAGAGAGAGAGCATGCATAAACAAAAAACGCACGCATTGAGAGAGGAAAAGAGAGAGAGAACATGCATAAACAAAAAACGCACACATTGAGAGAGGAAAAGAGAGAGAAAACATGCATACAATCCAAAAAAACGCACACACATTGAGAGAGAAAGAGAGAGAAACTAATTTAACGTCGTAGGAAACTAATTAAAATTAAAAGAACTAAAGATCTAGCCGACGAGGAGTTGAACTCAAGACCTATTATTCAAGAGGAAAATGGCATAATCAATCTATCATACTTGGCATGGGTGATAGAAAGGTTATACCATTTATCTCTTTTTATTGGCACACACATCCACACACGCGCACACACACAAGAAGAAGAGAGTTATAACGTCGTAGGAAACTATTTTAAAAGACGTTAAAGATTAGGTTATATGTAGACTTACATTAAATTAGATTTAGGTTTATTTTTAACTAGATTTACGTTTATTTACGCTAGATTTAGATTTACGTTATATTAGATTAGATTTAGGTCTCCATAGACTGCGATGCCTGCATGAAGCAGGTGAAGAAAGCCCTCAATGGAATATAGGGTATTGCTGCCTTCACTCATGGTGGGCTCCGTCGATCCAAAAGTACTGGTGAAATGTCTTCAGAAGATAGGGAAGAAGGTGGATCTTCAGGGCGGCAAGAGTCACTACATCCCCGACACAATGACCATCTAGACAACCTCTAGTCATTCAAGAGCAACTTCAAAGTTAGTAACAAGAGCAAGAATGGTCTAAAGGGCCAATTGCTGTCATCAGATGTGGATGGAGATGAGGCAGCGTCACCGCAGGAAGTTAACTCTCACATCTTTAGTGATGAGAATGCCAACTCTTGCCGAGTTATGTGAAAAATTATGTGTTAAATCAGTTTTAAGGTTCTTATAATCCCTATTAGTTTAGTTCTTTGTTTTTAATATAACATAATATATTTACGTTAGATTTAGATTTATGTTATATTAGATTAGACTTAGGTTTATTTAGGTTTACCCACACACACACACACACAAGAAGAAGAGAGTTTTAACGTCATAGGAAACTATCCCAAAAGACGTTAAAGATTAGGTTAGATGTAGACTTACGTTAAATTAGATTTAGGTTTATTTTTAGTTAGATTTATGTTTATTTAGATTTACGCTTATTTACGTTAGATCGAGTCCACGCAAGAATTACTTACGGTTTAGGGTTTAGAGTTAGACGAACAGTGAAAAGATCTATTGTGAAAAGATGTTAAGATGTTGTGAAGTGCTACAGCTAGAGAAGAGGCAAAGGGGTTTTGTCCACTACATGTAGTATCATGTAGACGTGGGTGTGTAGATTTCTTGTACCCACAAATATAGGTATTGACCAATAAAGACGAGATTATAACCCGGTGGTTCTGATCTCCGTGCACCTCTAGACCAAGGTGTGCGGGGATTGGACATGACTAGAGAATGTGAGGTAGAGAGAGAGAGAGAGAGAGAGAGAGAGAGATAAGACGAAGAATGCCAATAGAATATTAAATTTGTTGTCCAGGTTATAAGTTTTTTATCCTCATTATGAGTAGCGACGAGGATGTGGGACCGTCCAACCGAAACACCTATCTCTCAACGAGGGTCTTATGTCCTTGTAATCAATGCAAGCATGCTGTGCGACGGTGTTAACCCTCGTGGCTCACGGACACCCTATCGCCTACGACGGACACTGTAACCATATTATGTATTATTTAGAGTCAGGTACCGGGCTTGTCGGACCAATAGGAAAAGGGTAAGAGTGATCGAAGGGTAAGAGTGATCGCCGATGAGAGGCGCACTCTAACACAAACATGCTAGGGTTAGTTGGCTAAGCATGGGCGCCCAAGTGTGAATGGGGTGAGCTCCTATAAAAGCCAACTAAACCTAATTTTTACTCATTCTCTCATTTGTGCAATAGAAGAGTGCTCTTGCTCCATCTCCATCTCCATCTTCTTCTTCTTCACCTCCTCGTGTGTGTGTGTGTGTGTGTGTGTGAGAGAGAGAGAGAGAGAGGGAGAGTGTGTGTGCGATCGAGCATTACGAAGGCACGACGGCGGCGAAGCGGTTGAGCGCGGCACGACTGCAGCTTCTTCTTCATCGCGGCGAGGAATCCACCACGAAGGCGAGCGTAGAGCGGTGAGTGACACACCATTTGCTTTCTTGAGCTTGCTAGTTTAGGCTTGTTGTGTGCTTGGAGCCGTTTGTGGCTCGCACACGGTGTATTGGCAAGTCCCTTGCTTCGACAGTGCGGCAAGGAGCGCACATTTTTGGCGCCGCTGCCGGGGATATGCCCTACACTAAGCTCGGTTAGCACTTTATGCTTCCTTGTGGTGCAATTTCTATCATAGGAAAGGCAGGGAAGGAGTGTGTGGAGATTTCTGTTTTTTGCGTTTTTTGCATTTTCTGTCAAGTTTGAATTTCTGCTATTGTCTGTGCTTTTTCAATTTTCTGCATTTCTTGCGTTTTTTCAATTTCTGCATTTTCAATTTCTGTGTTTTCAATTTCTGTATTTTCTGCATCAAAAAAAAAATTCTGAAAAAAAAAGTGATTTAAAAAAAATAAAAAAAAAATTTCTGGAAAATTTTTTTAAAAAAAAAATCGAAAAATAAAAACGCACGCGAGTGAGCGGGCCGTGAAATTTTTCGAAAATAAAAAACGTGACTCTTAAACGGACGGGTTGGTTTGTATAAAAGATAGATCGGGATCGTTTTCCCAAGCCCAAGCCCAAGCCCAAGCACAGGCCCAGCCCTCAGTCCTCAATCTTATGATATATATTAGACTCACTCTTATATATATACCCTACTCCCTCAAGAGGGAATGAGAGGATGTGGGACAAGTCCTCCACTCTCCTCCTTTCTCTTCCCACTTGCACCCTAAGACTTTCTAGTTTGGGCCTAGTTCCCTACTGAAAATTGACAGTTTTAGGGATTCCGAGGGCATAGAGTGACCAAACGGAGGGCTGTAAAGCACGGCGCGTCCCTCCTAGCGATACGCTCGTTTTGAGCTATCACACAGTCCATTCCACGACACGCTCTAAAAAATCTAGCAAAAAAACAAACAAAAAACACTAGTGCGAATACCAAGGAAATGGAAGCAAAAAAAAAAAAAAACATAAGTGCCACAAATGAAAAATCTTATGCTGGAAGAGAAATCCTGGCTTGAATTGGTACTTCACTCACATGTATTGTCTATGGTACTAGAGCCCTAGAGGTTCCCAGTGTGGGCGCTTTTCCTTGAGAAGCAAAAAACCCCGGACATACAAAATAAGCACACACGTCACATGATTGTGACCCAAAGTGAAAAAGTATTAAAAAAAGATAAAGAAAAATTAAAAGACTTCCATTGAGCTTACAGTTAACATTTCAAGCTTTTGTTTGCAGTTGTGAGAGCGAGTTGGCTAATCAAAGCTGAAAAGCATAATTAGGGAATCTTGCATTTAGATAATCTTCTTAGCTTAGCTAGTACTAGAGTAGTTGTTTTAACCTTAGTCATAGCTAACTAATTGATAGACTCACCCATAAGCTCAAAACTCTTGATTAATTAATCTACTCAAAGTGCAATTTATTTGTCCTTAATGGCAGTCTAACATTTCATAAGTCTTGCAATTACTCATTTCCACATGTACTTTACATTCCCCTCATGATTTATGGCAATATAATTCCGCTTGCTAAAACAGTGACTTTGCCTTGCAGATTCAAATCTAGATGCTCTACAACATGGACATACCAAGCTTCATCTCAATAGCTTCCGAGGACGGAATCTACATCAGGAAGGGGGGCATGTTAACCCTCATGGCTCACGGACACCCTATCGCCTACGACGGACACTGTAACCATATTATGTATTATTTAGAGTCAGGCACCGGGCTTGTCGGACCAATAGGAAAAGGGTAAGAGTGATCGAAGGGTAAGAGTGATCGCCAATGAGAGGCACACTCTAACACAAACATGCTAGGGTTAGTTGGCTAAGCATGGGTGCCCAAGTGTGAATGGGGTGAGCTCCTATAAAAGCCAACTAAACCTAATTTTTACTCATTCTCTCATTTGTGCAATAGAAGAGTGCTCTTGCTCCATCTCCATCTCCATCTTCTTCTTCTTCACCTCCTCGTGTGTGTGTGTGTGTGTGTGAGAGAGAGAGAGGGAGAGTGTGTGTGCGATCGAGCATTACGAAGGCACGACGACAGCGAAGCGGTTGAGCGCGGCACGACTGCAGCTTCTTCTTCATCGCGGCGAGGAATCCACCATGAAGGCGAGCGTAGAGCGGTGAGTGACACACCCTTTGCTTTCTTGAGCTTGCTAGTTTAGGCTTGTTGTGTGCTTGGAGCCGTTTGTGGCTCGCACACGATGTATTGGCAAGTCCCTTGCTTCGACAGTGCGGCAAGGAGCGCACAGACGGACAAGACGTGTTTCTTTGCAGCACGTTCGTGAATTTGGCGAGTTCGATCCATCTATTATAGATCGAGTTGTTGCCAATTATAACTCGTCGGACTCTGACGCTGGCCAACAAGCAGCAATCTTGCAACCCAATAGACGTGTTCGCAGGCGCCCAAGAACGCAAAGTAAAAGAGACCATTCGATCTTTGCGGACCCCCACTGGTGTAATGCACTCGCTTCGAACGTGTTTTACTAAAGAAGGAAAGCTTACCGGTTTGAAGTCACACGATTGGCATAAAATGTGTCAGGTACGTTCATAGTGGACTTTAATATCATTGCATAAAATGTGGACTTTAATATCATTGCTGCACATACTTTACAGTTTATTTTACCGGTTGCCATTGAGGGATGTTTGTCTCTCGACATCCGTAACACAATCTACAAAATTGCAAAGCTGGTGCAATGGATCTCACAAAAGGAGATCAATGTAGACTCCATACCTTTCGCCAAACTAAATGCTGCGGAGCTTGTGTGCATGTTTGAGAAACATTTTCCTACTACAATGCTAACCATTCAGGTGCATCTTCTTGTTCACATAGTTGATGAGGTGGAAATAGCTGGCACAATTCATTCCAGATGGATGTTCTTCTTAGAGCGTTTCATGAAAACGCTTAAGGGATATGTGCGTCAAAAGGCACGTCCGGAGGGTAGCATGGCAGAAGGTTGGTTGGTATCAGAGTCCCTAGTGTACATTGGAGAGTGGCTAGACGGATTTGATAAATCCCGGGACACGCTATGGCGAACCATAGATGATGAGCGCATATCTGGGATTGTCATGTGCAATCTCGGTGTTGAGAAGAAGATGACGGAAGATCTAGAGGCTAAAATCAACCGATTTTGCATGCTTCACAATCTAGTGATGCAAAAGTGGATTTCACAATATGAGGATGCAAAGCAAGAGCGACAAAGGGCACGAATCGAGTGGAGACGGGGAAGACGACCACCGATGCACTATCCAGCGGTTCTGGAGAGCCTACCAACCTTCATGAGCTTAAGATGGTTGCACAACTAATTGAAAAGCGCACAACAATGCGGTGACGAAGTGACTGAAGAAGAGTGGGAGTACTCTCGGGGTTGCGCGACCAAGGTAAGTTTGCAATGTACGACTAGCAAGGGACTTTATTTATAAACGTTTGAACGGCCACTCATAATCTTTGTTCGTTGTAGTATAAGTCATACACAGCAGCATGGTGTAAAGGTCGACATTTTAGGGTGGAACGAATCGACAAAAAGCGTTTTACTGAAGATTGTGGAATCATGGCAAAATTTGAATAGTCTAGTCGACGACGTTCCTCTGATGCAGATCCAGTGGTGGCGGAACTCACTTACTTCGGCACGCTGCAAGAGATTTTGAGGATCGATTACAGAGGATATTTTGTCGACTTGTTCGACGTGCAATGGTTCAAGATAATCATGGAGGGTCGCAACGCTACTGTGCGTAGAGGAGAGTCTGGTTTTCTTGAGGTGGATTCTACTAAGAAATGGACTGACCTAAGAGACACTTTCGTACTACCCGAGCATTGTGAACAAGTAAGTATGTAAATAGTTAACATCCCCCTTTTACAAGTTATGTGCTTGAAAGCTCTCATGTAAGTTATGTGGCTCTGGCAGGTAATATTTCATCCTACAAAGTCTACATCAAACTGGTGGTACGCCATAGAGGTAGCCCCTCGTAGTGAAAGGACGTATGAAGGCTACCATGTGCCAATCACAACGACATCAATGGAGGAGATCAGAGAAGATGCTCAATCAGAAGCCGCTGCGGGGGTGCCAGACGAGCATCAGAGATGCTACTACTCTATATGGGGTGCATGCAGAGGAGCTACAAAATGAAACAGAGGATATGTGTTTAAACGGAGAGCTCTATATAGATATAGGAAGTTATGCTGAGTTATGCGAGGATGAGAGAGAGATCTCTTAAAGCCACAAATATTGTATTTGAACAATTTTGCTCCGTGTTGTAAAAGCTCTGGCTCTCTAAGTACCTTCCATGGTGTATAACGCTCTTTTCTACTCGCGCTCACATCTTTTGATTGAAAATTCTGAGTTTTCGACTTGCCTCTTCTATCACTCAATTCATTGCGTCATTGTATTTATATGCGTCATTACGTCATTGTATTTAATGGTCTTTGCGTCATTGTCTACTCTATTCATTCAATATTAAGTTTAAATATTCGTGTGTTTAATGCAGGTATGGATGATGAGGAGTTTCTTTCTTCTTTGTCACCGCAGCAGAGACAGTGGTACGTGGAGCGTCATCGCTCTGGCGCATCATCGCGCGTTCCTACTCCATCCGCATCTCCCTCCCTTTCGGAGCATTCGGCGCGCTCCGAAGCTTCGGCGTTGACGAGACGAGCTTCACACTCGTCTAGACACCGGCGCTCTAGTGGTGGCGGTGGCGGTTGTTGTGGGGATTCCGCCACCGATGCCTCCACACCGCCTCATGTTCGACGAGGCTCTTTACCCTCCTCTTCTTTGCCCGCCGCCACAGCATCGCCATCTACGCCAGGTTTTGCACGGCTGACTGTTCCTAGAAGCTACACACATCTACCTACTCTGCCAAGAGCCACCCCACTCGACACTCCTCGCTTCGGGGCCTAGACGCCGGTGGAGACACCTGACGTCCGTACCCCCATCGACACGCCGCTAGAGACCCCTGCCGGGACACCCAGGTTCAGGCATCACCGGCCAGAGGGCTTGCCTTACTCCGTCGACATCAGCGGCGGCATCATCATGGATGATGACGGCAAGAAGGTGATCTCGCGCATGCGTGGTCTTTGCTCTCAGCTGTTTAGACACTACATACTAAACAAATGGAGTGAAGTACCAAGTGATTTAAAAAACAGAGTCATCAGCATACTTCATGATGAGTTTCCCGTTTCAACACGGGATCAGCGCTTCAATGAAGACCTGATGAAGATTCGAATGCGCGAATACTGCAAACACAAGCGTTCCGAAGTGCAAAAAGCAATCAAGAATGGGTGGAACAGGCCAGATTGGCTGGCCAAAGAAGATTGGAAGAATGCGAAGAAAGCAGCGCGCGAGAATCCCGACAAGTGGAAGCAACAAAAGGATGCAGCCAGAGCGCGAGTAGAGGCAGGGAGCTCACAGCACTTGGGGAGCGGTGGATGGGCATCATTTGAGGCCGATTTTGTAAGTGTTTTCGCATTGCTCTTTATGTTCGATAGTTTAGGGTTTATGAGTTTTTTAATTCTAACATAATGAAATCTTTGTATGTTTTGACAGTGGTCGATGACAGGACGTGATCCCACACCGTACGAGCGCGAGTACGCAGGCAGGAAGGGCTTAAACGCCCTGATGGACATTCTCAGTTCTCGCGGCGGCATGGTTAGTATTAGGGTTTACTCTTTTTTATTTTTTGTATTGTTTTATAAATGTAGTTATATGTTTATACTTACTGAAAGCTGTCTTATTGTCTTTTTTTGCAGAATCTGACAAATACGCCGCTTGGACGCGATGAGACGTCTGACTAGACGACGTCAGTTTAGCCGTAGCTAGATAGCATTAGTTTAGGGTTTCTCATAGCTTATGTATCATGAGACGTATTTTATACGTCTTTTTGAACCATGTATATTATTACAATTGTCACCGGAGTTCCTTTTGCCAATCAATTCTTTATGCCTATGATGCTGTACAATTGTCATTATTACATTTGCCAATCAATTCATTTTGCCTATGATGTGTACAATTGTCAATTTTGCAAACAATGCGGCTTGTGGGTGACTATTTTGGGTCTATTATCTATCCTTGCACTTTTTTTTAAAAGTGAATCAAGTACAATATGGTTGATGGGTGGCAGGGCATTCAATGTCCTGCCACCAAAAAAAAATTCTCTCGGGCGTCGCTATAAGCGTCGCTATTTATGGCTCTGTAGCGTCGCTATGATCGTTGCTATAGTCTTCTGTGTAACCGTCGCTATATGCGTCGCTATGAGCGTCACTATGAGTGTCTCTATGGGTGTCGCTATATAGCGACGCCTATAGCGATGCTCTCGTAGCGACGCTCGTAGCGACGGTTTTAGCGACGCCGGGGGTTATAAAAACCCAGTGTACTTCCGTCGCTAACAGCGTCACAAGAGCACACAACCTCTTGTAGTGAATCTCAAAACATATGATACTAACCACCTACTTAGTAGGCTTCCCATATGGGATTTAAGGCACACATATGAAATGGATTGTTCTCTAAATAACAAATAATGCATACTCTTAAACAACCATAAAAACTTCTCATTAAATCAAAACACATTACAAAAAAACCCATTGAAAGATTAATCCCTTTGAACAAAACAATTATATGTGATATGAATGCACGTCTATGCTTAAGCAAAATGCAACTTTTAAAAAAGCACCATCAGTATTTGATTTTGAGTTTGCACATAAATATAAATCCTAAAAATTTAGCCAGTCTCCTTTGTACACAGACCTCTTCCACAAAAAAAATCAATACACCCTTTTCTTGGGCTCCCACATGGGATTTTCATCACATAATTTCTTTTTCCAAAAAAAATGTCAACCTCATCTTGGGCTCCCACGTGAGATATAAGGATTGTCTTACACATTAAAATCAAACACATTCTCAATAGAGTCAAAGTAATCTAACTTCAGAGTGGTGGTATGCCCTACATAAAAAAGACAGTGCGTATGTGTGATACATAGACCCAAGGTATGCTAGACGTGGCTTGGCAAAAAACTATAGCTCAAGATAACGCACCCGGTCAAGCCATATGACCATGTGAGAAATTGAAACTATAAAATTTGTAACTACATAGAAAGAAAGCTTGTGGATAGCTACAAGAACTGAAGTGTCCCATATTAACCTAATGTGACCCATAATCGCTTTGAAAGGTAAAAGAACCGAAGGTAAAAATCTATAGCTCAAGATGACACACCCAATCAAGCCATATGACCATGTGATAAATTGAGACCATATTTGTAATTATATACAAATAAAGACACTATGTATGTGTGACACACAGACCCAAGGTATGCTAGAAGTGTCTTGGCAAGAAACTATAGCTCAAGATAACACACCCTGTCAAGCCATATGACCATGTGAGAAATTGAGACTATAAAATTTGTAACTACATAGAAAAGAAAGCTTTATGGATAGCTAGAAGAACTAAAGGTAAAAATCGATAGTCAATACTCACATATCCGATTTTAAAGCAAATAATCCCTGTTTGCAAGTATATTCCAAGTGTTGTGATAGTCAATACTCACATATCCGAGTTTAAAGCCAATATTCCTTGTTTGCAAGTCCTCCTCCTAAAGGGCTCCTAAATGAAGGGACTATTAACAAACTAAAATGTCTTTTCTGCTATGGCCCATAAGGGCTTTATCCTTGGTGGCAACCCCAAGGGTCAAGACAGTCTTGGATTTTCGTTGTTGCTTATGGTCTCATGGTGGCTCCCTTTGCCAGCCAATGTATGGTCTAGGGTTGCATACCATGGCTCGGTTGGAGCATACATGGCTTTCATTACAACTTTCATTACAGCATTTTGTTGTTGCTTATGGTCTCATGGTGGCTCCCTTTGCCAGCCAATGTATGGTCTCGGGTAGAATTCCAACCAATCTTTGCATTGAAACCCCACATTTTGACTCCTTGAGCCAAAATTTCCTCAAGAAACTCCTCATACTAAATGTTGGCCTAGAAAAAAACACCATAAATACTAGAGGGACACATCTGGAACATGGTCCACATCTCTAACTTGATAACAACCCCATACACGGCATGCAGTAATGGATAGGGATGTTAGCAATACTAGCCTGTGCATAGTTTTTTTCATACTCATATGGTAAATTTACCACACTTTCATAATCAAACATTATTTGGTGTACAATATGTATAAGATATGATCAAACACATTTACCATTCTTTCTGTCTACGACAAATTGAAATTTAGACTCAACAATAGCCAAAGAGGAGCGCAAGTTTCTCAAGCGAGTGGGCGGCCAATTTCAAGCTGCAAAAAATACTTAAAGGTTACAAGAAGCATGTTCTTTTGTTCCCCATCAGGTACAATCCATATTAGCTAAACAAGAGCTCAACTCAGATTGTATAGAATCTTTTAGACTCTTTAAGTCCTTTTTGATCGCAGGTTGGCCTCAACAAGTTGGACACATTACTCTGACCTTACAGCATAGTCAACCTCAAGTATGGTATCCGACATATAGAATGTCTTGGGGATCTAAATCATACTATATTCCAAAGTTTGATAACCGTATGCATCCCCCATATGGTTTCCATAAGGAAAACTGTAGTGATTGTCTCATCTAAGGGCTATGAAGTGCCTGAGAAACTAGGAAAATGCAGCGAGTCTGTTATTTGCCTTTGGTTGCATAACAACAGAAACTTCATCTTGAGCTGGACAGTTGTATGTTCAGCCAGATATAGGAGCTGCATGCAGTCAAGGGTGGGGAAAATCATTGGCCCAAAACAGCAGTATTTGCAACTCAAAGATTCATTAAAAGGTGTACACTATAAACCAGTATTAGGCTCTTGGGAGGTGCGCCTCCTTTTCAGAGTAAGAAAACCATCCTAAAAAAATTTCAAGTTCAGCCATCTGAATTTTGAAGCTAATTGATTAATTTTATACACCCTAACAAGTTCAAAATGAAGCACAACTGCGCACCACAATACATCGTTGCAAAACTAACAGGTGAAAGGCATTTCTCTAGGAACACAAACATTCAAGAAGACTAATGTATTTAAGGTATCTTTGGTTTAAGGAGATTACAAAGCATGTACATGTACGGAGTAAACTGAGGCCAAAAGCAGTCACCTGCAGATATGAGACTATTATTGAACCTTGCTCAGAATATGTATCTGCAAGACTATCCTCCATGGCTCGAACCATGATTCCACTGTCGGCATCATCTTCCTCCCCAAGCTTGCCAAGGGTGAAAGAAAGTTTTACCTGTTGCCTATTTGACCATATGCCATGACAGTGCCATTATACCCCTCTAGCACACTCTGCAGGCAAAAAGAAGAGGGATGCCAAGTATATACAATCAGATAGAGTTTTAAACATAACATACAAAATATCTTGCAAAACAGGCCACTATCACAAGCCAAACCAACATCTAAGCAAATATCTTTAGACACAAAGAACAAGCACCCAAAGACTCTATTTCCCTGTCTATAACACTATCTATTGAACAAAATGGGTTGAAAATGGCAGGGGGCAATGAAGGACCTCAACCACAGGCTTTGCCACTACTTCATAGACTCGTTTTTGAGAAGCAGTTTCATTCAGAGTCTCATCAACGGGAACGTCTCACAGTCCCAATTATTCTTCCTCAGCTTCAGTCGCTTCAGCTGTGACTAGTGCAAAAGACAGATCGATTAAGACAAGGCATTGGCACAATATAGAACTTGTCTTGAGCTAATGCCGGTAAAGTTTCCCATGAAGCAACAAGGTAGGGAATGAGAAGAAGACCTCTGGCATCAACTCCACATAATCAGTAAAATCAGCATCATTTTTTAGCTCCTCAGAGTTCCTGACCTAAGTCGCACAACAACTCTTACTCTTCCTGACACTGAACGTAGACTTGCATGAGTTTAAGATTTAAGAGATGGAAAGGAGGCCCCGAAAGGACATGAAAAAGATATCTTTGAAGAGGAATGTACTACATGAAAATGAAAATTGAACCTAATCAAATCTTATTACTGTACTTTCCTTCTTTCTTTTGACTCAATGATAATGCAAGTTATGTCATGCAAAATGCACAGTTCGATGATAAAGTAACAACCTCCATTGTCAACTTTTCCATTCCGACTTGCTCGCCTGCCTAGCGAAGGTGCCGTAGGTATGGCCTTAGGGCGGGGAGTTGTTGGAGATGAGCTGGAGTTCAAAGAAGGAGGCCTTTATAATCGCACCATTCCTGTTCGTGGAAATTCTCCTGAAAAGTTACCACTGGAAGAAAATGCCATTTACATCTTCGACAGTGCAAAAATACTTCCACATCCCCACTAAACAAAAGAAACCTTACTGCGAGAGTGTGCAGAAACTCTCTCTCCCTCCCCTCTCTCTCTCTCTCTCTCTCTCTCTCTCTCTCTCTCTCTCTCTAACTCACCAATTAGCACCGAAGGCTCATGCTAAATCACATCATTGATGGAGACTCGAGAGCTAATTTACAAGAATAGATTAGTTGAAATAATGGAAAATACTCCAGTCTGGAGAGCGGATGTAAAATCTTGTACTTCCTGTTGTAGCCACTACCAACCACCCCGTCAGACCAATCACCCACCTTCCCCTGCATTCGTGTCACTGAAGCACAGAATGTATAATCCTTAACTTCTATCTATTGCAACTGCTATCAACATTGATTCAACAAGCCAAGAAGACCGAATCACAAGGAATCCACCTCATTTGTTCATTGAGGTAGGCTGACAACAATTTTTCTAGAGGGGATAACACAGGAATAAAAAGCAAAGAAAAAAGAAATGTACAAATAAGAGAAAGGGACGAATGAGGTTGCTACCCTTAAATACCAATGACCTAGTATTGACAAATGTACAAATAAGAGAAAGGGACGAATGAGGTTGCTACCCTCAAATACCAATGACCTAGTATTGACAACTGTGTTGCAGAGGGTAATATACTGATACACAGCAACACTGAAGCTAGCTTTGTGCAAACAGCTGATGAGTACCTTGTGTGTCATGCCTCAAAATGCAATAGAAAACTTGTCTTCAATCCAAACTTTTACCGAGTGAGAAACAAGTCATCCAACCATTTCCAGTAACAACAGGTAACATACCTCATAGAGAAAGACCTTATCGATGCAAAAGCCCCTCCAAGCCTATAGTTGTACTGCAGTTGTATCCCCAATACCATCTGAACCTTGCTTGACCTCGTCAGAGCAAGCCCCTTGCATTCAATGTACCATATGTTTTATCAAGCAGGAACCTGAAAAGTAAACAGATTAATCAAGCACCGAGCACATCTATTTGTTGAGCATAATGTTCAATCACTTACAATAGTTGTCCAAACACTCTTTCCATTACTCCGTAGCAATCTCTCTGAAAAGCATCACAAGGCTTGCCAATTGTAAAACATAAAACCACATATGGCCCATAAGTAAAGCTTCCTCCATACATGAAGAAAGGAAGAATCACAGAGAACTCGATGGGATAGCAAAAGCCTAAAACTCATTATAAGTCCTTGATCTCTACATGTAGGCTCTTGCAAACTAGCTATGAGCTACAGATTTATTTCACTGATTATGAATCTTCATTTTTTGAACTATGTAAAACCAAGAAGGCCACAAATTTGATAAAATGCGTTGGCTTTGAAGCCAGTATGATTATAACCATCATATATAATTCAGTTTCACATCATGAACAAAATTTATTAGAGCAATACCCATTCTAGGTGTCTCTGATTTTGTCTTCAACTTTACAAGAGAATGCTCCAATTTCTCAATATACCTAGTGGCACCCTGGTTGTGTGTGCCACTAAAAGGAAGGCATAGGTAGCCTAGCCTTCAGCTTACTGACTCTAGCTGCCTGTCATGCAAGAATAGCAGAATCAACATGGCTAGACATGCTGACAGCTCTACAGATCACTGGGATGAGTACATGAAAAAGAGGACAAATGCAACCACAACTTTATATGAGGGTGTATCCATCCATAAGGTCGAACATTACAAAGAGTGCGACCCCAAAAGTCATGCTTGAGACACCATACATTCCTCCAATATAAAACCTCTTCTTTGTGCTGAAAACTCTTATTGAATTTCAAAAGCTATTCTGAGTTCGACTCTGCACTGTCCATAGCCTTGAGACCTCGAGGTTTCTGCAAAGAAGAAACATATAACTAAAGCAAGAAGTAGGAAAATAGAGCAATTGCTTCTCAAGACTTGTAAAGACATACCTTCTTTGTGCTTTTCTTCTCTCTCACATCATAGCGACCACGGGAGATATCACTTAGCCAATTTCCTGGAGTGCAAAACTGCAAGGAGATATAATTACAGTTAAGACACACTCTCAACAGTGTTGATGAGATATTCTAACTGGCAAGATGCCTTACCAAGAGAGCCTTCTCCACCACTTTGAGCCGTTTCTTAGGCCGCTGTGGAAGTTTTGAGCCTTTAAAAAGAAGAAAATCCTCCTCCTTCTCTTTCCGGGAAAGGCTAACGTATATCCGAGGCCATTCAGCCTTAGGCTTGTTGCAATCTAGACCATTGCCCTCACACATAACACCAGTCCCATTAGTGGTGTGGTACATAACAGTGACATGCTCGACACAATTGCCAAGACCATTGTTTGTCGTAGCTAGATCCGATCCCTCGATTCTCTGTTGTTGCCTGCCATTGCCATAATCAGCACACCTCTTCTGGAGAGAGGATGCCCTCTCCTTAGCATCCAGAATTGGCCTTGTAGAGTCAAACCCACTGGTCTGATCAGATCCATTTACTGGCTTATTGATCAAACCGTTTCCGCGCACAAGATCCACACAAGATCAAACCGTTTCAGCACATCCTTGGTGCTCTTGATGTTAAGCTTTTGGTTGATTTCAAACTCAAATGGGAGTCCATAGCAGTCCCAGCCAAACCGGCGAGTCACATGGCAGCCATTTGCTGTTTGAAACCATGTAACAATATCCTTTATTGTCCCAGCTAGAATGTGTCCATAATGTGGGAGACCTATTGCAAAGGGCGGTCCATCATAAAAGATGTACTCGGGCTTGCCCTCAGACAGCTCCAACTATCTTTTGAATGCATCCAACTTCTTCCAAAGGGCTAGGACCTTCTCCTCCTGTAGCGGAAAGTTGAAGTCCTTGCCCTCACACACGTCCTCCATCGCGATGCTGCTACTCGCAGCACAAAGTTTATTGTGTGTGTGTGTGTGTATGCGTGCGCGCGCACGCACGTGTGTGTGTGAGAGAGAGAAAGAGAGAGAGGCTCAAAGAGAGAAACTGTGCTTGCGCGGGAGTAGGGGTCCAGCGATGGAGAAACACCTACAGTGCATCAGTCTACATAGGGCGGGGAGAGGAGAACTAATCAAAATGGCCCAATATTTTCTATCAATTTCGACCTTTGATATTCTATCGCTGGGTGCGACCTGAATCCCTCTCTTCCCCCCACTGCCCCTACTCACACTGTGTGCGACTCGGCTCTAAAACCCTTTCCCAAGGTTTCTCCATTTGTGGGAGGGGTGCAAGTTCTCCTTGTTTCTCGAACCATCTCGCCCAATCAAAATGGCCCAATCTTTTCTATCAATTTCAACCTTTGATATTCTACCGCTGGGTGCGACCTGAATCCCTCTCTTCCCCCCATTGCCCCCTACTCACACTGTGTGCGACTCGGCTCTAAAACCCTTTCCCAAGGTTCTCCATTTGTGGGAGGGGTGCAGGGCGAGATGGTTCGAGAAACAAGGAGAAGCGAGAGTCTGCAGAAATATAGCGTATCCCCTCCCTTTCTCATAGCTCAGAATTGTAGCAAGGCTTCTACAACCGAGGCAGAGAAAGCGGCTTTACTAAGCTTGGGTAATTGCTTCATCCCACTCCCCCCATTCGCACAGGGTGCGACTCATGTTGTCGATATGCAAGCGAAAGTGGTTGCATCTCCGGGGAATAGGGGAAACCCCATGCTTGCCACCCTTGCCTCCATTCCGTGGACGTCCCCAAGTTGTGCATATCCCCGCAATAGGTGCATTTCAAGAGATGACATCCCCGATAGGAAGCTCCTCAAACACATTCTGTGCTTTATGAAGTGCATCACGTTTGGCATACATGACGACCAAGGCACCCACAAAGAGACAAACAATCTCCCTAACCTTGTTGGACATATCCTCCAATCAATGCACTCCATGAGACAACATTGCATCTAGAGACACACCCTCAACTTGCATCCGCTGATTGGCAAAGATTGGGAAACTTATTATAGATTACAATGATGGTTGTAAAGCTGGTATCGTGGGTGCAGGAGAAGCTCTTGATCATGCCATTGGTGTTGCTACTGAGTTTGCATAGAAGAAGAAGAAGAGAAGAGTGACTTGGACGATGTGTAAGAAGAAAACAATAAATAAAATGAGGGTGCAGATGTGGAGACACGGGCTATGCAGACGGTGGTATTGATGATGATGATGTTGAAGAGGCTAATGAGGATTTGAATGTCCAAGATATTGATGCCTACTGACTACACAGAAGAAGATTAGTCAAGTTTATGGTAGCATTAACCCCAACAAATCTAGAAGCTTGTTGAACTAGTCTTAAAGATGTTAGCTAAGGGAAAGGACAGGGAGGTACCATATTTTCTCATTGATATAGCTATCTTAGTTTGCTAGTGGAGTGAATTAACTCTTTGAAATACCAAGAACAACACCCTCATGTGAAAGATTCTTTAATTGGCTTGTTAGGGTATGTGTCTAATGGCATAACCACTTAATATCCCCCCCCCCCCCCCCCCCCCCCCCCCCCCACACGGGGTAGGCCCCCCCCTCCCTTATGCATACGGTACGAGCATGAAATAATGGGGGGCTACCCCTATTGTATACGCTTATGTCTGACCTCTAAAAACCCCCCTCTTGTACACTCACGTGTTACCATACGGAAATCCATAGTGAATCCCTCGGGCCCTTCTCTTGGATATGTAAGAATCCCAAATGGCCGAGAAAGGAAACCAACTTAAAAGTCAAATACAAGCAAAAAGGAAAAACTAGCTCCATCTCTAGGAATTGCAGGTACTTCACCCAAGCAAAGATGCTACAAGCTATGTCCCACTGGGCATGCCACTGATGGATATTTTTCTAGGCCTAGGCCATGGAGCAGACCCAGATAAGAAAACCCAAGCTAGCAAAAATGATGCTCAAACTCGCAAGCCCAGGCCCACCAACAAGGAACTATGGCTGGAGATGTGTTACTAAAATCCGCTACCAAGGAATGTGCATGCAGTCGCAATATCAGATCTCATCAATGAATATCCACAAAACGATCACTTCCTCATTCAACAAAAAGAGAGAGAAAGGCGAGAAGCGCGAGATATTTTGTGAGATTATTGTGCAAATATGAATATTGAAAATATTGTTTTTACAACAAGCTTAACAAAACTTATCTTAATTTTTCTTCAAGAACTTTTGTCGTAACAGATTCATAGGCTCCAAGAACTTTTCAATGATAATGATAACCCAAGCAATTCATGGCTTACACCCTATAGGGCATCACATCGATTTGACTTGCATCCTATAGGGCAACGTAGCTGTTATGTCCAATAGCATCAAACACCCAATTTTTCCTTCACAATGGCCTCTTCTGTCCCATCTCTCTCTCTCTCTCTCTCTCTCTCTCTCTCTCTCTCTCTCTTAACTCCTCTTTCTCAAGACTCAAGAGCACCAAAATAACTCCCTCACAACTCTCCCTTAGATTCTAACAAGGATTTTAGAGAGAGAATGATAGAGAGAGGATAAGAGGAAAGGATATGTATACCACATTAAAGACCTATCTAATCTATTTTCATGACTCTCTCACTCTCTTTCACCCTCTCCATCGAGAGAGAGAGAGAGAGAGAGAGAGAGAAGAGAGAGAAAGAAGGGAGAGCGAGAGAGAGAGAGAGAGAGAGAAGCAGGTCGCCATGGCGAATTTCTGAGACTTCGCGATAGGTCAGTGATGGGAGGGCACCGGGAGTGATAGAGAGCGAGAGCGATAGAGAGAAGCAGGTCGCCATGGCGGGGCTGTGGTGAAGCTGTGCTTTTGCTTGCAAGCAATGGTGCTGCCTGAAGCCTTTCAGCTCAACCCGAAACTGACAGCGAGGGAATCATTGGCTTCTGAGTATCCTCCCAACCCCCTTGATCCCAAGGTTCTCAGTGATGCACTTAAAGAAACCCTCACCCACGATCCTGATGTTAAGGGACAGCACCATGTCAAAATTCCAGCAAACCTGGTCTGGAATCAATTTCAGCTCTGCAAAGACAAAGCAGTTGTTTTGTATTTCACGGGCAAGCTTCCCCCAGTTGGGGACATCGCAGGGGCGTTGGATTTTGGATTTAAGCGGGCAGCAGTGGACAAGATATTCTACAATGGATCTGGCCTTTTCGAAGTATTGTTCTTCAAGCATGACAACCAGCAGGCAATTCTATCCGCCTCTACCATTATACTATGTGGGCACGTAGTCCACGTGCTCCCATGGCAACCAGTCAAGCTTATTAAAGAGGAGCTTATGACGACTTTCCCTGTATGGGTGGACTTTGTGGAGCTACCCTCCTTTCTGTGGCCTTGCATTGGAGAGATGACTGCCTCTCTAGGCAAGGTGCTGTTCGCCCCTACCATCAATTGCCCCAACAGAAATCGAGTATGTATAATGTGGCAAACCGACAAACCTATGCCAGACACTCTGGACATTGAATTAGAGGGCGTAAGGAGAATTGTCATATATTTAAAATGGGGTAGCTTAGCTGGCAGTTGTTACCATTGTGGACAGGTTGGACACTTCTCTAAGAACTGCCCAATGCAGATTTAATTCCCTCCTACCCAGGCAGTAAACACTTGGTGCCACGGGAACAAATTTGGTAAAAGCCCTTCTTCAGTTGCTGTTAATAGAACCCCTATCACCCCTGCTCAGCCAAAACCAGTGGCATATGCTCAGCCTCTTGGGACAAGCAGGACTGCCCCCAAGCATGCAGGTAACCAGGCACCTAACCAAGCGTCTACCTCAAAAAACAACAAGCAACAGGATAAAGGTAAGAGGATAGTTGACTCGGAGGGCTTTCAGTTGTCCAAAAGGACCTTCAAATCCAGAAATGGACCTATAGGGTATACTTCACCCAATGTCTATGACGCTCTACAAGACATGCCTTCTCCTGAGTCCTTAGCTATTATTGACTCTGTAGTCAACAAGTACAAAACTGCCAGGACCGTTGATCCTCCTGCCATAAATCTGGAGGTAACCATGAATGACGCAGAGTTAGAAGAAGGGGATACACAAATCGTCATGTCTACCCCTGACCCGTCTACCCTAAATAACTGTACATGAAATTCACAACCTTCAATGTCAGAGGCCTAAATGACCCTACTCGGTATGCCACATTCTTCAATTGGCTCACAAACTCTGATATGGATATTTGTTGTGTGCAAGAGCACAAGCTTCACAAGCGTGCTCGTTTGGTCATGCGCTACAGAGGTTACATTTTTCATTATGCAGGCGGCAAAAATGGCTACTCTGGTACCTTAACTTGTATCAAAGCTAGCTTAAACCCACAATGGACTTTAGATCATCATACTGGTCGCTGCTCAATTTTTTTAGTGAAATCTGAATTGGGGACACTGCATTGTGTTAATGTTTATGGAGATAATGATAGTACAAATCGCCAGTTGTTATGGGATTGGTTAGTTGATCTCTCTCTACAGGGGGGGATTTTGGCTGGGGACTTCAACATGGTACTTAATGCGTCAGATACTTCATCCATCGGCACGGTTGTAAACTGTAGCGAGCGAGGACGATGGGATATCCTCAGACACTCATTATCTCCTGTGGATGCATGGGAGTGCTCTCAGCGAAACAGCCCAGGTTTTACTTTTCATTCAAATGCACACATAGCCTCATGGTCTAGACTTGATCGAATATATTATATTCATAGGGATTGGCTCCCTATAATTGATAATATGCAGGTGAATATGTCTACAGCCTTATCTGATCACTTTCCTCTCACACTATCTCTACATCAGCTGGAACCTACGCAAAATAAAGTTGGTCCAAAGAGTCCGCTGATTATTAATAACTCGTTGTTGAAACATCACCTATTTAGGAAAGAACTCTTGATGCTTATTGATGAGGTGCAGATCTCCTGTCCCAATCCCCTGTTAGCTTGGGTGACACTCTCTGCTGGCATGCAAAAATGTATCAGAAATGTGGAGAAAGTCATAGCTTCAGAATCCAGGGATAAGATTCGCAATGCAGTAACGATCATCAAGGAGGTAGCTATGCAGGCCAGCCTTGGTGCATTGTGTCATGGGGATGTGGCCAGATACAAGAATGCTAGAGATGTAATCCGAAATGAGGAAATAATGCAGGCCACTAAAGCTCATTTCTTATGCAGGCAACATGCTTTGAAAGATTGTAATGACATGTCTAAAATATTCTTTCAGAAACTTAAAAGTAAGCGCAGAAGGGAATGTATGGCAGTGGTGTATACTGACATCGGAAAAAAATTGGAGCAAAGTAAGGATATTATGGAGCATGTTGTAGTCTATTTCATGAAAATTCTTCACCAGGATGCAGATAATACTGAGGCCAGAATGAAGGCAACTAGTGACATTATTGACACGATGGACTCATGCATTGAGCAGACTAATGCAGAGATAGTGGAGCAACAATTTATTGAGGGAGAACTAAAATTTGCTCTATCCAAACTACCTAATGATAAAACCCCATGCATGTGTGGGCTCTCTAAGGAGTTCTTGATAGAATATTGGGATCAACTTAAGAGCATTATTGTGCCCATGCTCAATGCCTCGTGGATTGCTCAATGCTGGATCCATGCCTCAAACAGGGTATTATCAAACTGTTGCCCAAAACGTTATTCCCAAAGACTATGGGCGATTGGAGGCCTATTACCATGATGGGAATCATATACAAACTGTTGGTCAAGGCCATTTCCTTGAGGCTTACACCCTTCTTCCAAAAGCATATATACAAGGCTCAATCTGGGTTTATAATAGGACGATCTATCTACCACAACATTCTCACTGTGAATTTGGGCATTGAACATGCAATCAAAAGTGGGTAAGATGTAGTATTATTTCATATTGATTTTGCCAAGGCTTTTGACACAGTGCTCTGGGATTTTGTGAAGATGTGCTTTAAAAACTAGGATTTGGTCCTCAAATGTGTGCATGTATCGACTTGTTAGGACAAGATGCATGGTCCATAATTCTTATTAATGGTATCCTCTCAGACAAAGTACCTATCTCAAGGTCCGTCAGACAAGGGTGTCCCCTTAGCCCCCTACTGTTTGCTGTGATTACACACCCATTGTTCACATACCTGGATTCATTGGTACAACAAAATGAAGTCGCGGAGCGGAGTGTGGATCGACTCACACACACATACACAGATACACAGAGAGCTTACACAGTATGCAGAGAAGTCGTTGAAGGGTTATATCCCAAAACTTTATTATCCACAAAAGTATAAGTGAGTATATACAAAGAGTTAGTGATAAGTGAGTTAAGCGGGGGGGCGATCATATCCGTATAAGAGGCGACTTGGGCTTTAATCCCAACAATCTTTCACTTAAAGTCCAATGTGATACTTTAAGTAACTGTAAATCTATGAACATAAATGTACAAAGATTTACATGGATGCCATCTGTCCAATGCCCAATAACTCACGACAATGCACAAAGCCCTCTCCTGGAAGTCCCTTTGTGAGTAGATCAGCAGGATTGTCCTTGGTGTGGATGTTCAATAGTTGTATCTACTTGTCTTCAAGGACTTTCCTAATAAAGTGATATTTCACATCAATATGCTTAGTCTTCGAATGGAACATTGGATTCTTTGCCAATTGTATAGCACTTTATCAGAATATAACTCTGGCATATCTACTTTGATTCCCAAGTCTGCTACCAATCTACCAAGCCAAATAACTTCTTTGCATGCCTTATTTGCTGCAACATACTCAGCTTCTATAGTAGATTGCGTAACACAATCTTGTAATCCAGATCTCCATGATATGGCACCTCTAGCCAATGTAAAGACATAGCCTGATGTAGATCTCCTCTTATCCAAGTCTCCTGCATAATCTGAGTCAGTGTATCCTCTGACACTCAAATCTTGACTACCATAGCATATGCACATACTCTTTGTATGTTTTAAGTATCTCATGATACCTTTCACTGCCTCCCAATGTTTCTTGCCGGGATTTGACATATATCTGCTAACCACTCCCACTGCAAATGCAATATCCGGATGTGTCGCAATCATTGCATACATAAAACTACCCACTGCAGACGCATATGGAATCTTATCCATTTCAGTCTTTTCTTCCTCAGACACAGGGCAATCTTGTTTGCTAAGTTTCACATATGGTGGCAATGGAACACTCAATGCCTTTCCCTTCTCCATATTGAAACATTGCAAAGCCTTGTCAATATACTCTGTTTGAGATAACCAAATCAACTTCTTTGATCTGTCTCTCTCAATGCGCATACCAAGTATATGACTTGCCTCACCCATGTCTTTCATGTCAAACGATTTTTCCATCTATGACTTCAAAGCTGAAATTTCTTCCAAGTGTTTGCTATCAATCAACATGTCATCCACATACAAAATAAGGATTAGTCAACTGCCATCTTAGTATATAGACAGTGATCGAACTTACTACGTTTGTAGCCTTGAGAAAGCATAAACTGGTGGAACTTATGGTACTATGCCCTCGGTGATTGTTTTAAGCCATAAAGACTCTTTAACAACTGGCATACCAAATCTTCCTTGCCTTTCTCAACAAACCCTTCTGGTTGCTGCATGTAAATTTCCACATCTAAATCACCATGCAAGAACGCTATCTTGACATCCATTTGGTGCAACACCAAATCCAATATAGCAACCAATGCAAGAAAGCATCTCAATGTAGTCATCTTGACCACTGGAGAGAAGACTTCATCAAAGTCAATGCCTTGTTCTTGCTTAAAGCCCTTGGCAACAAGCCTTGCTTTGTACTTTGGCTGACTATCATGAGCGGTGATCTTATACCTGTAAACTCATTTACAAGGTAGAGCCTTTTTTCCCTGGGGTAATTTAACTAGCTTCCATGTCTGGTTTCTATGCAGAGTTTTTATCTCTGACTGCATGGCCAACTGCCATTTTTTCGAGTCAACCACTTGTAATGCTTCCTTGTAACAAGATGGTTCTCCGCAATCCGTGAGCATGACATAATTTAGAGATGGCACATAACGATCAGGTGGTTTGGAAACACGCTCAGAACGTCTCACCACAAATGATTCTACCTCTCTAGCCACTATAGGTTGTTCCTGAGTCTGACCATGATGTCTTGATGTGCTAGCACTAGGTCCATCTTTCCTAAAGACAACTCTTCTGATCTCCTCTGTCTTCTCTGGCTTAGTGTGAAACTTGGCTTCATTGAAATGCACATCATTGCTACGAATAACTTTTCTGGACTCAGGATCCCAAAGCCGGTAACCCATCTCGCCCGATGTTCCATAGCCAAGAAATATACACTTCTTGCTCTTTGGTTCTAACTTATTCCTGAACTCCTTAGGAATATGGCTATAAGCTTCGCAACCAAATACTCTGAGATGCTTATACGAAGGTGCCTTGCCTGTCCATAGCATCTCGGCCACTTCACTCTTATCCAAAACCCTACTAGGAGACCTGTTGATCAAATGGACTACTGTAGCCACTGCTTCCGCCCAGAATCCATCAGGCAACTCAGCATTTGACAACATGCTTCTGACCTTCTCTTGTATGGTCCTATTCATACATTCTGCAACCCCATTCTGTGAAGGATTATATGGTGCAGTAAGTTCCCGCTTAATCCCTTTTGCTTGACAAAAGTCTTGAAAAGCTTTGGAAATGTACTCTCCACCATTGTCAGTTCTCAAGCACTTCAGCTTCTGACCACTCTGATTCTCCACAAGCTGCAAGAATGTCTTAAAGACCTTGAGCACCTCATCCTTGTGCTTCAAGAAGTAAACCCATACTTTGCGAGAATAGTCATCTATGAATGTACAAAAGTACGCTGCTCCCCCTAGTGACAAACTAGGCATTGGTCCGCATAGATCACTGTGCACAAGAGCTAACCGTTCGTTCCTACGATTCCTCTTTTCTCTATGTGGTTTCTGTGTTTGCTTACCATAAACACAATGCTCACAACCTCGAAATCTTGAAATGAAAATCCAGGCAAATAACCATAATGAGAAAGTATTTCCATTCCTCTTTTTGACATATGTCCCAGCCTACGATGCCACAGTGACACACTTGGCTGCTCAATCACATTAATTACATGGTTTTTAACATTTGAAACATGTAAAGTGTACAAAGTTCTTAACTTGCTGCTATGTGCTATAGTCATCGAACCTTTGGAGATCTTCCAAGTGTTGTTCCCAAAAACTGTCACATAACCCGCATCATCCAACTTCCCTGTACCTCTTTCGGATTGCTAGAACATGTCTGACATTCTTGAGCAATAAAGAAGAGCCATTCTGAAACTTCAACTGCACATCTTCCACTCCAAGTATGTCACAAACCTGCTCATTGCCAAGTCTGACATAATCTTTAGTAGCCACATATGATGTAAACCACTCTTTGTGTGGAGAAACATGTAAAGATGCCCCTGAGTTGATAATCCAATCACTCATAGCATGTCCATCCTCTGCAGTCAAGAAAACAGAATCAAGATTTCTTGTGAGGAATATGTCACCAGCTGCTATACCAGAATCACTGTCTGAACCAGATCCTGTGACATTCACCTCTTCAATCTTCACCGAACTCTTCTTTTCATCTTGCTCAAAACTCTTTGTTTTGCCTTTTTCTTGTTTCCACTTCGTACAGTCTCTCTTCATATGACCCTTCTTGCCACAATGGTAGCATTCTATGTCATCCTTTGACTTCGAGTCACGAGATTTACTTCGGTTTTGTGCCTTCTTAACCTTCTTCTCTTTAGACTATTGTCTTCCTCGAACGACCAAAGCACTATTGCCTTTGCCTTTGTCAATGTTCTTCCTATTCACTTCCTCTGTGAGCAAGCTGTCTTCTACATTGGCACTTGTAAGACCTTCTGGTGCGACATAATTACTTAACGCTGTGTGAAAAGTATCCCACATGTCTGGCAAAGTGATTAAGAGAAACATAGCCTTCACTGAATCTAGAAAGACTATCTCCTGTGCTGTTAAACTGACTGAAAATTGTGTGAAATTCATTGAGATGATTTGACATGGCTGTCCCTTCCTTCATCTTCAAATCCACCAATTTCTTGAGCTAGTAAATCTGAGAAGCAGCACTTTGTTTCTCGTACATACCACATAGCTTTTGCCATATGCCATACGCTGTAGTCTCTTCTGCTACGTTGAAGTAAACATTTTCTGCCAGTGTCAGCATGATTGTGGAACAAGCTAACTCGTCAAGCTCTTCCCACTCATCTTCAACCATACCTTCTGGTCTCTCCCCTTTGAGCTTCAGTGGCTTCACTTGTTTTTTCTAGACCAAAACCTGCCAAACCTGCTTCTTCCAGAATGGAAAGTTCGTGCCATCCAGCTTCTTTATGTTGTAAAGAGTCTCACTTTGAGAAGATGCCATATCTGCCCAACTGTTTACTTCTGGGAAAAATCCGATAGAGTTTCCCTTGTAAACTGGCCTCTGTACACAGTAAACAAGCTGTAAACAACAAGCTGAACACCTCTCCTCATGAACTGTCAGTATTTTTTTTTTTTTGACAGAGTCTCCCCTGTAAACTGAGCTCTGGAAACCAAAAGATAGCTAAAAAAAACCATAAATAGCTGACCAGTGAAAAATCTGGAAATCTCTCTAATATGGTATCCTGTAAGCATACATTGTCTCCTGTCTGGGCGATCACAGAACCTGTATCTGTCTCAAGACTGAACCCTGAACAATGCCTCAACGGCCTGACGCATAAGATGCAATCCAGTGTCTACACAAAGTCATACATCCTATGGGATAAAAGTTGCCGAAGAGGATGCGTGTAGAGGGGAACTCCAGCAACCTAATCCACCTCCCACTGGGTAACCCAGCCCCCAGTGCTTGGCTTCAAAAAACCTCACACACGAACCTCACAGATGGCTCAACAAACTGCCCAGAACTAGCATACATCCTACAATAGACCAATCACTGTCCTATGACCACTACAGCGGTCTGTCTGCTAGCATGACTCACAACTAGCAGACCCACAATCACAGTACATCAATATGCAATACATGCCACTGGTGTCAAGCCGTCGTATGGCCACACCTCCCCTGGAACCTGGCAAGCACAAGAAGTAGCAATGCAAATTGCAATATATATATCTGATGATATATATGTGTACCTGGTCTATAGATAATGCTTTGAAGACGAATGAGTGATGTATGTCGATGTCGATATTGATGCCGACCACCTCCTGCTTGCCAATCTACATAAGACGGGTTTCTTTGCGGCTGAAACATATCTTCTGATGTAGTGCTCAGAACGAAATTCTGAGGGCATAAACGGCTTCGAAAGGGGGGTAAAACCCTAGGTCACCTGATGGAAATACTCCCGGAACGTCGAGTGTGAATTTCCAAGATTCGGATCCAGAATCTGCCTGAAAAGTGCGTGCACGCGATTACGCAAATACGCACTGAACTTGGCTCTGATACCAATTGAAGTCGCGGAGTGGAGCATGGATCGACTCACACACATACACACAGATACACAGAGAGCTTACACAGTACGCAGAGAAGTCGTTGAAGGGTTATATCCCAAAACCTTATTATCCACAAAAGTATAAGTGAGTATATACAAAGAGTTAGTGATAAGAGAGTTAGGCAGGCGGGCGGCCATATCCGTATAAGAGGCCACTTGGGCTTTAATCCCAACACAAAATAAGATATAGGGCCTGCATTTGGGCAATGAGCAACTGGTTGGTCAGGGGTTTGCTGACGACACTATCTTGTTCTTGAAAGCCAATAATGTTAACATTGCTAGATGTATGGCTTTTCTGTCTACCTTCTCCCTTGCAGCAAGGTTGCACATAAATCTCGCAAAATCAACATTGATAGACGTTACTGCCAAAAATTTTCATGCGCTTCTCTGGAATGGTAAGAGGCTACCAAAAGGACACATATTTCGACATCTAGGCTACCCAGTTGGAGTGGAAGTGTCCATGAAATCTCTTCGAGAATGGGTTCTTGAGAGAGTATTGACGAAGGTAGCCTCTTGGCACTACGAAGAGTGGCCATTACATGTAAGACTGCGGATTATCCAAGCTATCCTCTTGCCATGTATATTGTACTATATACCTCTCCTGGATTGGACAGAGAAATCCCTACAGCCTTTCAAATCTGCCCTGGCTCGATTCTTGTGGGGAAATAAAAAAGCGTCTACTGCTCCTATTGCCTAGGACCGCCTCACCATGCCTATGAAGCATGGAGGATTGGGCATATTGTATCTTACAACACAGGCGCATGCTAGGAGGGGGCCTCTCATGCAACATATGGTACAAAGAGATACCTAGTGGTCCCTATGCTTATGGTACCTCATCGACTGCTCCGTGGATTTTCATGGCACTTGGAATATTACATCATGGGATAAGATGTTCACTACAACACCCATTAAAACTGGGTTCATTATGTCGCAAATGCTGACTACATCTTGGAAGATT
Source organism: Adiantum capillus-veneris (assembly GCF_014529385.1). NCBI lineage: Eukaryota > Viridiplantae > Streptophyta > Polypodiopsida > Polypodiales > Pteridaceae > Adiantum > Adiantum capillus-veneris. The sequence continues at coordinate 13,718,064 of NC_140958.1, read as the reverse complement.
ATTGCTTCTAAACTTCAGTGGAATGGCCGCCAGCGATACACAGGGAATTCGTTAGGAGCTGAGAGTGTCTTTTGGAGCCATGTATTCTAGACACCACCAGCAATGCTCATTTGAAAAAAAGCCCTTTCTATGTTCAAAAAACACATAGTACAAATTAGCCAGATTATGGATGCTAGTCACATTCCAAAAGAGTTTCTTGTAGCAAGAAGGGAATTTAGACTCGGCAATGGTTTTAGGATAGCTTGGAACCATTTATGCGCGTTGGTTCACCCCTTACCTCATATCGCTTTGGGCAATGCAGAGGATAGACACAAAGACTGGCAGCTACCCTCTTCACATGCAAGTTGGTGGTCATGAAAAACAGATAAGTTTTATGCTGCTCTCCATATTGAGGTTGATGTAGCCATTAGGTGCAATCAACAATGGTCTATGTCACAAACTAATGACTGGTGGATTAAAGTACTTGCAAGCTTGTGGATGCTTCAATCGCCATTTAATCTTAAGGTATTTAGGTGGAGGGTAGTGATGGGAGCTATCCCCTCAGCCATGCTTATTCTCAACAGGGGAACTAGAACAGGAGCCTGCAGTGTATGTCATAGAAACAAAACAGTGAGACACATCTTTTGGGATTGCAGTCAAGTCATGGAATGGTGGCAATGGTTCAAGTTTTGGTGGAATCAAGCTTGGGGAATTAAGTTCACAAAGTTCCATGCATGTTTGGATTCTTCAAAACACAAGACTCATCAATGCTTTTTTGCCTGCATTCTTTTCGGCTTTGGTATGTATGGTACATCTGGAACATGAGGAGTATAAGTTTCTATGATCACGTACATGTATCAAGCACTAGGATTCCATCACAAGAAATAAAAAACAAGGTGCTCGAAGATGTCATGACCCTCGGAGATAAGGAACTCCAGCAGCGATGTATGCTCATATTGAGCAAACTGTAAACTGTAAACTAACATTGTAATATAAGAACCTTTCTTTGAGAGAGAGAGAGAGAGAGAGAGAGAGAGAGAGAGAGAGAGAGAGAGAGAGAGAGAGAGAGAGAGAGAGAGGGAGAGACCTTTGACAAAAGGAATAAACATTGTGTGACATACTCATGCTTTCCAATTCTTTCAAAATTATCCATTCCTTACCCATTGGAATATCTGATCAAAACATCAATACTATGAATATTTATTATTCATAGAAGGCATTGCATTTCATATCACTTTAGCACATACACTGTCGAGAAATTTGCGGTCTTGCCAGGAGAGCACCGGGATTTTGTCTGTGAGAGTTTGTGAGAGAACTCCAAAAACTATATGAAGGAGTTATACCATAGATTCCATGAAGTCTAGGGTTTGGAAGGAAGAGAAATCAAAGAAGCCCCATTCTTTCTCTCTTGCACTCACACACACACAAAGAAAGAACACAAAAGAGAATATCAAAATAGCACAAAGATGAAAACATCAAGTCTATGTTCGTATCGTATCATGGGTAAAATGAAAGGGTTAATAGATGAGCTAATGGCGCTCAATCTTTGCCAACCAAACAGGCTATGAATTGTTCTTTGGAATTGTAATTTTGTGCTTACCATAATATATATGTTTTGTCTAGTGATTGGGATTAATTGTGTGTAAAAATCCTCTTGGTTCATAGCTATGGTGACCCCCTTTTGAGCCATCCTCTCTCTTCCTCTCCCTCATCTAATTCTCTTTAAAGCAAGGCGACCCTCTCTCATTCCTTAGCACTACAGCACGGAATGATTTTTCTCTGTCAAACTGCCTCAGGGGGTCGACCTCTTAGAAATGTAAGTTACATGTGAGTTTAGATGAATGGGTTTTTTAATTGTCATAAATTTTAACAAAATTATATTAGCAGAGGGGGCCTTTTAATTGATTTTAGAGAAAAATTGGTAAGTTTGTTTAAGAAAGAGGGGTCATTTTATTACTTTAAACAAGTAATTAAAAGGGTTTTTTTAATATCCTTTGAGTGCACATTATATGATCATGAATACTTTCTTAAAGGTGCATCCCCTGAGAAAACTGCACACAATATGGTAGCGCTATCATTTGCATGGGGATCACATGTTGCCATTAGCCTCCTCCATAATCGCACTCTCCTTCTTCTCCTTCATGGCGACCTCCCTAAGCTTGGCTCCCCCTCGTTCGTCTCAGCACGGCCTTGCGTGCTCTCTCTAGTGACCCCTTTTATCTTGCATGTTGCTGCACTCGACAACGCACCCCCTTTCATGCACGAATCCGTCTCACTCTCTCTACATGATGACCCCCATTATCCTAGCAAATCTCGCCCTCTCTGATCTCGGCTCAGTCTCCCCATCCTACTCTAGTTGTGACTTGGTATGGCTTGCAAAATGGTACCCTCTACCAAACGACACCCCCAAACTCCCCACCCCTCGTCGAATTTGGTCACTCCAAAAAAAATTATTAACACCATTAGAAAAACCAAGTGTGGGTTCACACCTCAACTCCCGAGTCTTTGCCCCTCTCATTCTCAGCCATGCTGACTCCTCACTCACGCCTCCTCATAGTTCAAGGCTGGTGGCTCTTGCATTTTCTTTTAAAAGGCTATATAAAATCAGTTTATTGTATACATATAGAGATATAAAAGACCTCACATGGGCATCATTCACACATAGAGAGAATAGCCCGTGTTCAAAATGAACAAGGAGGAATTTTGTGTTGGCATCCGATCGACATGCAGTCAAACAAACATACACCCTTCTTTGATGTCACTCCATGCTCATCATCATTCCTTTTTTGCTTGCCAATTGTAACTGCTTCAAAGTTCACCCTCTCCATCTTCGAGCTTTCATTGCCTACAAAACCGCTCCTTAAGGTACATCAAGTGTAAGTGTCATCGTCAAATAGCAGATAATGAAACTCATTTTTAGTGCAGCATGCTCATTCAAACGTGCTCCTCAAGGATTAAAACAAACTCCAACAGTTACTCATCTACCACATTTGCTAAGCCATGTGCCCTCACATTTTTACATGCTTATTGAACTTCTTACTGCACACGCAATGGTTCTCACACTAGTTGACTGTGTTAGGCCAAAGGCCGCAAACCCAACATCTATGAGTATTTTTAGTCGCAATCCAGTAGTGTTACAGGCTATTACGGATTTTGTGGTTATCTATTAATGTTAGAGGTTACTAACAATTTTCAACATGACGACGTAGTGAATTTTCAACATGACTTATGATCTCTTAGTGAATCTACACACCTAGAGATGGTACCTAAAGTATCCAGCTATTTCCCTCCAAAACAAGTCAAAGTCGAAGGCACCAATGTCAACAATCAATTATGGACCCTCCCCAATAAAGGGTTCATTGCACTCTTGGGTTTTTTCAGCAAATGTACCTGATGCTTTCATGGATGAGTGTCAAATCAATATCTTCAAGGTAATGCAATACCTAGATAAATGAGAGTTGTGCTGCTTTTCGATCATGAGATTTCTATCAAAATGCTCCACAACACTAGTATTTATGAACATAGCAATGGTATTTTGGCATTCTTCAATTCTAATGTGGATTATCGCAAGTTGAGTTTATTTGGGATATTTACAGGCAAAACATCAAATGTTCTTGTACACTTTAAGATAATAAAGCAGCATGCGAATCAAGTTTCATTTGATTTGACCATTCTTTTTTGTACATAATAAATCACTTGAAATTCCTATTTCCTAACAAAGCAATTATCTTTGGTAAATTTATCTTGGCTTAGAAGACAAGCCCGTAATTTGGTTTTAGCACAAATTGCTTTTATCCACTTTTGTAATACGATGCTTAAAGGTACTCAAAGATCTCAAGAAGATGAAGCAAGGAAGTTTTTAACCTCCTATGGTAACTACAAAGGCATCAATTAGTCCTTGCTTGGCCTTCTTAAATCGAACATGGAGGAAGAAACTATCCCCTCTCTCAAATGCCCTATTTCTCTTACTGACACTGCTAATTCTCTTACCTCCTACTTAGCCCCATCTATCAGTTCAAGCTCTAGTTATAATAGAGGGAAAACTAAAAGATTTACTAGTAGAAGGAGAGCAAAGAATCTACCTATAAAACATATGCATGATATGTAATATTTTCTAGTTGTAATCAATCCCATTGGAAGGAAGACCCTATGTATTAATAGGGAGGATGGGAGTCGGGTTTTTTTTCACTATCTCTTTGTGAAGAAAGTCTTGGAATTGTACTCACAAAAATATTAGTTTCATGAAAGTTTTCTTCAATATTTTGGTAACACTTTCCTTCTCAATCATTCCATATAGCTTCACTTCTTTGTAGGAGCTTTAATGTCTCCCCAAAGCTACAAAACCCCCCTGAAGTGCAAGAAGAAATAAGGCCCGTGCCTATACCTAGCACTTTAGCGCAACTCCTCTTTGGCACTTTCTAATTGCACTTCAGCGCTATAGCCAGCTGGTTCTCTAGGATATCTACCTGTTCAACTACATCTATAAAAAGTGCTTGTTGCAGATCCTCTATCACACTTTTGTGTGTATCTATAGCCCTTCAAGCTGCTACTAACTATTTGCAAAGCTTGGTAATAAGTATCCATCATGCTCATGCCTTAAGAATTGGTTCTACAATACCAACTTTAAAGAAATCATACTCTCTCTCTATTTTTCATTGACTTAATTTTACTAATTTTTACTTCAATTTTCAAAAACGAATATAGATGCTTATGTATGTACTTCAAACCTAGATATTTGTAGCAAACCTGATATTTGAGCATTGCTCAACAAAGGACTAAATCATATTATGCTACTCCCAATGAATCCCCACTAAGCATTTTTTGCTCTACTAAACTGCCAAACCAGCTTGGTCAGTTAACTTCAACTGGAGAAGGTATAGGTTCATTATAACCTTTTTCAGCTACTTCTTCAAATGTATTATAAAGGTCTTAAGCTTAGACCCACATTCTCTTAGCACTGATACTTTATAGTCTACTCCGGTCCTAGTAACTAAAATCAAGGATCTCACAATGAGATTCTTTATTTTTTGACTTGACAAATCTAGGAATACAAGTTTAACTCTTTGTAAACTACTTTCTACCTAGGAGAAGGGAAAGACTAACTAGAGATGAGTTCTCTCTTACCTCTCTCAACCCAATTAAAATTGGTACTTTATCTTTATCAGGTCACAACCCTTGTAACGAAGAACTACTTGTGAGTTTCCCAACTTATATAGCATATGAACATACTAAGCTGAAAGGCACTAAAGAGAAAAGCACAAAAGGCTCCCCAAATGCTATCAAAGCTTCAAAAGAACGTCCAAGTTTTTGTGCTCCAATTCAGAAAAAGGTCAAGCTAGTCAAAGTTTTGCACTCCAAGGCAAAGCAAAGGTCAAAATTGTGAAGAGGGGCTTCACTTTGGTGAAGAGGAGCTTCCCAAAGCTCAAAGGAAATTCTCTCTCTCTCTCTCTCTCTCTCCTCCCCCCCTCCCTGAAATTAAACTCTAATTTTGGCATCCAAGCACATTTTGCAGTGAATATCATTATCTACATTTACGGGGATGATCTTTTAGTCTTGCTTGTGTAAAGAGGTAGACACTAGCTGGGAGAGTCTCCTAAGCTAAGACCCCTCTATTTGCACAATGGAAGACAAAGGGCTTAGGAAATTTAACGGGGAGGTCTTTCACACTTGGCAAACCAAGTTGAAAGGATACTTGAAAAAGTAGTTGTGGGGAGTAGTTAACAATCACTGATCCGGCATCTACTGACGGTGCACACATACTGGCATGAGCTATGAGTGCACAAAATCAAACCAAGGACGAGTAGGCATTAAGAATCATCATCACTGCACTACATGACAATTGTGTACACTTTACTAATGTTTGTGAAACCTGATCAACTGCATGGGAAGCACTAGGAAAAACAACTTTGGAGGTAGGAAAACGACTCAAGGGGTTCACTATATAAAGATCTTATATAGCACGTGCATTCAAAGGGTATTTTATAAAACCCCATATTCTACATTTTTTGAGGTATATAGAGACCCCTTATGTACTTTTTTCCCGTATGTACCAAAATTTTCATTTTTTCAACTTAAAGCACCCTTCTCTATGTATAATTTTGTTAACCCTTTCTATTGAACTTACGTGCTATTCTACATATTTTTGGAGCGAACCCCGCGCGATATTAGCATACTTGCTAGCATAACATGTACACACCATTAGATGTGGAAATTTTTTAATTTATAGCTTGTGTGTGTTAGAGGTGTGTTAATAGAACTAGGGACCATACCAAGTTGCATACACTAGTCACTTATATGCAATTTCTTTTGAATTGGAAAGTAGTTTACATTATGTGTATTTACGCTAGCATATTGCACACGTGTATAGATTACTATACATATTAGGATAAGAATGCATAGTATTTTAAAATATTATTAAGATTCATTGAAAATAAGATCTGTGAATGTACAAAATTATGCTAACAACTTTAAAAATTGCTAATAAAATACAAAGAGATGCAAGTTTAGGATACAAGCACAAAGAAAATTTAATTATATGTAAAAGAGAGAGTGTATATATCATCTACACAAGGAAATATACCTTAAAGTCAAAGAAAAATTTCCCTAAGGGTCTTCATATGCATCATTAAAAAAACTATGTTAATGAATGCTCCCCAAAAGTCATGATGAGCAAGAGAGGATACACATAGTATAGGAAAGTGCTCCAAAGTATACATATACATGCAAATGCATTAGACGTTACTCTTGCTTTCTCTCTCAATTGCTTGACACAAAGCAATACCTCCATGACACTCCTTAAACCGTACGCCCAAGTAATGATGCAAAAGCCCTAAGACTTTCATCTTGAAAGTAGCATTCAATTCAACCTTGAATTCAACAATCTGTGTCTCATTCAGAACAAATGACCAACAAGTCATCTACTTGCAAAATGACAGTGAGAAAGCATCAAACTCACGTTGTAATCAAGAAGTGTGAAGTGCGACTAGGAAAGCGTCGGGCCTTTGACTCTATGAGTTCGCAGCAAAATCATGTGAGTCGCAGAAGATTTGAAGCAAAAGAAGGCGCACCAAAAATGAGCAAAACTCCAGTCATGTAAGCTTCATTCTAAAAAAGAATCAAGCTCAACTCAAAACTCTTGTGTGTGTGATGATTTGGTGTAGCCTCGTTCCTAACTGCACAAGTACAATGCATGTTTGCACTTTCAAAAACACTTTTTTCCTTCTTCAATTCATCGTTGAGGCCATTTCATGGAATCTTGAGGACCTCCATCGACAATATTATATACTTTTTGAGGATAAGAAACCCCAGTTGGAAACCTCACACGCTCAAACACGAGGTTGGAACAGTGCAGGACTACCTAACATACCATGGAAAAAGCCTATGTATCCCTTTAGAGAGAGGCTAAATGAGCTAATATTTCTCTTCAAATTTATTCTTCCACCTCTAATATTCACGGAACCATGAAAGATGTGGAATTTTGAGCCATTTCATGACCATTTTTAGCCCAAAAAATACCCCTTTTTAACCTGTAAAAAGCCCAAACGAGTCGGGACAAATCCCTAAAATTATGGGAGAATCCCCTTGGGCTCAAATCACATGTTGAAACTCATTTTTCAACCTGGAAAGAGCTTTAGATGCATTATTTATGGTTGCACATGAAACCTACTGTTTTTGGCCGAAATTGTCCCCACTGGACTTTCTAGGCGAAACGATTGTGCCATCTCCATGCACTTGATATATGTAAATTTCTAAACCATATTGGGAATATTTTAATGGGATAAAACATGCCATGGTGCCATGTCTAGGGCCTCGCCACCCCGAAAAAGGATGCACATGACTGTAGCCGTGGAACCACTCTCACACATTTGATAGTATGAACATTGTTGCATTTGATCCCTCATATCAAAAAGCATGAAGAGAGAGGTGAACATGGAAATTCACATTGTAAATGTACCGTACTACTACTACATCCACCCCCTCTAAACGTACACATCCTTTGGCATGTGCCACACATATCTCTTTGCAGGTTCAATCTTGATTTTGATGGGAATGGGATCGTGCTAGCTGGGGTGGATTAAAGAGAAACTTCATGCACACATGTGAGTGTGTGTTGGATAAATTATCACTCAAGAGAATTAGGTTCCAAGATCAATTAACTTGGACTCATAAACACGATCTTGAGTATTTGCTAAGCCAAAGGCTAATATCACCTAATTTGCACCGATTATCAAGTATTTAGTTTGGTGATGGACACATGGAGTACTTGTAACCTTGGACCTTGCATTCACAAAAGGATTATAAGTAAATTACCATGCAGTTTCCTTTTTTCGTGTGTGGAGGCATGGCTTCCTTAGCACATAGTCATTAACACTAGGTTGGTAATGGGACACTTTTATGTCCTGTTAAGTGACCATTTTCCTTGAATTATGTCAAGAGTTTCAAAATGGATTTTGAGGTGATATCTATCTAGAAAGTTGTTTCATGAGCTGAAAAAAACTCGATATTTTTTTGGAATATCAATTCCATCTTTAACCTTGTCCTTGCACAACATTTCACAACCTAAATTGTGTAAAAGAACGGGTCCTGTTTTTGGCCTTTTTCAACTTTTTGCAACTATACCACTCTAGAATTCATGTTTGTGAGGTCTATAATGCTAGAGAACTATCTTTAGTAGTCCTCAACATGTCCTGATGCTTCTAGGGAGAAATAAATGTTAAAGTTGTAAGTTATGACCAAATTACAAAAAATGTCAAATCCTAATTTTTAGCCAATTTTAGCTCTTCTATGATTTTTTTGGTGGCTTTCATGATATCCAAATGTAGTTTTGATTTTCTATGTCCCATATTGTAACATAAAGCTAATATTCCTTGAGTTTGGGGCACCTAATACCCTATTTTGTATAGTACACAACGATGGTTGATTTTTTCTATTATAGAAGAAAACGAAACATTCTAGTATATCAAGTATAGCTTTTTCAATCATTCTAGTTTCTTGTGAAAACTATATGCATTTTGTAGGTAGTAACCATATCTAGTCATAAGGATCAAATTTGGCTAGATATTCAATAGTTTCTATGGGATTCTACAACTCATAATGTTGAACCCAGTTTTTTCATGTTTGCTGCATGTATTTAGCACTTCATCTTTGTCCCCAAGATTCCCCTTGGTAAGAGATGTATTATTCTTTTGACATGCTCCATGGCTTCTCTTATGAACCTAAAGGACAATAGGGAACTAAGAAAACATGCATATATTATTTGTATTCAGCGTGGCTATAGAAAGTTTGAAGATAGGTTTGCAGAATGGTAAAAATTCAACTTTTTTGTACCTATTTCTTTTGGAAAAACAAAAAATAGTGAGTGATAAGCAATCATATGTTATGATCACCAACCCATTGAAGTTAACTAGGGAATTTATCTCAAGTCCTACAAAAATCCCTAATCTTATTTTTATACAAAAAAACGTAAGAAATGACTGTTTTGATGAAAATGTACTGGTCCATCAACTTTGGAGGCTTGGTGTGATCAAAAGATGAGAAATTTTACAAGTCTCTTATTTTTTCCATGTGTAGTAGGCCTTGAACTATAACCTCATAAAAGGATTTTACAAAATGAGTGGATCTACTATGGTTTTGGAGGTTTTTTTCAAAACCCTGAAAGGACACTTTTATGTCCTGTTAGGTTACCAACCTAGTGTTAATTATATATATATCTCTTGCTTAGCATATCATATTCATAAAATCTATAGTTAACATGCACTGATGTTTGTAATGATTTAAATAGCAATTAAACATGAGCAATAGGTTTACTACAAGCACTAGAGTCAAATTTAATATGTGTTATTCACCTAATAGTGTCAACATAGATGCGTATTTGTATGTGTCTTGGTTGATTAGAGTAGTTTTAATCCATTATTTATATGCACATAATTTGCTACACAAAACAATGTTATTGTATGACCTTTGCAATCAAATTGCAATTAATAGATGAGTATAGTTAAGAGTACAATATTGTATGCCATATTATTTTGAGCCTTTGTATGACTTCCTCCATATGGGGCCTGGGCTCTACTGTATTGTACAATATTGTATGCCATATTATTTTGAGCCTTCGTATGACTTCCTCTATATGGACTCTACTTTATGGTACACCGCGATCAGATATATATATATATATATATATATATATAGTTTCGCTTAATATAAACTGATGTGCTTTCCTAGAAAAAGAATAATATATGAGCCATACTTTAGCTACAAAATTATGGATCTATCGACAAAAAATCAGCACAAGAGATGCTTTATATATGCAACTATTCGGACACTTTTCATCTCTCTCTCTCTCTCTCTCTCTCTCTCTCTCTCTCTCACACACACACACACACACACACACACACACACACACACACACACACACACACACACATACAACTAAGGGAGGGGGAGTGAGATGAAAAGTCATACATCAAGTACGTGCATGTATGTGTGCTTACATATTGAGCGCATGTGCCAGCAATACATCACTATGGGAGGATCTGAAGAAGAAGATGACATTTGGATTTGGCATTGAAGGATGCTTGTATGGCAACCAAACCGTGTTGATGGTGAGGGTTGATGTGTGGGGGATTGTGTGGGGATGGCGTGCAAGCTGTAGTCTAGCTAGCAGTGCCAAAAGTGTTCACACCGCAAATTATGTCTAGAAGCACAACAAATTAGTTAAAGCACGCGGTAGGGAGTGTATAAGAAACATGTCTCTATAGGAATTAGTACAAGAGCTGCGTCTTCTTTATATAAGTAATAGAGTGAGAGGCTCATACTCCTCTCTCTGCTGCGCCTGCCGGCTATATTTCACGTTTAGAACACCTTAATAAACTTCGACTAAGGTTTACATTTTCAGCAATCTGATCCGCAGCTGTAAACAGCTTCTGGCTGGAGTTATGAAAAACCCAGCAATAATTAGCCGTATTAATGTTGTGTCAGTGCTCGTGGCCTTTTCGCTAGTGTTGTGGGTGGTTTGTACGGCTACGCGTGCGGAGGCTCGCAAGCAGCTCGAGTCATCAGCAGGTATAACCAGCTTGTCCTGCATTTGAGAGAGAGAGAGAGAGAGAGAGAGAGAGAGAGAGAGAGCTGAGACAGGCTACGTGGTCTCCGTTGGTTGGTCCACTATGGATAATGAAGACGAATTACTTATGTAGTATGAATTATTAATTGGCAGGTGATTGTAATAAGGGCAGTCCTGATACAAACGCGGCGGGAGATGCAGAGCTGCATAACAATCTGATCACAGACGTGGCCAGGCGATCAACGTCGATCACCATGAGGCGCTCTGCAGGCCATTCTCGAGTAAGTCGATTTGGGAAACCCTGATTGGATGACAGATTATTTGAGGCATTTGATTTAGTTAGCTGCATTTTGATTGGGGGACTGGGGCAATCTGATTGGATGATAGAATTACTCAAGACAATTTTAGTTGGCTGCAATCTGATTGGGTGATCGAATTATGATGACGTCTCTAATTATGTGCAGTGTGATTGGATGATCAAGATTGGGTTGTGATCTGATGACGTATCTAACTATTTACAATCTGATTGGATGGTAGAATTAATCACGACATTTTTAATCAGCTGCAATCTGATTGGAAGATTGGGCTAACTCGGCTAGGATTGGCTAAAATTATTTATTTGAAATAGTAATGTGGACTTATTTAAGGTTTTTTTTCTGTCAACTCAGAGGAGGAGTAGAGAAGTGGTGATGTATGACCAGGTGGACTACGCAGCGGCCCGCACCCATCCTCCCACAGAGCCTTAATTCTTGACTGTAGCAGTTGGAGACATCAGGATTTTGTACCCACGAAATTTTTAATTTTCTGTCAAGGGCGAAAAATTTCCCCCATTGTATAAGCTATATTTGTTGAACATTCAATCTCGGACTTTAAAATCGGCCCCGTCCACCAATCATTTATGTACGCGTGCGCTTCTCTAGTTGAGTTCTAGTGTACTACTATTCTCTGTAGCGGCATGTCACGTGCATGTGGCACCCCGGTCCGCGTGGCCTGGACATTGTAATGGAATTGGTCGTCTAATAAATGTACAACCAACGATCGAGTGCGCTTGCACTTGGAACATTTTAAGGTAGTCTTTATCTTTACATCTTCAAATTTGCAAAAAAAAAAAAGAATTTTACACTAAACCTAGTTAGGGCATGGTCACATCGAGGCTTAGTTATCAATTATTGGTAACTATGCCAACTATGCAAAGACAAAGCATTAAATGAATAACTAAGCCTCTTGCATGGTCACGCTAGGCTTAGTTATTCATTTATCCTCCCAACTATGCCTTGAACTTGACAACTATGCCAAAATCGGCATAGTTACAAAGCTTAGGCTTAGTAACTCATTTAATGCTCCTTTCTGCGTGTGACCAAGAATGAGGCTTAGTTATTTGTTCAAATAACTGATAACTAAGCCTCCCGTGACCATTGCCTTAGGTACCTTGCTTCCCTGTAGCAATCAATAACTATTTTTATTACCATGAATACTTTGAAGTGTTTAAGTGAACGTTGCTACCACATTCTTCCTCGTGGCAATCAATAAGTGTTTTTTAAAATGTCAGAAATAAGGGTCAATAAAAAGCAACAGTTGAACTATCCACCTTAAAATAAAAGTAAGAAAAGCACAGGCTCAAATCTCTTAACACGACACGACACTCTAAAAGGCTACGATCACGAAGCTGGTAGTGCCTTTGCACTCTAGTCGATCTTGAGCCGTCATGCACCATCAACATCCTCGAGACGTACCTTTTGCGAATTGGTGATTTCATGCAATACTGTGTCCCACAACCCCCTCCGATCTCCGTGTACTATCAAATTTTTTTCACTTGGTGAAATGTTGATTGTATTCTTGTTAATCGCAATAACTTTGCCTTCCAAGTCGGCCTTGCCACTGCCACCAACCCATCTTGAAAGTGTTGTCATAAAATCTAATATCTAACTATCCCAAATGATTTTCTCATATTGAAATGGTCATTTAATGTGGGAAAATGATGGGAAGAAGAGTTAGAATATAGATATGTGCTTTTAGATCTATCTCAGCATGGGACCAAAAGGGAGAGAAAGCTACTTCTCATTAAGGGTTCAAAAAGGAGATGGTCTACCAAACAACAATGAGAAGGTAGTGGAGCTTAAAAGACCTTAGGGTTAGCTTCATTAAAGACCTCCAAAGGTTAGTGTTAAAAGTCCTTAGACCTAGGACCTTTAGATACTTTAGACCTTAGGCAAGCTAGGCATATGCTTTAGATACTCTAGCCCTTAGGCAAGCTAGGCATATGCTTGAGGTGCTTGCCATGCTTGAGTTGACTACGGTGCTTGAGGAGAGAGAACCTCAGATTAAGGTGCTTGATGACTCAGATGCTTGAGGAGCTTGAAGTAAAAAAGGTTCCTACAAAGGAGGGGGTGAGCCCAAGAAGTAGGGGAGGAGAGAGAACACACGCACCCTCTCAAGGGTCACCCCTTTCATAAGAGGCATATAGGACACATGTCGAGCGCCCAGCAAGGTTGCCCTCATAATGTGCCTAAAGTCCATTGGATGAGCTTTAGAGAGGTCCAATGAGAATTTAGATTAATTAAATAATTATCCAAGCATTATTCAAGCCCTCTCTCTCAAAGGGGAAAGGAGTACACTTGTCCAAATGCTACCTCTATTGCTAGTTATGACCAAGACCATTGATTCACTAAGCTTGGCAAGGGCCACTGAGGTGCAAGCATAAGCTAGAAGGAGGGATCGACCAAGGCTTGTAGCTGGGGGCTTGCTTTTTGCATCTCTTCCACACACACACACACTCACACACATTCTCTCATTGTATTGAGCAAGAACTCCATCTCCTCTCCAAGCTTGAGAAGTAGAGCGCCTACACCAACACCTCTTGGCTATGGAATGCAAATCCAACCAAGAGTCGAGATTCGATGCCATGCTCATCTCCTTTACTATCTATATTAATATGCTAAGCTAAGCTCTAAGAGTAATCTATGGTGAGGAAAGTAATTATTTCTCGTATGTTTCTTCTTCTTCCTCTTCCCTTCCCTCACTCCCTTCTAGCTCTCTCCACCTTTGAAGATGTTTCAGGTCTTGGGATTGAAACTGGGGACAAGCTAATGTTTTTGCAAGGTAGTTACAGGCATAATTTTGGTGCATGAAGTTTACCATCTTCATTGCATCAATAAGGTCTCAAGGAACACAAAGCATGTATTGTACCAAGTCTCTCTTTATGGGAGAATCTATAATACAAAAGCCTTTTGGAGAGGGGACCGGCTCCAAGTAAATCCGATCCTCAACTATTCTCTGTGTCCATGAAAGGTTGGACCTGTTCATTCCAAGAGGGTAAGAGGGACAGGGATTTATTATCGCGGTATCGAGGTACACCGTTGGGAACTATAGGCTCAATAATGGAGTCTTTTAGGGCTTGCCTTTGGCGTAACCATTATTGAGCTACTAGCAAGCTCAACATAGTAAGCTCAACAAGAACCATAATCAACCAAGCAATGTTAGACCCTCTCCACTACTCTTTGCAATCAACAATCTCTAAACCATGGGTGTGGCTGCTTGAGAGCTAATTTTCAAACGTAAAGAAGAGTAGTAACTAAAGTTTTGAGTTGCCAAAGCAAAAAGTAGCATAGATATAAACTAGCCTGGATCTACACACAACTTCATATCAACGGAGTTGGCCACTAAGTTGGGCATACAAGTTTTTGAGATGGGAGATATTGTAACTACCAATGGAGCTTTGGAGGGACAACAAGCCTCCATTAATCCCTTGATTGGGAAATTGAGGCTTGATGTCCAAATCTACGTCGACAAAGAGGACTTTCCTCTCTAACATGAAGATGTTATTTTAGGGGCACCATGGTTCAACCGCATGGCTACCAATATGAAGTTCCCTGAAAGGAGAATTTATTTCACCATGGAAAAGAACATGTATATAGATGCTAATGAGTTAGGTCATACTATACCTCTTGTAAATTCACTTGCTTTTGATAAGTCAATTAAAAACTCAATTTTTGCGTACATGATTCCTGTTAAAGATTCCATAAATGATCCTAAAGTTTTACCAAATCAAAGTGGTAGGAATAAAGAGGAATTAGAGTTGTCTAATTTTTTAAATAGATTCCAAGATGTTTTTAACTATGGCATCCCTATAGAGTTACCTCCAAAATGAGGGGATGATGACCATAAGATAGAGATTGTACCTTGAAGCTCACTACCTAATAAGCCTCCTTATAGAGTTTCTCAAGCTCAACAAGAGGAGATTATGAGGCAAGTGCATGAACTGGTAGACAAGGGGATGGTGAGACCTAAGCTCCTCTCCCTTTTGTTCACCATAAGATAGAGATTGTACCTTGAAGCTCACTGCCTAATAAGCCTCCTTATAGAGTTTCTCAAGCTCAACAAGAGGAGATTATGAGGCAAGTGCATGAACTGGTAGACAATGGGATGGTGAGACCTAAGTTCCTCTCCCTTTTATTCACCAATCCTTTTGGTGCAAAAGAAATATGGCACATACCGTATGTGTATTGACTATAGAGCACTAAATTGGATTACTATCAAGAACATATTTTCCGTACCGCAGGTAGAATATCTATTTGGTAATCTACAAGGCTCTACCTACTTCAGTAGGATTGACCTAAAAGTGGCTATCATCAAATAAGGATAGTGAATGAAGATATTGTAAAGGCCGCTTCCCACACAACATCTGGTCTTTATGAATATCTCGACGTGCCTTTTGGTTTGACCAATGCTCCAGCCACATTTAACACTAGGTTGGTTATGGAACACGTTTATGTCGCGAGACACTTTTATGTCTTGTTAAGTGACAATTTTTCTTGAGCTTTTTGAAGAGTTTAAAAGCGAATTTCTAGGTGCTACACATCAACAAATTTGTCTTATGAGATTAAAAAAACTTGACCTTTTTTTAGAATATTGATCTCACCATTAACTTACTCTTGCACAAAAATTTGAACCTAAACTGTGTGAAAAAATGGGTCCTATTTTTTACTTTTCTGCAAAGTTTTACAGTACCACTCTAAAATTCAGTTTGTGAGGTTTAGATTTCTAGAGGATTATCCTTAGTAGTTTTCAACATGTTCTAATGCTTCCAGGGAGAATTTAGTGTTAAAGTTGAAAGTTTTGATCAAATTACAAGAATTACCTAATCCAGTTTTTTGGGTAAATTTAGCTCTTTTATGATTTTTTATGAATTACCTAATCCAATTTTTTGGGTAAATTTAGCTCTTTTATGATTTTTATGAATTACCTAATCCAGTTTTTTGGGTAAATTTAGCTCTTTTATGATTTTTTTGGTGGCTTTCTTGATATCCAAATGCAGTTTTAATTATGTAAGTGGCATGTGTAACATAAATCTGATCTTCCTTGAGTTTTGGGGCACCTAATACCCTATATAGCAAAGTACACCTAATACCCTATATAGCAAAGTACACAACGATGGTTGAGTCTTTCAATTGCAGAAGAATACGAGACATTCTAGTGTAGCAAGTATAGCTTTCTCAATATTGCTAGTTTCTTAGGCCAATCGTGTGCATTATGTAGATAGTAACCATATTTAATGAATTTTTAAAAATTTGGCTAGATATTGAGTAGTTTCTATGGGATTCTAGAGTTCATAATGCTAAATTCATGTTTGTTGTTTAGCACTTCATCATTGTCCCCAAGGTTCCACTTGGTAAAAGATCTATTATTCTCTTGACATTCTCCATGGATCCTTTTGAATCCAAAGGCCTATAGGGAACTAACAAAACATGTATATAGTATCTCTATTGAGTGTGACTATAAAAACGTTGATGATAGGTCTTGAGTGTACCTTTTTTTTGTCAAATAAAAAATGATGAGGCAAAAGAAACCATATGTTTATATACAATCGTCCGTAAGCAATGGTGATTTTGGATAAAATGGACTAGTTCATCAACTTTGGAAGGCTTGTTGTGACCAAGAGATGATAAATTTTACAAGGTTTTGATTTTTTCCATATGTAGTAGTCCTTGAACTATAAGCTCACGAAAGGATTTTCCAAAATGAGTGGATCTACTATGGTTTTGGAAGTTTTTTGGAAAACCCTAAAAATACATTTTTATGTCCTGTACTTAGATTACCAACCTAGTGTTAACCTCCTAATGGAGAAAATTTTTAGACCCCACCGCAAGTTTATAAGAGTGTTCTTTGATGATATCATCATCTACTCCAATTCTCTCGAGGAGCATAAACAACACCTCCAGGTAATCTTTCAAGCTTTGAGGGAGAATAAACTTTTCATTAATTAATCAAAACAAGAGTGAATTTTTCCTTCAAGAGATTCAATATTTAGGTCACATTAATATCTCTCAGGATGGTATCCGTATGGATCCAACAAAGTTTGAGGTAATAAAAGCATGGGCTAATCCAAGGAATCTACATGAGCTACGAAGCTTTATTTGTATGTGTGCATACTATAGATACTTCATAGAAAATATCTCACAAATAGCGGGACCATTACATGGCTTAACAAAGAAGAACGTTCAGTATTCATAGATTTCAAAAGAGAAAAATGATTTTGAGAAGCTCAAAGAGAAGCTTACCTCTCAACCTTTACTTACACTCTCGGATCTCTCAAAACCGTTGTCGTGCAGCTCCGCTCCCATGCTAAGAAATATGCCAAGAAGATGCACATTAAGCTTATTGGAAGCCTACTTGATTAATGGTCAGTGAGCAAGGCTTGTTAACAGGCCAAGTTTAATTATTAATGTATGCTAGATGCGGCTTAAAAGGGCCAACTGATGCCTTAATGATGCTAAAAAGGCCTATGCTTGAAGTTAGCATAAATGGGAGTTTATGATCTAGAATTGTAGTGCTTAAAGTGCTCCATCGGCCTGTCGTTACAGCTCGTCAATTGGAGCTACTGTGAAGAAGTTATGGCAGTTTAAAGTTCAAGTCAAATGCAGATCCGTACTGGATTGGGCAATTGCAGCTGAGGTGACAGAGATGAAATGAATGCACGAACCTAAAGTGCTCACTTTGTGGAGCGCATCGGTCTTTTCAGATCAGTGATCGGAGTTTCGATCGCCAAGATATTGGCCGTTAAAGATTCAGCGGGGGCCGGTTCCGTAGTAGTCCGGTCAGCTCGGTGGTGTCTCATGAACTCGGAGTTTTTGTCTTTCATCCAGGCTTTGGAACGCGGGAGCTGTAATAACTTGAGGAGTCTCATGTCCGGGATTCCATTTCATGCAGTGCTTGGCCGACAATAGTCATGATTGGCAATACCCGGCTAGCAGGAACAAAACTCTGACACTTTTTATCGAATTTGATGGGAAGGCCTTACTTCAAATGCAATCACTCATGCTAGCATCTAACAGGCTTGTGGCACTATTCAAGACCATTTATGGGCACAAAAATTCACGGTGATATTACTAGTCAGGGGATGTTGGAAATGATGTTATGCAAGGCATTGCCTTGGCCGATATGTATGCCAAATGTGATTCCCTTACAAAGCTTGAGGCCAAAGGTGGTCTTACAAGGCTTAAGGCCGCCCACTAGGGCCGCCCAAGGCAAATGATAGTGGCCACCCATATTAAAAGATCCATTCAATGGCCGCCCAAAATGGGTTAAGTGAATGTGAAGAGAAAAAAAAAGAGAACGGGAGGAAAGCGTGCAGGCAGCGGGGAGAGGGCGCAAAGAAAGCAAAGAGGAGCTCGCGATGGGCTGTTATGAGCGCGCCGATGAAACGAAAACTGGGCAGCAGTCCATGGCGACCAAATTGGGAGCTGTTCCCGTCGATTTCCATGCTGGTCGAACCTTGGCCCCGCCACATCATCAGCCTCGTTCCCACAACGACAGCGTCGTGCATTGGGAGAGGGCTATTAATAAAAGGAGAGTTTTTTTTGTTGAACGGGGGCAAGGAGGAAGGCGAGGAGTGCTCGCAGCAAAAGAGGAAAGAGCTCCCTCTCTCTCGCTCTCATCCTCGGAGCAAGCAAAGCTTGCTCTCTCTCTCTCTCTCTCTCTCTCTCTCTCTCTCTCTCTCTCTCTCTCTCTCTCTCTCTGTCCCTCTCTCGACCCTTGAGACCGCTTGAGAGGGCACGAGGAATTGAGGAGGAGCAACGGAAGAACAAAGGGAGATTTTTCCTCTCGTTCTCGACAAGGTAAAGACGCGAGCTTGGAGGAGCTCCCTCTCTCTCGATCTCATCCTCGGAGCAAGCAAATCTTGTTCTCTCTCTCTCTCTCTCTCTCTCTCTCTCTCTCTCTCTCTCTCGATCGACCCTTGAGACCGCTTGAGAGGGCACTAGGCATTGAGGAGGAGCAACAGAAGAACAAAGGGAGATTTTTCCTCTCGTTCTCTACAAGGTAAAGACGCGATCTTGGAGGAGAAAGGGGAAAAGAGGTTCTATGTCTCTCTCGGCTTGCACAAGGAGAGTTCTCTCTCTCTCTCTCCCTCTCTCTCTCTCTCTCGCTTGAGTTTGAAAAGCAAAACAAAGGGAGACTTTCTCTCTCACACTCGGCCTTGGTAAGCAAGAAAGCAGTAGGAAGTGTTTCTGTGTTGACGAGCATAAGTGTTGGACAGGTACGCCACGACGGACGTCAGCACAGGGAGAACTCACCTAGCAAGTAATGTCAGCTAAGGACGAAGCTCGACCCGCAGGCGCGTGGAAGCAAGCATAAGGTGTCAACCTACACTCGATCGACTCCTAACTAATCATTAGGAAAAATATGAACCCTCGAGGGGCCCTTTGTGATTAAGGTTAATTAGAGGCCAGCCAATGAGAAGAGGGTGGTGGACACACTCTATGCCCTCAAAAATGTAGGGGGACAAAGTAGTCTTACACTTTTTAAATGGGCTCTTACTTAGTGAGAAGGTGGGGTGGGGGGGGGGGGGGGGCGGTGGGCCATATGGAGCCTCCAACTTCCCTCCTTTTTGATCCGGTTTTGAAAAAATCCCAAAAATTTGAAATTTTTCAAAAATTTCAAAACTCAAATTTCATCTTCTGAAAACCCCCCTAAAACTATTTTATGGTCAAAAAATCATTTTTTGATCTCAAAAAGTTAAAACGTGCATCCAAAAACCCTAAAATTTAAATTTTTTAAAAAACTTAAAAAAAATCTTTTTTTGCTATCCAGAGCTCCCCCAAAATTAGTTATTAGGCAAAAAGGGATTTTCTCTCTCTAGAACCCCTTTTCCAACCCCTCCTTGGTTGCAACCATCACACTCATCCTCTACTCCAACACTCTCTCTCTTTACACCATCTCCATTGCTGCAGCAAGGAAGCTCCTCTCTCCTCCCCTACCACCTTCCATTGCCACACCAAGCAAGGCTTATCCACCTTCTCCTCCCAGTGCCACACCAAGCAAGGGTTGTCCACCTTCTCCTCCCATTGCCACAAGGGTTGACCATTTTCTCATATCACTTTATCACACCTACATTGTAGCAACAAGCAAGGTTCTTCTCCTCCTCCTAGTTTGCTTTGCTCAACCATGGCCAACTCTACTTCGCAAAGGCGACCAAAGGATGAGGTCACAGCACTTGCATGCCACAACACTAGAGGTGTAGATGATGAGTGGGTGCCACAAGAGTTCACCAAAGGTGCTTGGGTATACATGCAACCATCTGCTGTTGGCCCTCATCGTGTGCGGAATCGTGCAAACTTGGATCTTCATTGGAAAGGAAAGCTCCTTGGCTTCAAGAACCGCAAAGACAAGGGGACCATAGCCATTGTGCAACATGTTTTCTCAATGTCAACCATGCACTTGCAACAACCACCTCGATTTCCAACACATTGTAAGTACATGTTTTGAGAATACAAACCTAGGTGTGAAATCACAGTGTAATGTTATTATGGATTCATACTTAACATTTGTCATGCATTTATAGTCATATTTCCATCCACGTTGGTGGAGGAGCAGCCACTACATAGTCTCTCCGGCACATTCAATGCTATACATGTGGATATTGGAGCAATAATGTTCCCGCATCTTTGCCCAACCAAACTGGTTCAAAGAAGGATTTTCTTCTATTCTCACTCCTATATTGTCCCTACTTCTACACAAGCATTTGGAACGCTTGAACCCATCAAAGCAACTTCCTTATTAAGTATGGAGTGTCCGGTCCCAGATTTGTGGTCGGTAGCATCTTTCAAGCAAAAGATGATAATGGATGTCCAAAACTCTTTGAAATACTCTAAAGCTTCTAGGTCTGTGGGCTTGAGCTGGTGTTTAAGACCATATTAGGTATTTTGGTAAAAATCTCACATTATGGGAATCTCCAAATCGACCGAATTCATGTAATTTGGGAATTTTCCACTTAAAGTGGGAAAAATTGAGGTGTGTGGCTAGTAAATAAAGTGAAAATCTCATAGGATTGTGGTGTTGATAAACACCAAAAGTCAAGAGGATGTACAACACATGGATTTGAATAATAACTATAAATTACATAAAACAAAGGAAGATACAAAAAAGATTTTGTTTACAAATTGACTAGTATAGTCACAATAGAAGCTCCACATAATTCTACTCCACATTTGATACCATATCTGAACTTTGATCCAAGTGTGGCTGATGTGCACGAGTGAGGCCTTCTTTGGCTTTTAGAGCATGTCTTTCTGGAATCTTTATTCTAGAAAATGGTCCTTCTTTTTTGGGTCTCCAGGACCAAACAATTGCATCTATAGTTTCCCACACTTGTGGGTCCTTATAGTTGACAGCCCAATAACCCTTCCAACAATTACTGTAAGCTTGAGTATCTGTCATCCCACTTTTTCTCGCGCAAGGTGCCCAATATTGAATCAAGAGTTTTCTGTAGTTTGGTGATGTAGGCTCATTATCAATGTCAGATAAAGCCATTGCAAGCCACACTGGATAGATTTCTGTGTCACTCGGAACAAGCATAAGAAAGTCACCTTGGTGCACATCAGACATAGGGTCAAACTCTTCCCTTGGCCTATCTCGTTGAGGCCCACAAAAATGATCGTTCAACTCTTCAAGGCCTAGGAATCTTTCTGCTCCTTGTTGCAAATTCATTGTAGTGCTTTGTAGGTGAGAATATTCTTGAGTTTTTGGCCAAAACATTTCATACAAGACTCCCTCTGATATGATTGCTTTTCCAATCTCTTCAATTACCTTACTCCAATAATCTATCACGGGTCTATAATATCGCAGAATACTTGAACCATTCCCTAAATTTTTCCAAAATTTTATATAGTTCTTTAGCCCCAAAATGACTTCTTCATGGGCCTTGACATACTCCGCCATTTGTACTAGAGGTGGATCTCCATGTGGTAACATTGGCTTGCCTTCTGTGTCTGTTTTCCAAAGGCGAATACTTCCACTCCAACTTGATACACCTACATGTGCCTTATATTGCATCATTGGTGTCTCATCCTGCATAAAGAACCTGAACTGAAGCGGTTTGGAATGTCCAACAAGTATGTCTTGTCCATCACAAAGATAGCCATCACAATATTGCTTGAAATCGGGGATCTTTGTGAGAAAAAATGGAGCTGGAGATGAAGATGAGCTGTTTCGTAATGTATCCATCAAATGTGGCAAAGTATAGGTTTGTGTAACTCTCAACTTCTCTGAAAACCTACTAAACATGGCGTCTATGTCCTCATGTGTATGCCCAACCATTAAAAATCCCAGCTGGATGGTTTTGAAAACACTCCTTGCAACAAGCATTGACAAATAGGCAAATAAGTATCGATTTTTGTTTTCCCCTGCACAATTATCCAATTGTAGCAACAAGTTCTCTGGCAATCTGCGAAATGTTGACCCCAATTCCTCTTCTGCAATTTCTGACGACTGCACAATGGGCTCTTTTCCATCACTCAAGTTATGGTAGTCCAAAGCATCCCTTGAGTTCAAAGCATGTAGTAGTGAAATATTGCTCCTTGGAAGTCCATTTGTTACTAGATCACCAAGAGGATGCTTATCTATCCTCTCGAGGTTATGTAAACAATTAGCAATTGAGCCAATTGTAAGATTTGGATCAGCTGGCCACAAACCATTCAAGACAAAGTGTCCGTAATGACCTTCTCCATGTCCATGAGTGATCATGCCAATCAATGCCACCTGCAGATTATATCCTGAATTCACACCCTTGGGAACAATGCGTAATCTAGGAATGGCAGTCTTCTTTTGATCCATCTTATCATGGATTATGCATACATATTTGTGTGGTTGAGTTTTTGAATACGTGCGCCATGCATAATATAGGCTTCTGCAACTCTTTTGTTGTGCCATGTGAACTTCTCTCTCCCTCAAGAGAAGAGCTCTCTCTTCAAGAGAAGGTTTAGCTTCTAACCTTGCCTTGATTGAGCTACAAATATTGCACTTAGAGAACTCACTCGTCTTTGTTAAAGTGACATGTGGGTACTCTTTGTTCCAAATTCTACCAAAAGAAGATTGGGATAGCTTCTTCTCATAGCCCATTTGGTCAAGTGTCGTGTTGATTTCACATAAAATATCCACTTGTTTGTATGTTGATGGAATCACCAATTGAGTCTCTCTTGAGCCATCTAGCAGTGTTCTACTTCTATGTGGCATCTTCTCAGAGTTGTTTTCCACAAACTCATTTAGTAGTGCTCTTGCTAAACTAGTATGTTGAAGTCCCCTTCTCAATGTACATGTGTTCCCATGTACATATTGGCGCACACCATTTTCAAAGTTCTCCTTGTATCGATAAAATGATGTCTTTGGTATTCCATGTAGCTCATACCATGCTCTACAACAAACAATAGAGCCATTTAGCTTGAATTGGTATCGTGACTTCTCATCTTTCTGATAACATATAGAAAGAACATCATAAACATAATTAGTGCGTGATTTTTGAGACTCTCCCCAAAATTGTTGTCGTAACCTTGTCACCATATCACGATCTGCAAATTGGCAGCATTTTTGTGCACAACAATCAATGCATGATACCCTTTGAATTGATTTGTTTGAAATGTAAAAAGTCGAAGCTGGTGCTGCTTTTGATTTTTGAGTCCTGTTCATGAAAGTGTATCGTCTCTTCCTTGACAACTGGACAACATTACTCCCATCAAGTTTTTTTCCAACATTGCCATCGTTGGATACATCCTCATATGTAGCATGCATGCCATCAACAGGAACAAAGCGTTGTAATGGGCTCCCATTCAACATTGTTGTCTGCTTGATGGGCCACTTTAGCAAAGTGATGCTACCCACTTCAACCACATCATCAATGCTTGCATTTTCTCTTTCAATACCCACACCCACACAATCAGGACCAAGTTCCTGAAAGTTGACATAATCATGTGGAAATACATATAAGATGGTCCCTTCATTCATGGTTTGCATCATTGTGTCATCTTTTAAAAGGACCCTCAGATTTCTCCAAGACTCTCGAATCATTGCTTCAAATTCTGGGCTTGTCATAGGTATTGCATCTGTAACTAGAGGATCAGAATGATCATGTTCTTCATCACCATTGTAGCTTTCGTGTGGATCAATTAAGTTCCCATTTAATACAAAAGATTGCAAAAGAAGCTTTGACCATCGAACAGCACTCCATAATGAGCCTTGGAGAGATGAAGTATCCATTGTAGGAAAAGGTAGGACCACATCCTTCAAGCATTCCTCCACTAGTATGGAGACATTTCCCAGCCCTATCTTTGTACCACCACAAGTGGAATCTGGATCTGTTCTACACACACAACCAATACCAACGATTTCATTGTCAAGTATCATATGTACTTTCTCCCCAGATTCGAAGTCCATCCTGTAAGTAAAAAGATTACATTGTTAAATCCATAGTTATAGAAAAATACTCTTCAAACAAAAAATCATGCTACAACATGAAAAAGGTTTGCATAGGTTGGACAAGTGGTGAACCTTGAGACCAAATCCTCCTTGCTATATTAATGGAAGCAAGGTTGGACAAGTGGTGGACCTTGAAACCAAAGCCTCTTTGCTATATGAGAGCATAGGTTGGACAAGTGGTGGACCTAGTTGTAATACCCACTGCCACCTATCAACTACTATAGGACTATGCTTTCCAATGTCCAAGTATCCCTTGAGTCTTTCAAGGTTGAACACGTGGTGGACCTTGAAACAAAAATCCCCTTTCTATATCAGAGCATAGCTTGGACAAGTGGTGGACCTAGTTATAATGCCCAATATCCAACGTGAAATACCTTAGGACTTTGCTACCTTGCTTGCCAATGTTTACGTAGCCCCTCATTTCTTTAATGGAAGTAAGGTTGGACAAGTGGTGGACCTTGAAACCAAAGCCTCTTTGCTATATAAGAGCATAGGTTGGACCTAGTTTTAATACCCACTGCCACCTATCAACTACTATAGGACTATGCTTTCCAATGTCCAAGTATCCCTTGAGTCTTTCAAGGTTGAACACGTGGTGGACCTTGAAACGAAAATCCCCTTTCTATATTAGAAAGGTTGAACACATGGTGGACCTTGAAACGAAAATCCCCTTTCTTTATCAGAGCATAGCTTGGACAAGTGGTGGACCTAGTTATAATGCCCAATATCCAAGGTGAAACACCTTAGGACCTTGCTACCTTGCTTTCCAATGTTTACGTAGCCCCTCATTTCTTTAATGGAAGCAAGGTTGGACAAGTGGTGGACCTTGAAAGCAAAGCCTCTTTGCTATATGAGAGCATAGGTTGGACCTAGTTGTAATACCCACTGCCACCTATCAACTACTATAGGACTATGCTTTCCAATGTCCAAGTATCCCTTGAGTCTTGCAAGGTTGAACACGTGGTGGACCTTGAAACCAAAATCCCCTTTCTATATCAGAGCATAGCTTGGACAAGTGGTGGACCTAGTTATAAAGCCCCTCCTTTCTTTAATGGAAGAAAGGTTGGAAAAGTGGTGAATCTTGAAACCCAAACCCTTTGGCTATATATAGAGGATATCTTGGACAAGTGGTGGGCTTAGTTGTAGTATCCAATGTCCAAGGTCCAAGGTGAACTATGTAAAGACCTTACTTCCAAAAACAGAGTCGTACAAGTGGTTCTCCTTGAAACCAAAACCTCCTTAGTGTATTAGAACATAGCTTGGAGAAGTGGTGGACTTAGTTGTAATGGTGAATGTCCAAAGCAAACTATTATAGGACCTTGCTTCCCAAATCAAGTTTGGACAAGTGGTGGATCTTGAAACCAAAACCCCCTTACTCTATTAGAGCATAGCTTAGATAAGTGGTGGACCTAGCTGCCATGGAAAATGTTCAATCTGAACTGCTGTAAGACCTTGCTATTAAATGTCTAAGTAGAGCTAGCTTCTTTAATGGAATCAAGGTTGGGAAAGTGGTGCATCTTGAAACCAAAAGCCCTTTATTGTATTAGAGCATAGCTTGAACAAGTGAGGGACCTAGTTTTAATGTGTGATGTCCAAAGAAAAGTATTACAAGACCTTGATTTCCAATATTTGAATTGGTTAAGTGGTTAAAACTAAGTATAAAACTTTGACCATTTTCTTCTCGAATTGCCAAAAAGCTAGTTTTAGCCACCCCTAAATGAAAATGGTTTAGGGTGGCCTTAAACAATGTTTTTTCAAAGACTTGAACAAAAGGGTTGCCGAAGAGTAATGACAATTTATTGTGGCTTGAAGTGCCTGAGTATGTGAAAACAAGCCTAGGTTTTCCACAAGGCAAAAGGTGACATAATAAGAACATTGGAAAGTTAGGATTGACCATGTGGCCTAAACTTTGGCAAGTGAAGTGGTGGCCAAGTTTTGTGGCACAGTGTGCACTTGGTCCTATATGTGTTGACCACTTGGCTAAATCTAGGACCATAAGGCCAAACCTTTGGCACCTTAAATATAGTATGGGACATAATCTAGAACTTCTATAGTAAATTAGTAGTATAGCTAATATGTTAATATTTGTATTATATTTAAGTATATGCTAATATAATTTATGTTCAAAATTTCACTAATGAAGAATGTTCCCATTTAGCACTCCAGATGCGGGGTCTTAGGGCAATGCCACAATGGGGTGACAACGCAGTGCTTCCACGTGAGGTTTGGGGTTAGCGCTCTTGATGGGGATGTGGAATATAGCGCTCTCGATGGCGGGGCTTGGGAGGTTGATTTTGGGATATTGTTCTGGGCGGGGTCCTGCGGCAGCGCCCCAGGCGGGGTCCGGGGCAGCGCCCCGGGCGGGGTCAAGGGGCGGGGTCGAGGGGCAGCGCCCCGCGGGGCTAGGGGCAGCGCCCAAAGATTTTTTTTTTAAAAAGTGAATTCCTAGTATAGAGTTACGCATGTTTTTCATATTTTCAACCATGATTTTTTTAATTTTGGCCGTGTGAATTGGTTAATTTTTTATATTGCTTTTGTTTTTTTTAATCCTATGATAAAACATGGACTTGTAGCATACGTGGCATTCTAATAAACACTATCAAGATTAGGCACACAGAGAGCGCACGAGAAACGCACACAGAGAAAGCAGGCGAGCAGCAAACACACAGAAAGCGCACACGGATCGTACACAGTTGGAGTATACGCGCGCGTAGAGGAGCAAGCTCGGCATCGTACACAACACACAGGTGGAGTGCACAGGATTGAAAGTTCGCGCACAAGATAAAGAAACAGCAGCGTACACAACGCTTTCCAGAAGGGCAGGATCTGGCAGTCTTCTCAGGAGACATTGCACACCTCACAAATAGAGAAAAAACAGGTATTTCTCTCTCTCTCACTCTCTATCTTTCTCCATATAGAGAAGATGGTTCTCTGTAACTCTTCTTGCACACACACTCTCTTGTCAAAAGACAGAGATACATAGTTTAAAAGTATCCCCGCACACATACACATATTCCCACACATCGTCTTCCTCTCTTCCACATACATAACCACAGTGAAATCTGTTATCTTGCTGTCTCTCTCTTGAAAATACATGCACATATTCCCACACATCGTCTTCCTCACTTCCACATACATAACCACAATGAAATCTGTTATCTTGTTGTCTCTCTCTTGAAAATACGTGCACATATTCCCATACATCGTCTTCCTCTCTTCCACATACATAAACACAGTGAAATCTGTTATCTTTCTCTCTCCTCTCTCTAAAAAACAGGTATTTATCTCTCTCTCTCTCTCTCTATCTATCTATCTCTGTATCTTGCTATCTCTCTCTTGAAAATACATGCTCATGTATGTGTGCGTTTGTGTTATCTATGTGTATGTATGTATATTTGTGTTATTTCATTGTAATACTCATACATAATGCAGATACACAATTACACTTAATTACGATATGCACACATAGTATATATACATACATAAATATCACAAATAACTAACACATTGTAATACTAGTAAAATTGAATGGAAGACTTACTTGCGTGATCTGTTAAAGTCGATTCTTGTAGCGAGTTCTAGATGTATGCTGAGCTGATTTTCCTCTAATCCATTTGTAGATATGATTGTAACTTCTGTTTCTCAAAAATAGTAGTGTTGCTTAGTGATACACCTAATGGACATAAATGGTTTAAACTAGGACATGTAGACCAAAAATACGTGTATTTCTTTGGATGAATATATACACTTTTTGGTGACCCTTACCACAAGTGGTGGACCTTGAGACCAGTGGACTATAAGGACCTCCAAACAATACCTTGTACACTCAATCCTTCTTGGCATCTAGGTTGGACAAGTGGTGGACCTTGTTCAAATTCTCTAACCACTCTCTCTAACATGGTGACATAATTTAGGTGTGATAAATTCATATCTATGCAAACTAATATCAGTTTAGGCTTGTTAATTTGAATTTGTTTGAATTTATGTACAATATAATGATTTGAGGTTTGCATATTTGAATTTAGGTGGTATAATGATATCTTTTTGTGGTAAACTTGAATTTAAAATCAATTTCGCGTGGAATATTTTAAATTTAAGTAGTAAAATTTAAATTTTTATAAAAAAGTTTGAACTTTTAAAATTTGGGCGGGATAGTTTAAAATTTAGGCGGGATATTTAAGATTTGGGAGGGATATTTTAAATTTAAGCGGGAAGGTTTTGAATTTATAGCGAGATCTCCCTTACATAAGAGAGTATAGGTTGGACAAGTGGTGGACCTTCAAGCTAGAGCATCCATGCTACTGGACATGATAGGTAGGGAATCTAGTTGAATATTGTATGTATAATATATATGTAATAGATCTAGCTTGGACAAGTGGTGGACCTTGGAACAAAACCCGATGTAAAACATATCATGCACATTCCAAGTGGTAAAAAAAAATATCATTTAGAATATAGCCTTATAGGTTGGACAAGTGGTGGACCTTAACATCCAGATATTCTTCATATAATGACATAGAGTGGAAAACTGGTGAATCTTGAGACCAAACCATGCTACTAGCGATAATAGCTTGGACAAGTGGTGGACCTTGAAAGTAAACCCCCCATCTACGAAATATCGTGGGTTTAAGGTATTTCGATGGAGCCTAGCATCTTGGAGACATCGTGCATCTTGCTTCTCTTCATGTTTCAATGGAGCCTATCTTGGACAAATGGTGGAGCATCCTTCTCTCCATGTTTCAATGGACCCTAGCTTGGACAAGTGGTGGACCTTTGCTTCTCTCTATTATTCAATAGAGTTAGCTTGGACAAGTGGTGGACCTTGGAACCAAACCCCCATTTAAAACCTATCATGGTCACTCCAAGTGGTGAGAAAGAATAACCTTTAAGATATAGCCTTATAGGTTGGACAAGTGGTGGACCTTAACACCCTAATATTCTTAATATAATGACATAGAGTGAAAAAGTGGTGAATCTTGAGACAAAACCACTCATGCTACTAGCACTAATAGCTTGGACAAGTGGTGGACCTTGAACATAAACCCCCCATGTTTCAATAGAGATAGCTTCGACAAATGGTGGAGCATCCTTCTCTCCATGTTTCAATGGAGCCTAGCTTAGACAAGTAGTGGACCTTTGCTTCTCTCTATGATTCAATAGAGTTAGCTTGGACAAGTGGTGGACCTTGGAACCAAAGCCCCATGTAAAACCTATCATGGTCACTCCAAGTGGTAATAAAGAATAACCTTTAAGATGTAGCCTTATAGGTTGGACAAGTGGTAGACCTTAACACGCGCATATTCTTAATATAATGATATAGAGTGGAAAAATGGTGAATCTTGAGACCAAACCACTCAAGCTACTAGCAATAATCGCTTGGACAAGTGGTGGACCTTGAATGTACACCCCTCATCTACGACATATCGTGGGTTTACTGCTTTTCAATGGAGCCTAGCATCTTGGAGACATGGTGCACCTTGCTTCTCCTCATGTTTCAATGGAGCCTACCTTGGACAAATGGTGGAGTATCCTTCTCTCCATGTTTCAATGGACCCTAGCTTAGACAAGGGGTGGACCTTTGCTTCTCTCTATGTTTCATTAGAGTTAGCTTGGACAAGTGGTGGACCTTGGAACCAAACCCCCATGTAAAACCTATCATGGTCACTCCAAGTAGTAAGAAAGAATAACCTTTAAGATGTAGCCTTATAGGTTGGACAAGTGGTGGACCTTAACACCCTAATATTCTTAATAAAAGTGGTGAATCTTGAGACCAAACCACTCAGGCTACTAGCAATAATAGCCTGGACAAGTGGTGGACCTTGAATGTAAACCCCTCATCTACGAAATATCGTGGGTTTAATGTATTTCGATGGAGCCTAGCATCTTGGAGACATGGTGCAGCTTGCTTCTCGTCATGTTTCAATGGAGCCTATCTTGGACAAATGGTGGAGCATCCTTCTCTCCATGTTTCAATGGACCCTAGCTTGGACAAGTGGTGGACCTTTGTTTCTCTCTATGTTTCAATAGAGTTAGCTTGGACAAGTGGTGGACCTTGGAAGCAAACCTCCATGTAAAACCTATCATGGTCACTCCAAGTGGTAATAAAGAATAACCTTTAAGATGTAGCCTTATAGGTTGGACAAGTGGTGGACCATAACACGTGCATGTTCTTAATATAATGACATAGAGTGGAAAAGTGGTGAATCTTGAGACCAAACCACTCAGGCTACTAGCAATAATAGCTTGGACAAGTGGTGGACCTTGAATGTACACCCCTCATCTACGACATATCGTGGGTTTAATGTTTTTCGATGGGGCCTAGCATCTTGGAGACATGGTGCACCTTGCTTTTCCTCATGTTTCAATGGAGCCTACCTTGGACAAATGGTAGAGCATCCTTCTCTCCATGTTTCAATGGACCCTAGCTTAGACAAGGGGTGGACCTTTGCTTCTCTCTATGTTTCAATAGAGTTAGCTTGGACAAGTGGTGGACCTTGGAACCAAACCCCCATGTAAAACCTATCATGGTCACTCCAAGTAGTAAGAAAGAATAACCTTTAAGATGTAGCCTTATAGGTTGGACAAGTGGTGGACCTTAACACCTACATATTCTTAATAAAAGTGGTGAATCTTGAGACCAAACCACTGAGGCTACTAGCAATAATAGCTTGGACAAGTGGTGGACCTTGAATGTAAACCCCTCATCTACGAAATATCATGGGTTTAATGTATTTTGATGGAGCCTATTATCTTGGAGACATGGTGCAGCTTGCTTCTCGTCATGTTTCAATGGAGCCTATCTTGGACAAATGGTGGAGCATCCTTCTCTCCATGGTTCAATGGACCCTAGCTTGGACAAGTGGTGGACCTTTGTTTCTCTCTATGTTTCAATAGAGTTAGCTTGGACAAGTGGTGGACCTTGGAACCAAACCCCCGTGTAAAACCTATCATGGTCACTCCAAGTGGTAATAAAGAATAACCTTTAAGATGTAGCCTTATAGGTTGGACAAGTGGTGGACCTTAACACGCGCATATTCTTAATATAATGACATAGAGTGGAAAAGTGGTGAATCTTGAGACCAAACCACTCAGGCTACTAGCAATAATAGCTTGGACAAGTGTTGGACCTTGAATGTAAACCCCTCATCTACGACATATCGTGGGTTTAATGTTTTTCGATGGAGCCTAGCATCTTGGAGACATGGTGCACCTTGATTCTCCTCATGTTTCAATGGAGCCTACCTTGGACAAATGGTGGAGCATCCTTCTCTCCATGTTTCAATGGACCCTAGCTTAGACAAGGGGTGGACCTTTGCTTCTCTCTATGTTTCAATAGAGTTAGCTTGGACAAGTGGTGGACCTTGGAACCAAACCCCCATGTAAAACCTATCATGGTCACTCCAAGTAGTAAGAAAGAATAACCTTTAAGATGTAGCCTTGTAGGTGGGACAAGTGGTGGACCTTAACACCCACATATTCTTAATAAAAGTGGTGAATCTTGAGACCAAACCACTCAGGCTACTAGCAATAATAGCTAGGGATAACCATTAAGATATAGTCTTTCAAGGGGTGAGAAAGAATAACCATTAACATATAGTCTTATAGGTTGGACAAGTGGTGGACCTTAACACCCAAATATTCTTAATATAATGACAGAGAGTGGAAAAGTGGTGAATCTTGAGAGCAAACCACTCATGCTACTAGCGATAATAGGTTGGACAAATTGTTGATCTTGAATGTAAACTCCCCATGTACAAAATAACGTGGGTTTAAGGTATTTCGATGGAGGCTAGCATCTTGGAGATATGGTGCAGCTTGCTTCTCTTCATGTTTCAATAGAGTCTATCTTGGACAAATGGTGGAGCATCCTTCTCTCCATGTTTCAATAGACCCTAGCTTAGACAAGTGGTGGACCTTTGCTTCTCTCTATGTTTCAATAGAGTTAGCTTGGACAAGTGGTGGACCTTGGAACCAAACCCCCATGTAAAACCTTTCATGGTCACTCCAAGTGGTCAGAAAGAATAACCATTAAGATATAGTCTTATAGGTTGGACAAGTGGTGGACCTTAATACCCAAATATTCTTAATATAATGACACAGAGTGAAAAAGTGGTGAATCTTGAGACCAAACCCCTCATGCTACTAGCGTTAATAGGTTGGACAACTGGTGGACCTTGAATGTAAACCTTCCATGTTTCAATAGAGTTAGCTTTGACAAATGGTGGAGCATCCTTCTCTCCATGTTTCAATGGAGCCTAGCTTGGACAAGTGGTGGACCTTTTGCTTCTCTCTATGAGAAGAATAAAGTTAGCTTGGATAAGGGGTGGACCTTGGAACCAAACCCCTATGTAAAAAATATCATGGACATTTCAAGTGGTGAGAAAGAATACCCTTTAAGATATACCCTTATAGGTTGGATAAGTGGTCGACCTTAACACCCAGATCTTCTTAACGTAATGACATAGAGTGGAAAAGTGGTGAATCCTGAGACCAAACCACTCATGCTACTAGGGATAATAGCTTGGAAAAGTGACTGGCCTTGACGTTAAACCCCACATGTAAACAATATCGTGGGTTTAAGGTATTTCAATGGATCCTAGAATCTTGGAGACATGGTGCAAATTGCTTCTTTTCATGTTTCAATAAAGCCTATCTTCCACCAATGGGGGATCATCCTTCTCTAAATGTCTTAGTGGAGCCTAGCTTGGACAAGTGGTGGACCTTTGCTTCTCTCTATGTTTCCATAGAGTTAGCTTGGACAAGTGGTGGACCTTGAAACCAAACCCCCATGTAAAACATATCATGGTCATTCCAAGTGGTGAGAAATAATACCCTTTAAGATCTAGCCTTATAGGTTGGACAAGTGGTCGACCTTAAAACCTAGATCTTCATAATATAACGACATAGAGTGGAAAAGTGGTAAATCTTGAGACCAAACCACTCATGCTACTAAGAATAATAGGTTGGACAAGTGGTGGACCTTGAATGTAAACCCCCCATGTACGAAATATCATGGGTTTAAGGTATTTCAATGGAGCCTAGCATCTTGGAGACATGGTGCAGATTGCTTCCCTTCATGTTTCAATGGAGCCTATCTTGGACAAATGGTGGAACATCCTTCTCTCCATGTTTCAATGGAGCCTAGCTTGGACAAGTGGTGGACCTTTGCTTCTCTCTATGTTTCAATAGAGTTAGCTTGGACAAGTGGTGGGCCTTGGAACCAAACTCCCATGTAAAACCTATCTTGGTAACTCCAAGTGGTGAGAAAGAATAAAGTTTAAGATATAGCCTTATAGGTTGGACAAGTGGTGGACCTTAGCACCCAGATATTCTTAATAGAATGACATAGAGTGGAAAAATGGTGAATCTTGAGACCAAACCACTCATGCTACTAGAGATAATAGGTTGGACAAGTGGTGGACCTTCAATGTAAACCCCCCATGTTCAAAATATCATGGATTTGAGGTATTTCAATGGAGCCTAGCATCTTGGAGACATGGTGTAGCTTGCTTCTCTTCATGTTTCAATGGAGCGTATCTTGGACAAATGGTGGAGCATCCTTCTCTCCATGTTTCAATGGACCCTAGCTTGGACAAGTGGTGGACCTTTGATTCTCTCTATGTTTCAATAGAGTTAGCTTGGAGAAGTGGTGGACCTTGAAACAAAACCCCCATGTAAAACCTATGCTGGTCACTCCAAGTGGTGAGAAAGAACAACCCTTAAGATATAGCCTTATAGTTGGACAAGTGGTGGACCTTAACACCCAAATATTCTTAATATAATGACATAGAGTGAAAAAGTGGTGAATCTTGAGACCAAACCACTCATGCTACTAGCGTTAATAGGTTGGACAAGTGGTGGACCTTGAATGTAAACCCCCCATGTTTCAATAGAGTTAGCTTCGACAAATGGTAGAGGATCCTTCTCTCCATGTTTCAATGGAGCCTAGCTTGGACAAGTGGTGGACCTTTGTTTCTCTCTATGTTTCAATAGAGTTAGCTTGGACAAGTGGTGGACCTTGGAGCCAAACCCCCATGTAAAACATATCATGGACATTTCAAGTGGTGAGAAAGAATACCCTTTAAGATATACCCTTATAGGTTGGACAAGTGGTCGACCTTAACACCCAGATCTTCTTAACGTAATGACATAGAGTGGAAAAGTGGTGAATCTTGAGACCAAACCACTCATGCTACTAGAGATAATAGGTTGGACAAGTGGTGGACCTTGAATGTAAACTCCCCATGTACAAAATATCATGGGTTTAAGGTATTTCAATGGATCTTAGCATCTTGGAGACATGGTGCAGCTTGCTTCTCTTCATGTTTCAATGGAGCCTATCTTGGAAAAATGGTGGAGCATCCTTCTCTCCATGTTTCAATGGACCCTAGCTTAGACAAGTGGTGGACCTTTGCTTCTCTCTATGTTTCAATAGAGTTAGCTTGGACAAGTGGTGGAACTTGGAACCAAACCCCCATGTAAAACCTATCATGGTCATTCCAAGTGGTGAGAAAGAATACCCTTTAAGATATAGCCTTATAGGTTGGACAAGTGGTGGACCTTAACACCCAGATCTTCTTAATATAATGACATAGAGTGGAAAAGTGGTGAATCTTGACATCAAACCACTCATGCTACTAGTGATAATAGGTTGGACAAGTGGTGGACCTTGAATGTAAACCCCCCGTGTACGAAATATCATGGGTTTAAGATATTTCAATGGAGCCTAGCATTTTGGAGACATGGTGCAGCTTGTTTCTCTTCATGTTTCAATCAAACGTGGCTTGGACAAATGGTGGAGCATCCTTCTCTCCATGTTTCAATGGAGCCTAGCTTGGACAAGTGGTGGACCTTTGATTCTCTCTATGTTTCAATAGAGTTAGCTTGGACAAGTGGTGGACCTTGGAACCATACCCCTATGTAAAACCCATCATGTGCATTCCAAGTGGTGGTAAATAATACCATTTAAGATATTGCCTTATAGGTTGGACAAGTGGTGGACCTTAACACCCAGATCTTCTTAATATAATGACATAGAGTGGAAAAGTGGTGAATCTTGAGACCAAACCACTCATGCTACTAGGGATAATAGGTTGGACAAGTGGTGGACCTTGAATTTAAACCCCACATATACAAAATATCATGGGTTTAAGGTATTTCAATGGAGCCTAGCATCTCAAAGACATGGTGCATCTTGCTTCTCTTCATGTTTCAATGGAGCCTATTTTGGACAAATGGTGGAGCATCCTTCTCTCCATGTTTCAATGGACCCTAGATTGGACAAGTGGTGGACCTTTGCTTCTCTCTATGTTTCAATATAGTTAGCCTATATTAGACAATTAGTAGACCTTGAATCTCTCCATGTTGTCTAGAGCTGAGCTTGGACAAGTGGTGGACCTTACTTCTCCCTTCCCTTAGTTTACTAGCTTAAATGATCACTATGTATACTTGCTTAGATCTAGCTTGAACAAGTGGTGGAACTTGTATTCACACAAACTTAATCCATTACAAAAAAGTATATGTTAAAATAACATTTGGTTTTTTTTGTTTCAGGAAAGATGGCTCCAAAAAAACAGGTTGCAAGGGTTGCTGTCTCAGTTGACTATACTTGCAATGATCTTAGGAAATGGTATTTGGACATACATGGTATAGAGGGTGCACAATTTCATAAGGTGCATCTATTTATTGCCAAAAAGGAGAATGACAGCTTGTTTGAAGATGTTGGACAAGTTGTGGAAGCATCTGTCTCTGTAGTTGATAGTCATCCAGAGGTGGAATGCATTGACATTCTAGTTCCAATGAATCTAGAATTTCAACTATCTCCAGGAGCATATGCATTGGAGCGCATGTCTAGAAACAAAGAAGAGACAATGTTTTCTCGAGGATGGAAGTTTGCAGAATCAAATCCAAATATCACAGCAGATCAACTTCAAAGCTCCATCATTGCCACACTACAACGAAAAAAGGTGAAAGCTTCACGACCACCATCCACAAAGAAGCAAGCAAAAGTGCAGAAAGTAGAAGCTAAGCGAACTAGTTCCATTTTGGATGTAGACAAGGCATCTTTGGCATCCTCATCAACAGAGGGTTCAATGTCAAAGATGAGAATTGTGGATCCAGATGTTTTAGAAGCTGAGGCCATGAAAGGACAAGAAAAAGATACAGGTGGAATGAATAAGTACATAAATTATTTTCCTTTCCAATATAGGGAATTTGATATCCCTATTCAAAATTGTTGGCTTGCTCCTGATCACTATAATGCACGTATTATGGATAAAAAACACGCTGAAAGTGTGTTATTTGGATTTTCACGGAGTACGACCAAGCCTGCAGCATGTGCATATTTGATGCCTGTTCGAAATGCAAAATCAAAGAAGGGGACTCCTTTGGCAGTAGAAGAGGTAGAGGAGCAAAAAATTAAAGATTATCATTATTGGATTCTTGATGGGCAGCATTCAATCTATGCTGCAAAAGTTTTGCTTCACAATGAACAAAACAACAAAGAGATCTTTGAAAGACTGATTAGCGTGTATAAATTTAGAAAGGCTCGCATTGTTGTGAATGCTCCTCCATTTGTTGCAACTGCTATATCTGCCATTGCAAATGAGGAGGCTCAGGCATTGTATGTCAAGCAACCTTACAGCCAAATATTGAGACATTTACGGAGTCAATGGATCTTCTCAGGACGACCACCAAAGGCAGCAAGTGGAATTGCAGAGGGACATGCATCTCGTGCCGGATGGGATGTAAGTTATTTTCTTTGTCTTTTTGATAGTGTTTAATTAACAAATCTTGCTCAATAGTTTAATTATTTCTCTATTTCTTTTTAGGGTTTTCTTCGATTGGCAAGAATGAGTGCAGCAGCAAGTTGGATTGCTAAACAGGCACACATGGTCACGTACTCTGATTTAGTTTATGATTGCTGGATAGAAATCATTGAAAATCTAGAAGAGGAGAATAAGAAACCCCCAACAACTGTATTTAGATACCTTTGTGGCCTTGAGGAATCAGAGGTAAAGACTATTCAAGAAGAGATTAGAGATGAGAAGATTTTACTGTCAAAGAGTGCAAAGGATGGTGATGCAACTGACATGTATGATCGAATCAAGCAGTTGAAGCAAGACAAATTGATTCAAGATGCACTTCTTGAAGGCTTCAACAATTTGAATGAGTCTTCACCATGTAAAGACTGGGAGGAGGTGGTCAAAATGTATAACATCAATGATGTTGTTTATAAAACAATTTTAATGCTATGCGAGGAATGGATCAGATCTAGTTTGACGCGTGGAACAAAGAAAATGGCTTTTCCAGATGGAGCAATAAAATACATGCAATGGGCAATTCACCTTCAAAAGGAGAAAACTGAGCCTAGAGATTTGCCATGGTCAATCTATGTGGTGAGCCTACAAATGGAAGGCAATCTCTACTTGATGCGCCACTTCAATAATAAAGTGCCTATTGGCTTATGTGTTTTAGATATGACAAAAAACGTTGGAGGCAATTTGAAGTGGAGTGAGGAGACATTTAACAATGCTTTGGATGGGATCTTGGCTATTGCTGGAGGGTCAACAGATCCTGGATTTGTCTTTCTTGCATTTGTGGATTTCACTAACTTCACAAAATTGCAATGTGCCTTTCACGCCATGGGAGATAATCTGAGCTACCATTGTTGTGGTGCATTGCATCACTTTCCATCAGCTCCTTGCAAAGGAGCAATTCAATTCCTAACAGTTATTGCCTTCTTGGGACAAGGCAATGCATTTGAAGACCTGAGAAGAAGATCAGAGGAACATCCCATGCCAATTGATTGTTCTCTTCTTCAAGTAGCAGATAACGATATGTCAGATTTGCAATATTTGGAGGCCAAAAAAAGAGCTTTGGTCAAGCACTACATTCGTACATATTGTTTTGAAGACCGCAAGCTTGTTGATGTTTTTGGTGATGGCTCCTTGGTTGCACAAGAAGGAATACAACAGAAAAAAGAAGTTATCTGCTTAATTGATAGTGTGGAGGAGGCAAAAAGCGTGGAGACCATGCTGCTAGACTTTGTTAAGTCTCATGAAGATATAGAAAAATGGGCTGGACTTCAACAATCCACTTCGCAATCAGGCGACATTGTGCCTGTTACAGAGGAGTGCTCTCCACAAAGAGAAGAAGAACAACAACAACACCATCCTCTGTCAATGGAGGACTTTTTGGAAATGGAGACACGTATGTTTTGAGTTTCTTGTGCATGTTAGTGTTTCTTGTTACTGATTTGATACTCTTAATGTTAGATTTTGCTTTATATAGTATTGATTGAGTTTGTATTTTTTATCTCAAGCATTCAAGGTTTGAATGTAAATAGTAAATTACTTGAGTTTTTGAATGGTGGATCTGTAGACTAAAACTATAACATTTAATACTCACAAAGACTTAATTACTTAAGAGCTTGAACTCAATAAGTTTTGGACCTTTTATCAATACCCCCTTGATATGATACATTAGATCGTAGCATGGTTAAATGGTGATGCTTCATAAATTGAACCTAGCTTAGACAGGTGCTGGAGCCTAAATTTAAACTAACCTTGCTAGAAGGGAGCTTATGTTTGGACTTTGAGAACTAGCATAAGTAATCAATTAGAGCATAGATTAGACATGTGGTGGTGGCCGGCCTTAGAGACCAAAATCTTAATGAGCTTGGAAAGGTATTTAAGTACTGCAATTTACTTAGTTTTAGTACTCATTAAATGCATAGCTTGACAAAAGGTGGACCTTACATGGATCCTAATTTCAAGAGGTGTGGTAGACCTTCAAAACAAGCTCATATAGCTTGGACATGTGGTAGACCTTGCATGAAGACTAGTTTAGACAAGTGTGGTACACCTTGTAACCAACACCCATTTGTTATATTAGCTTGGACAAGTGGTGGACCTTGCTTTTATGTTTCAATGGAGCATATTTTGGACAGGTGGTAGACCTTGTTTCTCTCCATGCTTCAATGGAGAGAAACTTTAGCTTGGACAAGTGGTGGACCTTGTTTTTATGTTTTAAAGGAGCATATTTCGGACAAGTGGTAGACATAGTTTCTCTCCATGGTTCAATGGAACCCACCTTAGACAAGTGAAGTACCTTGAAACCAAACCCCCATAATACAACCTACTAAATAGGTTGGAAAATTGGTGGGATATGAAACCATCCATGATAGAGCATAGTATAGGTGAAAACGTAGTGGTCCTTATATCAATTACCCATGCATAGCTTGGACAAGTGGTGGACCTTGATTCTCTCTATGTTTCAATGGATCCTATCTTGGACTAGAGATATATCTTACTTAGTTCCATGCTTCAATGGATTGTAGCTTGGATAAGGAGTGGAACTTCAAACAAAACTCCACAGCATAGCATATATTAACAATTCATGGGTTTTATAGAGATTGTCTTGCCTATTTTGGAGAGTTGGTACACCTTTATTCTCCATTCTTCAATGGATCTGAGGTTGGACAAGCGGAGCTGGAGAAGTGGTCAACCTTAAAATGAAACCTCCCATGCTACAACCCATCATAGATCGTATATGTAGTGGACCTTGAAACTCTTTTATGTCCCTAGCTTAGAGAAGCATTGCACTCTTGATTATCTCCATACATGAAGGCAAGGTTGGACAAGTGGTGGACCTTCAAACCAGAATCTCTATGCAATAATAGGCAAGTGGTGGAGCTTGTTTTCTCCATGTTCCAATGGAGCCTAGCTTAGACAAACAATGGAGCTTGCTTCTCTCCATGTTTCAATGGATCCTAGCTTAGAAAAGTGGTGGAGCTTTGCTTCTCTCCATGTTCCAATGGACCATAGCTTAGACAAGTGGTAGACCTTGAAAAACACCCCCCGTATACAACATATTATGGGGTTTTCATGTTTCAATGGCTCCTAGCTTGGACAAATGGTAGAGCTTGCTTCTCTTTATGTTTCAATGGATCCAATCTTAGCCAAGTGGTGGACCTTGAAACAAGAATCCCCCCCCCCCATGTACAACGTATTATGGGTTTTGAAAGCACTGGGAGAAAATAATAGCTTTGATAAGTGGTGGACCTTGCTTCTCTCCATGCTTCAATGGAGCCGAGGTTGGACACATGTTGGAGAGAAGATGGTTGCCCATGAAATAAGACCATGCATGCTATAATCAATCATATGTTGTACACATGGTGGACCTTGCAATTGTTTTATATGCCTAACTTGGACAAGTGGAGGACCCTTGATTACCTCCAGATATCAACAACAAGCCAAGTTTGGACAAGTGTAGTACCACCAAACCAGAATCTATATGCTACAATAGAGTATAGGTAGGACACGCGATGAACCTTGATATCAAACCATCCATGCTACTAGAGATGATAGGTTTCACATGTGGTGGAACCTTGTATCAATGTTCTATGTGTAGTTTTTGACTAGTGATAGACCTTGAAACTAATCCCTCTAGGCTACAAGAAAAAAGAGATGGATGAGGAGGCTAGACTACTTTTGTTGCATCAATGCATCCCATGTTACCACATATACTATAGGGTTCTTGGATAAGTGTTGGATCTTGTGTCAATGCTCCATGTCTAGCTTGGACAAGTGGTGGACCTTGGTTCTCTCTATGCTTCAAATGGGCAATAGATTGGAGACACAGTGGCCTTTTTTTTCCAATGATTTTATTTTTTGGAAACCTTGGAGGCACCATGTAAGAGGCACTCTAAGTCTTCCATACAATGGACCTATTGGACTATAAAATAATGATATCTTTCTTTGATATTGTCATTATTTTATGCATAATATTTTCTTCTTTTTGCAGACACAAAGGAGTTAAGTGATATAAAAACTAGATGTATTTCACACTATGATTGGCATGAAGATCCTTTTGGGACACCAACTTTTCCTATTCCCAAAGATGTAATTTTCCATATTAACGGTGTGGATTTTGAAGTGCGACTTTCATGTATTGAAGGAGCTGGTTATGGGCTATTTGTGCATACTACCCTGGAAAGTGGTTTGACTATTCTAAACTATGGAGGGCATAAGTATAGATTTCAAGACTGGAAAAAGATATGCAAAATATTTCCAAGAGCTTATAAATATTCTCTTCTAGAGGATCCAAACATAGAAGAAGAGGAAGATCAATCATACATTATTGGTTGTGTAGAAGAAGGAAACGTGTCGGGCTATATAAATAGTTCTCACAGTACAAATGTCTGTCCCAACGTACGCTATACATTTGATCCAAATTTGCCACCTTGGCATAAATGCACCTCTTCACACATCAAGTCAGAAGAATATGGCCATGTATGCATTGAGACTATTTGTCAAGTTGAAGCAGGAGAAGAGTTGTTTGCTGACTATAACTTTACTTGACATTGTAAAGTATTGTACATGGATGGAAATCTCAAGTACATGCATCATTTTCATTTTTCATGGATGAAATCTCAAGTGAATATAACATTTGATTATTGTTTAGTTTATGCTCAACGAGAATCTAGAGTGCTCTTATGCTTTGTGTGTTGTCTAACATATTTGACTACCTTGGCCATAGAATCTTGATTCTACTCTAGATTTGTGATAAATCTTACCAAAATTTAATCAATGTCTAGGTTGGACAAGTGGTGGGGCTTCAAACATTACTGTCTTAAACAAGTGGAGTTATCTTACTTGAATAAGTGGTGGCCTTTGAATCCAAATCTAAGCCAAATCTCTAATTATTTTCTTGTAGTCTAGGTTGGACATTTGGTGGACCTTGTATCCATGTTTCCTCAACAAGGGTGGCTTTTAGTTTTCACTTTAAGTACTCATCTTTAATAAAGTGTAGGATGGAAAATGTTGAGTTAGTAGATTGTATTTTAGACAAGTGGTGTTTGGTGTACGAATGCTGAAAATGGTTGCAAGGATTCTAACAACGACTTTACCTTAAATAAATTTCTTACTAGGAGTTCTACATATAAATATGGTGAATAAAATTCTAGTGGTTTTGAGATACCATTTGTGTGTGTGTTTTCTTAGATTCACAAACTGGGATGGATAATGCTCCTATGGTTCAGTCAACAACTATAGAATCCATAGATTCTATGGTTTCTAAAGTGCCCAAGATGGATGATATTTCTATACTAGAGTCTAGTGTTGTGCAACTTGAGCAAGCTTCCAATAATGAGAACCAAGAAATCGATGCTTCAAAAATCCAACATACATCAAAAGAGACTAAAAAGTCCACTCACGAGCTATTGCCAATTGGTACTACGTCATGTAGCGTAGATGTTGAGAAATCCATGCTTACAATTATATTGGATTTAAATGGTCTATTGTTGAAACGTTCCCCTCAACCATCCTCACACCACAACTCAGTGCAAATGGATTCAAAAAG
The DNA here is from genome assembly GCF_014529385.1 of Adiantum capillus-veneris. Classification (NCBI taxonomy): domain Eukaryota; kingdom Viridiplantae; phylum Streptophyta; class Polypodiopsida; order Polypodiales; family Pteridaceae; genus Adiantum; species Adiantum capillus-veneris. The sequence continues at coordinate 13,674,920 of NC_140958.1, read as the reverse complement.
ATATATTATACTCAGGCCAGGTTGCATCCAATTCTTGAAGACTATTTTACAAAGGTTTAATGTTGCAATCCTTGCAGCACTAAACAACTTAGCTGAGGATACATTGCCTTTCTTTGCAATTTGGTCGCAAGATGTTTGCTACACCGCTCAAACTCAAAAATTGTTTAAACCCGACAATCCAAACGTTGAGGCAATGTTCAAGCCTCTAGCCAAAATTGCCATGGGGTTTGAATGTGATCCACAAAGAACAGTGCTTATTGATGACTCTCCTTACAAGGGATGTATTTCACCAGCAAACAATTGCATTTTTCCACCACAATTGGATGCTGAGAAGATGGTTGACAATATGCTCTTGGAGGAGCTACTGCCATACTTGATTCAGCTTGATGAGAGAAGGGATGTGCGTGATTTAATTGCTTCTAATCGTTATGGACAACCTATAGTGACAAATGATAGTGAATATAAACAAATCATGGAGTATTGGAAGCAGAAAAATGATGTTTGGTCAGCTAAGGTGTTCTTTACAAGAAGAATACCACCTGCAAAAGGTGACAGAGATGAAACTATCATTGAAGATGCAAGTGACACAAGCCACCGCAATGAAATGAGAAGAGCCCAAATACAAGAGATCTTGGCAAAGGAGCGTACACCCATTGAAAGCATGAAGGCGTCACAATTGACCACTTTAGCTAGGCAATTGGGTTGTAACACAAAAGGAGTTTTGAAGGCAACCACAGCAAAGGCTTATATAAATAAGGTGAAAGCTGAGAACAATCTTCTAAGGCTGGATAGAAAGCAACCCTAAGGTACTAGTGACATGTCATATATTCTTGATACACATGCTTGAACACTCATGTGCATGGTATCTAACAAATCTTTCTTTTTATTCCTTCTTGCAGGATCTTACAAAGGATACTACTAGATGGAGCTCAATCAATAGAGATTTTGATATTTTGCTCAAAATAATGAAGCAGTCACCTACATTTTTTGTTTATCAATTTCTTGAGAGACTTTATTTTAGTTTGTAATCATCAAATGAAATGAAAAGTATCCTTCTTATTAAGATTGTTGATCTTTTTCTTGTTCAAACCTTTCAATTGTGATTTATAGTTTTGTTAGCATGAGATTGTGCTTTTTAGTTTGAAAAAAACTGTCAAAGATCCAAGTCTTTTTGGCTTTACTTAAGTTATTAATTGTGAAAGATCCAAGTCTTTTTGCTTTACTTAAGTTATTGATTGCCTATGTAATAGTCCTTAAAACAATATCGGATGGCTTTCTTGCTCCCATGTCTCACATTGGTCTTTAGGTAAGACAAGTGGTGACTTGAAAGTATGGTCTCATATCTCGATCAAGTGAAGAGACATGAAGCTTAAATATCACTACTATGTATCTAGTGTTAAACTCCATCGAGACAAAGACTAGATAGCCAAATTGCAGTCGAGTTTAAGTGAAAAATCCATTTGAGCTAAGGTAAAACTTATAGTGCCTCATTTTTCTAGGATTCTACCCCATCAAGGAAGTTAGAATCTAGCACAAACCAATTAAGACTCTTTTGGAGCCTAGATAGGACAATTCGTGGAACTTATGAAACTTATTATTGAGTTAGAGTCTAGTTTAGATAAGCAAAAGATCTTCAAACCAGCACTTGACTTTCTTACTATTCAATATTCAAAGTCCCTTGAGGCTAACAAATTACATACCCACTTGTAAACTAACTAATGAGTAATTATATAGATCTAAGCAAGTATATATAATGAGTCTTCAAACTAATAATCCAAGGGAAGAGAGTAGCAAGGTCCACTACTTGTCCAAGCTCAGCTCTAGACAACATAGAAAGATGCTAGTTCTACTAATTGTCTAATTATAGGCATGGAGAAATGATAGAAGGTTGACCACTTGTCCAACCTATCATCTCTAGTAAGATGGGAGGTTTGGCCTTAAGATTCACCATGTAACCAACCTATACATCATTGTATTATGAAATAGAATCCTTTCAATAGTATCCTTTCTCAACTCACATGAAATGCCATGATATGTTTACATGGGGTTTCATTCCAAGGCCACCACTTGTCCAAGCTAACTCTATAAAAACATATAGAGAAAGAAAGGTCCACCACTTGTCCAAGCTAGGCTCATTGAAAACATGGAGAGAGGAACCTCCACTGTTTCTCCTAGATAGGCTCCATTGAAACATGGAGAGAAATAAGCTCCACCATGCTCCAAGTTGCTAGGCTCCATTGAAATACCCAATACCCATAATTTTTTGTACATGGGGGGTTTACATTCAAGGTCACCACTTGTCCAACCTATTATCCCTAGTAGGTTTGGTCTCATGATTCCACCACTTGTCCACTCTATGTCATTATAATAAGAGGAATTAGGAGTTAAGGTCCACCACTTGTCCAACCTATAATGTTATAGCTTGAATGGTATTTTTTCTCACACCACTTGTAATGCCATGAAAGAATTTACATGGGGTTTTGTTCCAAGGTACACCACTTGTCCAAGATAAATCTATTGAAACATAGAGAAAACAAAGGTCCACCACTTTTCCAAGCTAGCTGCATTGAAACATGGACCTTAATACCAAATTATTTCTAGTAGCATGAGTGATATTTTGTACATGGGGCGTTTACATTCAAGGTCCACCACTTGTCCAACCTATTTCCCTAGTAGGTTTGGTCCCAATTTCACACACTTATCCACTCTATGTCATTATATTAAGAATAATTGGGTGTTAAGGTCCACCCACTTGTCCAACCTATAAGGTTATATATTGAATGGTATTTTTTCTCACACTTGTAATGCCCATGATATGTTTTAAATGGGGTTTTTGTTCCAAAGTCCACCACTTTCCAAGATAACTCTATTCAAACATAGAGAGAAACAAAGGTCCACCACTTGTCCAAGCTAGGCTCCATTGAAACATGGAGAGAATGATGCTGCACCATTTATCCAAGATAGGCTGCATTGAAACATGGAGAGAAGCAAGCTTTACCATGTTCCCCAAGCTAGGCTCCATTGAAACACTCTAGGGGGTTTATTTCAAGGCCCACCACTTGTTTAACCTATTATCCCTAGTAGCATGAGTGGTTTGGTTCAAGATTCACCACTTGTACACTCTATGTCATTATATTGTGTTAAAGCCACCACTTGTCCAACCTATAAGGTTATATCTAAATGGTATCCTTTCTCGCCACTTGAAATGCCCATGATATGTTTTACATGGGAGTTTCATTATTCCAAGATCCACCACTTGTCCAAGCTAACCATATTCAAACATAGAGAGAAACAAAGGTCCACGACTTGTCCAAGCTAAGCTCCATTGAAACATGGAGAGAAGGAACCTCCCATTTCTCCTAGATAGGCTCCATTAAAACATGGAGAGAAGTAAGTTCCACCATGTCTCCAAGATGCTAGGCTCCATTGAAATACGCAAAACCCATGATATTTTGTACATGGGTGATTTACATTCAAGGTCAACCATTTCTCCAACCTATTATCCCTAGTAGGTTTGGTCTCACAATTCACCACTTTTCCACTATATGTCATTATAATTAAGAGGAATTGGGTGCTAAGGGTCCACCACTTGTCCAGCCTATAAGGTTATACCTTGAATGGTATTTTTTCTCACCACTTGTAATGCCCATGACATGCTTTACATGGGGTTTTGTTCCAAGGTTCACCACTTGTCCAAGCAAATTATATGAAACATAGAGAGAAACAAAGGTCCACCACTTTTCAAGCTAGGCTCCATTGAAACATGGACCTTAATACCCAATTATTCCTAGTAGCATGAGTAATATTTTGTACATGGGGGTTGCATTCAAAGGTCCACCACTTGTCCAACGTACTTTTCCTAGTAGGTTTGGTCGCAAGATTCACCACTTATCCACTCTATGTCATTATATTAATAATAATTGGGTGTTAAGGTCCACCACTTTTCCAACCTATAAGGTTATATATTGAATGGTATTTTTTCTCACCACTTGTAATGTCCATGATATGTTTTACATGGGATTTTGTTCCAAGGTCCACCACTTGTCCAAGCTAAATCTGTTCAAACATAGAGAGAAACAAACGTGCACCACTTGTCCAAGGTAGGCTCCATTGAAACATGGAGAGAATGATGCTCCACCATTTATCCAAGATAGACTCCATTGAAACATGGAGAGAAGTAAGCTCCACCATGTTTCCAAGATGCTAGAGTCCATTGAAATACCCAAAAACCCCCTGATACTTTGTACATGGGGTTTACATTCAAGGTCCACACCACTTTTCAACCTATTATCCCCTAGTCATGAGTGGCTTGGTCTCAATTCACCACTTGTCCACTCTATATCATTATATTAAGAAAATTGGGTTTCCATATCTAAATGGATCTTTGCTTGGATAAGTGGTAGACCTTGAGACATAAATACCCATTCTACACTAGAGCATTGGTTAAGGCCTTATACAACTTCAAGAATACCTTTAACAACAAGTAGTAGTTATAGTTGACTTAAGTCTAGTTGAACTCCATGGTATTGAGACTAAGAGAGAGTGTAGCATAAAAAAGAGTCAGATTTTATTTGACTTTCTTTCTATTAATGAGTAGATCATAGATGGATTTTGGTATCTAATAAAACCTTAGGGTAGACAATGTAAAACTCAAGTCTATTGTTGTGTTTGCATGAAGTGTTCTTGTTCTTTAATTTCAGAACCATTACAAAAAAATGGATTGGCTATATGCTGGCATAAATTGAAAGAAAACTATTGAATTACCCATCCAACCTCCTCCAAGACCTTGTCCAAGGAATGAATCACCTCCTTATCACCTACCACTTTGCTTTCAAGGACATCAAAAAGTACTTATCTTGGATCTAGAGGGGTTACTTCTCAAGACAGTTGAAATGAAACATGGAGATTCTATGCCATCTTGGGCTTAACAACACATCGACTTGTGGAGGACAAAGATGAAGTTTATCATGTGGTGCGACCAGACGCACAAAGTTTTATGGATTTTTGTGCTGAATACTTTGAGCTATGGATATGGAGTTGCTATAACTTAACAAGGGTGCAACGCATCACACAAAATGTTTTTCCTGAGCATATACCAAGTTCAAGGTGTTTATGAGTAACAAAAATTGCCAAAATCCAAATATCATGTTAGGATTTACAAGGGTTTATCACAAAAATCTGAGTGATATTTGGAAGATATTTGAGGATTTGGATGCAAACAATACCTTAATTTTTGATGACACTCCATATAGGGTGATGTGGAACATGCCAGGGACATATCTTATATTTCCAAAAGTGGAGGCAAACTTCCGAGCAACTTCAAACTTCTTGCAGAGAACCATAATTCCATGGTTGGTAGGATGGTTGTTATGCAAGAGATAAGAGAGTCATACATACAACACAATTGTAAATCAGTATAGTGATTCTGAGACAAATTATGTCCTTGGTGTGTACTTGTCAACAACGAAAGCATTGAATAAATATGGCTATAAATGCTTTTTTTATTCAGTGTGTATCTTTCAACATTTGTATAATTTTATATAGTCTTTTTTAAAAAAAAAAGGTGTGTGCAATTTTATGAACACTTGAATGGAGTGCACCCTACTCTAAGGGGACTTCAATGTACTATTGGAGTGCATCCTATTGTAAGGGGACCTGATGTATTGCTAGAGTGCACCCAAATTTTTGGGGACTCATTTTTATTTGATGGGCCTATGTTGGGTCATATAGTAAAAGAATTCATTTTTTGTCAATTCATATCGAGGTTGCATTTATTTGGAACTATGAAAGAATATGATGTTTTGATGTCAAAATAAAACTTGTAAGTGTGGATCAGAGAATTCATGGACTTTAAATATGTGAGAGGGATCTTTTTCTTGGGCACAAATGTTTGCTTCAAGAATTTTGTCATTACATACTTTATGTGAAAGAGTTTTAGAACCTAAAAGACTTTGAAAACAAAACTAATGGAATCTAAGTGCATGTATTCTTGAATGGCTTGAAAGTTGATGTATACATGCATGTCGCCTTGATGAAGATTTAGATCTGACAAGATGGAAAGATATAATTCTTGGACGTTACCTTTGTCAATTTGGTAATAACATATTTAACTTTCTTTAATATGGTGGAAAATATATTATTATGTGCATTTGGAACCTAATTGCTTGACCTTTCAACCAAGATTCCTATGTTATTTTTTCATATACTTTTTGTACTGAATTAAGATTGTGGATGCAAGGTCCACCACTTGTTCAAGCTAGATCTAAGAAAGTATATATACTGAGTCTTCAAACTAGTAAACCAAGGGAAGAGAGAAGCAGGGTCCATCACTTGTCCAAGTCATCTCTAGACAACATAGAGAGATGTTATGTCTACTAATTGTCCAATATAGTCATGGAGAAATGATAGAAGGTTGATCCACTTGTCCAACCTATCATCTCTAGTAAAATGGGAGGTTTGGCCTTAAGATTCACCATGTAACCAACATATACTTCATTGTATTATGAAGAGTAGAAAAGAAAAGCTCCACCACTTGTCTAAGGTAGTTCCAAAATCAACATGGAGAGAAGAAAGCTTCACCATTTGTCCAAGATAGGTTCCATTAAAACATGGAAAACCTCATATATGTTGTACATGGAAGATTTTTAAGGTCCACCACTTGTCCAAGCTAGGATCCATTAAAACATGGATAGAAACAAGGCTCCACAACTCGTCCAACCTTTATAGCTGCGAAGTGTACCGGTTGTCTAAACTAGGCATGGGAATTTAATAGAAGGTCCACCACTTATCCAATATATTATCTCTAATAGCATGGGAGGTTTGGTCTCAAGATTTAGGAATTGGCTGACCTGTATTTCATTGTATTATGATGAATTTGGTTTTAAAGTCAACTACTTATCCAAGCTATAAGTTTATATCTTGAATGGTATTCCTTCCCATCACTTAGAAAACCAATGATATGTTGTACATGGGAGGGTTTGTTACAAGGTCCACCACTTGTCCAAGCTAGTTTCATTGAAACATGGATGAAGAAAAGCTCCACCATTTGTTAAACCTAGACTCCATTGAAATCTAGAAAATCCATTCTATGTTGTACATGGGGTTTTTGTTTTAAGGTCCAACACTTGTCCAAGCTAAGATCCATTGAAACATGGAGTAGAGAAACACTCCACCACTTGTCCAAGCTAGGCAACATTGATAGTAGTTGGTTTATTCTGAAGATCCACCACGTGTCTAAGCTAACTCTATTGAAACATAGAGAGAAGCAAAGGTCCACCAACTGTTCAAGCAAGGCTCCATTGAAACATGGACAGAAGCAAGCTCCACCATTTCTCCAAGATAGACTCCATTGAAACATGGAGAGAATCAAAGGTCCACCATTTCTCCAAGCCAAGATCTAGTTGTCCAACCTATAAGGTTATATCTTAAATGGTAATCTTTCTAATCACTTGGAATACCCATGATATGTTTTACATGGGGGTTTTGTTCCAAGATCACCACTTGTCCAAGCTAACTCTATTGAAACATAGAGAGAAGCAAAGGTCCACCACTTGTCCAAGCTAGTTTCCATTGAAACAAGGAGAGAAGCAAGCTCCATCATTTCTCCAAGATAGGCTAGCATGGATAAGTGCACCTTGAAACCAACCTTCCTATGAGGCAATAGAGCATATGCTACATATTTTATGTATGCCCCATGCCTCAAATTAAGAAGTTATAGATTAGAAGTGGACCTTGCTTAAATGTCACATGCAATAAATTAAGGAAAAATAGCCAAGTGGATTGTATTCCTCAATGGATCCTTGCTTTCACAAGTTGTGAACCTTGAGTCACTTTTACATTAACTTGGACAAGTGGTGGACCTAGAAACCAAGCTCTCCATGTTGAGATAAGTTGTAGGTAGGACAGTAGAACATAGACAACGATAATGGATGCAATATACTCCTCTCCTAATAATCCAATTGATTGAAACCATGATATTTTAGTTGTTTTCATTGTGTATTGTATGTACATAAAGTGGAATGAGACCTTAAGAAAACTCAAATTTTTGACAAAATCTCTATATTTTATACATGATATATTGAAAGTTGTCCAACCTGGGAATTGGGATTTTCCCACTTTACCTAATATGGTCTTGTTTGCCTATTCATTGTTTTGTGCACATTTTTAAAGAGTTTGGATTTGTGGAGACTACCACAATGCTTGTATGTAAAGATGCGCATTACGAGGAATTAGGAAGGCTTTTAGAAGAGGACTGGGGTTTTGTGGAGGGCATGCACAACGGGGACCGGTACCGTTGTAAGGTTGGAGCTTCAGGTATTGGAATGCGCTATTTGAAATCCCGCACCTCCTTGTACATACGATTTCACTATGATCGTTGGATGTGCAAGCTTGGAGTGTGGACTCCCTTACAGAGTGTAGACGGCGCTATTGCAAGCTTTGACATTGCAGTGAAGATGCCCAACGATGCTTTGGAGGTAGTCCAAGTGAACAAGCATTGGACTCTCAGTAATGTTCGAGAACATTTGGTTATTATGGGTTTTGAGGCCCTTCAACAAGCACAATTTTGTTTACAAGGTCACAAGGTGAGAATCCTTCCACCACATTTTCAATACATCATGGTTTGTCGATCATTAGATGCTTATTGTAATGAATGTCCGCAGATTGGGAAGAGAATGGAAGACAAATTGAAGGTCGAGGAGGACTGGGGGATAGAAACTCATTCACTATTTTCACTTTTGCAACTCCTGAGCTCCTCCGCTCTCTATCCACACCCCAGGCTAAACATGGATGCTGCCACAGCCTCTGCATCTGTACCCACATCCACCCCTTTGTCACGCTTCATCCTCTTCCTCGAGGACACCAAATACAAAGGGAAGTTGGACCTCCACACCTTTTTTACTCGTCTCCCTGACCTTGACGCCACAGTTGCCCTTCACATGGATGCATTTGAGGAGATTTCTGCGTTCATGGAGGAGCACATCATAAAATATTCTGTATCTATCCCCCCACATGCAGGGATCTGGGTGCCTTGTGATCTTTTGCGCTATATACACAAAGGTGATCGCCCATTCGCCAAGCGGTTGCAACGATTTCAAGAAATTGCAACCAATGCAGGCCATTACTTGGACGAGCAAGCCCCTGGGGTGTCAGCACTCAAGAAGCGCAAGTTGGGGGTGGAGTACCTTTCTCGGCTCGCAACATTTATCTTCTTGGTGAGCGAGGAACCTGATTTGGAGGAGCTTCGCTTACCACACCTTCAAGTTGGGTCCTTTATCAAGGACACCAAGGAGCAGCAGGTTATCCCCATGAACCCTGCAGCGGAAGGAAAAGCACACCAGCTCGAGTACCCTAGGGGTCTTGAGGAAGTGGTTGAGAAATCCATAGTTGCGGCTGGCCCTAGTGACACTCTAGTGCCACTACCACTGACGGATGTGGCTATCCCAGAGGTAAAAATTAGCCGCTTCTCCTCAGTGTTAGTGGATGGGGAGGAGTTTGTGTTCCTGCATGATTTGGAAAAAGCATTTGGCCTGCGCATGGATGAATGCTTGAGCGTGCTATGAAACAGCAGCAAATGTCCCTTAGACAATACGCCAGATGCCCTAGAAAGCAAGCTCTTGCCAGATGGGGACTCTGTTGCTGACACTATTGCAGTTGTATGTGTGGAGGTCCTCGCAGCAGAGCAGTTGCACGTGGCTGATGAAGATTTCCAAGCCACGCAAGCCAAGGTTGAGGCTGCTAGGATGCCTATGCCATTATGCAACCTCCCATTTGATGATCCAAAGCTTGTATCTGTGGTGCATGGGACCATTGACTTGGATGCAAAGGGCAACAGGGAGGAGGATGACAAGGAGCAGGAGGTAAACTGTATCCTAATTTTCATGTTACTATTTTATCCTTTGTGTCTTTTTTCTCAACCTTCATCGGTTTATGACAGGATGTTGTGGAGGTTGATGATTTTGCTGCAAGGACGGGTGGCAAGCGGACGGGCTTTGGACCTCAAGCTTCCCTTGCGCATTACCTCGGACAACTCCCCCCTGGCGATGTGGCCATTATCCATAATGAATTTACTCCCCAAGCCCATTTTATGACTTGGTCGTTAAAAGCTTTGAGCAAGTTTTTGTGTTTGAGTACCATTGCTCAAACTGCGCATCAAGTGTTCCTAGTGCGTAGATCCCTTGTATGCACAGCGTTTGGCACTGGCTTTCGTGGTAAAGTGCTTGCCCAGATAGGGATACATGCTTCCATTGGCTCAACTGACCCAAATGCCATAGCGCAGTCCCTCTTGACTGGAGAGTTGCCTTACGCGCAAAATAGGCGCCAGGAAATGGTCAAAAAAATTCTGAACTCCTCAGATACATGATGTAAAATCACCGTGCTAGAAGGAATAAAAAATATTTGAAATTGTCTCTCTATATTGCAAATTCTTTTCAATCTGATTTGTCAATCTTGAAAATTGTTTCAATTGGTGATATGAATTGTTTTTTGACTTTGTTATTTCAAGATATGTAATTGCAGTCAATTTGAGTATAATTGTGATTTTTAAGTACCCTAGGGGGTTAGATTAGCCTGTAAGGGGCAAAAAATGCCTGGCCACAAGGGCGCGCAAATGGCTCATCCATCAGTTTTGGATGGGCCATTTGCACGCCCTTGTGGCCAGGCATTTTTTTGCCCCTTATAGGCCAATCTACCCCCTAGGGTACTTAAAAAGCACAAATTTATTGAAATGGATTGGTTTTGCATCATTCATTTAAATGCAACCTTTTTATGGCAATTCCAGTATATGTTCACACTCAAGGACACTAGAAAAGCTCAAATCAATTATGAAATGAAGTTTCCAACAAACTATCACTTGCTTTAGCTCTACCTACTACACCCTTGCACCAAAAAGTCAAATTACATTGGACACTTGGTTTCACAATATGTTATTTGTTTTGATATCCTATAAGGAATTCAAAGCTTGAAATGACCAGAAAAAGGTGTCCATAAGGATCCATATAAAACATTGATGCAAAACCAATAGGTTTTAGTAAATTTGGTTATTTTAAGTACCCTTGGGGGTAGATAAGCCTACAAGGGGCAGAAAAAGGCCTTGCCACAAGGGCGCGCAAATGGCCCATCCATCAGTTTTGGATGGGCCATTTGCGCGCCCTTGTGGCCAGGCATTTTTTTGCCCCTTATAGGCCAATCTACCCCCTAGGGTACTTAAAAAGCACAAATTTATTGCAATGGATTGGTTTTGCATCATTCATTTAAATGCAACCTTTTTATGGAAATTCCAGTATATGTTCACACTCAAGGACACTAGAAAAGCTCAAATCAATTATGAAATGAAGTTTCCAGCAAACTATCACTTGCTTTAGCTCTACCTACTACACCCTTGCACCAAAAAGTCAAATTACAATGGACACTTGGTTTCACAATATGTTATTTGTTTTGATATCCTATGGGGAATTCAAAGCTTGAATGACCAAAAAAAGGTGTCCATAAGGATCCATATAAAATATTGATGCAAAACCAATAGGTTTTAGTAAATTTGGTTATTTTAAGTACCCTTGGGGGTAGATAAGCCTACAAGGGGTAGAAAAAGGCCTGGCCACAAGGGCGCGCAAATGGCCCATCCATCAGTTTTGGATGGGCCATTTGCGCGCTCTTGTGGCCAGGCCTTTTTCTGCCCCTTGTAGGCTTATCTACCCCTAAGGGTACTTAAAATGCACAAATTTACTGAAATTGACTACAATTACATACAGAACTTGAAATTACAAAGATAATAGACAGAGTAGACACAACTGTTGATCATATTGTCATTGGAAAGTCAAATCATTACAAAGATAAGGGTGTGCAATACAAAAAGAGGGGTAACTTCGGCTAATGCTCGAAGTCTCGTCGCAATCGTCGTGCAAGCTGCATATCTTTTGGCTGTATTGTCACTCGCTTTGCATGAATGGCACATAGGTTGGTATCTTCCAACAGTGAAATGATGTGGGCCTCTGCAGCTTCTTGAATAGCCTCTAGCGCTATTGCTTGCATTCTATACTGATTTCCATAGCTTTGAAGCACTTCCTTCACAGTGCGAGCAAAGGGGGCGCGTCGAATCAAGAGCTCCGTCGTCTTCTGGTAGTGGCGGATTTCTGCAAATGCCCTTGCTATTTTTTGGCGCCGCTGCAGTTGTCTTGGGGGCACTTGCACATTTGCTGGCGAGCGGCGTGAAGGCTTCTTGAAAAACTTAGACTTGCGTCTATTTACATGCTTAGGGGCTAGTTCTGCAGCCTGTTCTGATTCTTCCTCTTTCCTTGGTTGCCGATCTTGTTGTGTGGGGTGAGCTCCCTTGCCTTGAGGCAATTTCTTCCCCCCAACGGCCACCCGGTGTGTGCGTGGTATTTTTTCTCGCAGCCATGGTGGCTCACTCTTTGATTCGGTGTCTGTATTGACCACCCGAGTCCTGGATGGTCCTCCTTGTGATTGGGGGCGCGATGGCTGCTCCCTATCGGACTCTGATGTTTGCTGGCCCTCTGCTTCTCTCCAGCGCTGGGCACGTTGCTTCATTCTCTTTCTAGGTGTTATATCTTGAGGAGGTGGAGATTCAACAGTCCTTGATGACTCTCGTGCCCTACCACCATGCCCACTACCAGAAGAGTTCCTGGAACGGCCAGGTGTTCGTGGCCGTTTTCTTGTGCCTTTAAGCCATGACGGCTTCTCACATCCTTGGAGGGTGTTTTTGTTGGCAGGCGGATGCTCTTTCGCGGTTTGTTTGGTGCGCGCCATTTCTTTGGTAAGAGCTCACCTGTTCTTAAGAAATGAGTGATTTATGAGAGCATGCAATATTTATAAGGGCCCATTTAAAAAGGGCCCTGTTCACACTAATTTTTTTAAAAGAAGTATTATTTTTTAAATAAACATGTCGCTAAGAGTTGGACCCTGCGTTCACGTTTAGTGACTCGCGCAGTATCCACTTTGATCCTTGTCGCACTCTGCATTGCTGCCATGCAGCATGCTTGGTGGGACCTTGCGACATTTGCCACTTGTTGCTATGCTCTTGACGACTCCATTTGCGCACTTCAATAGCAATCTTGGATTGTCGCGCACGCTCCATTGTGAGCTTACGAGCAAATGTTGTGCGAAAAAACCAGTTGAACATCTCCTCCAAATAATTGGATTGCACCATTCCACCACCATGTCGAGTATTTTTGAAGTACACTCCCCTTGCTCGATAATGGGACTTCTCCATGCCTTGAGTGCTAAAAATTTCAAGCGATCCATACTTGTGCATAAAAAATGCACCATGCGCAAACAAGATATGCTGTTCACATGAGCAAACGATCCACATTAGTAAATAAAAACAATCCCTTGTAATGAATACACCATGAATGACTTACCATGTAATGTGTGATGTTATTTTCACCCCAAGAAAGGGTGAAGACCTTGGTAAAATCCGCCAAAGCTTCTTGAAATGATTGCCGTTGTTCTTCTGTTGTGCTGTTAAGGCTCATAAGCTTGACCATTTTATCAAAATGGGCCCAAACTTGCTTGCGCTTGTTTGCAAGTTCGCCATTTGAATCATTGTCAGTAGTAGCTTTGCATAACTCCTTCCAAAGCTCCCAAAGGTTACCTGCCTGCTGGTTGGAGCTGCTTTGAGCATCATATCAACTTGGCTTTCCTTGGGAAACTTTCTTCAAAAAGTGTCTAGCTTTTTGTCCACTCATTGACACTTGCTGAGCAATTTCATGGGCCTCCCCTGTGTTCTTTGCAGCAACTATAGACACATTTCCACCGTGACAGCCAATGGAATTCAAGAGTACCTCCACTCTTTCGATCGCTTCCTAGGACTTTTCCAACGGTTTCATTGTGAAAGCATAGTCAATGTGGAGCTTCAATAGCCTATCAAAAATACGCATGAATGCGTGTAATGTACAAAAATGTACATTCGATAGAGGAAATCGAAAGATTGGATTCCAAGTGTGGTCCTTTTGATCACGGTCTGGGGCATTGAGCATGGGACATCTCAGATAGACGCTTCCCATTCTCTACCTTCATCTCCGACATCATGACAATCTAACCCTTGTTCTCCATGCCCTTGCCATGGAAGCATGGAAACGACCTTTGCAGGCTTTTATGTGATTTTTGTCCATTAGGTTTGTACCCTCAAGTGCAAAATGGACAAGGCATGAGAGAAGAAGCACCTTGTTTGCAGCCAAGAAAACACTTTATGGTCTTTAAATCCCCACCTAAGTGCCACACCACATCATAACTACCAAAACCCTCAATTTCCAACTTCTGACCTGCAATTTGGGAGTGTATTACTTCTATGATCCATGGAGTTCTCTCATAAATCCATGAAAGTAATCCATTGGTCTCTTTGGGCACCTTAATAGCACCCAACCACCAAATTTCTTTCTCTGATTGCACTCTAAAAGATGGGGTGGGAGATGGCTCGACTGAATCCCTTCGCTTGGTTTGCAGAAGGGCTTCGTTCATTAGAGTGGCACTTAGCCTCTCTAACCTTCGGCCTTTCACTATTTGACACTCATCGAGTTTCAGCACAAAAGCGACTTTTGTGCCAAGCACTACAAAATAAATAGTGCTAAGACCTTAAACTTCAGCTTCTATGAAAAGAATAATACCAAAAAAAAAAGTAAAGTGTGTCACCTTCTTCAGGTAACTCGTAAAATCTAAGCATGGCTTCTTGAAGCCTTCTAAGATCCACGAAAATATTGTTCCACATTGTGTAAGGAAAGCCCTTATTCGAAGGTCTTATGGATTGTTTTTTACCTTTTCCCCTTGTCTTTGTTGCGCACGAAGCATAAAGGGAAGTTGGCATTGTGTCCTCAATGTGTAGGTATGTCCCAATGCGGGAGAACACATCTTCGTTTGTGGCCTTCTTTGCGAGCTTGACCTTGTGAGGAACGGGAAATAGGTTTTCCACAATGCCATGTTCTTTGAGGGCATCCTTTAGGAGTTGAAAAATAGCCTGATAGGCTTTGGTGCTGATTCCAGCCTCATCACAAGCTTGTTGAACGTCATCATCATTAACCACATTTCTTAATTTACGCATAAGGTCCTTGGTGACTGCATCCTTAATGTGCTTACCTCCAGGTGATTGTAAGATAGAAATAACGTCTTCGGTATTGAGACAACTAGTGAGAAGGTTGACTCGATTATCTTGGCTTGTTCCACCGCATTCCTCCTGGATGAAGTTTCTAGCAACAAATAAACATAAATGTTAGAAAATAGTGTGAAGTAAGAATGTAGCATGCAAGTAAAGACCAAATCACCTTGTGGCTGTAACTCGTCGTTTGCGTGCTCCTCCGAAATGTGCAAGAGTTTCAATGGATGAATACGGGCGTTTGCGTTCCATTGCACCAAGGGGTGTTTCTTTCAAGTTTGTGATGGTGTTGGTAAGCTTCTGGATGTGGGACTCCTTTTCTTGCATTTGTTGTTCAAGACTTTTAACTACCCTCTCTGAAGAGGCAACACTCTCTTGTAATGCCGTCGTCTTGAGGTGAAGAGCTTGACATTCGTGCATCCACATATGCAAAGAAGCACCTGCACCCATACACAGCCGCTTGCAATAGCCTAACAAGCCTGCTTCTCCCCCTCCCAAGAAATTGAAGAAATGTGGAAAGGCTATTAAACGGTGGATGGAAGCGGCTTATAGGATCGTAAGGGTACAAATGGCCATCCACCCAAATGTCAACATTGGTCTCACAAGCCTTGCGATGTTCCTGTGATGACCTTTGATCACCTTCACTAGTGGTCTTCGGTGCAAATGCCGTGGATAAGCGAATATGTATGCTTTTGGTGTGCGGAGTACGTGGTGGTGGAAGCAAACCATTTGTGATGTCCGTGAGCACCATGGAAGCTGTTGCGTGAGGAAGCAAATGATGAAAAGATAGAGGGGGAAGGGTAGAGAGGCCGAGCAGGATGGGAGGAGAGAAGGAGGGAGGGAGGGGAGGGAGAGATTGGGGAGGAGGAGGAAGGTAGGGGCAGAGAGGGAGAGGAGAGGGAGAGGGAGAGGGAGAGAGGAGGGAGGAGGGAGGAGGGAGGAGGATGAGAGAACAAAATGTTTATTACTTTTTGGGGGAAAAGATTTTTGAAAAAATGGACTTTCTAAGCTTGCGGGTTGAAAAATGGGTCAAAAAATGATTTTTGGATATGTATATATGTTGGGAGGGAGTTTTAAGTTAAAAACAAATAAAAATGATTTTTTTAAAAAAAGTCAAATTTTGACTCTTTTTGACCCACGGAATTGCTGATGTGGACACACCCCTATGCTTCCTTCACTTTAAAAAAAGCTAGAGAGAGAAAGCAACCCTTTAGGTCCACATCCTACATTTGTCTAAAAAAAAGGCTAGAAAAGCCTACTCAAAACTACCTTCTTCAATGCCCTTGCCCCCTAAACCCCACACAACATTAGCCTTAATCCCTAAAAATTAGGATTCCTTACAAGGCCCATGCAAGGTTCATATTTCTCCTAATGTTCCTACAGAGGTCCCTACCACTTGTCTAAGTCACAGTCTTTAAAAGTGCAAAAGAGGATTCTTCCTACAACGCTTGCTAGAGCCGAACACCCATCAAACACTTTCGAAACACCATAGAACTTGAAGGAGACCCTACTAATACCTATAGGTCGCTCTCCCTAAGGTCTATGAACCAAAATCACGACCCAAAACACCCGGTGCAGAAACACGTAGGATGTCTGGCCGAAATCTGCAAGTCTTCGTTTCCGAAATCTGAAGTGCCTAATGTGTAGCTCTACTCAATGTGAACGCGTGGATATGCTGCAATGCGAAATCAGATAACATATGCTCACCCAAACAACCGATGAAGCTCGTAGAAGGAGCTCCCAAAGCCGGACCGTACGCGCGCAATGTTGGTATCGGCTTGTAGCTCTAGTCAGGGGCAACACGTTGCACTTCTTCGCACTCGATTCCGACCACCGTAGCACACGTAGCGTCAAGACGAAGCTCACACTCTCTCTCACGTACACAACACGCTCACTCATAGACTTAAAACTTGGTTAAAATGACAAGAAGTTTTTCATTAAGGTCAAAAAGTGGTATATATACCTTACAACTTCTCAAACCCTAAAGTTCCACAATCAACCATCTACTCCATCTAACTATCAAAACTGGGATACCAGCTGGAAACTTCTGTAAGTTCTAATATTTACAAGGTGAAAAATCGGGTTTTCTTTAACGAATGAATAATTACAGAAAATAATAGTCCGCCGAGTAGTTAGATGCTGTGGGATGTGTCCAACTTGTAACATCCCCCCCCTCCTTGTTCATGTCGTCCCCGACATGGCCTTGAAACTTTGCTTCATCTTAGAGTCTCCCGCATCTTTAGCAGTGATTCGTACCGTGCATGTAGATTTAGCATTGTTGGGCCGAAGATATCTGTATGCATGGTGAAGAACCCCGTGTAGAATGCTTCTTCAAATGCCTGGAGGTGATATGATGGGAGAAACATAATTCTTTGATACAACGCATGTATCACCTCCTTGGAAGACTGACCTGACATATCATAAGCACGTCTGTATGTGTCCTGGAAGAAGAATATGTTGTCAGTCACTTGTCCTGGTTTGAAGGTCTCAAACACTGCTAGGATGGTTCTGCAGATCTTTCTCATCATAATGCATGTAAGGTCAGGTGAGCCAGTGAACAACTTTATGGCGCCCGTTAGGGTTTTCACCATGTATTGTACACTTATTCTCTCACCTGCCTTCACGCCTGACAGCTTTGGGTAGTTCAGCCAAGTGGGTTGGCTTCTTTGTAAGATTTCTTGTGCTTTCCACATCCTAACCCTTGGTAGAGGACAGAAGCTGAGGTTATCTCTGATGTGTTTTGGTGCCTCTACCAAGTGTATTAGGTATTGCGGGTACTTGGTAAGCCAAGCCTTCCTCCACTTTGGCTGAGAATCCACTATTAGCTTTACTCCTTCTGGCCTTGAGGTGTCTGCGTTGTAGAGAGGGACCGTTGGATCTTCACTGATTCGCCTGTTTATTGTTGCTGCCTCATACTTCAACAATGGATATGGGAGAGAGGGTTGAAGCCATTCACGCTTGAGATTGCTGGCGTCGATTTTCTGAATTGTCATAGATTTGAAAACCCTCTGTTCCCATTCCAAGGCTTCCTTTGTGCTTTCTCTGAGCTCTGCCTCTATTGCTTTACGCAATTTTTCCTCCTCTTCTTGTGTTAGATCCTGGAGCTCTTGAGAGGAGCCTGCTATGCTTTCCTCTAGCATAGGTGTGTCCACAGGATCTGCCACATTGTCGAGGTCGCCTCATTGGCAGCTAGCCCTGAGCTCTCTGCTTCTGCTTGTTGCCGGCCTTTCAATTCCTCTATTTGCTTGAGGAGTGTCTGCTTTTCCGCTTCAACTTCTCCGCCCATAGTCACGAGGAGGTCATTGAGTTCAGCATTTACCTTTTCAACCTCCTCGAGCTTTATCTTTATGCTCTCCAATTCTTCTTGTAGGGCTTTTCGGCTCTCCTCTAGTCTGGTTTGCATTGCGATAGAACCTTCAGCCATCATCAACCCTCTGCTTCTTCTCGAGAGTCAACTCCTTCTGGAGTTCTTGCATCTGCTGCTCATATATTTGACTCTCAGAAATGATTTGAGTCGAGCTTGTAGCTCTAACTCTCGTAGGTGATGCTCGCAGCCTCTGGATGGTTTGATCTTTGACTTTTAATTGGTCCTTGAGCTCAAGGACTTCATCCAGGCTTGCTTCTTGTTCTATCTCTGCCTTTTCCTTTGCATTCCTCATGGCCTCTACTTCTTTAGTTTCCTCTGCTAGTTGGAGTGTCAGATTATCCCGTTCTTTTTCGGCATCTCGCAATGACTTGCTGAGTTGCAGACACTCTTCTTTAGCTGCTTGCAATCTTTTTGTTGCTGCCTCATTTGCTTCTTCCTTTGTTTGGCAGTTTTGTAGAGCCATGGCCAAGCTGGTTTGGAGGTCAGCTTCTCTTTCTTTTTGTCCTTGGCTTTGTGCCCGCAGAATATCTCTTTCCATCTTAGTTTTTTCTTCGGTGGCCTTTAGAGTTATTAATTCTTTGTTTGATGCCACCGATTGTGCTCTTATTCCAGCTAGCATTGTCATCACCACGTCCCAATCATTCGAGGGCGGGTGCAGGTCTACCGTGTCGGTAGCAATTTCCTTTAGCTCGACTAGCCGAATGCCTGGCATTTGTTCTTTATGCTTTGTTCTCGCCAAGTCGAATGTGACTGTGGCGGCTTCTTCCCTTGTATAACCTGCAGCTAGCAGGTCCAAAAATGCATAATATGCCTCCTCGAGCTCTTTTTGTTCAGACGCAGGCTTGGTCTCTTCTTTGGGCTTAGGTTCTGGCCTTTGCTCTTCTGCTCAGCCTGGTGTTCTTCTTGATTGTCCCCAGCCTCCCTATCTTCTGGTGGAGGGCTGCTAGGAGGTGGTGATGGTGGTGGTGATGGCTATGGGCTGGGTTTAGGGCTATCTGGTAAAGCTGCAGGTTTGCCCTTAAAGTATCTATCTGCTTTCGTTTTTCTTTCCCTTTCTTGGTTTTCTTGTTCATCTAGCAATGTCTGCCTTATCTGCTCCACTTCTTCCTCGGTGAAAGGGACATGGGGAATGTTTTCCACTGCAACATCAAGAATCTCGAAATTCTTGATATAGTCTTCGAAGCGGTCCCTCTGCACTCTTCTGGAGGATCTGGACATAGACTCGAGAGATGGCTTCCATAATTCGTTTAAATCACCCTTGAGAGCTCTTTCTGCTCGGAAACTCTCCATCAGCCTCTCGAGTCTAGCCGCTTTTTGTGATCTTGTCTCTTTGGCCGGCACTTGAGCAGATTCCTTTTTTCCTTTCTTCTACTCAGGTTGCTCCTCTGCCACTGGCTCTAGTCGTCTCTTCAACCTTGTAGCCACCCTTGGTGCTCGTTGTGGCTCGTCTTCTTTGTCTTCCCTTACTCTTAGCCAGTCATTCTGAGATGGGGGGTCAGGCCACCTTCCCTTGGCGTGTAGTGCTACATAAATTACCTTGGTTATCATTTATCCTGGCACTATGTAGGTTGGCTTTTTGTTTCCCATTTTTACCAAGCTATCATGTATGTATGCCGCATAGTTGATTATCTTTGGGGTGCCTTTTGTCATTCCCCAAGTAAACGTTGTGGCAATTGCACTTGGGGGCATCCTGTACTTCTGTGGCCTCTTCGTGCACATGTGGAAGTACTGGTTGTACAATTGGCTCATGATCGCCACCTTTGGGTTGGCGATGTCTTCAAAGGTGTAATTAGCCTTTTTCTCTTTGTACACCTTGACTTCATCCCTTCTCTTTGTCACACTGTCTCCCTGATTGGAAAGATCTAGTGCATGGGCTACAACCCACTCGGTGATAATGATCTCTGTATCGGGTCTACCGTGCAAGCCTGTCACTTTGGCCACTCCATCCTCTTTGATGCTTGTTACAAACTCCCATACTCTTTCGACGTCCACTCCTATTGGTATTGCTTCGAAATAGTTATGGAGGTCAATTTTCTCCAAGTAGACGGCCATTTTTCTTCGGACAAATTCATTGAGCTCTCTTGGCAGCATTGGCAGCTCTATTACATTGTCGTCATTGTCTTTGAACACCCCCTGGTAGATCTTTAGGTCGTTTGACTCTAACAAATCTTCCTGTATCCAGGTGCTGGTGGGTTTTAGTGTTCCCTCTGGAATGACAAAAGGTTCCACCTCGTCCAGATAATCTTTGATTGTCATTCTCTTCTTCTTTGCCGGTGACTTCGAGGCTACCATAGATCCTGTTGCACTCAGCAATCCAAAGTTAGGGTTTTTTCCATATCAGCTGCTAAACTGAGTTTTACTTATCCAAATGACTTGAAAATTGAAATTATAGCTTAAAAGGAACTTGTGAAGCTGTGCATGTGCTCACAGTGCAAATCTAGCCAAAAAAATCCATCTAGACATCCTACGCGTAGGATGTCTTTTTCTTCAGAATTGGTTCATACTTTACATGTAGGTAGTGTAAGGCTCATGGAACATGGTTATAAGCTTGGATTTGAATTTGAATGTCAAAAAGTGGATTTTTGGGATGATTTAGGCTTTAGGTCACAGTTTGGGTAGATTGTCTATCATGGGTAGCAATTGATGTCCAAATGGGTTGAAACTTGGTGTATGGGCTCAATGCATCATGGTATTGGCTTCTATGATGTAATTTCTTGCACAAAGGCTAAATTCAAGCTTAAGACATCCTACGCGTAGGATGTCCTGTTCTGTGGGTTGTCCTTGGCCTATGGAACATGGCCATGTTCTTGGATTTGCATTTGGATAAGATTTGATGCCTGTAGGGCTCTATGAGGTGTTTTTGGGCTCAAAAAGTGTTTCTTGAAGGTGTTGGGGGTCAAAAGTGATTAGAATGGCTTCAAACTTGACATATGGCCTCTTGCTGATGAGGTAATCAAATTTGGAATGACAAAACTTTTCTTACATGCCAAAAAGGTCCATTAGGATGTCTTATTCCTCATTTTTACTCCCTTACCACACAGAAAGTTAGCTGATGTGTATGTGAATGTGTTGTGCAGGTTTCATGAGATTTGGACAAGATTTGGTAGGTCAATGGCCCATTAGTGCCTTTATGCCCTAACTTTGCGTTTTTCCATGCATATGAGGTCAAATCTGATCCAAATGTGATGAAACTTGGTGTACGGCTTGTAACTGTCATTCAGAACATGTGCATGACAAGAATTGTTGGGTTTTGTGCCAAAAAATGCCCTTGAGACATCCTACGTGTAGGATGTCTCCTGATGATTTTTCTAGTGTTAGTGCTCCCAGTGCTTGCCCTTTGCCCCCCTAAGTCCCTTTTTAGCCTAATTTCAATAAAAAAGTCAAATGGATAGAGTATAACTCCCTATGTGGACTTCAGAGCCTGCGAGCCATTTTTTTGACTTTTGGAGTGCTTTTTGGCGATGAAATTCCTCGATGTTGGTCTCCATAGCTTCCCAATCCCTTGGGGATCCTTACCGTATGGTTTTTGTTGACTTTGGCTTCACCGGAGCTCCATTTGGCAATTTGTCGCTCTAGAAGCACCCGTGGTGGCGTTTACATACCTTTGATGATTTGTGGTGGTCTACCACCATAGGACTTGGTTGTTGATGGTCTAGGAAAGCCGCTTCTGAAGTTTGGTGGCAAACGGACTTGCGGTTTGTCCACAAGTGCATTTTGACGCTTTGTGTGTCTGATGCCGTTTCTGAGGTTTAGTGCCGCTTCGGGTCACTTTTTGGTCATGCGGGTCATATGGACTTGTCGAGCATGTCGAGATGCTCCTACCCATAAATTTTGGTAGCATTTGGTCGCCGTTTCGCTGATTTCCCATTTGGTGGCCTCTTGCGAGTTTCTTGGAATTAGGGTTTTTCCCGATGGTTTCCCACTGCCTTTGGCTATCCAGGACTGGTCTCCTAGACTAGGGTAAGCTGCCAATGAAGTCTTGTTGCTTTCGGGTTAGCCGTTAGGCCACCGTTTCTACTTGCAGGTCTCTACCGCTCGCTTTGTATGTGACCTCTACGCTAGTTTTCACAACAGAATGACAAACATGCGCGAAAAGCTCAAGGTGGTGAGCCTACCTCTCATGTCTGGAGCTGGTCGGGTAGATGTGCGCATCGTAGAAACTGCTGGAAGGTCGATCCGCTGTAGGTGGCAGAAGCTCTCTCCACAAAGTCAATAGTGAGAATGAGCTAAAAATGGGGTGAAAAATTCTTATAATGGAAGTCCCCGAACCATTTTTCATGAAATTTGACATGTGTTCCTATCTTTCTGCAAGATGCAGTTAAGGCTCAAAAATTTCTTGATTTGGACTCCATTTGCTCTGTTTACCAGAAATTTGTCATTTCGGTCAAAACCTGGCTAAAACACGCTTTCCACTCTAGTCTCATAATTGCACCCCTAGTGTACCATAGGTTGTTCTTTAGTCACTGGTCATCCCCATATTTTTTGTTTTTCATTACGACTATTTTTCACCTGTTTTTTGTATTTTTGAAGTTTTTCTGCCGAAAATTAGCAAAATTAAAAGAAAAAAAGCAAATCAAACCCAGAAAATCCCCAAAATTCATAATAGATCACAAACATCACCGCAACACATTATATACACTCACATGCAATTTTTATGGCCGGATTTCTCCGTTTTACCAATATTTTGCCTGAAAAAATGGTTATTTCTACTTATATACACACACCTAGGGGCTTGATTTGGCGTTTGGCCCCATATACCTGTAGCTTCATGCTGTATAAGGGCATATATACTTGGGTTACTCCAAAAAATTTCGCAATCAAACGTTAACCCTTAAAATAGTCGAAAATCATGCCCCTTTTTTTTGTTGTTTCTGTTATTGGTTCCGCATTGAGAATGCCTCCCCTCCTCCTAGTCGGAGTCCTCCCGGACGATAAGGTTTCGCCTCGGAGTATGTGCCATGCATAGGTTGAAAAAGTCATGCTAATGCCTGGCCAATTAATGTGGCCCTATTTTATGCATACGCGATCAATGCATGGAAAAATTAATGCTGTGCAAGAGAAGGGAATAAACAAGATGCTTATTGGCATTCACCGTTGAGGCTTCCTACTTTCTTTGCAAGTAGCTGCTGTAACTCTACTGCTCTCTGTTTAATTGTATTTTTGGCAAGAAGCAATTGCTTTGCCGACACTGTTGTTGGAGTCGTATCTGTATCTGAGGATAGAAATGGCCTGGATGTGATAGCTATGGGCCTTATGGCCTTGGCTTTCCATTGGTAGTTTGGTGCTTCCAAATTTTGTAGATGGTTTGGCACTTTCTTGTCTGCCACTGGTTTGTCTGTCATCGGCATCCACATATATCGGTTCTCCTTGTTGACCTGCAGATGTCTGCTTTCTATTGTTGCTTGTACCGTAAGTATTTCCTTTGGCTTTTGCTTTGGTATCCAAATGTGAGTGACATTTGGGTTATGGCTAAGCATTTTCTTTGGGATCCATATCTGCTTGGTTACCTTGGTTTTGGGTTGCACCGTCTGCTTTGTTGGAATCCGGTTGTTACATTGTTTCCTTCCCGCCATGGCCTTTCTATCCTTCCGCATCCATACTTGTTTACCTTGTTTTGGTAGCCTAGATTTTTGCAGTGTAGCCGGTGACTTCAGCTGTCTGTGATTAGCATGGTTGGCCTTTACCTGGTTGTTGGTCTGAGGTTTCATGTTGTTCTTTGATGGTATTTGTTATTTTGTCTTTGTTGCCAGTGTTTGCATGGCTTGCAGTTGATCATGATGGTACTTCTAAGGAAAATCTATTACCTGTTGTTCATGTTCGTGATGAATTTTGACAGCCTCTACTTTCCAGTCTATCTGGACATTGTATGCTTTTTGCCAAGGTTGCCCTAGCATCATTGGTTGTTGTGTGCTTTCATCTGTCACCACATAGAATTTGTGTGGGTAAATATATTGATGTAGTTTTACATGCAATATAGTCCATCCTAATGTTTTCAATGCGTGTGATGTGCTACTTTCCAACACTTGTTGAATAGGATGAAGTTGATCTATGACTTGGAGCTGTTGGTATAATTCGTAAGAGATCAAATTTGCTTGAGCACCCGAATCAAGCAAGGCTGTTGATTCAACTTGATTGTTGCCCACCTTGACTGTAATTATTGGCTCTACTGTTTCCTCCTCCAAGTTCATCAGTCGAATGGCATTGATTCTCAATGGTGGTTTACTCTGTTGTTGTTGTCACAGAAGCCATCTTTTTGCAATGCGTTCTTGTGCTTCGGCTTGAGCTTCCTCTCGTACTCTCTGTTTTTCCTTCATTCTTTGCTTCCCTTGGTGAATTTGTTGGAGCATCTCCTGTGTGAGTGGTAGATGATATCTCCTCAGTCGACACCCACTAATCCAGTTTGGCATTTCTTCACCTGCTAATGTAGCAAGCTTGACAGCTCCACTTTGTGATAGATCATGAATCACAAATGGTCCCATCCCTCGCTTTTTTAGTTTCTTGGCATGTTGCTTCAAGGTATAAACAAGTACGTAATCACCTGTTTTGAACTCTTTGGTACACACATGTTTGTCAAAAATTTCCTTTTGTCTTCGCTTTTTAGCATAGATCGAAGCGACAGCTCGTAAGCGGAGTTCATGTAGCCTTTCAAGATCATTAATTCTTAAAGAGAGTTCATGCCCTGTCCATTCCAAGCTTGTTGCTACTCGTAGAGTTGGGATTAAAAACTCTAT
Organism: Adiantum capillus-veneris; assembly: GCF_014529385.1. NCBI lineage: Eukaryota > Viridiplantae > Streptophyta > Polypodiopsida > Polypodiales > Pteridaceae > Adiantum > Adiantum capillus-veneris. The sequence goes on along the minus strand of NC_140958.1, from coordinate 13,649,722 downwards.
GGCTAGTATAGCATTTAGCCCAAACACCATGTTATATGGTGTTGTTCCTATTGAGGTTTTGTAAGCTACCCTGTATGCCCATAGTGTTGAGTGTAGCCGCTGATCCCAATCGGTTCTTGATTCTGACACTATTTTAGTAAGAACCGTGCATAGTGTTTTATTCGTGGCCTCTGCTTGCCCATTGGCCTGTGGATGGTATGGTGTTGATTTCCTATGTATGACCATGAATTCCTCTAGTAGATATTCAATGACTTCATTGAGGAAGTGTGTTTCACGGTCACTGACAATTTCTATTGGTAACCCGTAACGTACAAAAACATTCTTATACAAAAATTGAGCTATGGTGCATGCATCAGCTTTTTGTGTTGCTTTGGCCTCGACCCATTTTGTGAGATAGTCCGTAGCCACTAGTCCGTAGCCACAATGATATATTAGGTATGGGTGCGATATGCAGGGGGTGATATAGGTCCCACAAAATCAATGCCCCATTTTGCAAATGCCCTTGCCCCCATCATTGGACTTAATGGCATCTCATCTCTTTTGATTGGTATCTTGGTGTGTTGACATGCATCACAACGCTTTACAAACTCATCGGCATCCATGTGCAATGTAGGCCACCAAATTCCTGCGGTCAAGACAATTTTTGCCATCTTATCGCCCGAAAAGTGGCCTCCACTTACTCCGCTATGTGCATGTTCGAGAATAAGCAGGTATTCGCTTTCACTTGCACAGATTCTAAGTTGATTGTCTTTTACCTGCTTATAGAGTTGATTTCCAATTAACTGAAAGTCACGAGCTTCCAGCTCTATAGCTTTCTCCCGTGCTCTTGTAATGTTCTCAGGGAACGTTCTAGTGGTTAGGAAGTCAATGATATATTGACTCCATGCAGGTGCTATGTTCGCCCGAAACAAAGTTGCATGATCCACTGGTCGTTTGGCACTACATATTGTACAATTGGTAACATAAGAATGTGTATCCGCATACATAGTTGGCCAATAAACCCCTAACTGTTTCAGTCTCTGGTGTGTTTTCACTGCTGAACAATGAAATGCACAGCCCTGGACGTGTGCCTCTTCAAGGTAGCACTCGAATTCTTCCGGATTTATACATAATCGTAGGATTGAGTCAGATTCAAGATGATACAGCCGTCCTGCTATCAACTGAAAGTTTTTTGTTTGTCGAATTGTTTGTTGTTTGGATTTGCATCCTGTATTATCAAACTCACTTCCAAAGGAGAGAATGCTAACTATTTCCTAAGACCATTTGGGTACCATTTCAATGTTGAAAAGATAAGCATCTGGTATGTCATCATCTACCCCTTGAGGAGCTTCCCCGCTGTGTATTCTTGAAAGATGATCAGCTCGCAGATGGGTTTTACCCTTTTTGACCACCACTGTGAGGTCAAATTCTAGCAATATAATAAACCAGCGTACGATTCTCCCTGTATTGCAAGGTTTATTTACTAGGTATAAAAGAGCTTGATGATCCGTGAAGAACACAAACTTGTTTGCAAGAAAATAATGCCGAAATTTCTTTACAGCATAAATCATTCCTAACCCTTCCCTCTCGGTGGTTGTGTAGTTCTTTTCTGCACTGTTTAGCTGTGGGCTTGCATAGCAGACCGGAAAATCCATTGTTCCGTCTCCACGTTGAGCTAGAATACTTCCAATGGCATATGCTGAAGCATCTATGTGCACATGGAATATCTTTTCCCAATCTGGTGCCTTTAATACAGGTGCGGATATAAGGTTTTCTTTCAGCCTTTGGAATGAAGTTTCACACTCATTGGTCCATTCAAAATTGACTAGCAAATGATACAGAGGTTGTGCGACAACCGCATACATGTATATGAATCTTCGATAATATCCGCAATTCCCCATGAAGGATTGCACTTGTTTCGCCTTAGTAGGCTTGGGCAAGTCTACTATGACTTTGACTTTGTCTAGGTCTGTGGGACAGGGTTCCCTTTAGAGAGCTCAATGGCCAAGCCGTGTGCATCATTAACTGGAGCACTTGAGTCTGGCGGGGTTCATTAAACAGGATATCCATAATTGAATGCTTTGAAGATATGGCAGATACAGTTCAGAGATTTTTTATGGGCAGCTACCTAAGGATTAAGCTAGAACATTGATGATAGGTATAAACCTTATTTCATTTTTGAAACTTTTACCAGTTACGTGAGTCTGATGATGGAAAAGAGCTTAAGGTACCTATAGAAGATGCAGATTGAAGTGCAGTTTGCATAGACCAGAGGCTGTGTAAGTTAAGTGGAGGTGGATGTCGTGCAGCTCCGCTCCCATGCTAAGAAATATGCCAAGAATATGCACATCAAGCTTATTGGAAGCCTACATGATTAATGGTCAGTGAGCAAGGCTTGTTTACAGGACAAGTTTAATTATTAATGTATGCTAGATGCGGCTTAAAAGGGCCAACTGATGCCTTAATGATGCTAAAAAGGCCTATTATTGAAGTGAGCATGAATGGGAGTTTATGATCTAGAATTGTAGTGCTTAAAGTGCTCTATCTGCCTGTCTTTATGGCTTGTCGATTGGAGCTACCGTGAAGAAGTTATGGCAGTTTAAAGTTCAAGTCGATTGCAGATCCATACCGGATTGGGCAACTGCAGCTGAGGTGACAGAGATGAAATGAATGCACAGGCCTGAAGTGCTCACTTTGTGGAGCACGTCGGTCTTTTCAGATCGGAGTTTCGATCGCCAAGATATTGGCTGTTAAAGATTCACCGGGGGGCGGTTCCATACTAGTCCGGTCAGCTCGGTTGGTGTCTCAGCTCGGAGTTTTTGTCTTTCGTCCAGGTTTTGGAACGCGGGAGCAGTAATTACTTGAGGAGTCTCATGTCCGGGATGCCATTTCATGCAGTGCTTGGTCGACAATAGACGTGATTGGCAATACCTGGCTAGCAGGAACAAAACTCAGACACTTTTTATCGAATGTGATGGGAAGGCCTTACTTCAAATGCAATCGCTCATGCTAGCATCTAACAGGCTTGTGGCACTATTCAAGACCATTTATGGGCACAAAAATTCACGGTGATATTACTAGTCAGGGGATGTTGGGAAATGATGTTATGCAAGGCATTGCCTTGGCCGATATGTATGCCAAATGTGATTCCCTTACAAAGCTTGAGGCCAAAGGTGGTCTTACAAGACTTAAGGCCGCCCAAGGCAAATGATATTGGCCACCCAAATTAAAAGAACCATTCAATGCCGCCCAAAATGGGTTAAGTGAATGTGAAGAGAAAAAAAAAAGAAAGGGAGGAAAGCGTGCAGGCAGCGGAGAGGGCGTAGAGAGAGCAAAGAGGAGCTCGCGATGGGCTGTTGGGGGGTCGGATGAGCGCGCCGATGAAGCGAAAACTGGGCAGGAGTCCATGGCAACCGAATTGGGAGCCGTTCCTATCGATTTCCATGCTGGTTGACCTTGGCCCTGCCACCATCATCGGCGTCGTTCCCACAACAACGGCGCCGTCGTTGCGAGAGGGGTATTAATAAAAGGAGAGTTTTTTTTGTTGAACGAGGGCAAGGAGGAAGGCGAGGAGTGCTCGCAGCAAAAGAGTAAAGAGCTTCCTCTCTCTCGCTCTCATCCTCGGAGCAAGCAAAGCTTGTTCTCTCTCTCTCTCTCTCTCTCTCTCTCTCTCTCTCTCTCTCTCTCTCTCTCTCTCTCTCTCTCTCTCTCTCTCTCTCTCTCTCTCTCTCTCTCTCTCTCTCTCTCTCTCTCCCCTTGAGACCGCTTGAGAGAGAGCTTGGAGGAGAAAGGGGCAAAGAGGTTCTCTCTCTCTCTCGGCTTGCACAAGGAGAGTTCTATCTCTCTCTCTCTCTCTCTCTCTCTCTCTCTCTCTCTCTCTCTCTCTCCTCTCTCTCTCTCTCTCTCTCTCTCTCTCGCTCATTTTGAAAAGAAAAAAAAAGGGAGACTTTCTCTCTCACTCTCGGCCTCGGTAAGCAAGAAAGCAGTAGGTAGTGTTTTTGTCTTGACGAGCATAAGTCAAGCATAAAGAAAAAGGTACCCAAAGACAAGGTTTTTCTCTCTCGCTTTCAACCTTGTTAAAGTAAGGAAGGTGGAGCAGGAGAAAGTGGTGAAGTAAGGAAGGCGGAGCGGGAGAAAGTGGTGCAGCAAGGAAGGCAGAGCAGGAGAAATGTAAAGAAGCAAGTAAGCTGATTCCATCGAACTCGGTAAAAGAATTCATCAAGGGCACATAGAGCCTGAAGATAATTAAAGTAAATTTGCAGCTTATTGTTGGTAATTGAGGTAGCAGACTAGAGAAAGCTCTTGAGTGCTATCGAAGCACGGAAAGACCGACATAGAAAGATAAAATTTACAGAACCTAAGGTCAGTTGAAGCAGATAAATCGGCAGGAGGAAATTTCCATCACCGTCATCAGTTAATGTTTGATTGATCATTCTGTTAAGCCAGGTGTCGTTAACGGACTGGTTAATTCTGTAAAGCGGGGGCTTAAACTCCTAGTTAACAGATGATCCAAGTGACGGTGTTGTTAACAGCCCGCCTTGGCTAAGTATTAAGTTGTACTTAAAGCATTAATCAATTAATTGATGATTACGGCGATTGCTAGAGTCAGTTGCATCTGTTGTTCTTGTTCTCTCTCTTTCACACCTCCCACAGCTAGAGGCCCTGCGCTTGCCTGGCTCACGTAGCGAACACATACCCCCTGACACCGTTTGAGGTCCAATGTGATGCTTGTGGAGATTTCCTTGGAGAAACTTGCTTCAAGAAGGGCATGCCATAGCATACTAGTGTTGAAGACTCAATTTTGATGAGCGAGTGTTGGGCATATACAAAAAGGAGCTACTACTTGTTCTACATGCCCCTGACACATGGAAGGATTATCTTCTGGGGACCCCATTCGTCCTACGACAATCTTTCCAACAAATAAATGATGTGGACAAATTTTCTTTCACAATTTAGTTTTCATATTGCTGGCAAGCACAATCAAGTGGCCGATGCACTCTCACAACGACCAAAAGTAAATGCAGTGTCTATAGCAACTCACAATGATCTATCTTCTATGATAGATGAGTATTCTATTGACTCTAATTTCAAGGATATAATGTTATCCCTTGCCTTAGGGAAGAAAGAAGAACCGTTCATCTTGTAGGATGGTTCTCTTCTCGATGTAAATAGGCTACGTGTTACTAACTCCCTTCGTGAGAAAGTATTTTATGAATCCTATGATCTTTCATATGGGGGGCATAGAGGGATTTGACCTACTCTTCAAGTTGAGGAGTAAAGACATATTTCTATTGTCCTACCAAGAGAGTACACATACAAGAGTATGTTTCAAAATGCATGGTATGCCAAAAGATCAAATATGATAGAGGGAAGAAACTTGGATTAGTCGAGTCATTGCCAGTTCCTAGTTCACCATGGGAGAGTATATCCATGAATTTTATCTTTGGATTATCCAAGTCTATCCTTGGGAATATTGACAATACTCAGGTTTAGAAAACAAGCACATTTTATACATGTCAAAAAGACTATTAAGGCACATCAAATGGCAGCCCTCTTCATATCATAGATTTTAAACACCATGGCTTGCCAACATCCATAGTGTCAGATAGAGATCCTCGAATGACCAAATAATTTATGGAAGCGTCTCTTTGAGAATCTAGGTACAATACTAAATTTCTCTTTGTCCTATCACCCACAAACGGATAGCCAAAGTGAGATAGCTAACCTTACAATTCTAGATCTACTCAAATCCTATGTCATAGAAGTAGATCAATGCTCACAATGGGAGAAGTACCTTCCTCTTGTAGAGTATGTGTACAATAACACTGCCCATACTACTACAGGGAAGGCACGCTTCAGAATCATTGAGAGAAGACCTAAAACTCCCTTGCTACTTAAGCTACATGGGAAGATCTATCTTGCTGATGAGTATAGCGGAGACCTACAAGAATATTTTCCAAAGATTGAGGAGGCTATATCCATCTCACAACAAAGGCAAAAATATGCTGCTAACAAGCATAGAAGGGCCGTAGCTTTCAAGGAAAATTATTGAGTCCTACTTAAGTTTCCCAAGGCTTGATTGAGGAAAACGACGGGCAAAAGTCATACGAGCCACCAAAAGTATTATGCTAAGCTAACAAAAATATACTATGGTCCTTTTCAAATCTTAAAACCAATCAACAAGATATCCTATCAACTAAAGTTTCCCAACCCTTGGCTCATACACAATGCTTTTCATGTGAGCCTACTTAAGCCTTACAAATGAGAGCCACCAATAAGAGAACCAATAATTGAGGACCCACCCGAGATTGAAGATCAAGAAGAGGTGCTCCAGCCCAAATCTATTCATTGATATGAAGACAATGGACTAAGACATGGTAAGATTATCTGACAATATCGTATTAAGTTTGAAAACTATCCTTTTGGAGATGCTAGATGGATGAAAGCAACATAGCTTAAGGATAGTATGAACCTTGTCAATGCTTACAATGCTACACTAGATTAAGAAAATATAAATGGTTTGTTTAACAACAATGTTTTTGTATTATAAGACTAGTTCTTTTTCCATTGTGTAGAAATTTAAGTAGTATGCATGCTTAGAATCATGTTTGTGATGACAACGTCTGCCAAACATCAAGTATAATTTGTCACTCTACTTTGGGAGTATGATATCGACTAAAGAGCAGACATGTTTGCGATAGCTAAGTCTCCCATGCACCAAATGGACTAGTCATCCATTTTGGAATGATGTTGAAGGGAAAAGAAGGATCCGCTGGCAGCTAAGAAACTTAGACTAATTACTAAGGCTTCATCTTCTCTACCTCATAATCGAGGACAACCATGGTTTCAAGAGAGAGGTCACGTCGTAAAATATGACATCTAACTATCTCAAATGATTTTATTTAATGTGGGAAAATGAATGGGAACAAGAGTTAGAATAGAGATATGCGCTTTTAGATCTATCTCACTATGGGACCAAAAGAGAGAGAAGGATACCTCTCATTAAGGGTCCAAAAGGGAGATGGTCTACCAAAGAGCAATGAGCAGGTAATGGAACATAAAATACCTTAGGGTTAGTTTCATTAAATACCTCCAATGGTTAGTGTTAAAAGTCCTTAGACCCTAGGACCTTTAGGTACTTTAGACCTTAGGCAAGCTAGGCATGTGCTTGAGGTGCTTGTCATGCTTGAGACCCGGGGTCTTCACTAAGGATTACCGTATGGTGTCACGTGAGTGTACAATAGGGGGGGTTTATGAGGCCAAAAAGGTAGACTTTACAAAGGAGGGTACCATATCTAGGGGGTGAAATGGTATTTTTGGTGCACGCAGGTGATGTCTATCTAGTACTACTAGTGAATCCCCCGAGGCTTGAGAACACTAAGGTGCTTGAGGTGATTCTCGTGCTTCATGACTAAAATGATTAAGGTGCTTGAGGTGCTTCTCGTGCTTCATGCCTAAGATGATTAAGGTGCTTGAGGTGCTTCATGACTAAGGTGCTTGAGGTGCTTGTTGACTCTTATGCTTGAGGAGCTTGAAGTCAAAAAAGTGCCTACAAAGGAGGGGGCAATCCCAAGAAGTAGGGGAGGAGAGAGAACACACATGCACCCTCTTAAGGGTCACCCCTTCCACAAGAGGCATATAGGACACATGTCAAGCCCCTAGCAAGGTTGCCCTCATAATGTGCCTAAAGTCTATTGGATTACCTTTAGAGAGGTCCAATGACAATTTAGATTAATTAAATATTATCCAAGCATTATTCAATCCCTCTCTCTCAAAGGGGGAAGGAGGACACTTGTCCATATGCTACCTCTATTGCTAGTTATGAAAAAGACCATTAATTGGCTAAGCTTAGCAAGGGCCAATGAGATGCAAGAATGAGCTAGAAAGAGGGTTCGACCAAGGCTTGTAGGGTGCTTGCTTTTGGAATTCTCTCCCACACACACACACGCGCTCTCACACACATTCTCTCATTTTATTGAGGAAGAACTCCATCTCCTTCTCCAAGCTTGAGAATTAGAGAGCCTACACCAACAACTCTTGGCTATGGAATGCAAATCCAACCAAGAGTCAAGATTTAATGGCATGCTCATCTCCTTTACCATCTATATTACTATGCTAAGCTAATCTCTAAGAGTAATCTATGGTGAGGAAAGTAATTCCTTCTCGTATGTTACCTTTTTGTCCTCTTCCATTCCCTCACTTCCTTCTAGCTCTCTCTAACTTTGAAGGTGTTTGAGGTCTTGGGATTGACTCCTTATGCTATTTAGGAATTATGTTGAGGAAATGCTCACTATTGTTACTTTAATTCCTCTACAACCAATGTTTTAGCCGAATTCCATCACAATGTTCTTGTCAACATCAATAACATTGTCTTCCAGGTCACCTTTTCCACTGCCACTAACCCATAGAGTCGAGTGTGAGTGAGAATCCTATTTGTGATTCTAATTGTAATTCTAGTCTTGTCCAGGTTCTTGAAAACATCTATATGCATACTTTCATGGATTCTTCAATTCCATTCAACGAAACTATATGTAAATGTTTTTTCAGGTGAAATAATAGTTTCTGATCTAGTTCATCCATACAATCTTTTGAAAGAGAACCAACTCCATGTACAAGATGTTCAACCATTTTGGATGAAGCTCGTATATCGAATAAAGGATATGTTGCGACCTATAGGTATGTATTGTAATGTTATGTGTAGCACTACAAGATGCCTCAACTGACTTAAGTCTTCTTTTCAAGTCTATGCAAAAACAAGGTAAGAAGTTTAACATCAGCAACACGCTACTCCCAGCCCTTTCTCTATTAAAAAGACAATATGGAAGATCAACGATGAGCTGTTCCAAACACTATGGATCCCTTTGCACATTGTATGGACACATAGATCACCATCAACACAAGAAGTGGTATATGACAAGTACAAAAATATTTTTTATGATATTATCACTCTACGGATATACATTGTGCAATTATTTGAATTTTCTTCTCAAGAATACAATGATGTTCTCAAGTTTGTGATTATACTAGATGAGTGTGAGCTTCTCAAAGAGACTAAAGTTGAGCTCCGACCTTGATAGTCGGTAGTGGAGGAGAGCACTAGATAGGCATTTGTAGGACCCAAAATTTTGGCCAATTTTGGATATCTCACTAGAGAGGGTTCACATATGCATGATGCATGCACTTTGCAGGATCATTGAGAAACTCATATTTCCCTAGAGTTGTTTGCATGAACTAGTTGTCTTGTCCCTACAAATAAAAGGGCTATCTCATCCTTAGGAAAAGTTCTTTCAAATGTAGGCTTTCATGGAGGGCATGTGAAGATAGAAGAGGACGAGAAGATGTCTAAGAATGGTTGGGATGTTCCAAAGAAGCTCTCAATTAGTTGTGTGAAAGCTCGACTCTTTCTATCAATGCCCATAAATGGAAGACATCTTAAAAGCCAAAGTGCATAAGACAACATTGAGATAGAATAGGTGGAAATCTGCACAATGTGGTGATTGACCATGTAAACAATGGTGCAGCGAGGAATCATAAGGCAAAGGTGTGGAAAATCTTGAACGAAAAATTCAAATACTATGAGCTCAATACACCACGGGGTCCACCTCAAAATATGTAAGTGTCGCATGTGAGTTCACCCGAAGGGGTATTTTATACACCAATGAGTTATAGAATTACATGTACAAGAGGGTTTTAAAAATGGAAAACTCAAAAAACATTACAAGTTTATGAATGAAGATGGGTCTTTTAATTCATGATAAAGTGTGTGTGTGCCTGTGTGTGTGTAGCTATTTTTTCTTAAATAATAAGAAATACTTAAACTTTTACATTCAAAACACAGCTAGCAATGGATCAAAGAACAGATAAGTACGGAAACAACTCAGTATCAGAATCATTTATTTACAATGTTTGTAGGAATGAGGTCCCATTCCAGTATACAAATAGTAGAAAAACTGCCTGAATCATAAGTGAGTGTGCAATCCACTGTAGGTTAGCTTGCCAAAGTAAAAAAAAAACCTCCAAGATAAGATAGTCCTTACCTACATCCATCCAAACAAAAGAACAGATCTAATAGCCTAGGATGTGTCTTACAAGTATCAATGGACTATACCGGTTGTCATCCATGTCTGTCTTACAAACTTTTTTTAAAACCTTTACAAGCTCAGTCCAACGTATAAAAAGGAAGTTATAACAAATTTTGAAGCTAGAAATCCGAGTTTTTAGTACGAAAATTAGTACAATGATTAGAAAGCTATTATACCTTCCAGGTATCAGAATCACTCTTTAAATAATAACCAATTTAAATTTATATAGATGTGTTTTTATGTTTGTTGAATCATCCCATTTCAAACCTTTATTGTACTGATATCCAACCAAGTAAAAGGGAGCCCCTCTTGAGAGCCAAACTATGCATGTTTTCGGAAACAATATACCACCTTAATACTCGAGGCTACAATAAGAACATCAAACTGCCCAAGTAGTTTGTGATCCTAGCCGAACAGAGGATGATATGATGTGCTAAGAGGACCCACAACCCCTGTTCAATCACTCTGTAGATGACATTATAACGCAGGGGCGAAAATATCAAATAGTCCCCAAGGCTTCCGGTGTTTAAAAAACCAAAAAATAATCCCCTTTTTTCCTACAAAAAAACCCACAGTCCGACAAGATGCTTTTGCCAGTAGTCCAGTGCTTATAAACAGTCTGTAAATGGCATTATACTGCAGAGGTAACAATATCAAAAAAAGTCCCCAAGGTTTTTGGTAATCGAAAGACCATAATCTATTTGTTGGATCAGAGTCAGGTCCTGTTGTGCACAACGGCCATAGAAGGACAAAAAAAATTAATTGTAAGATGTTTTTAGAAAAAACCTATTTTTTTATGGCAGCAGCAGCTATAAACAGATGCCAAAAATCCAACCATCATACTCAGAAATACTAGGAATTCCATACCCGGAGGCAAGGTTCGAAGAAAATTTTATACCATTATCATGCCAACATCCAACATCCACTATACTTACCTTGCTGTGACGGCCAGAACCTGATGTTTGTTTAATGTACAACCTTATCAAAAATCAAATAATAGTAAGGAAGTATGCATGGGAAAGGTAAAAAACATGAGAGACTTGTGTAGTGAGCTCCATAATTCCGTGTAGAAGCACGCAGTAGGTTATTTAGTTTAAACAAGACAGAACAACCGAGCTAAGTGAGGGGCAGAAATGCACCCTCACCTGTTTATAAAGGGGAAGGAGGAAAGACTGCCAGTCCTATGTCAGGAGTGGGAACCATGAGTGAGGAGATCGCCATCTGTGAAGCACGGCCACCTGCATGCCCAAGTAATGAGAGTTTTCCTAAACCAGTGCCTACACGGCAGTGATAAAGAACCTGTCTGATTTACCCAAGACAAGGGGTACTAACTCTTTTAAGGAAGTGCTAAGTCCCATGGTGAAGACCCAACCGAGTGTATTTTAGGGAGTTGTGTCCAAAAAGGCTAGGTAGTCTAAGTAACACAAAGTGTGTGTGTGTGTGTGTGTGTACCCGCCCTAACCCAGGAGCCACAAACAATGGGTCGGTAGTAGGCCCATTGTGAGTGAGCCTACTACCTTATTAGAGAAACGAGATTATCCTGGTTAAAGTGTAACTTAGGCCAATTATGTTGGGTGAGAGATTGGGTAATTATGTCACATACCCGGTTTCTAGCAATACTTTATGATTAGTAAATTAACATCCTCCCAAGAAAGGAAATGATCCGTGTATGAATAGAAAATTAAGTGTAGTAGGTTGATACATGAGCTAATAGTAGCCTTGTGAGGCCTATTGCTATTCCTTTTTATGAACTCCACAAGTGGTAGTTTTAGGAGATCTCTTTTCCAAACAAACCTTAGGTCATATCCACCGACAGATGGAGTATGAAGAGAGATAGAAAGGTTAAGGAATTGGGATAATGTGAAAAAAGCCCCATTGGGTGTAATGATTCCATGTAAAGATGTAGGTTCAATTTTAAGGCGGTGAGAATAAATCAGAAAACTTTCCTTGAGGAAGGCATTACTATTGACACTTAGCAAGTCATCCATATATCTATAGGTATGTATGAACTATGAAAGATTATTATTGCAAGATTCCATGGCTCTGAGAAACCATTGGTATTCGAAGAAAGCAAGGTAGGTATTACACATAAGTGGAGAACTAGAGAACCCCATGGGGATGCCTAGGCATTGGTTGAAGCATAGACCGCCAAAAACTATAGTACAGTTACTAAGCAAGCATGAGATATAGAAGCAAATCTTTTCTTCATTGAAGTGTAAGGAGTGTAAGGAATGAGTTTTTTAATCCACCTAGGTTTTTTGGAAAGAGAGATGTAAAAAAGATTCTTCTTTCTAGCATTGGAGAAAGCCATTTTAATCACTTTGGCAAGAATGGTCTTAAGGCCAAGATCCACATCAAGGGGAATGTTTTCGTAGAATTGTGTAATGTCCGCAGTGAAAATGTGGAGGATTTATTGTGGAAGGTTAAGTGAGACTTCTGTAGAGATTTTCGTAAGCCAAAAGGGGTTGTACTGTATATGAAGGAAGTCATGGAAGATTTTTTGTTTAGTGGCACAAATAAGCTCAAATTCAGCTAGTATAAGATCAAGGAAAAGCGTAACATCCTTGGTGATATCAGTAAAGATACCACTGGAAGCATCCGATATCCATCTGAACTTATGCTTATGAATCTTATAGGTTGGAAATAATACTGGTAGCTTAGTGTTCTGTACAAGGTAGCCTAGATTCCCTAAGCATTTTGAGATGTTATTGGTCACTGTTTGTAGTGAAGAGTTAATACTACAGAATTTCTTTCTAGATACGCGATCACGGGAAGCCTTCCAAGCAAGGTATTTGCAAATAAAAGTGGGGTAGTTAGAGCTTTTGTCAAGCCCGACAACAAACCATTTATTAGAAATATTTTGAAAATCAAAAGCTAGCTGTGATGTAAGCCAGGATTCATCCGAGGATAACCATTTTCTAAGAATTGTGATATTTTTTGAAGGAAGCATTCCTTCACAACTTTCTTTAAGTTTGGTAGGACTGTCATCTCCAGTTGGAGAGCACTGACAAGGTCAGTGAGGCAGCTTAGTATAGCTGATAGACCAAGATAGGGGTTTTTGGGAAAGTTAGGTATGATTAAGCCCATTGGCCAAGATTCTACGTACTTTAATATTTTCAATAATGCTAAGATCACAAGTACAAACATGTTTTCCATATGCCTCGAAGTACCTACAAAAGGAGGCAAAATGATAGCATGTACATTCGGGAATAGAATCACGTCAAAGAAAGTCATTACTGTAAACCAAAATTTTCGCAGGTTGTTGATACTTCCATCCTATGAGTATATTATCAAGTAATTTGGGATTACCAAATAATAGTTCAAAGCACTCACAACTTCCACAAGGGCTTGTAGCTCGCTTGTAGTAACGTGCAATATCACCAAGGATTACATTTCAAGTAAATTCATGATGGGGGGGAATCATGACTCTTTCCCTAGTGTAGTTACGAGCTTTTCCTCGGTTAGAGGATGAGCTAGGTGTTAAAAAGGAGGTGAAGGAGTTCGGGGTAGTCAAAGAGTTGGGTCTTTTAAGAGTAAGGGAGTTATATTTATCAATACATGGTTTAAGTAAACTAGTGATGATCTTAACACCTTTATAATTTGCATAAGTAGTTAGGTAGATCCCAGGTTCATCAGATTTTAACTCCTTCAAGATATCCAGCATTAGTTCCCGAAAGATGTTAAAGACAATCTGTGCAATTACGATATGCTTAACTTGGCCACCCAACCAAGAGCAAATGAGAGAGAGGTGAAAATCCACTGGTTTTTCCAGGAAGAGTAGGTCCAGATGGTTGAGAATAAACCAATTGGTATGATGGAACCACATGATGCTAGATTCACAAGAGGCTTTAGGGTCAAGAACCTATAGGTACATTTTACATAAGGTCGAAAGACATTCCAAATGGATTCAGTGTAGAAATCCGGGTTACTCTTAGCAAATTCCATGTTTCCTTTAGTACGGATGTAGAGTCCGGTATTGGAGGGACATTTGGAGTGGTCAATGAGATTGAGGTTGAAGGGTGCTCTGATGAGCTCCCCTTTGTCCAAAATTGTCCTCCTTTCAATATCTTGAGTCTGCAATCCTCTACAGTAGAGGCAGGGAGGTTGGCAAGGTAAACCCAATCCTTACATAAAATGCGTGCTAAGAGTGCTTTGTTGGGCAGGACCCAAAGCTGATGGTCAACCCCAAGGGATTCAATTTCAATTTGTCTAGCAGGTAAGACAGGAAAAACTTTAGAGATCTTAGGCACCATCTCCAGGAGGTTAGAGTCGTTGAGGGAACAATGATTACTATGAAATTCCATAACTGCTTCAAGGGCTACACTATCCCGACAAAAAATACCACCAGTTTGTGGGATAGTTGGAGTAGTCGGTGTATAGACAAAAGAGGGATTGAGACCGCACAGTTTCCTTAGAAAGTTAGACAGATCAACACTTGAGGAAGAGAATAAGGCAAAGATCTTGTTCGTATTGTGAAGACAATAAGGGAAGTTGGGCTATGTATTGGGTAATTAAATTCACCCCTTCCATGGAGTCTTTATCCAGAGTAGCCAAAATTTTGACCCAATCATTAAAAGACAGCATATGTAAGACATACAATTTCTTGTTAGAGGTAAGAGCCGAGTCATATATTAGTTGAGAAGCATCCAAGCTACTAATACATCTGAGTACATGAGATGTGGCGAATGAGAGGGGCTCCGAGGTCAATTCCAATCCTTGTGAGAGAGCAAGAGACTGCATTATTTCAAAAAAAGTGTGGTGAGGTTTACTTTTTCTTACCGTAGTAAGTAATAAAATCTTTGGCTTTCCTAGTAAGGAAGGGTCTAGTTCTAACTGCCAAAGAATTCTTTGGTTTATGGTCCTTAAGGTATAGCTTAATCTGTTCGAGAATCTTTGCATGACTCCCCGGGTTGTGTAGTACTCATGCAGGCTGACTTTCTAAAGGGTATGCAGTCCTGAAAAAGGAACAGTTTAAACATGAATTAAAATAAAAGTAAAAACAGTAATTGTAGTTTTGGGTCTGCAAACCTTAAACCGGCAAAGTCAAAGACTATAGTAGCCATGAGCAGGGGACTAGAAATAGAGTCTATGAAGGACCACCTAACACCTGTCAACCAGTCAAGGGATTATAGACCGTGGGTCCAACCTAGAGCTCAATTTCGGAGTAAATTTCCTACGCCAGCATCCCGATTTCTCTAGAAAGAAAAACCTTATGTATAGGATGTGTGTGTAACTGTTTAATCTTAGATAATAAGACATAATTGAACTTTTACATTCAAAAGACAGCTGGCAATGGATTAAAGAAAAGACAAGTACAAAAACAACTCAATATTAGAATCATTTATGTACAGTGTTTGTAGGAATGAGGTCCCATTCCCGTATGTAGATAGTAGAAAAACTTCCCAAATCATGAGTGAGTGTGGAATCCAATGTAGGTCAACTTGCCAAAGTAAAAAAAAAACCTCCAAGATAAGATAGAGTGCTTACCTGCATCCATCCAAACAAGACAATAGATCTATTAGCCTTGGATGTGTCTTAGAGGTATCAATGGACTATACCAATTGTTATCCATGTCCGTCTTACAAAATTTTTTTAAAACCTTTACAAGCTTTGTACAACGCATAAAAAGGAAGTTATAACAAATTTTTAAGCTAGACATTCAAGTTTTTAGCACGACAATTAGTACAATGATTAGAAACCTATTATACCTTCCAGGTATCAGAGTCACTCTTTAAATAATCACCAATTTAAAATTATATAGATGTGTTTTTATGTTTGTTGAATCATCCCATTTCAGACCTTATTTTACCGTTATCCAACCAAGTAGAAGGGAGCCCCTTTTAAGAGCCAAACTATGCATGTTTTTTGGAAAATTTTTACCACCTTAATACAATAAGAACATCAATATGCACGAGTAGTTTGTGATCATAGCTGAACAGAGGATGATATGATGTGCTAAGAGGACCCACAACCCCTTTTCAACTAGTCTGACAAGACGTCTTACCAAAAACCAAGTTTGTAGTAGATGACATTATAATGCAGGGGTGACAATATCAAATAGTCCCCAAGGCTTTTGGTGTTTAAAAAAACAAAACATAATCCCCATTTTTTATTCAAAAAAACCCGCAGTCTAACAAGATGCTTTTGCCAATAATCCAATGCTTATAAACAGTCTGTAAAAAATATTATACTGCCGGGGCGACAATATCAAAAAAAGTCCCCAAGGTTTTTGGTAATCAAAAGACCATATTAATCCATTTGTTGGATCAAAGTCATGTCCTGCTGCGCACAGCGGCCATAGAAGGCCAAATTTTTTTTAACTGTAAGATGTTTTTAGAAAAAACCTGTTTTTTTACGGCAGCAACAACAGTTATAAGCAAATGTCAAAAATCCAACCATAATACCTCAGAAATACCAGGTAGTAGATACCCAAAGGCAAGTTTCAGAGAGAATTTTATACCATTATCATGCACACATCCGACATCCACTATACTTACCTTGTTGTAATAGCTAGAACATGATGTTTGTTTAATGTACAACCTAATCAAAAATCAAATAACAGTAAAGGAAGTATGCATGCGAAAGGTAAAAAACCTGAGAGACTTGTGTAGTGAGCTCCATAATTCCATGTAGAAGCACGCAGTAGGTTATTTAGTTTAAATAAGATAGAACAACCCAAGCTAAGTGAGGGGTAGAGATGCACCCTCACCTGTTTATATAGGGGAAGGAGGAGGGACTGCCAGTCCTGTGTCATGAGCGGGAACCATGGGTGAGGAGATCGCCATCTGTGAAGTAGGGCCGCCTTCATGCCCAAGTGATGAGAGTTTTTCCTAAACCAGTGCCTACATGGTAGTTATAAAGGACCTTCCCGATTTACCCAAGATAAGGGGTAGTAACTTTTTTAAGAAAGTGCTAAGTCCCATGGTGAAGACCCAACCGAGTGTATTTTAGGGAGTGTGTGTTGGAAAAGGTCAGGCAGTCTTAGTAACACAAAGTGTGTGTGTGTGTAGATGGGTTTTAAAAATACCTCTTGAAGCCACGTGCTATAGGAATGTTTGAAAGGTGGATCCCCCGAGATCAATAGATGGACCGATGCTCACTATATGAATATTCAAGAGGATCTAGAGACCTTCCATAAGTCTTTCATATCTATATGGATGAGGCACGACATCACCCCCTATATGCTAATGATATTAATTAATAAAATGCAATTTCTTATTAACTTTGTGTTACCACTCTCTGTAGCACATTATATGCAATGACATGCCTTGGTATTTGGTCTATACAAGGCATGGAGAAAATGTGCACTAGTAAGGTAGCACTGGTTATTTCGACCAATCTTTCACGAAAATGATGCAAGAAAATTCAATATGTTGGAGAAGCAACATCAATGGACCTATTCAAAACTTATACATAGGTCACCTACAAGGAACAAATAAGAGATAGCAAAATTGGCCATGTAGTGAGATTAGCAAGCAAACAAAGACATTAGGAAGAATATGAATCCTCTAGGGTCCCATTGGAATTAAGATTAATTAGGGGATAGCCAATAGGAAGAGGGTATTGGACACACTCTGCCCTCAAAACACCAAGGGGACAAGGTAGCTGTACACTTCTTAAACGCCTCTTACCTAGTGAGAAGGTGGAGAATTTGGATTGTGAGTATTTTGTTTGACAACACGGAGTTGGGTGTGGAGCCACATTGGAAAGTTTTTTGGGCTTGAAAATTATGTGTTTTCTTGCTATTAAAGTCATATACTAATCTACATCGGTGGAGGAGTAGCCACTTCATAGCCTCTTTAGCACGTTTAAAATTGTACTTGTGATTGTATGACTAGAGCTCATATCCCATGGGATAGTGTCTTGCCCACCATTAGCACTCGGTGCATGAGTGGTATTTCTACATGCTGCCATGGCAACTCCATATCTGAGTCATTGTCTATGTGAATCACTTGTCGGTGCACACGTAGCGTCAAGAAGAAGATCTCACTCTCTCTCGTACACAGTACGCTCACTCACTAACAGTATTTTCTTCAAAATGACAAAGGTTTTCATTAAGGTCAAATAGTGGTATATATACCTTACAATTCTCAAACCCTAAAGTTCCAAATTAACCAACTACTCAATCTCACTACCAAAACTGGGATACAATCTGGAAACTTCTAGTAAGCCCTAATATTTACAAGGTGAAAAATCGGGTTTCCTCAATAAATGAATAATTACAAAAAATGATAATCTTCCGAGTAGTCAGTTTCCGTGGGGTGTGTCCAGGATCTAACACTCCCCCCCTCCTTGCTCATGTCGTCCCTGACATGGCCGTTGAGCTGCTGCTTCATCGTATGGTTTCGCGCATCTTGATCAGCGATTCATATCTTGCATGTAGATTCATCATTGTTGGGCCGAAAATATCAGTGTTTGTGGTGAAGAAGCCGGTGTAGAATGCTTCTTCAAAGACCTAGAGGTGAAAGGATGGCAGAAACGTTATCCTTTGATACAACACATGTATCACCTCCTTGGAGGCTGACCAGACAGATCATAGGCACATTTGTAAGTATCTTGGAAGAAGAAGATATTGTCTGTCACTTGGCCTTGCTTGAATGTCTCAAATACTGCTAAAAGAGTTTTGCAGATTTTCCTCATCATGATGCACGTAAGGTAAGGTGAGCCAATGAACAATTTGATGGCGCCCGTTAGGGTTTTCACCATTTATTGGACACTTATTCTCTCACCTGCCTTCAAGCCCGACAGCTTAGGATAATTCAGCCAAGTGGGTTGGCTCCTTTGTAATATCTCCTGGGCCTTCCACGTCCTGATCCTTGGTAGAGGACAAAAGCTTAGGTTGTCTCTAATGTTTTTGGGTGCCTCTACCAAATGGATTAGGTATTGTGGGTACTTCGTCAGCCACGCCTTCCTCGATTTTGGTTGAGAGTCAACTATTAACCTGGCCCCTTCTGGCTGGGAGATATTTGCGTTGTAGAGCGGCATTGTCGGCTCTTCTCTAATCCTCTTATTGATGGTGGCGGCTTCATACTTTAGCGAAGGATATGGGAGAGAGGGATGTAGCCATTCGCACCTGAGGTTGATGGCGTCAATATTCTGGATGGTCATGGATTTGAAAACCCTCTGCTCCCATTCCAAGGTTTCCTTAGTCGTCTGTCTGATCTCCACCTCTATTGCTTTACGCAGCTTTTCTTCCTCTTCCTGTGTCAGATCTTGTGGCTCTTGAGAGGGTCCTACTAGGATTTCCTCTTGCATAGGTGTGTCCACAGGATCTGACACATTTTCTAAATCTATGCCCTCAATGGCCGCTGGCCCTGTGTCTTCTTGCTCCCTGGCTTGTTGTCCTCTTAGCTCCTCAATCTTCTTTAGGAGTTTCTGTTTTTCTATTTCAGCTTCTTCTCCCATGTTCACGAGGAGGTCGTTCAACTCGGCATTTATCTTCTTTGCCTCCTCGAGCTTTCTTTTGATACTTTCTAATTCCTCTTGCATGGATATTTTTTCTTCTTCCATTCGTGTTTGCATAACAATTAACCCTTCTACCATCATCAATCGTTGCTTTTTCTCTAGAGTCAGCTCTTTCTGAAGTTCTCTCATCTGTTCTTCATAAATTTGGCTTTCCGTAGTGATGTGAGTCGAGCTAGTAGCTCTGACTCTGGCAAGAGATGCCCGTAGCCTCAGGATGGTTTGATCTTTCACTTTAAGCTGATCCTTGAGCTCAAGGACCTCATCGTGGCTGGCTTCTTGATCTAACTCTGCCTTTTCTTTGGCATTTTGTATTGCTTCAACTTCTTTGGACTCCTCAGCCAGCTGTAGGGTCAGGTTATCCCTTTCCCTCTTTGCATCTATCAATGATTTGCTGAGTTGCTTACACTCCTCTTCGACTCCATGCATTCTTTGGGCTGCTGCTTGATTTTCTTTTTCCATTTCCTCGCATCTTTGCAATGCCTTTGCCAGACTGGCCTGTAGCTCCGCTTCTCTCTCTTTCTGCCTTTGACTTTGTCTTTGTAAAGAGTCTACTTACAGGTTTATCTTCACTTCAGTGGCCTTGAGAGTTGCCATCTCACTTTCTGAGGCCATGGACTACGCTCTTAACCCGGTTAACTTTGTCATCACCACATCCCAATCGTTGGAGGGCGGGTGCAGGTCTACTGTATCTGTGGCCATCTCCTTTAGTTCTACTAACCTGATGCTTTGCATTTTCTCCTTAGGACCTGTGTCGAATGCAACTGTGGCAGCCTCTTCTTTTGTGTATCCTGCAGCTAGAAAGTCCAGAAATGTGTTGTATGCTTCATGTGGCTTTGGATTCTCACTCTTGGGTTTAACCTCTTCCCTCTCCTGGCTTTGTTTTTTCTTGGACTCTTCCTGGCCTTCGTGTTTGTCTTCCTTCTCTTTATCTTCTTGTGGAGGGCTACGAGGAGGTGGTGAGGGCGATGGGATCGACTCAAGGCTGGCAGGTAGAGATGTAGGCTTTTTCTTTAAATCTCGGTCTGCCTTTGTCTTCCTTTCTCTCTCTTGGCCCTCTTGCTCGTCTAGCAGTTTCTGTCGTACTTGCTCCACTTCCTCTTCTGTAAAAGGTACATGTGGAATATTTTCTGATGTGGCATCAAGAATCTCAAAATTTTTAATGTAATCTTCGAATCTATCCCTTTGCACCCTTCGAGATGATCCCGACATTGCTTCTAGAGACGGCTTCCAAAGTTCACTCAAATCGCCTTTAAGGGACCTTTCTGCTCTGAAGCTCTCTATCAGCCGCTCTAGTCTTGCCGCTTTTTGTGACTTTGTCTCTTTTTCTGGCACTTGGACAAATTCTTTCTTTCCCTTCTTTTGCTCTAGTTGCTCTTCTTGAACAGGATCTAGCCATCTTTTCAATCTTGTGGCAACCCTTGGTGCTTTGGGCTGTTCCTCCTCCTTGTCTTCTTTGAGCCTCAGCCAGTCGTTCTGTGATGGGGGGTCAGACCATCTTCCTTTTGCGTGCAATGCCCCATAAATCACCTTAGTGATTAGTTCTCCTAGCACAATATATGTGGGCTTCTTGTTACCCATCTTCACTAGGTTGTCATGTATATATGTTGCATAATTGATTAGCTTTGGAGTGCTCTTCATCATTACCCAAGTGAATGTCGTGGCAATTGCTCCTGGCGGCATAGGCTGTACTTTTGTGGATGCTTCGTACACATATGGAAGTATTGGTTGTACAACTGACTCATGATTTCCACTTTTGGGTTGGCAATATCTTCAAAAGTGTAATTACTTTTCTTCTCAGTGTACACCTTGACATCATCTCTTCTTTTAGTTACACTATCCCCCTTGTTGGAGAGGTCCAGTGCATCTGCTACAACTTTCTCTGTAATGACT
The DNA here is from genome assembly GCF_014529385.1 of Adiantum capillus-veneris. NCBI lineage: Eukaryota > Viridiplantae > Streptophyta > Polypodiopsida > Polypodiales > Pteridaceae > Adiantum > Adiantum capillus-veneris. The sequence continues at coordinate 13,628,306 of NC_140958.1, read as the reverse complement.
ATTTCTGTCTCTGGCCTGCCTTGCAGATCTGTGACTTTGGCCACGCCATTCTCTTTGATGGTCATCACAAACTCCCACACTCTCTTTATGTAAATTCCGGCAGGTACAGCTTCAAAATAGTTGTGGAGATCAATCTTCTCCAAGTACCCGGCCATCTTGCTTCTTACGAACTCATTGAGCTCCCGCGGTAGCATTGGTAGCTCGATCACATTCCCTTCAGTGTCTTTGAACACTCCTTGGTAGATCTTTAGGTCGTTGGACTCTAGCAGATCTTCTTGGATCCATGTGCTGGTGGGCTTTAGTGTTCCTTCTGGTATGATGAAGGGATCCACTTCTTCTAGGTAATCCTTAATGGTCATTCTTTTCTTCTTTTTCACTGACTTCGCGGCGGCCATAGATCCTGTTGCACTCAGTAGTCCGAAGTTAGCGTTTTTTCCTTCTTAGCTGAGAAACTGAGTTTTAACTATCCAAATGACTTGAAAATTGAAAATAAAGCTTAAAAGGAACTCTTGAAACTATGCATTTTCTCACAGTGTAATTCTGGCCAAAAATTTCCATTTAGACATCCTACGTGTAGGATGTCTTTTTCATCAGAATAGGGTGATACTTGACATGCTAGTAGTTCTTGGCCTATGGAACATGGCTATGTGCTTGGATATGGATTTGGGCATCAAAAAGTGGATTTTTTTGGGTTGATTCAGGCTTTAGGTCACAAATTGGGTAGAAAGTCCATAACAGGTAGCAAGTGATGTCCAAATGGGTTGAAAATTGATATATGGGCTCATTGCTCCATGGTATTGGCTCCCATGATGTCACTCTTTGCATAGAAGGTCTAAATTATGCTGGAGACATCCTATGCGTAGGATGTCTATTTCATCAAAATGGCATGGGATTTGTTCTGTGGGTAGTCCTTGGCCTATGGAACATGGGCATGCTCTTGGATTTTGATTTGGACAAGAATTTATGCTTGTAAGAGCCTGTGTAGTGTTTTTGGGCTCCAAAAGTGTATCTTGAAGGTGTTGGGGTCAAAAATGATTAGAATGGCTTCAAAATTGGTATATGAGCTCTTGAAGATGATGTGATTGGATCTGGAATGGACAAACATCCTCTGTAGGCCAAAAATGTCAAATAGACATCCTACGCGTAGGATGTCTACTTCACCAAATTTTGTAGGTGAGTACACAGATGGATTGGTTATGTGCTTGTGATGTGTTGTGCAAGTTTCACGTGATTTGGACAAGATTTGGTAGGCCTATGGCCCATTATTGCCTCTATGCCCTAACTTTGCATTTTTTCATGTATATGAGGTCAATGTTGGTCCAAATGGGATGAAGCTTGGTGGCTAGCATGTAAAGGCTATTCAAAAAATGTGTATGATGAAAAACGTTGGGATCTATGCCCAGAAATGCCCTTGAGACATCCTACGCGTAGGATGTCTCCTGATGATTTTTTTCATGGAATGTGCCACTAGTGCCTGCCCTTAGTCCCCTTGAGTCCCTTTTAAGCTTAATTTCAACAAAAAAGTCAAATGGATAGAAAGTAACTCCCTATGTGGACTTCAGAGCCTTCGAGCCGTTTTCTGACTTTTGAAGTGAAATTTCTTGATATTGGTCTTCATAGCTTCCTGATCCCTTGGGGATCCTTGCGGTATGGTTTTTGTCGACTTTGGCTTCACCGGAGCTCCTTTTGGCAATTTATCGCTCTAGAAGCACCCGTGGTTGCGTTTATATATCTTTAATGATTTGTGGTGGTCTACCACCATAGGACTTGGTTGTTGATGGTATAGGAAAGCCGCTCGTGAAGTTTGGTGGAAAACGGGCATGCGGTTTGTCCGCGAGAGCTATTTGACGCTTTGTGTGTCTAATGCCGTTTTTGAAGTTTAGTGCCTCTTCGGGTCACTTTTTGTTCATGTGGGCCACATAGACTTGTCGAGCATGTCGAGATGCTCCTACCCATGAATTTTGGTAGCATTTGGGCGCCTTTTCGCTGATTTTCCATTTGGTGGCCCCTTGCGGGATTCTAGGAGTTAGAGTTTTTCCTTATGGTTTTCTACTACCTTTGGGCATCCAAGACTGGTCTCCTATGCTAGGGTAAGCTGCCGATGAAGTCTCGTTGCTTTTGGGTTAGCCGTTAGGTGGCCGCTTCTACTTGTAGGTCTCTACCGCCCGCTTTGTGTGTGAACCCTACGCTAGTTTTCGCGACAAAACGACAAACATGCACGAAAAGCTCAAGGTGGTGAGCCTACCTCTCATGTCTGAAACCCGTCGGGTAGTCGTGCGCGTTGTAGAAGCTGCTGGAAGGTCCGTTCGCTCTAGGTGGCAGAAGCTCTCTCCAAAAGGTCAATAGTAAAATGAGCTGAAAATGAAGTGAAATTTTCTTATAATGGGGGTCCCCGAACCACTTTTCATGAAATTTGACATGTTCTCCCATCTTCTTGCGAGATGCGGTTTAGGCTCAAAAATTTCTTGATTTGGACTTTATTTGCCCAGTTTATGAGAAATTTGACGTTTCGATCAAACTCTGGCCAAATCATGCTTTCCGCTCCAGTCTCATAATTGCACCCCCACTGTACCATATATTGTCTGATAGTCACTGATCATCCCCATATTTTTTTGGTTTTCATTACGACCGTTTTTCACCTGCTTTTTATATTTTTGAAATTTTTCTGTCGAAAATTAGCAAAACTAAAAGGAAAATAGCAAATCAAACCCAGAAAATCCCCAAAAATCATAATAAATCACAAACATCACCGCAAAACATTATATATACTCACATGCAATTTTTATGGCCGGATTTATCTGTTTTACCAATATTTTGTCTGAAAACTGGCTATTTCGACTTATATACACACACACCTAGGGGCTTGATTTGGCGTTTGGCCCCATATACCTATAGATACATGCTGTATAAGGGCATATGTACTTGGTTTAGTCCAGAAAGTTTCACAATCAAACAACCCTTAAAATAGTCAAAAATCATGCCCTTTTTTGCTTTTTCTGCCATTGAGTCCGCATTTGAGAATGCTTCCCCCCCTCCTAGCCTGAGTCCTCCCGGACGACAAGTTATCGCCGCGTGGTATGTACCGTGCATGGGTTGAAAAAATTGTGCTAATGCTTGGCCGTTTACTGTGGCCCTATACAATGCATACTCGGTCAATGCATGGAAAAATTAATGCTGTGCAAGAGAAGGGTATAAGCAAGATGCTTATTGGCATTCGCCGTCGAGGTTTCCTATTTGTTGTTGATTTGTTTGGCAGAGTTTCTTTGCCAGCAAGAGTTATAACTCCACCGCTCTTTCTTTGATCGTCTTGTTCTCAAAAGACCCTTGCTTTGCTGCTACTGTTGATATAGCCATAGTTGTTTCTGTGGAGAGGATTGGCTTGGCCGGAATGGCCGTGGACCGTATTTTGTTTGCGTTCCATGGGTAGCTTGTTTTTTCCGGTTTGTGTAGGTGTTTTGCTACTTCCTTTGTTGCCAGTGTGTTGTTGCGGATTGGTATCCACATAAGTCGGTTGTCCTTTTTCAAATGCAGTTGTCTGCCTTCCCTTATTGCTTGTATTGAAGGGAGTTTCTTTTTCTTTTGTTTCGGTATCCAAATGTGAGTAACATTTGGGTTATTGCTGAGCCTTTTCTTTGGGATCCATATCTGTTTTATGCCCTTGGTTTTTGGTTGAACTATCTGCTTCGGTTGAATTATTTCGTTGCATTGTTTTTGGTTTGCCATGGCATTTCTATCCTTCCGCATCCATACTTGTTTCCCTTGTTTTGGTAACCTAGATCTTTGCACTACGGTCGGTGACTTCATATGTATGTAGTTAGCATGGTTGGCTTTTACCTGTTTGTTAACCTTGGGTATCATGTTGTTCTTTAGTGACACTCGTGCTTTTGGCTCTTTTTCCTGTGATTGCATTGCTGGCAACAACTGATTAGTCGGGTATTGCTAAGAAAAGGCTATTACTTGTTGTTCTTGTGCATGCTAAATTTTGATTGCATTCGCGTTCCAATCTATCTGCACATTGTACTCTTTTTGCCAAGGTTGTCCCAACAACATTGGGTGCTCTGTGCATTCATCCTCGACTACATAAAATTTGTGTGGGTGAATATATTGATGTACTTGTACATGAAATATAGTCTAGCCCAATGTTTGCAACGAGTGTGATGTACTACTTTCCAGCATTTGAGGAGTAGGATGAAGTTGACCTGTGGACTTGAACTGTTGGTATAATCCGTAAGAGATCAAATTTGCTTGAGCTCCAGAATCAAGCAATGCCGTCGATTCAGTATTTTTTGTTTTCTGTAAAGAAGGAGTTACAATTTTTTTGCAATGTACTGTTAGAATTAAGGTATTAGCTATGGAATGTTAATTCTGTAAGGTTCAATGTTAGTTCTGTAAGGTTAGTTTTGTAGATCTGTTAGCTACTGTAGTACTGTGTAAACAGTGTTAGAGTGTGTGTGGCAGTATCTCTATTAGCTGTAAGTAGATAAGTTAGGTGTAGGTTAAGTGTGTGTGTGCGCGCGTGCGTGGTGCGACCGCGGCGACTTTTTTTTTATAAAAAAAAATCTTATAAAAAAAATTAAAAAGAAGGATCGGGCTAGGGATCATTCCCCAAGCCCAAGCTCAAACCCAGACCTCAGTCCTCAGTTTTAAAATATAGTTTATACACCTTTTTATATTTAAAAACTATTTTTAGGATTTCGAGGACTATAAAGACTATTTTTAGGATTTCGAGGGCTTCACATAGACAAATAGGGAGCTATAAAGCACGGCAAGTTCCTTTAACCAAAACGCTCGTCTTGAGCTATCACACGCCATATTTTGTGGCTTGGTTACAAAAAATAACCAAGAATAACGAAAAACTTGGGTTATAAACACCTAAAAAAAAAAAACTAAGTGAGCGGCCTTCACGGGCACTCACCAACGCGCTTAGAGTGTGGAAGTCATATGAACCTACGCTCTGGATGAGTGTTAGAGCACGAGCATATTGGTAGTGCCTCCATTTACGCGGGCACCCATTATTCCTCCACCCTAGGTTCTGGACCTTCGGCCGGGACTCAAGGTAGCGCGACCCAAGATCCTCATATCGCGTCAAGTGATTATTCCTCTGACTAGGAAGTCATGGAGGGGTATCCTACACCAAACCCTGATAGTTCAAGTCAAGACATGCATGCCATGGGCCCACGGCCCGGGTCCAGCGTGTTTAGCTGCTTAAAAGAGACCCTTAGTAGAGCTACTCGCTCCTAACATGCGGTTAATGAAATAAATGAAGGGAGTGGGGAAGTAAATTCGTCATTCATGCCTAAAATAGACCCTATGCTTCTTGAGAGTGTGCATGTGAATGTTCCATCCACTGCACCTCCTTATCCTTTAGGACTATCTCCCTTTGAGGTTCTACTACCCGATGGTAGGAGTCTTGCCGAAGTGCAAGAGATCGAACGCTATATGCAAGCAACAAGGGAGAACTTACGAAAGCTAGAACAAATTCGAGCCCTAAAAGAAAAGGCTCCTATGACAACAATCATGCCAGCCGAGCAACCGAGTGCTCCCAAGGTAGTAGTCACGGAGGGGCAAGCGATGGGGAGCAATAATGCTTCCACTTCGAGGGAAACCTCCAGCACGCCATGCCTAGATGGGATATTCCTAAACGAAAATTGGGAATATGACCTACAAGCAGAAGCTTTAACTGATCGGTACATAGGACACACCTATCATGTGGGTTGGTTAGATGTTCTACAATCCACATCGGGTGCTACTAGCATAAATGAGCAACAACAAAAAGTCTGTGATGTCCTCCATAGGATTGTCGAGTTAGAAAGACAGAACACAGGGATCAACATGCCTTCAACAGGCCTAATGAGATTCTTGGATACGGGAAAGGCCAACCAACCAACCCTATCAAAAATGGAGACTCCCTCAGTGAGCCCCCTTGATCCTCCATATGTTGTTTTGCCAGGAGCCTCATTACAATCTGAACCCACAAGTGGCAGCTTTACCTTCCCAGATCTAGCTCATCTTTCTCTTAATGACACTACGGCTACCATGCATATCCCAGTGGTGAGCATGACAAGAAGTACACCATGGAGTTCATTTGTTAACACTACGCCGATGCCTAGTAGCACAGTGCCCCCAACTATACCTACATGTATGTATCAATCATATATGTGCACCTGTCGTACCTCAGCCTCATGTAGCTCCTACACCTCCGATTATTCCAAGAGCTTACAATCCACAATGGCATTATCCAAGCTATTATACAAGTGGAGCCATGCCATTTAATAATAACATGCCATATCAGGCACCCCCTATGCCTAGGGCCACGCGTGTAAACTTTGGACCACCATCTGGTACACCACCATATGAAATATGGGACCCAAGAGCCGCGCGTATGCCAAGGCCAAGGCCAACTCCCATCTCACATGTGGTTCCAGGAGCACATACACCCATTATACCTGCTCAAATAGGAGATTTGGCAGCATTTTCTCAAACTATCGGTCGCTCTATTGCGGAAAACATACGTAGTGCACCTGATAGAGAGCCTAGGAGCAAGGCAGTTCAAGTAGCTAAGCTCACACAGAAATTCAGTGGAGACGGAGATGCTAGAAAGCATATGGAAGTCTTTGAACATGTGTGCGATTCCTTGGAAGAGCACAATGAGCTACATAAGTGTAAGGCTTTGAGTTTGACCCTAAGCGGAAAGGCTGGAGATTGGTATAGAACCTTAAGAGTAGAAGAGAAAACGATCTAATCTACTCTTAGGAGATTGTTCTTGAAAGAGAACATACGAGAGGGAGTACTTTGGGCTGTAGCCTCTCATCTCCAGAAAGCCCAACGAGAAGAAGGTGAATCCGTGAGAGACTTCATTAGTCGCCTAAAGAATTTGAATTCTCGATGCAATCCAAACGAGCGATTCAACAACAACCAATTGCTCGATAGATTTATTAGGGGACTACGACATGAAAGTATCTATAATGGCCTAGTCATTAGAGGTATCACTACTTGGGAAGCAGTCACCATGAATGCAATCCAATTGGAGGATAATTTAATGATTGCAGGAGAAAGAGTGTCTGCCGAGCCGAAGTCTAGTAGCTCGCAAGCGTCAGGGCATGAGCCAATGAAGATAAAGCCAATCGTGAAAGAGCAAACGATATCTGAGATGACTTTGGCAGATCTCACCAAGGCCATCCAAGAAATCCTTAGGGGTAATCGTGCTCCACAAAACACTCATATGTATCCAAGAAGGGAGCAACAATGGTGCTCAATTTGCTTGGGCCCACATACTACGAGTGAATGCCCTACTTTCAGAGTAAAGTTTAACGGGACTTGTAACGCGTGTGGTAGGTATGGCCATCAAGCAAAGGATTGCCTAATGCTTAAACGCATCATGGAAAATAGACCGCCTATAGCTTGGGCAGACTCACCTCGAGTTCCTGCATTGATGCCTACCCCACCCATGGAGCAACAGTTGCCATTACAGCACATGGTCCCTAGAACCCAAAATGTGGTCCAAACCACACCGTTGCCACCTCCACTGCTAGGACCACAACCCCCTCATCCAAGAGTTACACCTATGAACCAAATAGGTTGCAAGTCATCTAGTACTTATGTAGATTGCGAAGAGGACATAGACTCTAGTATCACCTATGGAGTCGACATGCTTGAGGAGTGTCCCATGTACTATATGGAAGACCATTGGGGACAAATTAGACCGGTATATCAAGCTACTGCGCTAGCAGCAAGAGGTCAAAACATTAATAGTTTTGCCAGGAGACCACCTCTTCAGTGCTACGAATGTGGTGGACCACATCGAGTAGCTGAGTGCCCCATTAGAATGCAAAAGAATGTTGCACTAATGCAAACAAGTCAAGGGAGTGCATTGGCAATGCCAATACTCATTTGTAATCGTTGTGGCATAGATCATTTGATCGCACAGTGTCCTAACAATCCAAACGCGCCGAAAATCACACCATTGAACTTAATAGAGATTGTTGATGGGACACCACCAACTATAAACATAGCACCAGTGAATGCACTCACACAGTCGATGCTCCAAAAGAAAAATTACATCCTCGAAGAGAGAGATGCTGCATCCATTGGCCGAGCGAGAAAGAAGAAAACACGAAGAAAGAAATCCCTTAATGCTTCTAGCTCAAAACCTAGTTCAAAGACTAACATAGGGACAGGAGAGGATCCCGTGTATATGAATGACCTTGAGGATGACTCAGATTCGATAGAGACCACGGAGACCAAAACTGTTACTACAAAGGAAAAAGCCAGTGAGGAGGATCACGAGGGGGAATTACGACGAACACCAAAAGAGTATTCAAAGTTAAACCACCCAGTTGCGAACTCCCAAGATAAGCCACGAGAGACAAAAAATGAGGATTGCAAGAGAAAGATTGGAACCTATCCAAACCCAACAGTGGAAATTGAACGAGTCCAACAACTGAGGGGTTTGGTGGAAGAAACTCAACAAACATTAGAACCTGAACCCAAACATATCCAGATGTCGGACACAGTGTTTCCCACACAAGTTCAACCTCACAAGAACTACAGGCCGTTAGCTATACCCAGTATCATTCGGGAAGAGAGTGAGGGTAGGACATCTGAAAGTGGACACATATCTTTCCTACTAGAGATAATGTTCAATGAGGGAATACCCGACCCCCTTGAGGAAGTGGAGATTCCATCTTCACCATTCTCTTGTGAGGGTCCTACGTCCCACAAGATGCCATTAAATGTTGTCAAATTGATGGATTTCATGTCTTCAGAAGTTAGAACCACCATCATGTCCAAACTATATAAAGACCCCGAGCTAGTCTTAGCTCTTCGAGCCTTCCTCAATGGAGAATTACAGGCCGGATTACCACAATTTTCACATATGAACAAACCTGACTCGGTAATGAATGATGAGGAACATTTAGCACCACCATCTGACCTAGCGGGACATGAATCTATAATTGAAGTACCCGTTAACAAGTTGGGGCAATACTTTGAAGGTGATGAATCTAATGCTACTCTATCAATCACTACTAAAGGATTAACTGTGAAGGGGGTCCTTGACGGTGGTGCGGGAGTCAGCATGGTGACAAAGAGTTGTTGGGAGTCTATGGGGCGACCTCACCTTGAAGCCACAAGCGTAGTGGTAAAAATGGCTAATGGATCTATTGTTATGCCTATTGGAATGCTAAAGGATCTCAGGATCAAAGTCTTGGGACACAACGTAAGGCATAATTTCATTGTTATGGATTTTTCCAAGCATCCTATGTCATTTGAGATGATCTTAGGGCATCCATTCATGAGGGAAGCAAAAATGGTGCATGACTGGTCCAAAAACCACGTCTACTTACAGTTCCAAGACTCTGTCATTCGAGTTGATCTTTTAAGTGGTCGAACGCATCCTCTAGGAAATAAATTCATCATTGATAATCGATAAGACACAACAATTCACTCAGCTCCATTACAGTATTGTTACACGTGTAACGAAGACACGGATATTGGGGAGAACTCTCCTTATATGGATATCCTACCCGGAATGGTTGAGTCGGACAATGTGGATTGGGTCCACCTAGCAGCAACCATAGACACTTGGGGAAATAGGGGGACGACCTGGGTAACACCTGAGGGGGATGAAATGCCTGTACCCTTAAATATGCTACAAGCAATGCATATAGCTTCTGACAAGACTCATCCTAATGTAACGAAGAAAACATACAAGTGGGTCCCTAAAGCTTCTTTAGTGACCATAGCTAGTGCTAAAAAATAGAAGCCTTGTAAGAAACGTACCACTCGCTCCAAGAAAAGTAAGAAAATGTTGCGATGGATCCCTAAACGACTATTGGAAGCCCAAGGCTACTACCAAGGAAATGATCAAATCTGGGTGCCAAAACGTAGATTGTGCTCTTACCTATCACCTGACCCATGTGAGCCCAATTCAGTAGCTCCAAAACGAATCAATGATCGTGGAAAGAAAAAAATCACAGAATGCTACACACCCGCTCCAGAGCTAGTTTGGGTACCAAAGAAAGAACGATTTGTTCCACCTAGCTCAGGAAGGGGGGAGTCCCATGAAGCTTCTAGCTCCTCATGTAATGCATCCGTAGAGGTAAAAGCTTCTCCACAGCCTCCACCTACAATAGTGGACCTCCATAAAGCTACAAAGGAATCCACACCTCCCAGTGTTCAAGAATCACGTGATGAACTACTTCAAGTTCGATCTTGGGAGAGTACCTTACCACCCTTGCAACTCGACGAGGCGCCCAAGGTAATAGAAAACTACTAGCAAAAATCTCCACCTATTACCAACTGGAACAATTGGTTTCAAAGGGTGACAAGCTCATTTCAAACGGTATGATCTACCCAAGGAAGGGGGGAGTGTTTGCTGACAGTCATCATTCATTTGTTTCCCTCTCAACCTTTTTCCCTGACCTCTCAATCACCAATCTTAGGGAATGTACATATAAAGCTTTATACTCGCAAAAAACAAAAAAATAAAGAGCAAGAGCAATTAGCAAACGAGTATGCACAATGAAACTCAAAACATTGACCCAGACCTACACATTTACATCCGATACACAGAAACAAAAACCTATGTCATGAAACACCTTTGATCCTCATCACTTGAGTGATGGAGGGTAGGTAAGATTAGTACGATAGGAGTGTTTCTGTTTTAGAGTTGAGTGATTAGCAAAGTTCTCTTTTCCCACTGATGTGCCTCCTAGAGGTATTGTTTGTGTTTCATAGTGTGTACAGGAACGTGTTGCTGTGGTTAGGATTTGGACCTTCATGGAACCTTTCTCTCGTTCACTCTTCTGTTCAAGCGCCACCATCAACACAAACAAGTATTATAAAGGGAGTTTACTAGTGTGATGAGCCTGGGGAGGTGTATCAGTGTTATATGACCCCCCAAAGTTACAAAATTAAAATGCTGAAAATGAACAAACAAAAAATCAAAGTGCCACATTGTAAAATCTTAAGCTGGAAGAGAAATCTCAACTTGATTTGGTACTTCACTCACATGTATTGCCTATGGTACTAGAGCCCTAGAGGTTCCCAGTATGGGCGCTTTTACTTGAAAAGCAAAAAACCCAAGGCATACAAAATAAGCACACCATCAAAATTGAATCACTATGAAAAGAATTTGGGGGGTCAAAGAAAAAGTAATCAGTCAGGCAATGATTTCATGAGAAATTCCTGTTATGGTAGCTTAACTACAAGGTCTTCTAGATATAGCCTCTAGTCAGCCCTCGAACATGAATACTTGGCTCTCGCGATTAAACAACTTAATTGACCACAGAAAATTAAGAAGCTTACCCATGGTATTAATATTCAATCTCTAGTGCCTTTTGACCGTCAAATTAGCGACCCCAGACTTGTTTAATTTTTTACCTTTACATCTGTTTATGCATTTGATTACATTGCAATTTAATGTTCATTGCTGACAAATTGTTTGAAATTATTTTACCAATCAATTTGTCTACCTAAAACTGCATATGCTTTTTAATCACTTATGAGAATGCAATTATTGTGCCAATGTTGTTTGATTTTGCAGTGACTGAAGGAGGCTAAGGACATTCATCTCAAATGCTCTTCCACCTCGACGAACGAGCTTCAACTCAATAGCTTCCGAGGACGGAATCTACATCAGGAAGGGGGGCATGTTAACCCTCACAGCTCACGGACACCCCATCACCTACGACGGACGTGTATTATGTATTTGGTAGAGTTAGGTATCGGGCTTGTCGGACCAATAGGAAAAGAGTAAGAGTGATCGCCGCTGAGAGGCGCACTCTAACTGGGACATTCAAGGGATTAGTTGGCTAAGCATGGGCGTCCAAGTGTGAATGGGGTGAGCTCATATAAAAGCCAACTAAACCTAAAATTCATTCATTCTCTCATTTGTGCAATAGAAGAGTGCTCTTGCTCCATCTCCATCTCCATCTTCTTCTTCTTCACCTCCTTGTGTGTGTGTGAGAGAGAGAGAGAGGGAGAGTGTGTGTGCGATCGAGCATTACGAAGGCACGACGGCGGCGAAGCGGTTGAGCGCGGCACGACTGCAGCTTCTTCTTCATCGCGGCGAGGAATCCACCACGAAGGCGAGTGTAGAGCGGTGAGTGACACACCCTTTGCTCTCTTGAGCTTGCTAGATTAGTCTTGTTGTGTGCTTGGAGCCATTTGTGGCTCGCACACGGTGTATCGGCAAGTCCCTTGCTTCGACAGTGCGGCAAGGAGCGCACACATATCGTGAACGGTGAAAAACCCCATCATATCCCATGATATCCCATGAAGAACTGTCCCAAAGCCACATGAACTCTTAGTCTACAATGTCCAGACATCCACAGAACCGTAATGTGCAGCTTATGCTATAACACCTGGCACGCACGGTGGATTGCGTGAACTCACATCTTTAGCCTCTCCATGTCTAAGACTCGAGTTGCTACTCTTTCTTCACGTTTTGGTGACGAGGAAATATCAATGTAGCCAAATCCCTCAAAATCTTTCCAATGGGCCTTGTAAACCTGTACCAGCAAAACTGTGGATATATCTCAAGCTGCTCTGGCCAAGCATTCCTTGGAATGAATTGCGTTGGCAAGGAAACAAACTGAGGGGCATGTGGTAAAGGGGCAAGAGGCGTATGAATAGGGTAATACGGTGCCAAATATTTGTTTAGAGCATGCCAAAAAGGTGGACATGGTGGGAGACTAAGTGAAAAAGAATGAGCCATGTCTCCGCCCAAAAATAGACTCTACGTCGCTCCCTACGAAGACGACAAATCACTCATTGCAATCGAGAGACATGGGCTTGGGCCTCAGCACATTCTTCTTTTGTATCTTTCACGCAATCAAAAATATCAAAACCTTCTTGGACAATGCTCTTACCTTTGTCATTAGTTGGCCACTCAGGCTAGCTCAACACGAGTTGTTAAGATAGTTGTTGTGTTATCGCCTCATTAGATAGCCTTGACCTCTAGCTCTGCATTTGACCCTCCAAAAAAATGTGCCTGCTACTACATTTTTGCTCCTAAGGCATCAAGATCATTCATATTGATCATCACATCACCAGGATGTGATGCTAAATAATTGGCCAGGCTATTTTGCGTTCGCAATCAAAGAAGTTCGTCTTGAACAGAAGAAAAAAATGCAAAATTAGCCTCCCTCAGAGTCTACATTTCATCAATCGGGTTGTACTATCCAATGTTGAGTTTTGGCTTGTCAGCTCCGCATTGCGAGCCTGCGTTTCGATCTCGATAACTCGCGCCTCAGTTGCCGGAGCTGGCAAAACCAACGGCAGGGAATCCGCAATGTGCTGCAAAAATTCTCCGCACACCTGGAGCCGATCCTAATGATTTGCGGTATGAGTCTCCCAAGGAGAGCTGCTCGATTAGTTCCCACCACATTGGTAGTTACCCTATTAACATTAGGGTTTTCTGGTTGCAAGGAACTGTTCGCACGCGCAAAGCCAATCCCCACTTGAGTGGAAGTTGTAGCCCACTCCTGCATTCTTCGCTGCCAACGTGCAACTGCGGAATCCTCTGGAAATCGGCCACTGTTCAAAGATGATGCTGCAGGAGGGGGTGGTGTGGGAAGCAGGACTTCCTCCCGTCCTCACTTTTGGCTCGATGTCCTTGCAGTGGCCATCTCGTATGAACCACATGCTACCACTACAATAGAAGCACCATCCACATCCAATACTCAAGCAAGTGTTTGAGACAAACCCTCAATAGGCATGGAACTTGGAGAGCATGTGCTGACTCCGTAGTGTTGCGTGTGACAAATCAATCATCCTTGAAGTGGAATAAAAGGGCAAAGGGCAAGAGGAAAAATTTCTTGCAAGGAAAACACCAATGTAAGAAGTTTCCCGACCTTGGTATTCGTTGGGATATTGTGCCCCATCTGCCCCACCACTCATTGAAATTCTTCTAGCAATCGATCTCTGACGATCACTACCCAAGCCGCTGGCCCAAAGTTGGTTGAATTCAATATATTATGCGCTTTAGCAGAAATGGTGTAGGTTTTGGCTTGCAACCAAATTGCTTCCAAGAACCAGTGATATGCATCTCTTATCGCTGCATCAGTGAGCCCTGACAACTTATATTCGCCCTTGACTTTCAATCCAAACTACAGCTTTGCCTCTACATCAGGAATAACATGTGAAGCGTGCACAACACCATCTCTTAGCAGGCAACAATATCTTGAAATTCTTTTAGCTTCTGTTATCTGAATCTGCAAATTGTTAACGTGGACCATATCCCCCAGATCTAGCTGCTCGATCAAAGCCGTAGCCTACGAGTGAACAGGGATACTCTGCCAATCGAGGTTGGCGAAGACACGCTACTGAAAATCCTATAACCATGCGTCCACCCGTCTGAGAGACAGCTTCTCCACAGGAGTAAATGGAATACATTGTAGCAAGGAAGCCGTCATGGTGGCAAAGGCACACAGAAGGAAAGAAGAACGCGGAAGAGCAACCTTGCAAAATCCCTAAAAATAGTACGAACAAAGTATGAGGTATCTAACGCATGCACCAAACCACTCCTAAAGAGTTCTCAAAATAGGGTGTGCCACAGTGTCGCAACCATCATAGCCCTTTTTCCACTTTTTGAGATTTCATAGCAAAGAATCCCCAATCATGATTAAGGTGGCTTCCGGCTCTTGTACCAGAGCAAAGGGGCACTAAATCCATGTAGGTGAAAAATGATGGCACAGTGAGAACCCATTCACCAGCACAGAAATTACCTCCCCCTGTAGGTCAACCAAATAAAAGGAGGTAGGCCCACATGACTTAATAATCCAGAACGGCCCAGACCATCATAATTTCAGCTTTTTGGGCATCTTCCCAAGGCGGGAATTAAATACAAGAACCAATTAACCCCGCAAAAATTGTCGTTCTTTAGGGTGATCCAGTCATTTCTTCCACCGAGATTGCAGATCTTGCAACACCGTAAAACTGCGCAATCACTCTTCATCTATTTCACCTGCAAAACATCCAACGATAAAAAATGGAATCTTCCAAAAGAAGCCTATCCGTAATCAGCATCCACAAGCTCATAACTACATGCTCCACTGGGGTAATTGCCTCCATTCCAAATGCCAATTTGAAAGGCGTTAGTCATGTTGCCACTTTATATGCTGTACGATAGGCCCATAATGTTGAAGGAAGTTTGATATCCCAATCCATTCTATGCAAATTAACTAGCTTTGTCAGGATGCAAATGAATTGCTTATTAGTTGACTCTGCCTACCCATTCTCTTGAGGGTAATATGGAGAAGATTTCTTGTGTAACACAAAATAAAATTGTAACATTCTCTCCATCATGTTATTCAAGAAATGGCTACCCTGATCACTAACCAACTCAATAGGAAATCCATATCTAGAAAAAATATCCTTATATAAGCACCCAGCATTATCTTTCAAAGGCTATGCTTCCACCCATTCAGTTGCATAATCCGTGGCCATCAAAATATACCTACTACGAGTGTTAGTTGCGACTGGTTTAAAAGGCCCAATAAAATCCAATCCCCATTTTTGAAAAGGCTCCAAGGGTAATACTGGTTGTAAAGGCATTTTTGACATTTTAGTAAGTTGCCCCAACCGTTGACACACATCACAATGTTGTACAAAACCCCTTGCATCTTGAAACAATGCTGGCCACCATAATCCAGATTGTAGCACTTTTCTTGCCGTGATCAAAGCTGCAAAGTGACCCCCTGCAATGCTTGTATGAACCTCCTCCATAATAGATCCTTGTTCCTATGGTAGGACACATCATAGCAAGACATCTTCTACTGTGAAATAATAAAACTTTCCCATGAAAATCTCAAAATTTTGGCTTTGAATAGCCATCCGGCGACGTTGATGTCTGGACAAAAATGAAAGCATTTCTCCACTGTCGAGAAAATGGAACATTTCCTCATACCAGGTCCAGGGAATGCTGGGAATCATCCAAGATGATTGTGTCATTGGAAGCTCATCCACAACTACTCCTGTAAAAAAGAGACACACATCCGAAAATTCATCAGCAACCTCGTGGGCGGCTCGCCAGAATCTAGTCGTGACAGGTAATCAACAATCGCATGCTGGGCCCCTAGACGATGTATTACCTCAAAATCAAATTCTTGTAACAAGAGCACCCATCTGGCTAATCTTCCTGTCTAATTCTATTGGTGCACCAGGTATAAAAGAGCCGAATGATCCACATGAAATAAAAACTGCCGGCCCAGCAGATAATGATGGATATTCTTCATCGAGTAAATCATCCCTAAACATTCTCTTTCTGTTAGTGAATAAATTTTTTCTGCGGATGAAAATCTTCTGCTCGCATAAAAGAAAGGTCAAAACCATCCTTGAGTTTGTTCCTGCATTAGCACACTGCCAATAGCCATGTCAGAAGCATCCACAAAAACATGAAAATCCTGACCCCAATTTGGAGGGATCAGGATCAAAGCTTTGGACATCTGAATCTCCTAAAGGCCAGATCACATTCCTGTGTCCATTCAAAAACTTTGGCATGTGCTGCTTGATTAATAGGAATTTCCAAATGTGCGACATCCCTCAAATGCCTCCCATGCCAATGATCTTGGCCTAGAAATACTACACACTACTTCGAATTCACCGGCGGAGGTGCTTCCATAAATGCTGCTATTTTATCCGGATCCACTGAAATTCCATCCTCATAAATTACATGACCCAATAATCTCCCACTTCTCACTGCGAATGCGCATTTTAGAGGATTTAAACTAAATTTCACCTCTCTACATTTCATAAAACATAACCGCAATTGCTTCAAAGTCTCTAATTACGCTCCAAAGACACTGAGATCATCCATAAAGATTTGCATAAAATCTGTCAAACAGGGACCAAAAATTTGAAACATATCCCTTTGAAAAGTTGAGGGCGCATTGTGTAATCCAAACCACATTACTATGCATGCGAAAATGCCTCATGCTGTAATAAAAGTTGTTTTAGCGTGACCACCTTCAGCCATTCAAATTTGGTTATATCCACTAAACCCATCTAGAAAGGAATACATCTCATGCCCTGCCACATCATCCAAAATAGAATCCAAAAATGGAAGCAAGAAAGGGTCTGGAATAGTAGCTGTATTCAGCTTCCTATAATCCACACAGATTCAAATTTGCTTGTTTTCTTTGGTATCACCGCAATAGAAGAAAAATAATATGGATTGTCAATAGGGGTAATAAAACCCACCTCCAATAGGCGATCAATTTCCACCTTGACTTGCTTTGCCACATTCGGATTCATCCTATATGAATGCTGCTTCACCGGCACTACATCTGGTTTTAAATGAATCGTATGCTGATAAAACTTTGGATCCAATCCTTTCATACCTACATACTCCCATGCGAAAACATCCTTGAATTATGTCAGCAAATTAATCAAGTCTCCTGCCTCAAGCCGTTTACTAATATGAATTGGCTGAAACTCCTCTTGAGCTCCTAGAAAGACCATCTCTAGTTCATCCTCCTTTACCCTTATTACTTTACTTATCTGGGCTTCAAACTCATGTTCTTGCCTAATAATCTCCTCCAGTGGCTCGGGAATCTTCAAGACTTTTTCTTGCCCCCCTAGCTCTGCTATTCCTAGATCCGCTAAATATTTCCCCTTTGCAATCGTAGACATATCTGCAAGATAGAGATAAACTAAATCCGGGTTAGCCTTCAAGAATTGCTCCTCTTGAGCCTCTTCTAATCCTTCCACCATATTCACTATCTTCGCTATCACCAGCTATGCAGCCTGAACTGGTTGTCTGCATGTTCCCAGCATCACCCAAACTTTCCTGCGACCCTTTTTAACTCTCAACATATTTGCCCCCCAATTATGCTTTACCTTGACTTGATATAACCATGGTCTCCCCAAAATAATATGATAATCCTGACTGCGATCCTTAATATTTAACACTACCAGTGAAACAACAAAAGACAAACCAACCACATCCAACAAAATGCCTAGGAGTAATCCTACTGGTTGTACTCTTCTTTGATCCGCCATACGAACTACAAAGGGTGAAGGTTCCCAATTACTAAGACCAAAGCGCTCACAAGCTGCATGAGTAATAATATTCACTCCCACACCTCCATCTAATAGGACTTTGTCATCTCTTACTGAACGCTCCAGAATGCATGTATCCATAATCCTAGTTGCCAGCAACGGGACTGAATCATCCCGCTCATCCTCAGCTATCTCAATATCAACTTCCATCTCATTCATTGCTTTGAACTTCTAACTTAGCAAAGCGTTACGAAAATTTGGAACCAATTTCAATAATGATCCGAATCGTACTTGTAATGGTGATTCTAGAACCTCTTTCCAAAGAGAATCCCAATTATCCTCCTCCATGGTATTAGCCTTGTTTTGAACTTTCCCCTCTTTCTTTTCCGAAGAGGGGGGGATGGTCCTGATGATTGCAATGGTGGTACTGAATGTGACATCCAAGTTACAGTCTTTTTACATACATCCTCTTGAGTTGTCCAATCCGGGAGCTAAAAATCAATTGCTCGTACCACATTTTTGCCAGATAATATAATCAGCAAAACCACGGTCAGATTTGTTCAGCCCCTCAATCTGAACCATAGCCACACTCCGTTGCTTTCCAACAGCAAATCCCTGTTTCTTTCAATCATATTCCATAGCTTCTAAACACTCCAACTGCCAATGCCCATCTCCCAGACAAAAAAGGCAGGTCTTGGGTCGATTAGGATCTTGGCCACCACTTTCGTGAGCGCGACCCCCTCCTTGACCCCGTCCACCGACTGGTCCTTGAAAAAGCGCCTCTAATGCATGAGCGTGGGCCAATGCCACCATAGGCTCTTGTCCATGCCCTGACTGTTGTGACTGCATGTAGAAGCATCCCGACTCCTACTGCCACGACCATTGTAATAACATTCCACTCTATTATGGGTGTTGGCTATGCAAATTGCACACCATTTATGATTCATTGCACACTCTTGAGCGGCATGTCCCAGATTCCGGCACTGAGTACACCACAGATCCTTCAAACTTTTAGCCACCATAGAAGATTCTGTCGATCCAGATGAAACACCTTTCCCTTAACGCTGGGATTTTTTTCGAGGTGCTTCCTCCGATTCTTTCACGGAACCACTGCTACATGAATCTGAGGATTCTGAGTCTGTACCCTCTGACTCCGAACTATCACTGTCACTTCCCTAATATTAACAATGATATTTCTTACGATCCTTTTTTTGGCGACTCCTTATCCTCTAAAGCCTCTCCTGCTACAACAGCCCTTGCAATAACATTATCCACTGGAGTGGTTACCTTGTCTACTGTTTCCATAGCAGTTCTGAGATCCTTATTGAGTCCTCGCAAAAAATACTCATTCAACACCTTGGCTACTAACCATTGTGCCTGAGGTACTCGCTGAAAAAGCATCTGAAACTCTGCAGCATAATCCTCCACTGGCAACGACTTTTGACGTAATGTCCAAAGCTTTTTCAAATGTTTAGGGACCCTATTTTCCGTTTTGAATCAACGTAAGAACGCTCTGGACCCTTCGGCATACGTTGATGGAGAAAAAGATGTCGTGCGCACACTTACACCCCCAGATAACTCAAGAGAACACAAGGAATTTACTTAAATTCCTTACCTCACTCACCACCACTCAAAATCTCCCTAAAAATTCTACCCACAAGCTCAATTCAAACTCCAAACGCCTCGACCTACAAGCCCTTGCCTCCCCGCAGACACTACAAGGTGAGTCGAGGTGATCAAAACTGAAAATCACGCTTGATGGTGACCAAAATATACAATAAAACCATCAAAAAACCCAAAACCTCGTGCCACAAAAATCCACTCTCAAACCATAGCAAAGCCTTCACCAAACTTCACGCTGTTAGACTCTTTGGAGTAGCGCCAACCCTAATGGAACCGATACAGGGTCACATAGTCTTGTAGAAAGCCGCACCTTCTTCCCTCAATTCCTTGCACACACACATCCATGGAAACCTCAAAACTTCGTACGAAATTGAAGAGATAAATCTCTCATTCACTCCTCCACACACTCGAAAACAGGACACGAACGCGACGGGACTGCACTAGACCACCTGTAGGAACCCTGCTCCCTCCCACACAGAGAGGGGTGAAAGTGTGAATATTCCTATTCAAACGTCCTCCCTCAGCCTCGACCATCAAGGCACCATGAGCGATGTGGCAATTTGAAGCCATTTCACACCCTTTTTGATCATTTTTTGACCTTTTTTGGCCCAGTTTTGGCCAATTTTGACCCCCGGGGAGCATTTTTCGCGTGAAGAACCCCAAACAGACTCCAAACCTCACCAAATTTTTGTACGCTTGGTCCTCGATACCCAGAATACTTTGCCACATCCCCAAATTTTATTTTTTATCACTTCTAGGCAGGGATTTCAAAATGACGTGATCACACTATAATTTCAGGTTAATAACAACTGAAATGCAAAATAACAAATATTATTGTTAATTGACATTCATCTTTTTTGACCTCCAGGGAGACCTGGAGACCGGCTCGTAGCCCGCCGGGCTAATTAGTTGGCCCGCCGAGTAAAGCTACTTTCCCGCCGGGCCCGCCGTGGCTATATAAAGGCGACGCCGGTGCTTGTCTTTTTCACAAAAGAGGTACATTGAAAAGTCTTCACCAAACTTTCTGGCAGCTTTCCACATTCTCAAAGCAATGTAGCACTAATTTTTTAAACCCTTCCTTATTTTATTGATTTTTTTTTGAGTTTTTTGTGTTAAAACTTAAAGGTATAAAATTTCTTTTATCAAATCATCGTACGTGGATGCACTAGCACATGGTTGCAATTGTGGCTAGGTGTATCATTGCAAAAGCGTACGATGATTATGTTTTATATTGCTCCCAGTCATTCATGCTTCGGCACATGGTTTCAATTGCGACTAGGTGTGTTGCTGCTAGAATGACAGGAGCATTTGTTTGAAAGAAGTAACCGTGCGTGAATGCACTGGCACATGGTTGCAATTGCGGCTAGGTGTGTCATTGCAAAATCGTAGGGTGATTATGTTTTATGTTGCCCCCAGTCATTCATGCTTCGGCACATGGTTGCAATTGCGACTAGGTGTGTTGCTGCTACAATGGCAGGAGCATCTGTTTGAAAGAAGTCACCATTGGTGTATGCACTCGCACATGGTTGCAATTGCGGCTAGGTGTGTCATTGCAAAAACGCAAGATGACTATGTTTTATGTTGCTTCCCATCATTCATGCTTCGGCACATGGTTGCAATTGCGACTAGGTGTGTTGCTGCTAGATTGACGGTAGCATCTAATGCATGAATGTGTGCTCAAATAATTTCATAATGCTTCATATGCTTGAATCTTGAAAGAAGACATCGTGCATGGATTCAATGGCACATGGTTGCAATTGCGGCTAGGTGTGTCATTGCAAAAGCGTAGGATGACTATGTTTTATGTTGCTCCTAGTCATTCATGCTTCCGCACATGGTTGCAATCTCGACTAGGTGTGTTGCTGCTACAATGACAGGAGCATCTGTTTGAAAGAAGTCACCGTGTGTGGATGCACTGGCACATGGTTGCACTTACGGCTAGGTGTGTCATTGCAAAAACGCAAGATGACTATGTTTTAGGTTGCTTCCCGTCATTCATGCTTCGGCACATGGTTGCAATTGCGACTAGGTGTGTTGCTGCTAGATTGACGGTAGCATCTGTTTGAAAGAAGTCACCGTGCATGGATGCACTGGCACATGGTTGCAATTGAGGCTAGGTGTGTCACTGCAAAAGCGTAGGGTGACTATGTTTTATGTTGCTCCCAGTCATTCATGCTTCGGCACATGGTTGCAATTGCAACTAGGTGTGTTTCTGCTAGAATGACAGGAGCATCTGTTTGAAAGAAGTCACCGTGCGTGGATGCACTGGCACATGGTTGCAATTGCGGCTAGGTGTGTCATTGCAAAAGCTTAGGGTGACTATGTTTTATGTTGCTCCCAGTCATTCATGCTTCGGCACATGGTTGCAATTGCGACTAGGTGTGTTGCTGCTAGAATGACAAGAGCATCTGTTTGTAAGTTGTCGTATGGTGAGGCATTGGCACATGGTTGCAATTACGATTAGGTGTGTCACTGCAAAAGAGTATGAGATCTATGGTCTATACTGCACTTTTTCTTTCACGTAGAAAAGATCCAAATGCAGTGGCACATAGTTATATTTCACAATGTGTTGTTTGCAATAATACCATTGCAGGAAAAATGGATCCTTCTGCTACTTCAATGATAGATTTCAAAAAGAAAATTAGACAATTGTTGATTACGATCGTCAGTGCACTAGATCCCGACGATATAACGCAGATTGTTGCAGATGAGTCTAGATTGCAATCATTATACAGTGAGATTGCCCGCAAAATGTTGTTGTTATATCCAGACAAAAAAACCGAATCAATAATCTCATTACTGAGCAGTTGGGTGGGCAATTTGCCCAAGGTGGCCTCTGATTTGACAGAGGAATGCCCTCAAGAAGTAGACAAGGGTAAGCTAGAGCATTGGAACACTAGATGGAGAGCTGAAAAGGAGAGGTCAAGGCGAGCATCCCACATAGACACAAAGTTTGGCCTAAGCAAGAAAATGCGAATGGCTATCACCAGAGTTATGGGGAGCAGCCAAGTTGGAGAACCGTTTATTGAGGAGGCTGCCATTGAGGGAACATCAGGTTCTACTGCTTCTGCTAGTCACCTGGAGAGTAGTATATACAATTCTGAATGTAGTATGACTCTGGGCATTCCAAATAAGTCCATTACGAAGATCAAGAAACTTGGGTCAGGGGCTTATGGCACAGGGTGGAAAGTTCAAATCAAAAGGATCAGTTTTCTTCCTGCAACGAATACTTATTGTGCCAAGGAGTTCAAAGGACAAGCCAAGTATCAGTGGAAAAGCTTTGCATCAGAAAGTGGGGTAGATCTCAACCATAGAGGGATTGTGAGGAGTATTGCCCACTCTGTAATGTTGCCATGGTTTCTGGTATTCCCCTACTTCAATGGGGGAGCTTTAGGTGATCTTATGGAGACAAGGCTCCTTCCACATGGCTCTTTCATGACACTTGTAGCGCATCAAGAGGGGAAAGGAAAGATACCTGAAGACTTTAAATGGGAGCAGCCCTTTGAAGACAAGAAAACACGTATCAAGAGCCTGTGCAATCATGCTCCCTCATTGATCCATGCCTTGGTGAAGGCATTGCGATTCGCACATGACGAGGGAGTGATCCACAATGATCTCCATCCATGGAACATCATGTTGGACTTTACCAAGGATCTCACTCCCCGTATTGGAATAATTGATTGGGGATTGGCTCTGCATGTTGGCTTAGAGACACAAAAGACCAACAATACCGATGAAAACTGGCAAAAGCTTCATCCTTGGCGAGCTCCTGAGTTACTAGATGGCAGTCATTCGTGCCCATGGACCAAGGCCACAGATGTGTACGCCATAAGATGGGTGATATGGCAATTTTGTAAGTTTTGTGGAGAGTTCTCTGACTACTACAACACAGATTGGTTCAAACATAAGGTTTCAGTGGAGGTACAAGCCATATCTAGGATTGTTGTGGAAGGTTGGGTGAGGAAGAAATCCACAGATAGAAAGACCTTGGCACTTTTGGACGAAGAATTAGAAAGATTTGAAGCCCAGCCAGAACGATGCTTACGCCCTCCCTCTGAAATGAGTGTAGCCTTTTTTTGATGGATATATGATGTACTTTATGAAGCAGGGTTTTCTGAGACTTTTGACTTATAAAAGCACTTTTAAAAATTGGGTTTTATGCACCATGGATGATGTATGAGTAATAAAAACACTTTGTTATATCTCAATAGACAACAAACTCTTAAGTTTCAAGCAATAAGCCACGTGGAATCATTGATTGTCATTCATTGATTTAAAAAATGGTGGTTACTCTTATATCAATTGATTGTCGTAAGATGGTGGTTATTCTAATATCAATTGATTGTCGTAAAATGTTGGTTAAAATTATAGCAATTGATTATCGTAAAATGGTGTTTACTCTTATAGCAATTGATTATCATTAAGTTTGTATACCGTAACTGAAGAAGTATAGTGTTTAATCAGGATATGGATAATGATAATCAAAGGGCTAAGCGCGGTGGAGTGAACGACACCGCTCGAATTGCATCTCGTTGCTCCCAGTGGGCCAAACCAGTGGGTACACAATGGAAAGAGGTGAACACTAGGATTGACCGAGAAATGGTCAAATCCATATGGCCAGGCGTTGCAGATGACAACATCAAGAAAGGCCGACTCAAGCTATCACAATGCATTAATGCAGACATACGAGAAAATGGAGAGAACATATATCTCGATGTTATGGGTCATCCTATGCATCATATGGATTGTCCATTGTGGTTTGCCAAGATGTTATACATGCATTATGTCTTGGGTGAAGCAGTGGACTTCAGCTCAAGGACACCTCACATGACGGTTGAGGACATTCGCAGTAGTGCAATCACCGTCACAGGGCAAGAGATGTCATTGGCACTAGAAGGTGCATCAATGGAAGTGCACCAAGTTTCTACTTCATGAGATTCCCCTTGCAGATCACTCTCTTCGTCCACCTCATCATTGGTTACATCATAAGTCCAGCGCGGCATCTCCTCTTTGTAGTTCTCAGCTTTCACTCTTGCACTCTTGCAATACGAAGTTCAAGCTGTGTGTACTGTAACCAGCACTATATAGGTGAGAGAAGCGACTTTCAAGTATCCTACCTACAGCCTTGCAATTTTTGGCATTGTCCATGATTACTTGGACAACATTTTGTTTTCCAAGTTCCTCAACTGCGTCGCCAATGATGTCAGCTATAAAACTGCGAGACTTTATTTGACCAGAGCTATCCACAGCTTTGATAAAACATTCACCACGAGGATATACAAGCATGATGTTGATCAATGGCCGCCTTTGAACGTTGGACCAACCATCACTAACTATGGTGTATCCAGATTGTTCTGTTGCATTTAATATTACCCTTTGAATATCCTTTTGTGTGCTTGTGTAACATTTATCCAACAAATGGTTTCTCATATGGTGATATGTTGGAGGGGTAAATCCAGCACCATGCGTTTCCAAGCTGACTTCCATGCATCACGGGTGACAATGGCCAATGATCCCCTAGTGAACTAGACGACTTTAGCTAGAGCAAGTTTTGCTTCTTCTAAGGCAAGCGTTTTGAAGCTTGTCTGTAAGCTAACCTTTCTACTTTTTGACGATCCTGCCTGAAAGTCAAGAGATCCATGGTTTGGAGGTGTAGTTCCATCGATATGAGAAGTTGGTTCCCTGCTTTGAGTGCTTCCATTGGTGGGCGTTACACCCAATGATCCCTCGTACTGGTTTGATCTTATCGATACCGAGGTTTGATGGTCGAAAGTAGAGAGTTTTGATCTTTTGCTCGTGGAAATTAGCTTACCAATTAAAGCTTTTAAGCGCATAGTTGCTTCTTCTGCACCTAAGCCCTTGCACTTTCCTCCTTGGATTCTGGTATTGCCACCTAGTAAATGATCCCTTATTCTTGGTGCTCCTCCAGATTTCTCTTCGCCACAAAAGTTACATTTCCAATCTTGATACTTATTTAAATTTGTGGCAAAATTCTACTCGGGTCCTGGACTTTTTCCACCTGCCTTTCGCTTGCCCTGCGAAGCAAGACCTGGCATCGATTTAGGAGGTCTCGTCAAGGAAGCCAGGCTTGAGACACCAACATCACCACTCACATTCCCGGTGGAAGACATACTTATTGGATGCCTGCAATACCAATAAACATAGCTCAGTATGCTATCTCTTCTTTCAAGTATTATTCAAACCAAACATTAGTGTTATAATCAATATCACACACAAGCGTAGTAGTGAAGCCTGAAGGGAATAAACCTCAATCTACTCAAACATGAGCAAGCAAATACAATGGTGAATCAAATATGTGATCAGTCCATCCCAAAATTAGAGATATCGACCCAAAGATTCACCTTCCTACCTCCTTTCATGAATCAATCTAGTCCAAAAAAGAACTAATGACCCATGATTGCAGCTCTAATCGAAATAGCAAGCAAATACAACGGTGAATCAAACATATGATCAGTCCATCCCAAAAGTAGAGATATCGACCCAAAGATTCACCTTCCTACCTCCTTTCATGAATCAGTCCAGTCCAAAAAAGAACTAATGACCCATGATTGGAGCTCTAATCAGAATAGCAAGCAAATACAGAGGTGAATCAAACATGTGATCGCTCCATCCCAAAAGTAGAGATATCGACCCAAAGATTCACCTTTCTACCTCCTTTCATGAATCAGTCGAGTCCAAAAAAGAACTAATGACCCATGATTGGAGCTCTAATCGGAATAGCAAGCAAATACAACGGTGAATCAAACATGTGATCAGTCCATCGCAAAAGTAGAGATATCGACCCAAAGATTCACCTTTCTATCTCTTTTCAAGAATCAGTTCAGTCCATAAAAGAACTAATGACCCATGATAGAAGTTCTAATCAATATAGCAATCAATTTAGCAAATATAATAGTGAACCAAACATGAGATTAGTCCATCCCAAATGTAGAGATACCGACCCAAAGATTAACCTTTCTACCTCCTTTCAAGAATCAGTTCAGTCCAAAAAAGAACTAATGATCCATGATCAGAGTTACATTAAGTTTTAATTTTTGTTAAAGTCTATTCATTTTTTTACCTTTAGTTTTTCTTCTAAATTTTAAATGATGACCAAATTTAGAGGAAGAGGTGATGTGATGTGATGTCTACTATAGGGTTATATAGAGCTGCCAAACATGGAGGGGGTACATGACGGGTCCGGCGGGATTCTTGCTTGTCCCGCCGGGCCCGCCGGGTTTCGTCATAAACCTGCCGGGCCTGCCGGGATTGTTGGTTGTCCCGCCGGTTCTACGTTTTCTACAGGTTTTCGTAAGTCATGACATTAGATATGTTATTAACATGAAAAAAATAGTGATAATAACAACAATAATTAACGTTTAACAAAATGTGTCATTGCGTAATTAAAATCCCTGCTTCTAGGACAGTGCACGCATCACCGAAGATTAGGCACCAAAAATAGACAGTTACTGCATGTCCCAAACATCTTGAGCGGGATGAGAGTACCCACACTTGTTGCTTGCATTATTTACATTCTAGAAAGATCAAACACATTCTCTAGATCCAAAATAAACCACCTATAACCATATCCAAGGCCCCGATACCCTATCCGGTCATGTACATGTTTTCGACTACTGACACGCTGATGGAGCAAAAGATGTCGTGCTCACACTCACACACCCAGACAACTCAACACAACACAAGGAATTAACATAAATTCCACACATCACTCACCACCATTGAAAAGCTCCCTGATAATTCTACCCACAAGCTCAATTCAAACTCCAAACGCCTCGACCTACAAACCCTTGCCTGCTCGCAGACACTATAAGGTGAGTCGAGGTGATCAACACTTGAAATCACGCTTGATGGTGACCAAAATATACAAGAAAAACCATCAAAAACCCAAAAACTCCATCCAAAAAAGGCCACTCTCAAACCATTGAAAAGCCTTCACCAAACTCTACTCTTTTGGACTCTTTGGAGTAGCGCCAACCCTAATGGCACCAATATAGGGTCACATAGTCTTGCAGAAAGCCGTAGCTTCTTCCCTCAATTCCTTGCACACACACATCCATGGAAACCTTAGAACTTCCTAGACTCTCCCAAGTGCAAAATTGAAGAGAGAAAGCTCTCATTCACTCCTCCACACACTCGAAAACAAGATGCGAACGCGACGGGACTGCACTAGACCACCTGTAGAAACCCTGCTTCCTCCCACACAGAGAGGGGTGAAAGTGTTGATATTTCTCTTCAAAAGTTCTCCCTCAGCCTGGAACATCATGGCACAATGAGTGATGTGGCAATTTGAAGTCATTTCACACCTTTTTGGACCTTTTTTTTTTGGCCCAGTTTTGGCCAATTTTGACCCATGGTGCACATTTTTCGCAGAACAAACCCCAAACGAACTCCAAAATTCACCAAATTTTTTACTCTCAATCCTTGATATCCAAATCACTTTGCCACATCCCCACATTCTATTTTTGAACAATTCTAGGGTGGTGCACGCATCACCGTAGATCAAGCACCGTAAATAGACAGTTACTGCATGTCCCAAACTTCTCGAGCGGGATGAGAGTACCCATACTTGACACTTGCATTATTTACATTCTAGAAAGATCAAACACATTCTCTAGAACCAAAATAAGCCACCTAAAACCATATCCACGGCCCCGATACCCTATACGGGTATGTACATGTGTCCGACTCCTAGCGCGCGAACATGACTATTCACAATGTGTACACGTTGCATCTTTTTTTAAAATTTAAATCACTTGGAAAAGCTCCCAAATGCATGTATTTACATCTTTTTGTACATATGACCATGCATATAAACGCTACTTTGTACACACCAAAAGAGGTCTATCATCGTTTCCCACCCTCTAGGTAGAGCATTTATGCTCAACCAAGAGACTATTTGCATCTGCAACCACATCCCTCAAAAAATATTTATTCAATCGACACCCATTTATTTTGTAGTGCAAACCTTCACCAGAAAATTTTTCCAACTCATATGTGCCATTAGGAAATACATGCTTCACTCTCTATGGACCCAACCATTTGTCCCTCAACTTCTTTTGAAAAGTAAAATCCAAGCGAGAATCATACTTCATCACCAGATCTCCCTCTTTGATCTCTTTCTCTGGCACCCTCTTATTCATTTTCTCCATCCTTGTCTCTGCTTGTTGAAGATAATAATCACTGGCTTTCTCTCTATTCATTCGCAACAATTCTAGAGAAAGAATTCTTTCTTGCAGCTTGTCATTATGCTCACCTTGCATTCTGCACAAGAACTTCAAGGCATCCAACTGCACTTCTATGGGCATAAGAGCTTCTTTTCCATCAACAAGCTCATATGGCGTAAACTGTGTTGACACTCTATACGCAGTTCTATAAGCCCAAAAACACTTTTCCAAGTCCAAGTCCCACTCTTTAGGATGCTCTCTAGCATACTTTGATAACATCTTCACAATTTGACCGTTGCAGTTCTCAACCAATCCATTGCATTGTGGGTAGTAAGGAGAAGAATGCCTATGCTGAATTTTCAATTTCTCCATGAGAGCAGCAACAAGTTTTCTCCTAAACCCTGGTCCGCGATCGGAAATGATAACCTCAACCACAAGAACCAATTGAAGATCAGAAAGACCTTCTCAACCGAATCACGAATCAACTTGAGAATCTCTCAGTCCATTTGATACAAAAAGGGCATGCACACAATCGCAACCAAGAGCAAGGAAGAGGACAATGAAGGCAAAACCAAGAATACCACTGCTACAATTGTGGGGAGGATGGTCATGGAATGTACTACTGTCCACACCCAAGGAGGCAGAATTTCAATAGAGGAGCCAAGCAAAACCAGGTTTCACCACTGAGAGCAAGACCACCACCACCGAGGGCACCACAACAAGCACCACCTGTGCAAATCCTACAACCACCCATTCAACCACAACCACCACCACCACCACAACCTCTCATTCCACCCTTACTCCCACCACCAGTTCGCAATCAAGCAGTAAATGTCATCAGTCTTGAAGGTAAAGGAAAGGAGAAAGTGGAGGAGGATAAGACCAAAGTTAAAGGAGAAGATGCCATAGGGGTAAAACGGGCTAGGCATGGTGAATCTTCCCAAAAGGAAGAAAAGATGAAGACTAAAGGGGAATCTAGCAAAAAGCCGTCCAAGTCACGACGTAAAATTGACATTGTAGATTTCTCTTTGGGTGAATGTTCTAAACCATATGATTTGGTTCAAGATGTTTCTGTGCAGGGCCCAAAAATCACCTCGCCGCAATTACTCCACCTAGCACCTAGGGTGAGGAGACAATGGACAAAGATGGTTAGCACTAGACGACCAAAGCCAAAGATAGCTGGGGCTATCTCTGGGAGGAATCTAGATGACATACTACCAGTGATGGATGCTTACATCAAAGGGCAACAAATCTCCAATATCTACATCGATGGTGGCACACAAATATGCGTCATGAGTGAAAAAATGATGCACCGTTTGGGTTTAGAGGTGAGTTGGCCGGCACCATGCCGAGCCAAAATGGCAAATAATTTAAAAGTTCAATGTGTTGGTGTCATAAATGCAGTTAGGATAAAGGAATTCAACACTGAGGTAGATGTGGACATCTTTGTCATGCCACACAAAGGGGAGGGCTATCCTATCATTCTAGGGAGGCCTTGGCTTATGGTTATGAGAGCTAAGCAGGACTGGGACACCGGCATAATCCATATGAAGGATGCAAAAGGGAGGCCAATACTTTACGACATGAAGACAGGTCGGCAATGCGACATGGATCTAGAAACCTCTATGGATGAGTTTTCTAGTGGTGACTCTTCAACCACTTCAGAGGAGGAGTCAACAGTGAGTGAAGAAAGTGACAGTAGCATTGAGGTGATGGGGATCATTCTCAAGGACCCTAAGAAGATGGAGCAACCTGATGCCTCATCATCAAGCCAAGGGGAGACACCAGGTATACAACCTCTTGTAGAAGCAAGTAAGCTACATCAAATGCTCTCTAGTGAGTTGTGTGGGAAGGAGCGTGAAGATTATATTTTGATGCTAAGTAATTTTACCACATTGTTCATTGATGAATATGATAAAATCATTGGCATCACAGTAGTTCAACATCACATTAAGCTCAAGGAGGGAAGTAAACCTGTAGCACAAGCTCAGGCGGCTAGGAGTAATTCAACAAGACGCCCTACTCAAAGAGGTGAGGAAATTGCTAGAAGCCGGTTTTATCTATCCTGTTGAAGACTCGGAGTGGGTTTCTCCAGTGGTAGTCACACCAAAGAAGAATGGTAAGTGGAGGGTTTGTGTTGATTACAAGCCTCTTAATGCAGCCACAAAGAGGGACCATTTTCCTCTTCCTTTTCAAGACGAAATACTCAATGAGGTAGCAGGACATGAGCGCTACACGGTATGTGATGGCTACTCAGGCTACTTCCAAATTAGCATCGCTGAAGAAGATCAAAAGAAGACAACCTTCATCACACCATGGGGATGTTTTGCTTACAGCGTTATGCCTTTTGGTCTCACTAATGCTCCAGCCACTTTTCAGCGATATGTGACATTTGTTTTTCAGCCATTCTTTGGAAAATCAATCCGTGTTTTTATTGATGACTTTTGTATCTATAGCTCTCGCTCTCTTCATTTGGAGAAAGTTTATGAAGGTCTAGCTAGGCTACAAGCTTTGGGGGGCCAACTCAATGTGGAGAAATGCCACATTGGTGAAAGCAAGGTTACTCTTCTTGGCCATGTGATCTTGGCCAATGGCATTGAAATTGACCCAAGCAAGGTTCAAGCCTTGGTGGCTTTGACCTCTCCCACCACAACAAAGCAGTTGGTCTCTTTTCTTCAAAAGGTGAGTTATTTGAGTAGGTTCATTCACTTGCTCTCCCAAGTGGTTCTCCCTTTACAACAAGTTACCCATCAAGAGATTTTCACTTGGAGTGAAGAAAATGAACAACAATTCAATGAGGTAAAACAAAATCTAGCTTCACTTCCCACCATAGCACCTCCAAAGTGGGACGAGCCATTTTATGTAAACCCTAGTGTGGGCAATGACACACTTGGGGCTGTATTGATGCAAAAGGATCCTCAAACTTCTTTCATGCGTCCTATCTACTTCTCTAGTCGAATGATGACTCCATCAGAAAAGGGATACACTGCAGTGGAGCACATGGTGCTTGCATTAATGTTTGCTACCACCAAATTTCGCTCTTATTTATTGTCTAGACCATTCATAATCTTAACAATGGAAGAAGTATTTCCTTATGTAATGCAGCACATGGATGTTTCTTCTAGGATTTCCAAATGGCTCACAAGGCTGCAAGAGTTTGACTACACAATGCAAGTGGAGAACTCCACAAGGGCCAGTCTAGGAGGTATTCTCACTCATCGCCACTATGAAAAGAAGCTAAAAATAAATCCAAATGATCAAGATATTACACCCGTACTGGAAGTCCCTAAGGTAGAGGAGGCTCACTCTCTTTTCTTTGATGGAGCCTACAAGAGGAAAGTGGACGAAGCTGCAGCAGGCATTGTCATCTTCAACGAGTAAGGGGATAAGGTTTTCTCCGTTGGGAATCTCTTGGATTCTCACTCTAACAATGAGGCAGAATATGCAGCCTTAACTCTTGGGTTAGAGTGGTGTGTGACACAGGGCATTCAACGGTTAAATGTATTTGGTGATGCCATGCTTTTAATAAAACAAATACAAGGAACTTGGGCTTGTAAAAATCATAGCTTGCTAGGCCATTTGCACAAAGTCAAGGAACTTTTAGGGAAATTTCAAGTTGTACAATTACATAATGTCTCCCGAGCAGAAAATCAAGAAGCAGATGCTCTAGCTAGAGACAAGCTGCAAGATGTTTCAGTGGTGGGTGCTATCAAGTTGAAGCTGCCTCTCTTCCAAGGTAGAGATGCTATTCGTGACATCATGAGTTTCTTGGACACAGGAGAGTTTCCTAAAGATCTTACTAAGGGCCAAAAGCAGTGGATTGTGCGCAAGGCAACAAAATACCGCCTTATCAATGACGACCTCTACTGCAAGGGTAAGGATCAAATTCTTAGGCGGGTACCTCTCTCTAGAGAGATCACTGAAATCATTTCAAGTTGCCATGATGGTGTTTGTGGAGGACACTTTGCACTTGACATCACTAGTAGAAAGATTCTACAAGCCAGGTTTGTATGGCCTAGTCTTCATAGGGATGTGCATCATTGGTGTAAAACATGCAAGGAATGTCAAAAGGCAGGGGATAGGAGGCTCACATATGAGCCACAGACTCCTATAATCTCATATGGACCATTTGAGAAATGGGGAATTGATGCTATGGGGCCTTTGCCAAGGAGCCAATCAGGTAAATTTTATATCATCATGGGTGTGGACTACATGACCAAGTGGGCTGAAGCAGTTGCCACCACCCGGATTACAGCTAAGGAAGTGGCTAAGTTCGTATTTGAAAACATTTGTTGTCGTTTTGGCACTCCTCTTGAAATAATTTCTGACAGGGGACCAGGTTTTAGAGGAGACCTTGTAGGAGAGCTAATGGAGAATTTAGGTATCTCAGGACGACACTCAACTCCCTACTACCCACAATGCAATGGTTTGGTGGAAAAGGTAAATGGTATGATCTACAAGATCATCACTAAACATGTAAACAATCACAAAAGTGATTGGGACAAGCATCTTATGGCTGCACTTTGGGCTTATCGCACTTCATTTCGCACATCCCTTGGGTTCACACCATATCACTTGGTGTTTGGTAAGGAAGCCATTTTACCCATTGAAGTACAATCAGCTTGTCTCAGGGTGCTAGCTGGGCAGGTGGAACGTCCTAATGCTCATCTCCACAACCACATTCTTGATCTAGAGAGGCTTCAACTAGACAGAGAAGATGCTATCAACTATTATGCAGCACAGGCAGAGCAACGTCGACTTACCTTCAACAAGGGACTTAGGGAAAAAGGTCTCAAGAAAGGTATGTTGGTCCTACGGTATGATAACAGGTTTGATACTAGGAAGGATAAAAAGTTTTCACCCAGATGGGAGGGGCCATTTGTCTGTAGCAAATTCCCCCTGGGAGTGATGCAGTGAACGAGAGCTGGCATAGAGAGTAAAGAAAAGTGACATGCCCTAAGGACATGATCAATCCACAAAGGGGAGTAGGCCCAAAGATTTGCAGAAAGCTTTATACTTCTCACAAGACAATGCCTTTGTGAAAAGATATGCAAGGTTGTTCTGTGTTGCCACATAAGCGAAGATGATCTCTCCTACTGAGAGCCTCTCCCTGATATAATGGTAATGCACCTCAATGTGCTTTGTGCGAGCATGAAAAACTAGGTTCTTTTCAATTTTCAGTGTAGCTAGTGTTGGCATTGTCCTTTCCAACACCCAGATCAATCATCAGGCATTTGGGCCATAAACACTTAACGATAGCTGTGAAGATTGCCATGTACTCAGCCTCACAACTAGAAGTTTCCACACTAGGTTTCTTCTTGCTCAACCATGATATGCATGAGCTATCAAGCATGAAACAAAAACCACTTGTGGACACTCATGTGTCAAAACAACCAGCCCAATTGTAAGTTTGAAAAGGCATGTAAATTTGGCGGCAATGATCCACCCTTGGGATAAAACATGACAAGATGTAAAGTGTCACTCAAGTAGAAAAAAATCCTCTTAACAGCCTCCCAATGCTTAGAGCCTGGGCTATGCATGAATCTACTAACCTATGAGACTACAATTGAATATACAGCCTCGTGTTGCATACTTAAATGAGGCATCTAACAAAAGTTTGGTAAAGAGTGACATCGGTAGGATCACTAGCATCATGAAGACTCAACTTCAAACATGTTTCCATGGGACTGGCAATAGGTTTTCAATCCCCAAGTTCAAACTTACATAGCAATGTCTCTATGTAACTTTTCTGACACAAGGCAATATCACCATCACACTACTTAAATTGTATAACCAAGTAATGATGTAGCAGCACCAAATATTTCATCTTGAAAGTAGCATTCAAATCAATCTTGAATTCAGTAATATGGCTCTTATTTGGTCAAGTGATCAACAAATCATCCACATAGAGAAACACAATCAGAAGTGCATCACCCTCACGCTTTACATACAAGGTTCTTTCTGTTGGACTCTTACAAAAGCCTCGTTTGACCAAATGAGTCTCAGCTTTCTCATACCAAGAACGAGGAGATTTCTTTAACCCATAGAAATTTTTCTTACATCTGCACACTTTATCCTCTTGTCCTTTCTTGACAAAACCACGAGGCTGTGTTACATAAACTTCCTCAAATATGTCACCATTCTAGAAAGCAGTAACAATGTCTGACCAATGTACATCCCAATCAAAATGAGCTGCCAATGCACATAGAAAATGCACACTATTCATATGACAAGTGGGAGAAAAAGTCTCTTCATAATCGATTCCTTTTTGTTGTGCATAACCTTTTGCAACAAATTGAGCCTTAAAGCGATCAATCTCACCATCCGGCTTGCGTTTCAACTTGTAAACCCACTTTGTACCAATGACCTTTTTACCAAAAGGAAAATCACATAAAGTCCACGTGAAATTTTCTATAAGTGCATCATATTTTGATTGCGTGGTAACCATCTAATTTTTTGAATTTTGTGCTTCATCAAAAGACAGAGGTTCCTCAACATCATGTAAGCTAGCATAACAATCTGATGCATAAGATGCATGGTGAGAACCTGAATGAGTACAACTAGACAAAGGCGCATCCAATTTACTATCTCACAAAGTATGCACCAGCCAATTAGGCATACCTCTAGCCTGCTCATTCTTAGCCCTTTCTTCATCAAGTACATCATGTACATCTGCATCAGTAATAGGGTTATCTATAACATTTCCCAAAACCCCCATAGGTTGTATATTTGCCTCATTGTAATTTCCATTTGAGCTTCCACCACTGGAAAGAGGCATCAAAGTGTCATAAATGTCCTTTGAGCATACATTATTGTCTCTAGTACATGACAGCAAGGACTAAATAGAATCTTCCACAAACACATCCCATGAGACCAAGATACACTTTGTTTGTGGATGATACAACTTGTAACCTTTGCTTTCAACACTATAATAACCAAAAATACATATGATAGCCTTATCATCCAATTCTTTGTGTTGTTTTAGTGGCACCAAAGCATATGCCAAACAGTCAAAAACACGCATGTTCTCAATAGAAGTCTTTCTATCATGTCATGCTTCATATGGAGTCACAGATTGCAAAGATTTTGTAGGACACATGTTTAGTACATAAGGCACACATGATGGTCTCAAGAAAAA
Source organism: Adiantum capillus-veneris (assembly GCF_014529385.1). NCBI lineage: Eukaryota > Viridiplantae > Streptophyta > Polypodiopsida > Polypodiales > Pteridaceae > Adiantum > Adiantum capillus-veneris. Next base: position 13,592,357 of record NC_140958.1, on the reverse strand, counting down.
AAAAATGCGGCAAAGCTTGACTTTTGACCATACATTGTGCCATTTCCATAAGTAACCTATTTTTCCTCTAAGCAACACCATTTTGATGAGGCGTGTAAAGTATTGTACATCGGTGTTTTATCTCGTAACTAGCCAAAAATGTATTAAATTCATGAGACATATACTCCCCCCCTCGATCGGAATGGAGGTTTCCATAGTACATATTGATACATTTTCAGTCATAGCCAAAAATTGTTTGAAGCACATAAACACTTTGGAATTTGCTTTAAGCGGATACACCCATGCATTCTTGGAGTAATCATCAGTGAAAGTCATGAAGTAAAGGTAATTTCCCAAGGATGGAGCTTGCATGGGCCCACAAACATCACTATGCACAAGCTACAATCTGCATGTGGCCCTAACTGAACCATCCTCCTTTGGAAACTTTGAACACTACATCTTACCCAAAATATAGCCTTCACAAACATGTTTGATAGGTGCTTCAAGAGGCAGCAGAGAAGCAACCATTTTAGATTTCTGCAAATGCAGCATACTAGCAAAATTCAGATGTCCAAAACATGCATGCCAAAGTTTTGCATCTGAAATAGCCTTAGAATCTACAACTGCATTTGCAAAATTTTGCCCACACTTGTCATAGAAAGTGAGATTATACAGCCCACGGCATAAAATGCCAGATGCAACAATTTCATCACCAAACGTGAGATCATGTATTGTACATCTATCATCCACAAATTTGACTACAAGACCAATTCTAGCAAGTGTAGATACAGATAAAATATTCTTCTTAATCCCAAGTACATACAATGTATCAACAAGTGTGAAGGAACTTCCATTTGCAGCAGTAAGCACAATCTTTTTAACTCCCTTGACCGGATAAGAGGCATTGTTAGCACAAGTGACTCAATTTCCATGAGGGACATCCTCAAGAGAGGTAAACAAGTCACAATGAGAGGTTATGTGCTTTGTAGCACCACTTCCAAAGTACCACACTTGAGCATCTACAGCAACTGACAAACATGAATCATGGATAGAAGGAACATAAGTGCACACAACACTAAAATCCCATTTTGCATCAACATCATCATCACAGTCTCCTTTCATAGAAGACAACAATAGTTGCATTTGTAGTGGAACCAACATTAGGAGCTCTCCGTTTAAACACATATCCTCTGTTTCATTTTGTAGCACCTCTGCATGCACCCCATATAGAGTAGTAGCATCTTGATGCTCGTCTGACCACCGTAGCGGCTTCTGATTGAGCATCTTCTCTGATCTCCTCCATTGATGCCGTTGTGATTGGCACATGGTAGCCTTCATACGTCCTTCCACTACGAGGGGCTACCTCTATGATGTACCACCAGTTTGATGTAGACTTTGTAGGATGAAATATTACCTGCCAGAGCCACATAACTTACATGAGAGCTTTCAAGCACATAACTTGTAAAAGGGGGATGTTAACTATTTACATACTTACTTGTTCACAATGCTCGGGTAGTACGAAAGTGTCTCTTAGGTCAGTCCATTTCTTAGTAGAATCCACCTCAAGAAAACCAGACTCTCCTCTACGCACAGTAGCGTTGCGACCCTCCATGATTATCTTGAACCATTGCACGTCGAACAAGTCGACAAAAAATACTCTATAATCGATCCTCAAAATCTCTTGTAGCGTGCCGAATTAAGTGAGTTCCGCCACCACAAGATCTGCATCAGAGGAACGTCGTCGACTAGACTGTTCAAATTTTGCCATGATTCCACAATCTTGAGTAAAAAGCTTTTTGTCGATCCGTTCCACCCTAAAATGTTGACCTTTACACCATGATGCTGTGTATGACTTATACTACAACGAACAAAGATTATGAGTGGCCGTTCAAACGTTTAGAAATAAAGTCACTAGCTAGTTGTACATTGCAAACTTACCTTGGTCGCGCAACCCCGAGAGTACTCCCACTCTTCCTCAGTCACTTCGTCACCGCATTGTTGTGCGCTTTTCAATTGGTTGTGCAACCATCTTAAGCTCATGAATGTTGGTAGGCTCTCCAGACCCGTCGGATAGTGCATCGGTGGTCGTCTTCCCCGTCTCCACTCGATTCGTGCCCTTTGTCGCTCTTGCTTTGCATCCTCATATTGTGAAATCTACTTTTGCATCACTGGATTGTGAAGCATGCAAAATCAGTTGATTTTAGCCTCTAGATCTTCCGTCATCTTCTTCTCAACACCGAGATTGCACATGACAATCCCAGATATGCGCTCATTATCTATGGTTCGCCATAGCGTGTCCCGGGCTTTATCAAATCCGTCTAGCCACTCTCCAATGTACACTAGGGACTCTGATACCAACCAACCTTCTGCCATGCTACCCTCCGGACGTGCCTTTTGACGCACATATCCCTTAAGCGTTTTCATGAAACGTTCTAAGAAGAACATCCATCTGGAATGAACTGTGCCAGCTATTTCCACCTCATCAACTATGTGAACAAGAAGATGCACCTGAATGGTTAGCATGGTAGTAGGAAAATGTTTCTCAAACATGCACACAAGCTCCACAGCATTTAGTTTGGCGAATGGTATGGAGTCTACGTTGATCTCTATGCCAATCCACAATTGTTTTAGCTCTTCCAATAGTGGACGAAGATACACATCCATATTCTCCACTTTATATCGCCCTGGCACAATCAAGCTTAGCCATAGGTGCCCCTTCTTCGTAGTCAACCATGGGAGAATGTTGTAGTTCACGATGACAACGGGCCATACACTGTAAGATGTTGATCTTTGACCAAATGGATTTACGCCATCCATAGCTAGGCCTAAGCGCAAATTTCGAGCTTCCCTGCCAAAATCCGACCATGTTCCATCTATATGTTTTCAAGCTACGCAATCTGCAGGAATTCGTAGCACACCATCCGAAGATTTATTCTCCTCATGCCATGATGCTAGGGCAGCCATGGACTTACATTCGAAGAAATGCTTGATGCGAGGAAGCAGAGAAAAATGTCGCAAAACCTTTTGTGGAATTTTTGTCCCGTGGAGATCTACTCGATATCTTTCGGAATCACATTTCGGACACTTCTCCATGTCTATGTATTCCCCTCTGAAAAGAATGCAGTCATTAGGACAAGCGTGGATAGAATTGTAATCCATCCCCAAGTTTCGCAAAATCTTTCTTGCTTCATCTCGGGAATCTGGCATCACATTGTCAGCTGGTAGTATGTGCTCTTTAAGCAATCTACACAACATAAAAATACGATACAGTCGTGTAAAAATCTATCAGATCATTATACATTTAGAGTTTTATTAAAGTACACTAATTGTAATAGATCACCTGAAAAGCGCTGTGACGCTAGTGTCACTCCATCCAAACTTTGCCTGCATGTTGAGAAGAACCAGGAGTGCTTTCAATCTAGACATACGTGCTCCATTATACAATGGCGTATCGGCTTCACTTTTCATATCATCATAGATAAGCCTTTCTGAATCCATGATCGTCTCGATCATTTCATCAATCTCGGGCTCAAACATTGCCTCGTTGGGAATGTGCTCTGCACGATCATCCCCCGAGCTGTCAGAGGCTACATCTTGTGGCCTCACATATGCTGCTTGACCAAAGCGCCTGCGAACACGTCTATTGGGTTGCAAGATTGCTGCTTGTTGGCCAGCGTCAGAGTCCGACGAGTTATAATTAGGAACAACTCGATCTATAATAGATGGATCGAACTCGTCAAATTCGTGAACGTGCTGCAAAGAAACATGTCTTGTCCGTCGCACAGCATGCTTGCATTGATTACAAGGACATAAGACCCTCGTTGAGAGATAGGTGTTTCGGTTGGACGGTCCCACATCCTCGTCACTACTCATAATGAGGATAAAAATCTTATAACCTGGACAACAAATTTAATATTCTATTGGCATTCTTCGTCTTATCTCTCTCTCTCTCTCTCTCTCTCTCTCTCTCTCTCTCTCTCTCTCTCTCTCTCTCTCTCTCTACCTCACATTCTCTAGTCATGTCCAATCCCCGCACACCTCGGTCTAGAGGTGCACGGAGATCAGAACCACCGGGTTATAATCTCGTCTTTATTGGTCAATACCTATATTTGTGGGTACAAGAAATCTACAGACCCACGTCTACATGATACTGCATGTAGTGGATAAAACCCCTTTTCCTCTTCTCTAGCTGTAGCACTTCACAGCATCTTAACATCTTTTCACAGTAGATCTTTTCACTGTTCGTCTAGCTCTAAACCCTAAACCGTAAGTAATTCTTGCATGGACTCGATCTAACGTAAATAAGCGTAAATCTAAATAAACGTAAATCTAACTAAAAATAAACCTAAATCTAATTTAACGTAAGTCTACATCTAACCTAATCTTTAACGTCTTTTGGGATAGTTTCCTACGACGTTAAAACTCTCTTCTTCTTGTGTGTGTGTGTGTGTGTGTGTGTGGGTAAACCTAAATAAACCTAAGTCTAATCTAATATAACATAAATCTAAATCTAACGTAGATTATGTTATATTAAAAACAAATAACTAAACTAACAGGGATTATAAGAACCTTAAAACTGATTTAACACATAATTTTTCACATAACTCGGCAAGAGTTGGCATTCTCATCACTAAAGATGTGAGAGTTAACTTTCGGCGGTGACGCTGCCTCATCTCCATCCAATGTGAGAGTTAACTTCCGGCGGTGACGCTGCCTCATCTTCAAAGAGTGTTCCTAACTTTGAAGTTGCTGTTGAATGACTAGAGGTTGTCTAGATGGTCATTGTCGGGGATGTAGTGACTCTTGCCGCCCTGAAGATCCACCTTCTTCCCTATCTTCTGAAGACATTTCACCAGTACTTTTGGATCGACGGACCCACCATGAGTGAAGGCAACAATACCCTATATTCCATTGAGGGCTTTCTTCACCCGCTTCATGCAGGCATCGCAGTCTATGGAGACCTAAATCTAATCTAATATAACGAAAATCTAAATCTAGCGTAAATAAATGTAAATCTAACTAAAAATAAACCTAAATCTAATCTAATTTAACTTAAATAAACCTAAATCTAATTTAACGTAAGTCTACATCTAACCTAATCTTTAACGTCTTTTAGGATAGTTTCCTACGACGTTATAACTCTCTTCTTCTTGTGTGTGTGCGCGTGTGTGGATGTGTGTGCCAATAAAAAGAGATAAATGGTATAACCTTTCTATCACCCATGCCAAGTATGATAGATTGGTTATGCCATTTCCCTCTTGAATAATAGGTCTTGAGTTCAACTCCTCGTCGGCTAGATCTTTAGGTCTTTTAATTTTAATTAGTTTCCTACGACGTTAAATTAGTTTCTCTCTCTTTCTCTCTCAATGTGTGTGCGTTTTTTTGGATCGTATGCATGTTTTCTCTCTCTTTTCCTCTCTCAATGTTCGGTTTTTTGTTTATGCATGTTCTCTCTCTCTTTTCCTCTCTCAATGTGTGCGTTTTTTGTTTATGCATGCTCTCTCTCTCTTTTCCTCTCTCAATGTGTATGTGCATTCTTTGTTTATGTATGTGTGTGTGCGTTTTTGTTTATGTTTGTACTCTTTCTCTCTCTCTCTCTCTCTCTCTCTCTCTCTCTCAAAAACACTATGTGTGTGTGTGTGTGTGTGAGAGAGAGAGAGAGAGGGAGATAGAAAGAGGGGAAGGGAACATGAGAGTGAGGAGAGGGAAGGAGCATACCTGGCTCTCCTTCCTCTCCTCGTGTGTGTGTGTGTGTGTGTGTGGAGAAGAAAGAGAGAGAGAGAGAGAGAGAGAGAGAGAGGGAGAGCGTTACCTGCTCCTTGCTTGAGGGCGCCGAAAAACTCAGATCTGAGATCTGAGTTTTGGGGTGCTCTCTGTTATTTTTTTTAGCCCAACCGGCGTCGCTATGAGCGTCGCTATGCGCGTCGCAAATTTACGACGCCGGGAAAAAAAAAATTGAGCGTCCCTGTGTGAGCGTCGCTAATATGAATAGCCTCTTGTAGTGTGGGTGCTATATATAGAGAAGCCATATATTGAGTAGCTTCACATATAAGCTCAACACCCAGGAGGATGCAACGTGCTCTCATACCAATTGTTGGAATTAGGGTTGCAGGAAAACACACACAGCTTAGAGAAGATGAAGGAAGCTCAAGGCACACAACAGAGAGTGTATTACTTAGTGTGCAATGCAAAGATGATATAGCCCTAGAGTGATGGGTGTATATACATACACGGGGGAAAACACTTCCTAGTCAGGGAAAAAATACACTAGTGGTCCTAAGTGTGTTCACACACATCACTACCACATGTACATGGTAACAGTACTTACTCTACAAGCATAGAGTGTGCATACCAACTATGCTGACTCTTAGGTATGCATCTTAAAATAAAGCACAATTGTCTAAGTGCAAGTCATCCTTGGATTAAAAATATCTCTGCACTAGTGAAAAGACAATTTTTTGGCCTAGTTTGTTTATGGACGTCCAGACTTATGTATTGAAATGCAAGAATGGTTAGGATAATAAACATGAATTTCTCAAGGTTGGGAGACTACTCCATCCTTTGAAGATTCCTCAAGGGAAATGGAAAAGCATTTCCATTGAATTCCTTACTAGTTTACCTAAGACTAGGTGAGGAGATGACATAGTGTGGGTGGTAGTGGACAAATTAACCAATATGGAAAAGTTTATGGTCACAAAGAAAACAATTAAAGCACCAAAACTAACAAATATATTTATTGAACGTCTCTACAAGCTATATGACATGCCCGCAGATATAGTGTCAGATAGAGATAGAAAATTCAAAATTCATTTTTTTGGAGGAAAGTCTTAAAAAATCTAGATACTACTCTGAGCATGAGTAAAGCAGACCATTCGCAGTCTGATGGTCAAATCGAAAGGGTTAACAAAATCCTAGAGGACATGTTACATTCTTATGTAAGTAAGAAGCAACCTAATTATAAGGAAGAGTACTTACCCATTTTGGAATTTTCTTACAACAGTTCCAAACATGTAGCAACTCGATTTATTCATTGTGACGTATGGTTTATAGCTTGGATCTCCAATAGCTATAGGCTTAGAGAAGGAGAAGATTCAATCTATCAAGGATACTCTTGAAGATATGAATGATATATTGAAGCCTGCAAAGTAAAGCATTTGTAGTGCATAGGATCGTGCTAAAAGGTATGCACACAAAGGAAAAAGAAAAGATTACCTTTGTAAAAGATGGCTTTGTATTCCTAAAGATTCCTACAAAGTTAGAAACCATGAAAATGGAAAAGTGTGACAAAATATCTCTTAGATATTGTGGTCCCTTATAAGTTATAAAAAATATTGGGATGTAGCATGCAGAGTTGAGTTATCGAAGATTTCTCAAGTTCACCCAATCTTCCATGTTGATAAATTGAAGAAACCAGTTCACGGTTTGGAGAACATAGTTTATCTAGAGATTTTGGTTGACGTGATAAAGCCACCAAAGATACCGCATGAATCAAAAAATTATTCTAGGGTATCAAGATAGAAAAATATTTCATAAAGTGTACCAGGAGGTGCTAGTCAACTGGACAACAGACTTACATGCGGAAGCGGCAACTTGCCCCTCTTGGAACTTGCACTATGATTAGCTAAATGTATGGATGGCTATGTAAATAATAAAGGCATTAGACAATGTCTTGTAATTTCTTTCATTCATTGGATGGAAATAGGGTTTATTTGTTGTGTATAGATATGAGAAAAATATACTCCATGGCCTTAAAATGTTGCTTGTTCATGCCACCCCTTTGTGTGATACTGGAATTGAAATTGAAACTTTAGTTTTGATAACTATATGAATTCAACCAATCAAAACCAAGTGACTACATGCATAGAAATTAATCAAACAAGATGTGTGTGTGTGTGTGTGTGTGTGTGTCTGTGTGTGTGTTTGTAATGAAATTGGCCTATTTAATTTGAGAGTAGCGAAAATTAATGAGAGTACTTTTGAGAAATGACTTTGTGAGCATAGCGGGTGAACATAATTGAATATATCAACATAATCATAGCAATTAGCTAACTTGGCATGAACAATACTTTTGCAAGAGAGAGAATTTAGAGAACATGACAACAGTTGAGGACCGGATTTATGTGGAGCCGGTCCCCCCTCCAATAGGCATTTGTATTATGATTTCTCCCATTAAGAGAGACTTGTTACAATAAAATCTTTGTGTTCCTTGTGACCTAGGTGATGCAATGAAGATGGAAAGCTTCATGCATCACAAACATAACATAAACTTGAAGAAATCTTTAACTATCCCAAGCCTCAGTCCCAAGACCTCAAACACCTTCGAAGGTGGAGAGAGCTAGCAGGGAATGAGGGTAGGAAAGAGGAAGAAGAAACATTTCGTAGGAGAAAGAATTAGCTCCTCACTTATCATAACTCTTGTTGCTAGCATACATAATAGCATAGTAATGAAGAAGAAGGAGATGGCAAGCTTAAGCATTGAAGCATGGCTCTTGGTTGGATTTGCACTCCATATCCAAGAGTGTTGGTGTAGGCTCACAACCTCTACTTGCTTGGAGAAGGAGAGGGAGTTCTTGCACTTTGCATAGCACACAATGAGAGTGTTTGTGAGTGTGTGTGGGTGAGTATACCCCCTAAGAAACCCCCTAGCTTTCTTGGGTAGACCCCTCCTTGTAGCTCATCCTTGAAGCTCATTGGACCCCTCCAGGCCTAGCCAATCACAAGCAGGAGGCATTACAAGTAGCAAGGGTAGCCTTGAGACAAGTTTCCCCCTTTCCCCTTTGCGAGAGAGGGCTAGACAAATGCCAAATCAATTAATTAAATCTCCTAAATTATTATTGGACCCCTTGGGTGGCCAACCAATAGGCTTCAGGCACAGCATGAGGGCAACATGAGGAGGAACTTGACAAGTGTCCCTTTTGCTTTCTTTGTACTATGCATGCCTTGTGTGAGTGTGTGGGTGTTCTCTCTCATCCCCCCTCATGTAGGGCTCGCCCGCTCCTTGTAGGGATTGAATCTTTGACTTTTTGACACCTCAAGCCCCTCATGCATAGGGCCAGTTCCCACCACAAGCTTGGCTCATAAGCACTTTAAGCTTGGGTTGGGTTCTCACCTCAAGTGCAACCCTAGCATCTCAAGCATGTCAAGCACCTCAAGCATCTCAATAATTAAGAACCTCAAGCATCTCAATCATCAAGCACCTCAAGCACCTTAGTCATCAAGCATGACAAGCGGGACAAGCACCTCGAGCTGGGTCGGGTTCCTGTGCCTGAAGCTCGGCCCTAGCTTACCTAAGGTCAAAGGTCTTTTACACACATTATTGGAGGTCTTCAATGAAGCTAACGCTAAGGTCTTATGCTCCATTTGTTAGTCTTTCTCTTTGATAGACCATCTCTCATTTGGGCCCCTTTACCATTGGCCCCGTGTTGAGATAGATCTATAAGCACATGTCTATATCTTAACACTTGTTCCGTTTATTCTCCCACATTAAGTGATCAATTTAATATGAGAAAATCATTTGGGTTGGTTAGATATTAGATATTAGATTTTATGACATTACCTCTCTCTTGAAATCATTGTCGTCCTCGACTATGAGGTAGAAGAGATAAAGCCTTAAGACCATATTAGGTATTTTGGTAAAAATCTCACATTATGGGAATCTCCAAATCGACCGAATTCATGTAATTTGGGAATTTTCCACTTAAAGTGGGAAAAATTGAGGTGTGGGCTAGTAAATAAAGTGAAAATCTCATAGGATTGTGGTGTTGATAAACACCAAAAGTCAAGAGGATGTACAACACATGGATTTGAATAATAACTATAAATTACATAAAACAAAGGAAGATACAAAAAAGATTTTGTTTACAAATTGACTAGTATAGTCACAATAGAAGCTCCACATAATTCTACTCCACATTTGATACCATATCTGAACTTTGATCCAAGTGTGGCTGATGTGCACGAGTGAGGCCTTTTTTGGCTTTTAGAGCATGTCTTTCTGGAATCTTTATTCTAGAAAATGGTCCTTCTTTGTTGGGTCTCCAGGACCAAACAATTGCATCTATAGTTTCCCACACTTGTGGGTCCTTATAGTTGACAGCCCAATAACCCTTCCAACAATTACTGTAAGCTTGAGTATCTGTCATCCCACTTTTTCTCGCGCAAGGTGCCCAATATTGAATCAATAGTTTTTTGTAGTTTGGTGATGTAGGTTCATTATCAATGTCAGATAAAGCCATTGCAAGCCACACTGGATAGATTTCTGTGTCACTCGGAACAAGCATAAGAAAGTCACCTTGGTGCACATCAGACATAGGGTCAAACTCTTCCCTTGGCCTATCTCGTTGAGGCCCACAAAAATGATCGTTCAACTCTTCAAGGCCTAGGAATCTTTCTGCTCCTTGTTGCAAATTCATTGTAGTGCTTTGTAGGTGAGAATATTCTTGAGTTTTTGGCCAAAACATTTCATACAAGACTCCCTCTGATATGATTGCTTTTCCAATCTCTTCAATTACCTTACTCCAATAATCTATCACGGGTCTATAATATCGCGGAATACTTGAACCATTCCCTAAATTTTTACAAAATTTTATATAGTTCTTTAGCCCCAAAATGACTTCTTCGTGGGCCTTGACATACTCCGCCATTTGTACTAGAGGTGGATCTCCATGTGGTAACATTGGCTTGCCTTCTGTGTCTGTTTTCCAAAGGCGAATACTTCCACTCCAACTTGATACACCTACATGTGCCTTATATTGCATCATTGGTGTCTCATCCTGCTCAATGTACATGTGTTCCCATGTACATATTGGCGCACACCATTTTCAAAGTTCTCCTTGTATCGATAAAATGATGTCTTTGGTATTCCATGTAGCTCATACCATGCTCTACAACAAACAATAGAGCCATTTAGCCTGAATTGGTATCGTGACTTCTCATCTTTCTGATAACATATAGAAAGAACATCATTAACATAATTAGTGCGTGATTTTTGAGACTCTCCCCAAAATTGTTGTCGTAACCTTGTCACCATATCACGATCTGCAAATTGGCAGCATTTTTGTGCACAACAATCAATGCATGATACCCTTTGAATTGATTTGTTTGAAAGGTAAAAAGTCGAAGCTGGTGCTGCTTTTGATTTTTGAGTCATGTTCATGAAAGTGTATCGTCTCTTCCTTGACAACATGACAACATTACTCCCATCAAGTTTTTTTCCAACATTGCCATCGTTGGATACATCCTCATATGTAGCATGCATGCCATCAACAGGAACAAAGCGTTGTAATGGGCTCCCATTCAACATTGTTGTCTGCTTGATGGGCCACTTTAGCAAAGTGATGCTACCCACTTCAACCACATCATCAATGCTTGCATTTTCTCTTTCAATACCCACACCCACACAATGAGGACCAAGTTCCTGAAAGTTGACATAATCATGTGGAAATACATATAAGATGGTCCCTTCATTCATGGTTTGCATCATTGTGTCATCTTTTAAAAGGACCCTCTGATTTCTCCAAGACTCTCGAATCATTGCTTCAAATTATGGGCTTGTCATAGGTATTGCATCTGTAACTAGAGCATCAGAATGATCATGTTCTTCATCACCATTGTAGCTTTCGTGTGGATCAATTAAGTTCCCATTTAATACAAAAGATTGCAAAAGAAGCTTTGAACATCGAACAGCACTCCATAATGAGCCTTGGAGAGATGAAGTATCCATTGTAGGAAAAGGTAGGACCACATCCTTCAAGCATTCCTCCACTAGTATGGAGACATTTCCCAACCCTATCTTTGTACCACCACAAGTGGAATCTGGATCTGTTCTACACACACAACCAATACCAACGATTTCATTGTCAAGTATCATATGTACTTTCTCCCCAGATTCGAAGTCCATCCTGTAAGTAAAAAGATTACATTGTTAAATCCATAGTTATAGAAAAATACTCTTCAAACAAAAAATCATGCTACAACATGAAAAAGGTTTGCATAGGTTGGACAAGTGGTGAACCTTGAGACCAAATCCTCCTTGCTATATTAATGGAAGCAAGGTTGGACAAGTGGTGGACCTTGAAACCAAAGCCTCTTTGCTATACGAGAGCATAGGTTGGACAAGTGGTGGACCTAGTTGTAATACCCACTGCCACCTATCAACTACTATAGGACTATGCTTTCCAATGTCCAAGTATCCCTTGAGTCTTTCAAGGTTGAACACGTGGTAGACCTTGAAACAAAAATCCCCTTTCTATATCAGAGCATAGCTTGGACAAGTGGTGGACCTAGTTATAATGCCCAATATCGAAGGTGAAACACCTTAGGACCTTGCTACCTTGCTTGCCAATGTTTACGTAGCCCCTCATTTCTTTAATGGAAGCAAGGTTGGACAAGTGGTGGACCTTGAAAGCAAAGCCTCTTTGCTATATGAGAGCATAGGTTGGACCTAGTTGTAATACCCACTGCCACCTATCAACTACTATAGGACTATGCTTTCCTATGTCCAAGTATCCCTTGAGTCTTGCAAGGTTGAACACGTGGTGGACCTTGAAACCAAAATCCCCTTTCTATATCAGAGCATAGCTTGGACAAGTGGTGGACCTAGTTATAAAGCCCCTCCTTTCTTTAATGGAAGAAAGGTTGGAAAAGTGGTGAATCTTGAAACCCAAACCCTTTGGCTATATATAGAGGATATCTTGGACAAGTGGTGGGCTTAGTTGTAGTATCCAATGTCCAAGGTCCAAGGTGAACTATGTAAAGACCTTACTTCCAAAAACAGAGTCGTACAAGTGGTTCTCCTTGAAACCAAAACCTCCTTAGTGTATTAGAACATAGCTTGGAGAAGTGGTGGACTTAGTTGTAATGGTGAATGTCCAAAGCAAACTATTATAGGACCTTGCTTCCCAAATCAAGTTTGGACAAGTGGTGGATCTTGAAACCAAAACCCCCTTACTCTATTAAAGCATAGCTTAGATAAGTGGTGGACCTAGCTGCCATGGAAAATGTTCAATCTGAACTGCTGCAAGACCTTGCTATTAAATGTCTAAGTAGAGCTAGCTTCTTTAATGGAATCAAGATTGGGAAAGTGGTGCATCTTGAAACCAAAAGCCCTTTATTGTATTAGAGCATAGCTTGGACAAGTGAGGGACCTAGTTTTAATGTGTGATGTCCAAAGAAAAGTATTACAAGACCTTGCTTTCCAATATTTGAATTGGTCAAGTGGTTAAAACTAAGTATAAAACTTTGACCATTTTCTTCTCGAATTGCCAAAAAGCTAGTTTTAGACACCCCTAAATGAAAATGGTTTAGGGTGGCCTTAAACAATGTTTTTTCAAAGACTTGAACAAAAGGGTTGCCGAAGAGTAATGACAATTTATTGTGGCTTGAAGTGCCTGAGTATGTGAAAACAAGCCTAGGTTTTCCACGAGGCAAAAGGTGACATAATAAGAACATTGGAAAGTTAGGATTGACCATGTGGCCTAAACTTTGGCAAGTGAAGTGGTGGCCAAGTTTTGTGGCACAGTGTGCACTTGGTCCTATATGTGTTGACCACTTGGCTAAATCTAGGACCATAAGGCCAAACCTTTGGCACCTTAAATATAGTATGGGACATAATCTAGAACTGCTATAGTAAATTAGTAGTATAGCTAATATGTTAATATTTGTATTATATTTAAGTATATGCTAATATAATTTATGTTCAAAATTTCACTAATGAAGAATGTTCCCATTTAGCACTCCAGATGCGGGGTCTTAGGGCAATGCCACAATGGGGTGACAAGGCAGCGCTTCCACGTGAGGTTTGGGGGTAGCGCTCTTGATGGGGATGTGGAATATAGCGCTCTCGATGGTGGGGCTTGGGAGGTTGATTTTGGGATATTGTTCTGGGCGCGGTCCTGGGGCTTGTAGCAACGTGGCATTCTAATAAACCCTATCAAGATTAGGCACACAGAGAGCGCACGAGAAACGCACACAGAGAAAGCAGGCGAGCAACAAACACACAGAAAGCGCACACGGATCGCACACAGTTGGAGTATACGCGCGCGTAGAGGAGTAAGCTCGGCATCGTACACAACACACAAGTGGAGTGCACAGGATTGAAAGTTCGCGCACAAGATAAAGAAACAGCAGCGTACACAACGCTTTCCAGAAGGGCAGGATCGGGCAGTCTTCTCAGGAGACATTGCACACCTCACGAATAGAGAAAAAACAGGTATTTCTCTCTCTCTCACTCTCTGTCTTTCTCCATATAGAGAAGATGGTTCTCTGTAACTCTTCTTGCACACACACTCTCTCGTCAAAAGACAGAGATACATAGTTTAAAAGTATCCCCGCACACATACACATATTCCCACACATCGTCTTCCTCTCTTCCACATACATAACCACAGTGAAATCTGTTATCTTGCTGTCTCTCTCTTGAAAATACATGCACATATTCCCACACATCGTCTTCCTCACTTCCACATACATAACCACAATGAAATCTGTTATCTTGTTGTCTCTCTCTTGAAAATACGTGCACATATTCCCATACATCGTCTTCTTCTCTTCCACATACATAAACACAGTGAAATCTGTTATCTTTCTCTCTCCTCTCTCTAAAAAACAGGTATTTATCTCTCTCTCTCTCTCTATCTATCTATCTCTGTATCTTGCTATCTCTCTCTTGAAAATACATGCTCATGTATGTGTGCGTCTGTGTTATCTATGTGTATGTATGTATATTTGTGTTATTTCATTGTAATACTCATACATAATGCAGATACACAATTACACTTAATTACGATATGCACACATAGTATATATACATACATAAATATCACAAATAACTAACACATTGTAATACTAGTAAAATTGAATGGAAGACTTACTTGCGTGATCTGTTAAAGTCGATTCTTGTAGCGAGTTCTGGATGTATGCTGAGCTGATTTTCCTCTAGTCCATTTGTAGATATGATTGTAACTTCTGTTTCTCAAAAATAGTAGTGTTGTTTAGTGATACACCTAATGGACATAAATGGTTTAAACTAGGACATGTAGACCAAAAATACGTGTATTTATTTGGATGAATATATACACTTTTTGGTGACCCTTACCACAAGTGGTGGACCTTGAGGCCAGTGGACTATAAGGACCTCCAAACAATACCTTGTACACTCAATCCTTCTTGGTATCTAGGTTGGACAAGTGGTGGACCTTGTTCAAATTCTCTAACCACTCTCTCTAACATGGTGACATAATTTAGGTGTGATAAATTCATATCTATGCAAACTAATATCAGTTTAGGCTTGTTAATTTGAATTTGTTTGAATTTATGTACAATATAATGATTTGAGGTTTGCATATTTGAATTTAGGTGGTATAATGATATCTTTTTGTGGTAAACTTGAATTTAAAATCAATTTCGTGTGGAATATTTTAAATTTAGGTAGTAAAATTTAAATTTTTATAAAAAAGTTTGAATTTTAAAATTTGGGCGGGATATTTTAAAATTTAGGCGGGATATTTAAGATTTGGGAGGGATATTTTAAATTTAGGCGGGAAGGTTTTGAATTTATAGCGAGATCTCCCTTACATAAGAGAGTATAGGTTGGACAAGTGGTGGACCTTCAAGCTAGAGCATCCATGCTACTGGACATGATAGGTAGGGAATCTAGTTGAATATTGTATGTATAATATATATGTAATAGATCTAGCTTGGACAAGTGGTGGACCTTGGAAGAAAACCCCATGTAAAACATATCATGCACATTCCAAGTGGTCAAAAAAAATATCATTTAGAATATAGCCTTATAGGTTGGACAAGTGGTGGACCTTAACACCCAGATATTCTTCATATAATGACATAGAGTGGAAAACTAGTGAATCTTGAGACCAAACCATGCTACTAGCGATAATAGCTTGGACAAGTGGTGGACCTTGAAAGTAAACCCCCCATCTACAAAATATCGTGGGTTTAAGGTATTTCGATGGAGCCTATCATCTTGGAGACATCGTGCATCTTGCTTCTCTTCATGTTTCAATGGAGCCTATCTTGGACAAATGGTGGAGCATCCTTCTCTCCATGTTTCAATGGACCCTGGCTTGGACAAGTGGTGGACCTTGGAACCAAACCCCCATTTAAAACCTATCATGGTCACTCCAAGTGGTGAGAAAGAATAACCTTTAAGATATAGCCTTATAGGTTGGACAAGTGGTGGACCTTAACACCCTAATATTCTTAATATAATGACATAGAGTGAAAAAGTGGTGAATCTTGAGACAAAACCACTCATGCTACTAGCACTAATAGCTTGGACAAGTGTTGGACCTTGAACGTAAACCCCCCATGTTTCAATAGAGTTAGCTTTGACAAATGGTGGAGCATCCTTCTCTCCATGTTTCAATGGAGCCTAGCTTAGACAAGTGGTGGACCTTTGCTTCTCTCTATGATTCAATAGAGTTAGCTTGGACAAGTGGTGGACCTTGGAACCAAAGCCCCATGTAAAACCTATCATGGTCACTCCAAGTGGTAATAAAGAATAACCTTTAAGATGTAGCCTTATAGGTTGGACAAGTGGTGGACCTTAACACGCGCATATTCTGAATATAATGAGATAGAGTGGAAAAATGGTGAATCTTGAGACCAAACCACTCAGGCTACTAGCAATAATCGCTTGGACAAGTGGTGGACCTTGAATGTAAACCCCTCATCTACGACATATCGTGGGTTTAATGTTTTTCCATGGAGCCTAGCATCTTGGAGACATGGTGCACCTTGCTTCTTCTCATGTTTCAATGGAGCCTACCTTGGACAAATGATGGAGCATCCTTCTCTCCATGTTTCAATGGACCCTAGCTTAGACAAGGGGTGGACCTTTGCTTCTCTCTATGTTTCATTAGAGTTAGCTTGGACAAGTGGTTGACCTTGGAACCAAACCCCCATGTAAAACCTATCATGGTCACTCCAAGTAGTAAGAAAGAATAACCTTTAAGATGTAGCCTTATAGGTTGGACAAGTGGTGGACCTTAACACCCACATATTCTTAATAAAAGTGGTGAATCTTGAGACCAAACCACTCAGGCTACTAGCAATAATAGCTTGGACAAGTGGTGGACCTTGAATGTAAACCCCTCATCTACAAAATATCGTGGGTTTAATGTATTTCGATGGAGCCTAGCATCTTGGAGACATGGTGAAGCTTGCTTCTCGTCATGTTTCAATGGATCCTATCTTGGACAAATGGTGGAGCATCCTTCTCTCCATGTTTCAATGGACCCTAGCTTGAACAAGTTGTGGACCTTTGTTTCTCTCTATGTTTCAATAGAGTTAGCTTGGACAAGTGGTGGACCTTGGAACCAAACCCCCATGTAAAACCTATCATGGTCACTCCAAGTGGTAATAAAGAATAACCTTTAAGATGTAGCCTTATAGGTTGGACAAGTGGTGGACCTTAACACGCGCATATTCTTAATATAATGACATAGAGCGGAAAAGTGGTGAATCTTGAGACCAAACCACTCAGGCTACTAGCAATAATAGCTTGGACAAGTGGTGGACCTTGAATGTAAACCCCTCATCTACGACATATCGTGGGTTTAATGTTTTTCCATGGAGCCTAGCATCTTGGAGACATGGTGCACCTTGCTTCTCCTCATGTTTCAATGGAGCCTACCTTGGACAAATGGTGGAGCATCCTTCTCTCCATGTTTCAATGGACCCTAGCTTAGACAAGGGGTGGACCTTTGCTTCTCTCTATGTTTCAATAGAGTTAGCTTGGACAAGTGGTGGACCTTGGAACCAAACCCCCATGTAAAACCTATCATGGTCACTCCAAGTAGTAAGAAAGAATAACCTTTAAGATGTATCCTTATAGGTGGGACAAGTGGTGGACCTTAACACCCACATATTCTTAATAATAGTGGTGAATCTTGAGACCAAACCACTCAGGCTACTAGCAATAATAGCTAGGGATAACCATTAAGATATAGTCTTTCAAGGGGTGAGAAAGAATAACCATTAACATATAGTCTTATAGGTTGGACAAGTGGTGGACCTTAACACCCAAATATTCTTAATATAATGACAGAGAGTGGAAAAGTGGTGAATCTTGAGAGCAAACCACTCATGCTACTAGCGATAATAGCTTGGACAAGTGGTGGACCTTGAAAGTAAACCCCCCATCTACGAAATATCGTGGGTTTAAGGTATTTCGATGGAGCCTAGCATCTTGGAGACATCGTGCATCTTGCTTCTCTTCATGTTTCAATGGAGCCTATCTTGGACAAATGGTGGAGCATCCTTCTCTCCATGTTTCAATGGACCCTAGCTTGGACAAGTGGTGGACCTTTGCTTCTCTCTATTATTCAATAGAGTTAGCTTGGACAAGTGGTGGACCTTGGAACCAAACCCCCATTTAAAACCTATCATGGTCACTCCAAGTGGTGAGAAAGAATAACCTTTAAGATATAGCCTTATAGGTTGGACAAGTGGTGGACCTTAACACCCTAATATTCTTAATATAATGACATAGAGTGAAAAAGTGGTGAATCTTGAGACAAAACCACTCATGCTACTAGCACTAATAGCTTGGACAAGTGGTGGAACTTGAACGTAAACCCCCCATGTTTCAATAGAGTTAGCTTCGACAAATGGTGGAGCATCCTTCTCTCCATGTTTCAATGGAGCCTAGCTTGGACAAGTGGTGGACCTTTTGCTTCTCTCTATGAGAAGAATAAAGTTAGCTTGGATAAGGGGTGGACCTTGGAACCAAACCCCTATGTAAAACATATCATGGACATTTCAAGTGGTGAGAAAGAATACCCTTTAAGATATACCCTTATAGGTTGGACAAGTGGTCGACCTTAACACCTAGATCTTCTTTATATAATGACATAGAGTGAAAAAGTGGTGAATCTTGAGACCAAACCACTCATGCTACTAGGGATAATAGCTTGGAAAAGTGACTGGCCTTGACGTTAAACCCCACATGTAAACAATATCGTGGGTTTAAGGTATTTCAATGGATCCTAGAATCTTGGAGACATGGTGCAACTTGCTTCTTTTCATGTTTCAATGAAGCCTATCTTCCACCAATGGGGATCATCCTTCTCTAAATGTTTCAGTGGAGCCTAGCTTGGACAAGTGGTGGACCTTTGCTTCTCTCTATGTTTCCATAGAGTTAGCTTGGACAAGTGGTGGACCTTGAAACCAAACCCCCATGTAAAACATATCATGGTCATTCCAAGTGGTGAGAAATAATACCCTTTAAGATCTAGCCTTATAGGTTGGACAAGTGGTCGACCTTAAAACCTAGATCTTCATAATATAACGACATAGAGTGGAAAAGTGGTAAATCTTGAGACCAAACCACTCATGCTACTAAGAATAATAGGTTGGACAAGTGGTGGACCTTGAATGTAAACCCCCCATGTAGGAAATATCATGGGTTTAAGGTATTTCAATGGAGCCTAGCATCTTGGAGACATGGTGCAGATTGCTTTCCTTCATGTTTCAATGGAGCCTATCTTGGACAAATGGTGGAGCATCCTTCTCTCCATGTTTCAATGGAGCCTAGCTTGGACAAGTGGTGGACCTTTGCTTCTCTCTATGTTTCAATAGAGTTAGCTTGGACAAGTGGTGGGCCTTGGAACCAAACTCCCATATAAAACCTATCTTGGTAACTCCAAGTGGTGAGAAAGAATAAAGTTTAAGATATAGCCTTATAGGTTGGACAAGTGGTGGACCTTAGCACCCAGATATTCTTAATAGAATGACCTAGAATGGAAAAATGGTGAATCTTGAGACCAAACCACTCATGCTACTAGAGATAATAGGTTGGACAAGTGGTGGACCTTGAATGTAAACCCCCCATGTTCAAAATATCATGGGTTTGAGGTATTTCAATGGATCTTAGCATCTTGGAGACATGGTGTAGCTTGCTTCTCTTCATGTTTCAATGGAGCGTATCTTGGACAAATAGTGGAGCATCCTTCTCTCCATGTTTCAATGGACCCTAGCTTGGACAAGTGGTGGACCTTTGATTCTCTCTATGTTTCAATAGAGTTAGCTTGGACAAGTGGTGGACCATGAAACAAAACCCCCATGTAAAACCTATGCTGGTCACTCCAAGTGGTGAGAAAGAACAACCCTTAAGATATAGCCTTATAGGTTGGACAAGTGGTGGACCTTAACACCCAAATATTCTTAATATAATGACATAGAGTGAAAAAGTGGTGAATCTTGAGACCAAACCACTCATGCTACTAGCGTTAATAGGTTGGACAAGTGGTGGACCTTGAATGTAAACCCCCCATGTTTCAATAGAGTTAGCTTCGAAAAATGGTAGAGGATCCTTCTCTCCATGTTTCAATGGAGCCTAGCTTGGACAAGTGGTGGACCTTTGTTTCTCTCTATGTTTCAATAGAGTTAGCTTGGACAAGTGGTGGACCTTGGAGCCAAACCCCCATGTAAAACATATCATAGACATTTCAAGTGGTGAGAAAGAATACCCTTTAAGATATACCCTTATAGGTTGGACAAGTGGTCGACCTTAACACCCAGATCTTCTTAACGTAATGACATAGAGTGGAAAAGTGGTGAATCTTGAGACCAAACCCATTTGCTACTAGAGATAATAGGTTGGACAAGTGGTGGACCTTGAATGTAAACTCCCATGTACAAAATATCGTGGGTTTAAGGTATTTCAATGGATCTTAGCATCTTGGAGACATGGTGCAGCTTGCTTCTCTTCATGTTTCAATGGAGCCTATCTTGGAAAAATGGTGGATCATCCTTCTCTCATGTTTCAAGGACCCTAGCTTAGACAAGTGGTGGACCTTTGCTTCTCTCTATGTTTCAATAGAGTTAGCTTGGACAAGTGGTGGAACTTGGAACCAAACCCCATGTAAACCTATCATGGTCATTCCAAGTGGTGAGAAAGAATACCTTTAAGATATAGCCTTATAGGTTGGACAAGTGGTGGACCTTAACACCCAGATCTTCTTAATATAATGACATAGAGTGGGAAAAGTGGTGAATCTTGACATCAAACCACTCATGCTACTAGTGATAATAAGTTGGGACAAGTGGTGGACCCTTGAATGTAAACCCCATGTATGAAATATCATGGGTTTAAGATATTTCAATGGAGCCTAGCATTTTGGAGACATGGTGCAGCTTGCTTCTCTTCATGTTTCCCCAACCCCCCTGGTTGGACAAATGGTGGAGCATCCTTCTCTCCATGTTTCAATGGAGCCTAGCTTGGACAAGTGGTGGACCTTTGATTCTCTCTATGTTTCAATAGAGTTAGCTTGGACAAGTGGTGGACCTTGGAACCATACCCCTATGTAAAACTCATCATGTGCATTCCAAGTGGTGGTAAATAATACCATTTAAGATATTGCCTTATAGGTTGGACAAGTGGTGGACCTTAACACCCACTACAAGAGGCTCTTCACATTAGCGACGCTCACACAGCGACGCTCAAAAAAAAAATTCACGGCGTCGCTATGAGCGTCGCTATAAGCGTCGCTATGAGCGTCGCAAATTTCTTTGTAAATTTGCGACGCTCATAGCGACGCTCATAGCGACGCCAGCTGGGGTAAAAAAAATAACCGAGCGCGCCCAAAAACTCAGATCTCAGATCTGAGTTTTTCGGCGCCCTCAAGCAAAGAGCAGGTAACGCTCTCCCTCACTCTCTCTCTCTCTCTCTCTCTCTCTTTTTCTTTTACACACACACACACACACACACACACGCACGAGGAGAAGAAGGAGAGACAGGTATGCTCCTTCCCTCTCCTCATTCTCATGTTCCCTTCCTTTCTTTCTCTCTCCCTCGCTCTCTCTCTCACACACACACACATACACACACATATAGTGTTTTTTGAGAGAGAGAGAGAGAGAGAGAGAGAGAGAGAGAGTGCAAAAACGCACACACATACATAAACAAAGAATGCACACACACATTGAGAGAGAAAAAGAGAGAGAGAGCATGCATAAAACAAAAAACGCACGCATTGAGAGAGGAAAAGAGAGAGAGAACATGCATAAACAAAAAACGCACACATTGAGAGAGGAAAAGAGAAAGAAAACATGCATACGATCCAAAAAAACGCACACACATTGAAAGAGAAAGAAAGAGAAACTAAGGGAGCGTCGTAGGAAACTAATTAAAATTAAAAGACCTAAAGATCTAACCGACAAGGAGTTGAACTGAAGACCTATTATTCAAGAGAGAAATGGCATAATCAATCTATCATACTTGGCATGGGTGATAGAAAGGTTATACCATTTATCTCTTTTTATTGGCACACACATCCACACACGCGCACACACACAGGAAGAAGAGAGTTATAACGTCGTAGGAAACTATTTTAAAAACGTTAAAGATTAGGTTATATGTAGACTTACATTAAATTAGATTAGGTTTATTTTTAACTAGATTTACATTTATTTAAGCTAGATTTAGATTTATGTTATATTAGATTAGATGCGGGTCTCCATAGACTGCGATGCCTGCATGAAGCGGGTGAAGAAAGCCCTCAATGGAATATAGGGTATTGCTGCCTTCTCTCATAGTGGGCTCCGTCGATCCAAAAGTACTGGTGAAATGTCTTCAGAAGATAGGGAAGAAGGTGGATCTTCAGGGCGGCAAGAGTCACTACATCCCCGACACAATGACCATCTAGACAACCTCTAGTCATTAGACTTACGTTAAATTAGATTTAGCTTTATTTTTAGTTAGATTTACGTTTATTTAGATTTACGCTTATTTACGTTAGATCGAGTCCACGCAAGAATTACTTACGGTTTAGGGTTTAGAGTTAGACGAACAGTGAAAAGATCTACTGTGAAAAGATGTTAAGATGAAGTGAAGTGCTACAGCTAGAGAAGAGGCAAAGGGATTTTGTCCACTACATGCAGTATCATGTAGACGTGGGTGTCTAGATTTCTTGTACCCACAAATATAGGTATTGACCAATAAAGACGAGATTATAACCCGGTGGTTCTGATCTCCGTGCACCTCTAGACCGAGGTGTGCGGGGATTGGACATGACTAGAGAATGTGAGGTAAAGAGAGAGAGAGAGAGAGAGAGAGAGAGAGAGAGAGAGAGAGATAAGACGAAGAATGCCAATAGAATATTAAATTTGTTGTCTAGGTTATAAGTTTTTTATCCTCATTATGAGTAGCGACGAGGATGTGGGACCGTCCAACCGAAACACCTATCTCTCAACGAGGGTCTTATGTCCTTGTAATCAATGCAAGCATGCTGTGCGACGGACAAGACGTGTTTCTTTGCAGCACGTTCGTGAATTTGGCGAGTTCGATCCATCTATTATAGATCAAGTTGTTGCCAATTATAACTCGTCGGACTCTGACGCTGGCCAACAAGCAGCAATCTTGCAACCCAATAGACGTATTCGCAGGCGCTTTGGTCAAGCAGCATATGTGAGGCCACAAGATGTAGCCTCTGACAGCTCGGGGGATGATCATGCAGAGCACATTCCCAACGAGGCAATGTTTGAGCCCGAGATTGATGAAATGATCGAGACGATCATGGATTCAGAAAGGCTTATCTATGATGATATGAAAAGTGAAGCCGATACATCATTGTATAATGGAGCACGTATGTCTAGATTGAAAGCACTCCTAGTTCTTCTCAACATGCAGGCAAAGTTTGGATGGAGTGACACTAGCGTCACAGCGCTTTTCAGGTGATCTATTACAATTAGTTTACTTTAATAGAACTCATGGTGTATAATGATCTGATAGATTTTTACACGACTGTATCATATTTTTATGTTGTGTAGATTGCTGAAAGAGCACATTCTACCAGCTGACAATGTGATGCCAGATTCCCGAGATGAAGCAAGAAAGATTTTGCGAAACTTGGGGATGGATTACAATTCTATCCACGCTTGTCCTAATGACTGCATTCTTTTCAGAGGGGAATACACAGACATGGAGAAGTGTCCGAAATGTGATTCCGAAAGATATCGAGTAGATCTCCACGGGACAAAAATTCCACAAAAGGTTTTGCGACATTTTCCTTTGCTTCCTCGCATCAAGCATTTCTTCGAATGTAAGTCCATGGCCGCCCTAGCATCATGGCATGAGGAGAATAAATCTTCGGATGGTGTGCTACGAATTCCTGCAGATTGCGCAGCCTGGAAACATATAGATGGAACATGGTCGGATTTTGCCAGGGAAGCTCGAAATTTGCGCTTAGGCCTGGCTATGGATGGCGTAAATCCATTTGGTCAAAGATCAACATCTTACAGTGTATGGCCCGTTGTCATCGTCAACTACAACATTCCCCCGTGGTTGACTACGAAGAAGGGGCACCTATGGCTAAGCTTGATTGTGCCAGGGCGATATAAAGTGGGGAATATGGATGTGTATCTTCGTCCACTATTGGAAGAGCTACAACAATTGTGGATTGGCATAGAGGTGGTGGATATGAGCCGACACACAGGACGACGGAATGCTTTGATCAGAGGTATTCTAATGTGGACCATGCATGACTATCCCGGGCTAACAGAATGCTCAGGTGATCTATTGACACTCCTCTCTCAGACACTGTAAATCTGGTTTTTTCCCCATAGTTGATCTATTATCATGTGTATACATGCAGGGCTTCAAACAAGCGGATACAGAGCATGTGTCACATGTGGACCTAGACTGAATGCACGTAGGGCACCCTCACTGAAGAAGCAAATCTACGAAGGTCATCAAGCGTATCTTCCGGAGAATCATGTGTTACGCGACGGCTTTTTGGGAAGAGAGCCACCAAGGATGTCTGCACAAGCATGGTTAGAGCAGAAGGAGATGTGCGATGACGGATTGCCTCCAGGGATGAAGAGACTATCTCTATGGTACGAGTTACCATACTGGCCTCGACTCGTGATCAATCACTTGCTCGATCCAATGCACATATTCAAGAATGTGGGTAATCTACTATGGGACCATTTGACCGGCAAGAAAGATACTTTGGGAGCCAGAGTTGACCTTAGAAATGTGGATCGTATGGAGCAATATTGGCCGCAAACAGCGTCTGATGGATCGATAAAACTTCCTAAAGCACCATGGATTTTCACAGGAGCCCAAGAACGCAAAGTAAAAGAGGCCATTCGATCTTTGCGGACCCCCACTGGCGTAATGCACTCGCTCCGAACGTGTTTTACTAAAGAAGGAAAGCTTACCGGTTTGAAGTCACACGATTGGCATAAAATGTGTCAGGTACGTTCATAGTGGACTTTAATATCATTTCATAAGATGTGGACTTTAATATCATTGCTGCACATACTTTACAGTTTATTTTACCGGTTGCCATTGAGGGATGTTTGTCTCTCGACATCCGTAACACAATCTACAAACTTGCAAAGCTGGTGCAATGGATCTCACAAAAGGAGATCGACGTAGACTCCATACCATTCGCCAAACTAAATGCTGCGGAGCTTGTGTGCATGTTTGAGAAACATTTTCCTACTACAATGCTAACCATTCAGGTGCATCTTCTTATTCACATAGTTGATGAGGTGGAAATAGCTGGCACAGTTCATTCCAGATGGATGTTCTTCTTAGAGCGTTTCATGAAAACGCTTAAGGATATGTGCGTCAAAAGGCACGTCCGGAGGGTAGCATGGCAGAAGGTTGGTTGGTATCAGAGTCCCTAGTGTACATTGGAGAGTGGCTAGACGGATTTGATAAATCCCGGGACACGCTATGGCGAACCATAGATGATGAGCGCATATCTGGGATTGTCATGTGCAATCTCGGTGTTGAGAAGAAGATGACGGAAGATCTAGAGGCTAAAATCAACCGATTTTGCATGCTTCACAATCCAGTGATGCAAAAGTGGATTTCACAATATGAGGATGCAAAGCAAGAGCGACAAAGGGCACGAATCGAGTGGAGACGGGGAAGACGACCACCGATGCACTATCCAGCGGTTCTGGAGAGCCTACCAACCTTCATGAGCTTAAGATGGTTGCACAACCAATTGAAAAGCGCACAACAATGCGGTGACGAAGTGACTGAAGAAGAGTGGGAGTACTCTCGGGGTTGCGCGACCAAGGTAAGTTTGCAATGTACGACTAGCAAGTGACTTTATTTATAAACGTTTGAACGGCCACTCATAATCTTTGTTCGTTGTAGTATAAGTCATACACAGCAGCATGGTGTAAAGGTCGACATTTTAGGGTGGAACGAATCGACAAAAAGCGTTTTACTCAAGATTGTGGAATCATGGCAAAATTTGAACAGTCTAGTCGACGACGTTCCTCTGATGCAGATCCCGTGGTGGCGGAACTCACTTACTTCGGCACGCTGCAAGAGATTTTGAGGATCGATTACAGAGGATTTTTTGTCGACTTGTTCGACGTGCAATGGTTCAAGATAATCATGGAGGGTCGAAACGCTACTGTGCGTAGAGGAGAGTCTGGTTTTCTTGAGGTGGATTCTACTAAGAAATGGACTGACCTAAGAGACACTTTCGTACTACCCGAGCATTGTGAACAAGTAAGTATATAAATAGTTAACATCCCCCTTTTACAAGTTATGTGCTTGAAAGCTCTCATGTAAGTTATGTGGCTTTGGCAGGTAGTATTTCATCCTACAAAGTCTACATCAAACTGGTGGTACGTCATAGAGTTAGCCCCTCGTAGTGCAAGGACGTATGAAGGCTACCATGTGCCAATCACAACGACATCAATGGAGGAGATCAGAGAAGATGCTCAATCAGAAGCCGCTGCGGTGGTGCCAGACGAGCATCAAGATGCTACTGCTCTATATGGGGTGCATGCAGAGGAGCTACAAAATGAAACAGAGGATATGTGTTTAAACGGAGAGCTCTATATAGATATAGGAAGTTATGCTGAGTTATGCGAGGATGAGAGAGAGATCTCTTAAAGCCACAAATATTGTATTTGAACAATTTTGCTCCGTGCTGTAAAAGCTCTAGCTCTCTAAGTAGCTTCCATGGTGTGTAACGCTCTTTTCTACTCGCGCTCACATCTTTTGATTGAAAATTCTGAGTTTTCGACTTGCCTCTTCTACCACTCGATTCATTGCGTCATTGTATTTATATGCGTCATTACGTCATTGTATTTAATGGTCTTTGCGTCATTGTCTACTCTATTCATTCAATATTAAGTTTAAATATTCGTGTGTTTAATGCAGGTATGGATGATGAGGAGTTTCTTTCCTCTTTGTCACCGCAGCAGAGACAGTGGTACGTGGAGCGTCATCGCTCTGGCGCATCATCGCGCGTTCCTACACCATCCGCATCTCCCTCTCTTTCGGAGCATTCGGCGCGCTCCGAAGCTTCGGCGTCGACGAGACGAGCGTCACACTCTTCTAGACACCGGCGCTCTAGTGGTGGCGGTGGCGGTTGTTGTGGGGATTCCGCCACCGATGCCTCCACACCGCCTCGTGTTCGACGAGGCTCTTTACCCTCCCCTTCTTTGCCCGCCCCCACACCAGCCACAGCATCGCCGTCTACGCCAGGTTTTGCACGGCTGACTGTTCCTAGAAGCTACACACCTCTACCTACTCCGCCAGGAGCCACCCCACTCGACACTCCTCGCTTCGGGCCCAGACGCCGGTGGAGACACCTGACGTCCGTACCCCCATCGACACGCCGCTAGAGACCCCTGCCGGGACACCCAGGTTCACGCGTCACCGGCCAGAGGGCTTGCCTTACTCCGTCGACATCAGCGGCGGCATCATCATGGATGATGACGGCAAGAAGGTGATCTCGCGCATGCGTGGTCTTTGCTCTCAGCTGTTTAGACACTATATACTAAACAAATGGAGTGAAGTACCAAGTGATTTAAAAAACAGAGTCATCAGCATACTTCATGATGAGTTTCCCGTTCCAACACGGGATCAGCGCTTCAATGAAGACCTGATGAAGATTCGAATGCGCGAATACTGCAAACACAAGCGTTCCGAAGTGCAAAAAGCAATCAAGAATGGGTGGAATAGGCCAGATTGGCTGGCCAAAGAAGATTGGAAGAATGCGAAGAAAGCAGCGCGCGAGAATCCCGACAAGTGGAAGCAACAAAAGGATGCAGCCAGAGCGCGAGTAGAGGCAGGGAGCTCGCACCACTTGGGGAGCGGTGGATGGGCATCATTTGAGGCCGATTTTGTAAGTCTTTTCACATTGCTCTTTATGCATGTTCGATAGTTTAGGGTTTATGAGTTTTTTAGTTCTAACATAATGAAATCTTTGTATGTTTTGACAGTGGTCGATGACAGGACGTGATCCCACACCGTACGAGCGCGAGTACGCAGGCAGGAAGGGCTTAAACGCCCTGATGGACATTCTCAGTTCTCGCAGCGGCATGGTTAGTATTAGGGTTTACTCTTTTTTATTTTTTGTATTGTTTTATAAATGTCGTTATATGTTTATACTTACTGAAAACTGTCTTATTGTCTTTTTTTGCAGAATCCGACAGATACGCCGCTTGGACGCGATGAGACGTCTGATTAGACGACGTCAGTTTAGCCGTATCTAGATAGCATTAGTTTAGGGTTTCTCATAGCTTATGTATCATGAGACGGATTTTATACGTCTTTTTGAACCATGTATATTATTACATTTGTCACCGCAATTCCTTTTGCCAATCAATTCTTTATGCCTATGATGTTGTACAATTGTCATTATTACATTTGCCAATCAATTCAGTTTGTCTATGATGTGTACAATTGTCAATTTTGCAAACAATGCGTCTTGTGGGTGACTATTTTGGGTCTATTATTTACCTTTGCACTTTTTTTAAAAAGTGAATCAAGTACAATATGGTTGATGGGTGGCAGGCATTCAATGCCCTGCCACCAAAAAAATATTCTCTCAGGCGTCGCTATATGCGTCGCTATTTATGGCTCTGTAGCGTCGCTATATGCGTCGCTATACTCTTCTGTGAGAGCGTCGCTATAAGCGTCGCTATAGGCGTCGCTATGAGCGTCGCTATATAGCGACGATCATAGCGACGTCTATAGCGACGCTTATAACGACGCATATAGCGACGCTCTCGTAGCGACGCTTTTAGCGACGCTTATAGCGACGCCGGGGGTTATAAAAACCCAGTGTATTTCCGTCGCTAAGAGCGTCACAAGAGTACATAACCTTTTGTAGTGGTACCCAGATCTTATTAATATAATGACATAGAGTGGAAAAGTGGTGAATCTTGAGACCAAACCACTCATGCTACTAGGGATAATAGGTTGTACAAGTGGTGGACCTTGAATTTTAACCCCACATATACAAAATATCATGGGTTTAAGGTATTTCAATGGAGCCTAGCATCTCAAAGACATGGTGCATCTTGCTTCTCTTCATGTTTCAATGGAGCCTATTTTGGACAAATGGTGGAGCATCCTTCTCTCCATGTTTCAATGGACCCTAGATTGGAAAAGTGGTGGACCTTTGCTTCTCTCTATGTTTCAATATAGTTAGCCTATATTAGACAATTAGTAGACCTCGAATCTCTCCATGTTGTCTAGAGCTGAGCTTGGACAAGTGGTGGACCTTACTTCTCCCTTCCCTTAGTTTACTAGCTTAAATGATCACTATGTATACTTGCTTAGATCTAGCTTGAACAAGTGGTGGAACTTGTATTCACACAAACTTAATCCATTAAAAAAAAGTATATGTTAAAATAACATTTGGTTTTTTTTGTTTCAGGAAAGATGGCTCCAAAAAAACAGGTTGCAAGGGTTGCTGTCCTAGTTGACTATACTTGCAATGATCTTAGGAAATGGTATTTGGACATACATGGTATAGAGGGTGAACAATTTCATAAGGTGCATCTATTTATTGCCAAAAAGGAGAATGAAAGCTTGTTTGAAGATGTTGGACAAGTTGTGGAAGCATCTGTCTCTGTAGTTGATAGTCATCCAGAGGTGGAATGCATTGACATTCTAGTTCCAATGAATCTAGAATTTCAAATATCTCCAGGAGCATATGCATTGGAGCGCATGTCTAGAAACAAAGAAGAGACAATGTTTTCTCGAGGATGGAAGTTTGCAGAATCAAATCCAAATATCACAGCAGATCAACTTCAAAGCTCCATCATTGCCACACTACAACGAAAAAAGGTGAAAGCTTCACGACCACCATCCACAAAGAAGCAAGCAAAAGTGCAGAAAGTAGAAGCTAAGCGAACTAGTTCCATTTTGGATGTAGACAAGGCATCTTTGGCATCCTCATCAACAGAGGGTTCAATGTCAAAGATGAGAATTGTGGATCCAGATGTTTTAGAAGCTGAGGCCATGAAAGGACAAGAAAAAGATACAGGTGGAATGAATAAGTACATAAATTATTTTCCTTTACAATATAGGGAATTTGATATCCCTATTCAAAATTGTTGGCTTGCTCCTGATCACTATAATGCACGTATTATGGATAAAAAACACGCTGAAAGTGTGTTATTTGGATTTTCACGGAGTACGACCAAGCCTGCAGCATGTGCATATTTGATGCCTGTTCGAAATGCAAAATCAAAGAAGGGGACTCCTTTGGCAGTAGAAGAGGTAGAGGAGCAAAAAATTTAAGATTATCATTATTGGATTCTTGATGGGCAGCATTCAATCTATGCTGCAAAAGTTTTGCTTCACAATGAACAAAACAACAAAGAGATCTTTGAAAGACTGATTAGCGTGTATAAATTTAGAAAGGCTCGCATTGTTGTGAATGCTCCTCCATTTGTTGCAACTGCTATATCTGCCATTGCAAATGAGGAGGCTCAGGCATTGTATGTCAAGCAACCTTACAACCAAATATTGAGACATTTACGAAGTCAATGGATCTTCTCAGGACGACCACCAAAGGCAGCAAGTGGAATTGCAGAGGGACATGCATCTCGTGCCGGATGGGATGTAAGTTATTTTCTTTGTCTTTTTGATAGTGTTTAATTAACAAATCTTGCTCAATAGTTTAATTATTTCTCTATTTCTTTTTAGGCTTTTCTTTGATTGGCAAGAATGAGTGCAGCAGCAAGTTGGATTGCTAAACAGGCACACATGGTCACGTACTCTGATTTAGTTTATGATTGTTGGATAGAAATCATTGAAAATCTAGAAGAGGAGAATAAGAAACCCCCAACAACTGTATTTAGATACCTTTGTGGCCTTGAGGAATCAGAGGTAAAGACTATTCAAGAAGAGATTAGAGATGAGAAGATTTTACTGTCAAAGAGTGCAAAGGATGGTGATGCAACTGACATGTATGATCGAATCAAGCAGTTGAAGCAAGACAAATTGATTCAAGATGCACTTCTTGAAGGCTTCAACAATTTGAATGAGTCTTCACCATGTAAAGACTGGGAGGAGGTGGTCAAAATGTATAACATCAATGATGTTGTTTATAAAACAATTTTAATGCTATGCGAGGAATGGATCAGATCTAGTTTGACGCATGGAACAAAGAAAATGGCTTTTCCAGATGGAGCAATAAAATACATGCAATGGGCAATTCACCTTCAAAAGGAGAAAACTGAGCCTAGAGATTTGCCATGGTCAATCTATGTGGTGAGCCTACAAATGGAAGGCAATCTCTACTTGATGCGCCACTTCAATAATAAAGTGCCTATTGGCTTATGTGTTTTAGATATGACAAAAAACGTTGGAGGCAATTTGAAGTGGAGTGAGGAGACATTTAACAATGCTTTGGATGGAATCTTGGCTATTGCTGGAGGGTCAACAGATCCTGGATTTGTCTTTCTTGCATTTGTGGATTTCACTAACTTCACAAAATTGCAATGTGCCTTTGACGCCATGGGAGATAATCTGAGCTACCATTGTTGTGGTGCATTGCATCACTTTCCATCAACTCCTTGCAAAGGAGCAATTCAATTCCTAACACTTATTGCCTTCTAGGGACAAGGCAATGCATTTGAAGACCTGAGAAGAAGATCAGAGGAACATCCCATGCCAATTGATTGTTCTCTTCTTCAAGTAGCAGATAACGATATGTCAGATTTGCAATATTTGGAGGCCAAAAAAAGAGCTTTGGTCAAGCACTACATTCGTACATATTGTTTTGAAGACCGCAATCTTGTTGATGTTTTTGGTGATGGCTCCTTGGTTGCACAAGAAGGAATACAACAGAAAAAAGAAGTTATATGCTTAATTGATAGTGTGGAGGAGGCAAAAAACGTGGAGACCATGCTGCTAGACTTTGCTAAGTCTCATGAAGATATAGAAAAATGGGCTGGACTTCAACAATCCACTTCGCAATCAGATGACATTGTGCCTGTTACAGAGGAGTGCTCTCCACAAAGAGAAGAAGAAGAACAACAACAACATCCTCTGTCAATGGAGGACTTTTTGGAAATAGAGACACGTATGTTTTGAGTTTCTTGTGCATGTTAGTGTTTCTTGTTACTAATTTGATACTCTTAATGTTAGATTTTGCTTTATATAGTATTGATTGAGTTTGTATTTTTTATCTCAAGCATTCAAGGTTTGCATGTAAATAATAAATTACTTGAGTTTTTGAATGGTGGATCTTTAGACTAAAACTATAACATTTAATACTCACAAAGACTTAATTACTTAAGAGGTTGAACTCAATAAGTTTTGGACCTTTTATCAATACCCCCTTGATATGATACATTAGATCGTAGCATGGTTAAATGGTGATGCTTCATAAATTGAACCTAGCTTAGACAGGTGCTCGAGCCTAAATTTAAACTAACCTTGCTAGAAGGGAGCTTATGTTTGGACTTTGATAACTAGCATAAGTAATCAATTAGAGCATAGATTAGACATGTGGTGGTGGCCGGCCTTAGAGACCAAAATCTTAATGAGCTTGGAAAGGTATTTAAGTACTGCAATTTACTTAGTTTTAGTACTCATTAAATGCATAGCTTGACAAAAGGTGGACTTTACATGGATCCTAATTTCAAGAGGTGTGGTAGACCTTCAAAACAAGCTCATATAGCTTGGACATGTGGTAGACCTTGCATGAAGACTAGTTTAGTCAAGTGTGGTACACCTTGTAACCAACACCCATTTGTTATATTAGCTTGGACAAGTGGTGGACCTTGCTTTTATGTTTCAATGGAGCATATTTTGGACAGGTGGTAGACCTTGTTTCTCTCCATGCTTCAATGGAGAGAAACTTTAGCTTGGACAAGTGGTGGACCTTGTTTTTATGTTTTAAAGGAGCATATTTCGGACAAGTGGTAGACATAGTTTCTCTCCATGGTTCAATGGAACCCATCTTAGACAAGTGAAGTACCTTGAAACCAAACCCCCATAATACAACCTACTAAATAGGTTGGAAAATTGGTGGGATATGAAACCATCCATGATAGAGCATAGTATAGGTGAAAACGTAGTGGTCCTTATATCAATTACCCATGCATAGCTTGGACAAGTGGTGGACCTTGATTCTCTCTATGTTTCAATGGATCCTATCTTGGACTAGAGATATATCTTACTTAGTTCCATGCTTCAATGGATTGTAGCTTGGATAAGGAGTGGAACTTCAAACAAAACTCCACAGCATAGCATATATTAACAATTCATGGGTTTTATAGAGATTGTCTTGCCTATTTTGGAGAGTTGGTACACCTTTATTCTCCATTCTTCAATGGATCTGAGGTTGGACAAGCGGAGCTGGAGAAGTGGTCAACCTTAAAATGAAACCTCCCATGCTACAACCCATCATAGATCGTATATCTAGTGGACCTTGAAACTCTTTTATGTCCCTAGCTTAGAGAAGCATTGCACTCTTGATTATCTCCATACATGAAGGCAAGGTTGGACAAGTGGTGGACCTTCAAACCAAAATCTCTATGCAATAATAGGCAAGTGGTGGAGCTTGTTTTCTCCATGTTCCAATGGAGCCTAGCTTAGACAAACAATGGAGCTTGCTTCTCTCCATGTTTCAATGGATCCTAGCTTAGAAAAGTGGTGGAGCTTTGCTTCTCTCCATGTTCCAATGGACCATAGCTTAGACAAGTGGTAGACCTTGAAAAACACCCCCCGTATACAACATATTATGGGGTTTTCATGTTTCAATGGCTCCTAGCTTGGACAAATGGTAGAGCTTGCTTCTCTTTATGTTTCAATGGATCCAATCTTAGCCAAGTGGTGGACCTTGAAACAAGAATCCCCCCCCCCCCCCCCCCCCCATGTACAACATATTATGGGTTTTGAAAGCACTGGGAGAAAATAATAGCTTTGATAAGTGGTGGACCTTGCTTCTCTCCATGCTTCAATGGAGCCGAGGTTGGACACATGTTGGAGAGAAGATGGTTGCCCATGAAATAAGACCATGCATGCTATAATCAATCATATGTTGTACACATGGTGGACCTTGCAATTGTTTTATATGCCTAACTTGGACAAGTGGAGGACCCTTGATTACCTCCAGATATCAACAACAAGCCAAGTTTGGACAAGTGTAGTACCACCAAACCAGAATCTATATGCTACAATAGAGTATAGGTAGGACACGCGATGAACCTTGATATCAAACCATCCATGCTACTAGAGATGATAGGTTTCACATGTGGTGGAACCTTGTATCAATGTTCTATGTGTAGTTTTTGACTAGTGATAGACCTTGAAACTAATCCCTCTAGGCTACAAGAAAAAAGAGATGGATGAGGAGGCTAGACTACTTTTGTTGCATCAATGCATCCCATGTTACCACATATACTATAGGGTTCTTGGATAAGTGTTGGATCTTGTGTCAATGCTCCATGTCTAGCTTGGACAAGTGGTGGACCTTGGTTCTCTCTATGCTTCAAATGGGCAATAGATTGGAGACACAGTGGCCTTTTTTTTCCAATGATTTTATTTTTTGGAAACCTTGGAGGCACCATGTAAGAGGCACTCTAAGTCTTCCATACAATGGACCTATTGGACTATAAAATAATGATATCTTTCTTTGATATTGTCATTATTTTATGCATAATATTTTCTTCTTTTTGCAGACACAAAGGAGTTAAGTGATATAAAAACTAGATGTATTTCACACTATGATTGGCATGAAGATCCTTTTGGGACACCAACTTTTCCTATTCCCAAAGATGTAATTTTCCATATTAACGGTGTGGATTTTGAAGTGCGACTTTCATGTATTGAAGGAGCTAGTTATGGGCTATTTGTGCATACTACCCTGGAAAGTGGTTTGACTATTCTAAACTATGGAGGGCATAAGTATAGATTTCAAGACTGGAAAAAGATATGCAAAATATTTCCAAGAGCTTGTAAATATTCTCTTCTAGAGGATCCAAACATAGAAGAAGAGGAAGATCAATCATACATTATTGGTTGTGTAGAAGAAGGAAACGTGTCGGGCTATATAAATAGTTCTCACAGTACAAATGTCTGTCCCAACGTACGCTATACATTTGATCCAAATTTGCCACCTTGGCATAAATGCACCTCTTCACACATCAAGTCAGAAGAATATGGCCATGTATGCATTGAGACTATTTGTCAAGTTGAAGCAGGAGAAGAGTTGTTTGCTGACTATAACTTTACTTGACATTGTAAAGTATTGTACATGGATGGAAATCTCAAGTACATGCATCATTTTCATTTTTCATGGATGAAATCTCAAGTAAATATAACATTTGATTATTGTTTAGTTTATGCTCAACGAGAATCTAGAGTGCTCTTATGCTTTGTGTGTTGTCTAACATATTTGACTACCTTGGCCATAGAATCTTGATTCTACTCTAGATTTGTGATAAATCTTACCAAAATTTAATCAATGTCTAGGTTGGACAAGTGGTGGGGCTTCAAACATTACTGTCTTAAACAAGTGGAGTTATCTTACTTGAATAAGTGGTGGCCTTTGAATCCAAATCTAAGCCAAATCTCTAATTATTTTCTTGTAGTCTAGGTTGGACATTTGGTGGACCTTGTATCCATGTTTCCTCAACAAGGGTGGCTTTTAGTTTTCACTTTAAGTACTCATCTTTAATAAAGTGTAGGATGGAAAATGTTGAGTTAGTAGATTGTATTTTAGACAAGTGGTGTTTGGTGTACGAATGCTGAAAATGGTTGCAAGGATTCTAACAATGACTTTACCTTAAATAAATTTCTTACTAGGAGTTCTACATATAAATATGGTGAATAAAATTCTAGTGGTTTTGAGATACCATTTGTGTGTGTGTTTTCTTAGATTCACAAACTGGGATGGATAATGCTCCTATGGTTCAGTCAACAACTATAGAATCCATAGATTCTATGGTTTCTAAAGTGCCCAAGATGGATGATATTTCTATACTA
Organism: Adiantum capillus-veneris; assembly: GCF_014529385.1. NCBI lineage: Eukaryota > Viridiplantae > Streptophyta > Polypodiopsida > Polypodiales > Pteridaceae > Adiantum > Adiantum capillus-veneris. The sequence continues at coordinate 13,556,140 of NC_140958.1, read as the reverse complement.
GAGTCTAGTGTTGTGCAACTTGAGCAAGCTTCCAATAATGAGAACCAAGAAATCGATGCTTCAAAAATGCAACATACATCAAAAGAGACTGAAAAGTCCACTCACGAGCTATTGCCAATTGGTACTACGTCATGTAGCGTAGATGTTGAGAAATCATGCTTACAATTATATTGGATTTAAATGGTCTATTGTTGAAACGTTCCCCTCAACCATCCTCACACCACAACTCAGTGCAAATGGATTCAAAAAGATATATTATACTCAGGCCAGGTTGCATCCAATTCTTGAAGACTATTTTACAAAGGTTTAATGTTGCAATTTGGTCGACAGCTACTAGGAATAATGTGTATCAAATCCTTGCAGCACTAAACAACTTAGCTGAGGATACATTGCCTTTCTTTGCAATTTGGTCGCAAGATGTTTGCTACACCGCTCAAACTCAAAAATTGTTTAGACCCGACAATCCAAACGTTGAGGCAATGTTCAAGCCTCTAGCCAAAATTGCCATGGGGTTTGAATGTGATCCACAAAGAACAGTGCTTATTGATGACTCTCCTTACAAGGGATGTATTTCACCAGCAAACAATTGCATTTTTCCACCACAATTTGATGCTGAGAAGATGGTTGACAATATGCTCTTGGAGGAGCTACTGCCATACTTGATTCAGCTTGATGAGAGAAGGGATGTGCGTGATTTAATTGCTTCTAATCGTTATGGACAACCTATAGTGACAAATGATAGTGAATACAAAAAAATCATGGAGTATTGGAAGTAGAAAAATGATGTTTGGTCAGCTAAGGTGTTCTTTACAAGAAGAATACCACCTGCAAAAGGTGACAGAGATGAAACTATCATTGAAGATGCAAGTGACACAAGCCACCGCAATGAAATGAGAAGAGCCCAAATACAAGAGATCTTGGCAAAGGAGCGTATACCCATTGAAAGCATGAAGGCGTCACAATTGACCACTTTAGCTAGGCAATTGGGTTGTAACACAAAAGGAGTTTTGAAGGCAACCACAGCAAAGGCTTATATAAATAAGGTGAAAGCTGAGAACAATCTTCTAAGGCTGGATAGAAATCAACCCTAAGGTACTAGTGACATGTCATATATTCTTGATACACATGCTTGAACACTCATGTGCATGGTATCTAACAAATCTTTCTTTTTATTCCTTCTTGCAGGATCTTACAAAGGATACTACTAGATGGAGCTCAATCAATAGAGATTTTGATATTTTTGCTCAAAATAATGAAGCAGTCACCTACATTTTTTGTTTATCAATTTCTTGAGAGACTTTATTTTAGTTTGTAATCATCAAATGAAATGAAAAGTATCCTTCTTATTAAGATTGTTGATCTTTTTCTTGTTCAAACCTTTCAATTGTGATTTATAGTTTTGTTAGCATGAGATTGTGCTTTTTTAGTTTGAAAAAAACTGTCAAAGATCCAAGTCTTTTTGGCTTTACTTAAGTTATTAATTGTGAAAGATCCAAGTCTTTTTGCTTTACTTAAGTTATTGATTGCCTATGTAATAGTCCTTAAAACAATATCGGATGGCTTTCTTGCTCCCATGTCTCACATTGGTCTTTAGGTAAGACAAGTGGTGACTTTGAAAGTATAGTCTCATATCTCGATCAAGTGAAGAGACATGAAACTTAAATATCACTACTATGTATCTAGTGTTAAACTCCATCGAGACAAAGATTAGATAGCCAAATTGCAGTCGAGTTTAAGTGAAAAATCCATTTGAGCTAAGGTAAAACTTATAGTGCCTCATTTTTCTAGGATTCTACCCCATCAAGGAAGTTAGAATCTAGCACAAACCAATTAAGACTCTTTTGGAGCCTAGATAGGACAATTCGTGGAACTTATGAAACTTATTATTGAGTTAGAGTCTAGTTTAGATAAGCAAAAGATCTTCAAACCAACACTTGACTTTCTTACTATTCAATATTCAAAGTCCCTTTAGGCTAACAAATTACATACCCACTTGTAACCTAACTAATGAGTAATTATATAGATCTAAGCAAGTATATATAATGAGTCTTCAAACTAATAATCCAAGGGAAGAGAGTAGCAAGGTCCACTACTTGTCCAAGCTCAGCTCTAGACAACATAGAAAGATGCTAGTTCTACTAATTGTCTAATTATAGGCATGGAGAAATGATAGAAGGTTGACCACTTGTCCAACCTATCATCTCTAGTAAGATGGGAGGTTTGGCCTTAAGATTCACCATGTAACCAACCTATACATCATTGTATTATGAAGAGTAAAAAAGCAAAGCTCCACCACTTGTCCAAGCTAGTTCTAAAATCCACATGGAGATAAGCAAGTTCCACCATTTGTCAAATCTCTCTTCCATTAAAACATGAAAAAACTCATCTATGTTGTATAGGGGGACTTTTTTCCAAGGTCCACCACTTGTCCAAGCTAGGATCCCTAGTAGCACGAGTGGTTTGGTCTCAAGATACACCACTTGTACACTCTATGTCATTATATTAAGAAGAACTATGTATTAAGGTCCACCACTTGTCCAACCTATAAGGTTATATCTTAAATGGTATCCTTTCTCACCACTTGAAATGCCCATGATATGTTTTACATGGGGGTTTTATTCCAAGGTCCACCACTTGTCCAAGCTAACTCTATTCAAACATAGAGAGAAGCAAAGGTCCACCACTTGTCCAAGCTAACTTTATTCAAACATAGAGAGAAGCAAAGGTTCACCACTTGTCAAAGCTAGGCTCCGTTGAAGTATGGAGAGAAGTAACCTCCATCATTTTTCCAAGATAGGTGCCATTCAAACATGGAAAGAATCAAGATCTACCATGTCTCCGAGATTCTAGGCTCCATTGAAACACCCTAAAACCATGATATTTTGTACATGGGGTGTTTACATTCAAGGTCTACCACTTCTCTAACGTATTATACCTAGTAGCATGAGTGATTTGGTCTTAAGATTCACCACTTATCCACTCTATGTCATTATATTAAGAATAACTGGGTGTTAAGGTCCACCACTTGTCCAGCCTATAAGGGTATATCTTAAATAGTATCCTTCACCACTTGTCAAGGTCCATCACCACTTTTCCAACCTATAAGGTTATATCTTGAATGATATTTTTCCTCATCACTTGTAATGTCCATGCTATGTTTTACAAAGGGGTTTTGTTCCAAGACCCACCACTTGTCCAAGCTAACTCCATTAAAACATAGAGAGAAGCAAAGGTCCACCACTTGTCCAAGATAGGCTCCATTGAAACATGGAGAGAAGGATGATCCACCATTTCTCCAAGATAGGTTCCATTGAAACATTGAGAGAAGAAATCTCCACCATGTCTCCAAGCTAGGCTCCATTGAAATACCCTAAACCCATAATTTTGTACATGAGGGGTTTACATTCAAGGTCCACCACTTGTCCAACCTATTATCCCTAGTAGCAAGAGTGGTTTGGTCTCAAGATTCACCACTTGTACACTCTATGTCATTATATTAAGAATAAATATGTGTTAAAGTCCACCACTTGTCCAGCCTATAAGGTTATATTTTAAATAGTATCCTTTCTCACCACTTGAAATGCCCATGATATGTTTTACATGGGGGTTTCATTCCAAGGTCCACCACTTGTCCAAGCTAACTCTATTAAAACATATAGAGAAAGAAAGGTCCACCACTTGTCCAAGCTAGGCTCATTGAAACATGGAGAGAAGGAACCTCCACTGTTTCTCCTAGATAGGCTCCATTGAAACATGGAGAGAAATAAGCTCCACCATGCCTCCAAGTTGCTAGGCTCCATTGAAATACCCAATACCCATAATTTTTTGTACATGGGGGGTTTACATTCAAGGTTCACCACTTGTCCAACCTATTATCCCTAGTAGGTTTGGTCTCATGATTCACCACTTTTCCACTCTATGTCATTATATTAAGAGGAATTAGGTGTTAAGGTCCACCACTTGTCCAACCTATAATGTTATATCTTGAACGGTATTTTTTCTCACCACTTGTAATGCCCATGACATGATTTACATGGGGGTTTTGTTCCAAGGTACACTACTTGTCCAAGATAAATCTATTGAAACATAGAGAGAAACAAAGGTCCACCACTTTTCCAAGCTAGGCTGCATTGAAACATGGACCTTAATACCAAATTATTTCTAGTAGCATGAGTGATATTTTGTACATGGGGCGTTTACATTCAAGGTCCACCACTTGTCCAACCTATTTCTCTAGTAGGTTTGGTCCCAATTTCACCACTTATCCACTCTATGTCATTATATTAAGAATAATTGGGTGTTAAGGTCCACCACTTGTCCAACCTATAAGGTTATATATTGAATGGTATTTTTTCTCACCACTTGTAATGCCCATGATATGTTTTACATGGGGTTTTTGTTTCAAGGTCCACCACTTTTCCAAGATAACTCTATTCAAACATAGAGAGAAACAAAGGTCCACCACTTGTCCAAGCTAGGCTCCATTGAAACATGGAGAGAATGATGCTGCACCATTTATCCAAGATAGGCTGCATTGAAACATGGAGAGAAGCAAGCTTTACCATGTTTCCAAGCTAGGCTCCATTGAAACACTCTAGGGGGTTTTATTTCAAGGCCCACCACTTGTTTAACCTATTATCCCTAGTAGCATGAGTGGTTTGGTTTCAAGATTCACCACTTGTACACTCTATGTCATTATATTGTGTTAAGGTCCACCACTTGTCCAACCTATAAGGTTATATCTTAAATTGTATCCTTTCTCGCCACTTGAAATGCCCATGATATGTTTTACATGGGAGTTTCATTCCAAGATCCACCACTTGTCCAAGCTAACCATATTCAAACATAGAGAGAAACAAAGGTCCACGACTTGTCCAAGGTAGGCTCCATTGAAACATGGAGAGAAGGAACCTCCACCATTTCTCCTAGATAGGCTCCATTAAAACATGGAGAGAAGTAAGTTCCACCATGTCTCCAAGATGCTAGGCTCCATTGAAATACGCAAAACCCATGATATTTTGTACATGGGTGATTTACATTCAAGGTCAACCATTTCTCCAACCTATGATCCCTAGTAGGTTTGGTCTCACAATTCACCACTTTTCCACTATATGTCATTATAATAAGAGGAATTGGGTGCTAAGGTCCACCACTTGTCCAGCCTATAAGGTTATACCTTGAATGGTATTTTTTCTCACCACTTGTAATGCCCATGACATGCTTTACATGGGGGTTTTGTTCCAAGGTTCACCACTTGTCCAAGCAAATTCTATTGAAACATAGAGAGAAACAAAGGTCCACCACTTTTCCAAGCTAGGCTCCATTGAAACATGGACCTTAATACCAAATTATTCCTAGTAGCATGAGTAATATTTTGTACATGGGGGGTTTGCATTCAAGGTCCACCACTTGTCCAACGTACTTTTCCTAGTAGGTTTGGTCGCAAGATTCACCACTTGTCCACTCTATGTCATTATATTAATAATAATTGGGTGTTAAGGTCCACCACTTTTCCAACCTATAAGGTTATATATTGAATGGTATTTTTTCTCACCACTTGTAATGTCCATGATATGTTTTACATGGGGATTTTGTTCCAAGGTCCACCACTTGTCCAAGCTAAATCTGTTCAAACATAGAGAGAAACAAACGTGCACCACTTGTCCAAGGTAGGCTCCATTGAAACATGGAGAGAATGATGCTCCACCATTTATCCAAGATAGACTCCATTGAAACATGGAGAGAAGTAAGCTCCACCATGTTTCCAAGATGCTAGAGTCCATTGAAATACCCAAAACCCCTGATACTTTGTACATGGGGGGTTTACATTCAAGGTCCACCACTTGTCCAACCTATTATCCCTAGTAGCATGAGTGGCTTGGTCTCAGGATTCACCACTTGTCCACTCTATATCATTATATTAAGAAAAATTGGGTTTCCATATCTAAATGGATCTTTGCTTGGATAAGTGGTAGACCTTGAGACCTAAATACCCATTCTACACTAGAGCATTGGTTAAGCCTTATACACTTCAAGAATACCTTTAACAACAAGTAGTAGTTATTAGTTGACTTAAGTCTAGTTGAACTCCATGGTATTGAGACTAAGAGAGAGTGTAGCATAAAAAAGAGTCAGGATTTTAATTTGACTTTCTTTCTATTAATGAGTAGATCATAGATGGATTTTGGTATCTAATAAAACCTTAGGGTAGACAATGTAAAACTCATGTCTATTGTTGTGTTTGCATTAAGTGTTCTTGTTCTTTAATTTCAGAACCATTACAGAAAAATGGATTGGCTATATGTTGGCATAAATTGAAGAAAACTATTGAATTACCCATCCAACCTCCTCCAAGACCTTGTCCAAGGAATGAATCACCTCCTTATCACCTACCACTTGCTTTCAAGGACATCAAAAGAGTACTTATCTTGGATCTAGAGGGGTTACTTCTCAAGACAGTTGAAATGAAACATGGAGATTCTATGCCATCTTGGGCTCAACACATGCGACTTGTGGAGGACAAAGATGAAGTTTATCATGTGGTGCGACCAGACGCACAAAGTTTTTTGGATTTTTGTGCTGAATACTTTGAGCTATGGATATGGAGTTGCTATAACTTAACAAGGGTGCAACGCATCACACAAAAGTGTTTTCCTGAGCAGTATACCAAGTTCAAGGTGTTTATGAGTAACAAAAATTGCCAAAATCCAAATATCATGTTAGGATTTACAAGGGTTTATCACAAAAATCTGAGTGATATTTGGAAGATATTTGAGGATTTGGATGCAAACAATACCTTAATTTTTGATGACACTCCATATAGGGTGATGTGGAACATGCCAGGGACATATCTTATATTTCCAAAGATGTGGAGGCAAACTTCCGAGCAACTTCAAAACTTCTTGCAGAGAACCATAATTCCATGGTTAGTAGGATGGTTGTATGCAAGAGATAAGAGAGTCTATACATACAACACAATTGTAAATCAGTATAGTGATTCTGAGACAAATTATGTCCTTGGTGTGTACTTGTCAACACGAAAGCATTGAATAAATATGGCTATAAGATGCTTTTTTTATTCTAGTGTGTATCTTTCAACATTTGTATAATTTGATATAGTCTTTTTTTTTTTTTTTAAAGATGTGTCAATTTTATGAACACTTGAATGGAGTGCACCCTACTCTAAGGGGACTTCAATGTACTATTGGAGTGCATCCTATTGTAAGGGGACTCTGATGTATTGCTAGAGTGCACCCAAACTTTTGGGGACTCATTTTTTATTTGATTGGGGCCTATGTTGGGTCATATAGTAAAAGAAATTCATTTTTTGTCAATTCATATCGAGGTTGCATTTATTTGGAACTATGAAAGAATTGATGTTTGATGTCAAAATAAAACTTGTAAGTGTGGATCAGAGAATTCATGGACTTTAAATATGTGAGAGGGATCTTTTTCTTGGGCACAAATGTTTGCTTCAAGAATTTTGTTATTACATACTTTATGTGAAAGAGTTTTAGAACCTAAAAGACTTTGAAAACAAAACTATGGAATCTAAGTGCATGTATTCTTGAATGGCTTGAAAGTTGATGTATACATGCATGTCGCCTTGATGAAGATTTAGATCTGACAAGATGGAAAGATATAATTCTTGGACGTTACCTTTGTCAATTTGGTAATAACATATTCAACTTTCTTTTAATATGGGTGGAAAATATATTATTATGTGCATTTGGAACCTAATTGCTTGACCTTCAAACCAAGATTCCTATGTTATTTTTTCATATACTTTTTTGTACTGAATTAAGATTGTGGATGCAAGGTCCACCACTTGTTCAAGCTAGATCTAAGAAAGTATATATACTGAGTCTTCAAACTAGTAAACCAAGGGAAGAGAGAAGCAGGGTCCATCACTTGTCCAAGCTCATCTCTAGACAACATAGAGAGATGTTATGTCTACTAATTGTCCAATATAGTCATGGAGAAATGATAGAAGGTTGATCCACTTGTCCAACCTATCATCTCTAGTAAAATGGGAGGTTTGGCCTTAAGATTCACCATGTAACCAACATATACTTCATTGTATTATGAAGAGTAGAAAAGAAAAGCTCCACCACTTGTCTAAGGTAGTTCCAAAATCAACATGGAGAGAAGAAAGCTTCACCATTTGTCCAAGATAGGTTCCATTAAAACATGGAAAACCTCATATATGTTGTACATGGAAGCTTTTTTCCAAGGTCCACCACTTGTCCAAGCTAGGATCCATTAAAACATGGATAGAAACAAGGCTCCACAACTCGTCCAACCTTTATAGCTGCGAAGTGTACCGGTTGTCTAAACTAGGCATGGGAAAATAATAGAAGGTCCACCACTTATCCAATATATTATCTCTAATAGCATGGGAGGTTTGGTCTCAAGATTTAGGAATTAGCTGACCTGTATTTCATTGTATTATGATGAATTTGGTTTTAAAGTCAACTACTTATCCAAGCTATAAGTTTATATCTTGAATGGTATTCCTTCCCATCACTTAGAAAACCAATGATATGTTGTACATGGGAGGGTTTGTTACAAGGTCCACCACTTGTCCAAGCTAGTTTCATTGAAACATGGATGAAGACAAGCTCCACCATTTGTTAAATCTAGACTCCATTGAAATCTAGAAAATCCATTCTATGTTGTACATGGGGTTTTTGTTTTAAGGTCCAACACTTGTCCAAGCTAAGATCCATTGAAACATGGAGTAGAGAAACACTCCACCACTTGTCCAAGCTAGGCAACATTGATAGTAGTTGGTTTATTTTGAAGATCCACCACGTGTCTAAGCTAACTCCATTGAAACATAGAGAGAAGCAAAGGTCCACCAACTGTTCAAGCTAGGCTCCATTGAAACATGAACAGAAGCAAGCTCCACCATTTCTCCAAGATAGACTCCATTAAAACATGGAGAGAATCAAAGGTCCACCATTTCTCCAAGCCAAGATCTAGTTGTCCAACCTATAAGGTTATATCTTAAATGGTAATCTTTCTAATCACTTGGAATACCCATGATATGTTTTACATGGGGGTTTGGTTCCAAGATCACCACTTGTCCAAGCTAACTCTATTGAAACATAGAGAGAAGCAAAGGTCCACCACTTGTCCAAGCTAGTCTCCATTGAAACAAGGAGAGAAGCAAGCTCCATCATTTCTCCAAGATAGGCTAGCATGGATAAGTGCACCTTGAAACCAACCTTCCTATGAGGCAATAGAGCATATGCTACATATTTTATGTATGCCCCATGCCTCAAATTAAGAAGTTATAGATTAGAAGTGGACCTTGCTTAAATGTCACATGCAATAAATTAAGAAAAAATAGCCAAGTGGATTGTATTCCTCAATGGATCCTTGCTTTCACAAGTTGTGAACCTTGAGTCACTTTTACATTAACTTGGACAAGTGGTGGACCTAGAAACCAAGCTCTCCATGTTGAGATAAGTTGTAGGTAGGATAGTAGAACATAGACAGCGATAATGGATGCAATATACTCCTCTCCTAATAATCCAATTGATTGAAACCATGATATTTTAGTTGTTTTCATTGTGTATTGTATGTGCATAAAGTGGAATGAGACCTTAAGAAAACTCAAATTTTTGACAAAATCTCTATATTTTATACATGATATATTGAAAGTTGTCCAACCTGGGAATTGGGATTTTCCCACTTTACCTAATATGGTCCTCCTTAGTCATTAGCCCATTTTACTTAGCGGGTAGAGGATCCCTTTTTACCCTACGACATCTTTCCAAGATGGATGACTAATCCATTTGGTGCTTGGGAGACATAGTTTCCGCAAGCATGTCTGCTCTTTAGTCCATTTCATTCTCCCAAAGTAGAGTGACAAATTCTACTGGGTGTTTGAGAGACGTCGTCATCACAAACATGATTCTAAGCATGCATACTAGTTAAATTTGTGCACAATTAAAAAGAGGACTAGTCTTATAAAACAAAAACATGAGTCATTTAAAAGAAATTTGTACATTTGCTTACTCTAATGTAGCATTGTAATCATTGACAAAGTTCATACTATCCTTAAGCTGTATTCCTTGCATCCATCTAGCATCTTCAAAAGGATAATTTTTGAACTTAATAAGATACCATCGGATAATCTTACCATGTCGTAGTACCTTGTCTTCATGCCAAAGAACAGCTTTGGGTTGTAGCACCTCTTCTTGGTCTTCAACTTTGGGAGGGTCTTCAATAATTGGTTCAGTTGGTGGCTCTCCTTTGTAGGGCTTAAGTAGGCTTACATGAAAGGCATTGTGTATGAGCCAATGGTTGGGCAACTTGAGTTGATAAGCCGTCTCATTGATGGGCTTCAAGATTTGGAAAGGACCATAGTATCTTTTTGCTAGTTTAGCATAATACTTTTGATGGCCCGTAGGATTTTTTCCCTTCATTTGCCTTAATCGAGCCTTAGGAAACTTGAGTAAGACCCAATCATTTTCTTTGAACATTAAGGCTCTTCTGTGCTTATCAGCAACAGCTTTTTGCCTTGTTGAGAGATGGATATAGCCTCCTTAATCTTTTGAAAATATTCTTGTAGGTCACGGCTATACTCATCGGCGGCGAAGATCTTCCCATGTACTTTGAGTAGCAAGGGACTTTTAGGTCTTCCCTCCATGATCTCACAGGGTGCTTTTCCCGTAGAAGTATGTACAGTATTATTGTAGGCATACTCTACAAGAGGTAAGTACTTTTCCCATTGTGAGAGTTGATCTACTTTGGTAACATAAGTCTTGAGTAGATCGAGTATCGTAAGATTGGCTATCTTACTTTGGCCATCCGTTTGTGGGTGATAGGCTGAAGAGAAATTCAATCTTGTACTTAGATTTTCAAAGAGACCTTTCCAGAAATTACTCGTCATTCTAGGATCTCTATCTGACACGATGGATATGGGTAATCCATGGTGCTTGAAAATCTAAGATATGAAGAGAGTTGCCATTTGATGTGCCTTAATAGTCTTTTTGACAGGAATAAAATGTGCTTGCTTGCTAAACCTGTCAACTATTGTCCATATTCCTATATTCCCATGGATAGACTTGGGTAATCAAAAGATGAAGTCCATGGATATACTCTCCCATGGTGAATTTGGGATAGGCAATGGCTGGAGTAATCCAGGTTGCTTCCCTCTATCATACTTGGTCTTTTGGCATACTACACATTTTGAAACATACTCTTGTATGTGCACTTTCATGGTAGGCCAATAGAAGTACGTCTCTACTCCTCGGAGAGTAGGTTGAATACCTCTATGCCCTGCATATGGAGGAAAATGGGATTCATACATAACTTTCTCACGAAGGTAATGGATAACACATAGCCTATTGCCGTGGAGAAGATAACCATCCTGCAAGGTGAATGGTTCCTCTTGCTTCCCCAAAGCAAGGGCTGACATTATGTCTCTAAAGTCAGGGTCAGTAGCATACTCATCTATCATAGAGGATAGATCATTGTGAATAGCTATATACACCGCATTAACTTTGGGTCGTCGTGAAAGTGCATCGGCCACTTGATTGTGCTTACCAGCTATGTGAGCAATATGGAAATTAAATTGCGAAAGAAAATTTGCCCACCTCATTTGTTTGTCGGAAAGCTTGGTTTGCATCATGAAATACTTGAGACTTTGGTGGCCGGTTTGTAGGATAAATGGAGTCCCCAATAGGTACTGCTTCCATGTGTCTAGGGCATGTAGAACAGCTAAAAGCTCTTTCTCATAAATTCCCAAGACTCGTTCATCAATATTGAGCCTTCGGCTCTCATATGCTATGGCATGCCCTTCTTGAAGCAAAACTGCTCCAAGGCAATCACCACAAGCATCACATTGGACCTCAAATGGCTTTGAGAGATACTAAAGCACGAGGACTGGTTGGGAAGTAAGCTTCTCTTTGATCTTTTCAAAAGCATTTTGCTCCTCAGTAGTCCATACAAACTTAACGCTCCTCTTAGTTAAGTCGTGTAGTGGTCCTGCTACTTGAGAGAATTTTGATATGAAGCGTGTATAGTATGCGCACATACCAACAAAGCTTCTTAGCTCATGTAGATTTCTTGGGTTAGGCCATGCTTTTATTACCTCTAGCTTTGATGGATCCATTTGGATACCATCTTTAGAGATAATATGACCTAGGTATTGAATCTCTTCAAGGAAGAATTCGCTTTTCTTTTGGTTGAGAAAAATCTTGTTCTCCCTCAATGCTTCAAAAATCACTTGGAGATGTTGCTTATGTTCCTCCAAAGACTTGGAGTAGATGATGATATCATCAAAGAACACTCCAGTGAATTTGCGGTATGGTCTAAAAATTTTCTCCATCAAATGGTTGAACGTAGTTGGTGCATTAGTCAAGCCAAAAGGCATGACTAGATATTCATAAAGACCAAACGTTGTGCGAAACACGGTCTTTAAGATATCTTCATCCACTGTCCTTATTTGATGATAGCCACTCTTAAGGTCAATCCTAATGAAGTAGGTTGAGCCTTGTAGCTTATCAAACAGATCTTCTACCCGAAGTATGGGAAATCTGTTTTTGATAGTGATATGGTTTAGTGCTCAATAGTCCACACACATACGATATGTACCATCTTTATTTTGCACTAAAAGGACTGGAGAACAAAACGGAGAGGAACTAGGCCTCACCATCCCTTTGTCTATCAGCTCTTGTACTTGCCTCATGATCTCCTCTTGTTGAGCTTGTGAGACTCGATAAGGAGGCTTGTAAGGTGGTGAGCTTCCAGGAAGGAGCTCAATACGATGGTCATCATCCCCTCGTTTTGGAGGTAAGTCCATAGGGATATCATCGATGAACACATCTTGGAATCCTTTTAGAAAATTAGACAAGTCTAACTCTTCTTGATTCCTACCATTTACATTTGATGAAACATTAGTATCTTTTAGAGACTCTTTGACAAAAATCATGTACGCAGAAACTGATCTCTTCATTGACTTATCAAAAGCAAGAGGATTTACAAGTGGAATAGTGCGACCACGCTCACTAGCATCTATATACATGTTCTTTCCCCTGTAGGTGAAGTAGATTCTCCTTTCAGGGAACTTCATGTTGGCAGCCATGCGATCAAACCATGGTGCCCCTAGCTAGGATAACATCCTCATGTTGGAGAGGAGAGATGAAGAAGTCTTCTTTGTCGACATAGCTTTGGACATGAAGCCTCAACTTCCCAATCAAGGGAGTAATGGAGGCTTGTTGTCCCTTGAAAGCTGCATCAGCCACTACTATATCTCCCATCTCAAAAGCTTGAATGCCCAACTTGGTGGCCAACTCCATTGATATGAAGTTAAGAGTAGAGCCAGGGTCAAACAAGATGAAGGCATCATGCTCTCTTACCTTTCCCCAAGCATAGGAAAGTGATGATCCTTTGCAATGAGCATCCTCTTTTGGAGCTTCGATGGTGGAATCCCTAGGAGTCTCATTGCAAGTATTCTTCTTGGGGCAAGAACGATAGCCATGTCCTTGCTCCCCACACTTGAAACACTTATGGTCCTTGCGAAAAGCTTCAAGCTCTTCTGGAGAGAGTTTGTTTTTACCTTTGTAAACTCCCTTCTCCTTGGACCGATTGTTGTTGTTGTTGGAATTGACTTGGGAAGTATTTTGAACATTGGTTTTCCCCTTTGCATCATTTTTGTTTTTGTTTTCCATGGGCTTGACATTACGTCTAGCCCCTTGATGGAAATTGATGAGTGAAGCAACCATGGTGTGATGGATTACTTTGCTAATAGTACCAGGACGTTGAGAGTTGATGTATGCGTCCATCTCTTCAGGTAATCCCACACAGAATTGCTGCCTTTGCTCGGCAAAGTCTATCTTTTGAAAGACAGTAGCCTTGAGATGTAAATCCCAAAACTTGCCTACATATTTGTGGATAGACTCATGGGAGAGGAGCTTCAAGTTGCGCCATTCGGTAAGCACTTTGTCCTTTGCGTCACTTGCAAGGAATTGCTTCATGATGGAAACTCGTAGAGTTTCCCATGTCTTTGGGGCTTCACCATTTCCACGAAGGCTAGCCCACCATTGACGAGCTGATTTTTGGAAGTGCATAGCTACATGGCGTAGCTTAGAGGACTCTGTGAAGCTCTCATCTCCAAAGGCCGCATCAAATTGTTGGATGAAGGCCAACACTTTGTCGGTAGCACCGAAGATGCCATCATAGGTGAGAAAAGAGATACTCTTTCCTCCTCCTTGAACTTCTTTAGCTTTTGTGACCTTCTCCATGCAGGAAATGATTTGCGATGTCCTCCCCTCTTGTATTCTCTAGGAGAATAATCATAACTTTCGTCAGAAGAGGAGGAAGGTGAAGAAGAAGGAGAAGAGGGTGACCTCTTCCTAGCCCTTTTCTTCCTTTGTTTCCTCTCTTGCCTTACAGAGTGATGAGGAGAAGGACTATGTGTTGATATTTTCCTCTTGGGAGGAGTGGGCGATCGTCTAGACCGCCATCTTCGTGGAGCCACATCTTCAGAGGAACTTAAACTTTCATTGCTTTCTTGCTCTTTGGATTCCTCCTCTCGAATGGGAGAGAGTCTTCTTTTGGGGGTCTCTTCAAGAGGCCTCCTAAGCTCTCTCTCCTCTTGAAGAGGAAGGGAAATTCCATAAGCACGAAGTTGTTGAGTAACTTCGGGTTGCAAAGCAGGGTTGCCCATAGCTTGCTGCAACCTAGTGACGAGATAATTCACAAACATGGGAGCATCATCATTAGCACCTTCATGTGAAAAATCAAATATATCAATGTTCATTCTACTCTCTTGATTATTGTCAGCCATGTTAACAAAATCTATGTATGTACTTAGTGTATGCTTTGGCAATTCAAAGCCTTAGTTGCCACTCCTCTTAGCCTTTGAAAATCGGCTCTTAAGTATCTACACCCACGGCTCGAAGTGGTTAATTATAGAGAGTAGAGGAGTAGGTATAACATAGAAGAGAGTAGAGGAGTAGGTATAACATAGAAGAGTTGCCAAGGGCTAGCTCCTTTCGGACTTCTTATGGCTCAATAATGGTAAATCCATACGCAATTCTAAAAAGACTCCATTATTAAGTCCAAAGCTCCCGAGGTGTGCACCATCCCCCACATAGTAGGCTCAACAAAACCGATAATAGATCCCAATTCCACTTACCCTAATATAATTAACAACATCAACCATTTATAGGCTACTTAAGGACCTCTCTTCTTAAGCAAAAAAACAGAAACCAAATGCTTTGATACCAATGTAATGAAATTGGCCTATTTAATTTGAGAGTAGCGGAAATTAATGAGAGTAATTTTGAGAAATGACTTTGTGAGCATAGCGGGTGAACATAATTGAATATAGCAACATAATCATAGCAATTAGTTAACTTGGCATGAACAATACTTTTGCAAGAGAGAGAATTTAGAGAACATGACAACAGTTGAGGACCGGATTTATGTGGAGTCGGTCCCCCCTCCAATGGGCATTTGTATTATGATTTCTTCCATTAAGAGAGACTTGTTACAATACAATCTTTGTGTTCCTTGTGACCTAGGTGATGCAATGAAGATGGAAAGCTTCATGCATCACAAACATAACGAAAGCTTTAAATATCCCAAGCCTCAGTCCCAAGACCTCAAACACCTTCGATGGTGGAGAGAGCTAGCAGGGAATGAGGGTAGGAAAGAGGAAGAAGAAACATTTCGTAGGAGAAAGAATTAGTTCCTCACTTATCATAACTCTTGTTGCTAGCATACATAATAGCATAGTAATGAAGAAGAAGGAGATGGCAAGCTTAAGCATTGAAGCATGGCTCTTGGTTGGATTTGCACTCCATATCCAAGCGTGTTGGTGTAGGCTCTCTATATCTACTTGCTTGGAGAAGGAGAGGGAGTTCTTGCACTTTGCATAGCACACAATGAGAGTGTTTGTGAGTGTGTGTGGGTGAGTACACCCCCTAAGAAACCCCCTAGCTTGCTTGGGTCGACCCCCCCTTGTAGCTCATGCTTGAAGCTCATTGGACCCCTCCAGGCCTAGCCAATCACAAGTAGAAGGCATTACAAGCAGCAAGGGTATCCTTGAGACAAGTGTCCCCCTTTCCCCTTTGAGAGAGAGGGCTAGATAAATGCCAAATCAATTAATTAAATCTCCTAAATTATTATTGGACCCCTTGGATGGCCAACCAATAGGCTTCAGGCACACCATGAGGGCAACATGAGGAGGAACTTGACAAGTGTCCCTTTTTCTTTCTTTGTACCATGCATGCCTTGTGTGAGTGTGTGGGTGTTCTCTCTCATCCCTCCTCATGTAGGGTTCGCCCCCTCCTTGTAGGGATTGAATCTTTGACTTTTTGACACCTCAAGCCCCTCATGCATAGGACCAGTTCCCACCACAAGCTTGGCTCATAAGCACTTTAAGCTTGGGCTGGGTTCTCACCTCAAGTGCAACCCTAGCATCTCAAGCATGTCAAGCACCTCAAGCATCTCAAGCACCTCAATCATCAAGCACCTTAGTCATTAAGCATGACAAGCAGGACAAGCACCTCGAGCTGGGTCGGGTTCTAGTGCCTCAAGCTCAGCCCTAGCTTACCTAAGGTCAAAGGCCTTTTACACACATTATTGAAGGTCTTCAATGAAGCTAACCCTAAGGTCTTATGCTCCATTTGTTAGCCTTGCTCTTTGATAGACCATCTCTCATTTGGGCCCCTTTACCATTGGTCCCGTGTTGAGATAGATCTATAAGCACATGTCTATATCTTAACACTTGTTCCCCTTTATTCTCCCACATTAAGTGATCAATTTAATATGAGAAAATCATTTGGGTTGGTTAGATATTAGATAATGGATTTTATGACTGTGTGTGTGTGTGTGTGTGTGTGTGTGTGTGTGAGAGAGAGAGAGAGAGAGAGAGAGAGAGAGATCGGTTGATAGATTATATTGATCTCTCTCATCATATGTACACAAGTTCAAATACACTAAGTGACATCAATATATAAAGAGGCTACTCGGTCAGATGCCCCATTAACCGGAATCTCACAAGATGCCGTCGCTCCTCTCTCTCCTCTCTCCTCTCTCTTCCCTCGCCATCGCTGCGATCTCGACATGCGAGCTTGCTTGCTGCCAGCTCTCACAGACAACAGACGGCAAGCTCAAAGTCTCTCTCTCTCTCTCTCTCTCTCTCTCTCTCTCTCTCTCTCTCTCTCTCTCTCTCTCTCTCTCTCTCCCCGATAGCGAGCTATGTCGTCGTGCCCTTCTTTCTCAGCACTCTGCGAGTTTGCCCTCTGGCCCGCCTTGCAAAAAATCTACCTCCTCTCTCCTCTCCTCTCTCCACCACGTGCCCCTCCACCCCCCTTTTCCCTCAAAACTTCAACATCACCTACCAAGATTCCTATTAATCAACATGCTTCCAAAATTGGGGCTCCCTACTCTAATCGCTCTACGCTCCCATTAAGGGGAATCTCACTAGATCCCCCCCGCCAAAAAGAAGGCCCCGCCAAAAATGGCCCCTCTCTCTCCTCTCTCTTCCCTGCGTCGACCTGTGCCCTCCATCTCCGATGGCGACCTCTGCCCAACAACATTGATATGAAGGTGTGCTGCAGCTCCGATCCAAACCCTCCTCCGCGATGCGCCCAACTGTGCGAGAAACCACAGAGCTGTGATTGCCCAAAGGAGCGCACACCATGCCTTGCGCTATGAGAGACGCAGCCGTTAGACTCAACGGGCGCGTACACCACAGACAGACACAATTGAATCTACAATTCTGATCGACAAGCAAATATGAAATATCCCACTCTGTCTATCTGCGTTATTCGCGCCACCTGACCACCCTCACGTCACCCTTTCCTTGCCTTTTCTCTCGCCTCAATCTAGAGTCGACAAATCTTGCTTGATTCTTTTTAATGAGATGTGCTTGAAAATTGGGCACGCCTATTTCGTTCTACTTTCAATTCTTTAAATGGAATCTCCACAAGCTACTCCATCTACTCTCCATTTCAAAGGCTAACACAAAACCACCCATAATTTTAACTTTCACTGATTGAACTCATCGAGTTGAATCAATGAGAGTCAAGCTAAACCACTAGTTTACAAGCTTGTGGTGGTCTTTGTAGTGGCCTTGAGCATTTTTCTTTAAGAAGATTGAGGTCCCCCCCCCCCCCCCCCCTCCTTTTTCTCTTTTCCATCACCCTCCCCTTTTACTTTCTTCGCTCTTTCAACTCAAGAAGTTTATACTTTTAAAGTTTCATTTGATATAAAAGAGAACTTTCATTCCAACGCAAACTCCGCTTTCCTTTTTTTTTTGTGCCCGGGATCTCTTTAGATTCCATTTAATAAAAACGTTGGTACTATCTATTTAGGTAAACATTGTGGGAGACATTTCATCTACACAAGATCAATGTTTGAACTACAAAGATCCTTGTTTTGTAGTTTTTATTATGCAAGGTTGGGTCTCAAACAACACCCGCACCCCCCTGAACACCCGCACCCCAGGGGGAGGCATGTAGTCATGTAGTATGCAAGTTTATTGTAAGGGGTTTTATTGAACTTAAAGTGAGTTGCATAGTTACATTTATAAGAAGTGTCAAAAAAATTTAGAAATTTGAACAAAAAGTATAGATTTGTGAAAGAAAAGGGGTCATGTATGTTGAAGTATATATGCACGTGAGCATACTTGTGTGCGCACACATTTGTTTTTTTTTTTTTGGTTTTCTTGGGGGGAGAGAGCCTCCGGACTAAGTAACACTTATATTTAAGAGGGAGAGACAATGGGATCAAAGGCGGAGAAGCTCACGCGCGAAATTTGAGAAGATCTCAGTCCTAAAAATCAAATCAAAAACTAAACCTTGACACGCATTAATCTTGGATAGCTTGGAAAATGTATATTATTTTATAATATAATGTTGTAAAAAGGGATGTGAATACACAATGCGTGCGCGGGTGAAGTGGTTAGCCTATGTGACCCTAAACTTGGACGGCCAGGTTTTGGGTTCAAATCGTCGCACCGCGCTTTGTTTTTTCCATTGGCCATGTTTAATGCGCCTCGTCTTTTTGACGGCGTGCCTCATTTTTTCGTTGGTCGGGTTTAGTGTGCCTCGAGATCCTGCCCCAGAGTCTCGACCGTCGATCCCATTACTCCACCGTGCATTCAATATAGGTGTCATTTAGTCCCAAGAGGGAGAGAGGGATTTTGAAAATACCTCTTGAATGCACATGATGTGATAGGTGATTTCTGGAAGGTGGACTACTTGAGCAAATATAATGTCAAAACATAGGATACGTATGAACCAATCTCTAATACGTTTGGTAGGCTCTAGATAGAAATGAACCATGAGTATGAACCAATCTCTAATACGTTTGGTAGGCTCTAGATAGAAATGAACCATGAGCAACGTGGGAGACATGGTGCCAAACATGTCAAGACTACTTTTGTTTTTCATTACATAGAATCTCTCCAAGATGCTTTAGCATCTCTAATTAGCATGTCCATGCACGTCACCATTTAAAATCAATCTTAATAAGTAAGATTTGAACACATCACGTATATAGTATGAAACTCAACCTTAACCACTAGGCTATATGCCTACGCGAGTCCTTGAGCCCCTTTGAGCCATTAAAAAAAAGAATACACTCCTCCCTCCCCCTTCTCTTTTCCCTTTTTTTCCCCACCCTTCCCTTTTCCTTTCTCCCCCCCCCCCCCCCCCCCCCCCCCAACTAATTAATTAATGGCTTTTGAAAAAGTCATTTTGGCTGCCTACCAGGTCTAAAATTCTAGAACGCAATTAATTTCTCTTCAAGATTCCGATGGAATCTCGCAAATCTAAAAGAAAAGTCTCACAGCTTTGATTCACGTGCCAATCCTTCCACACCCTACGCATTTTGTCCGACATCCACATCGTTTGTCCACAACAGCACAAAGAGAAGCTCTCTATCACTTGCACGAGGCTCCACTCAAGGACATAGCACGTTGTCATCCTCACCCACACTGAAGGGAAAATAGATTGCACATGAGTAGCCACCATCGAGCCTGCACAATCCTCACACCTCGTGATTGTTGCCTTTGCCTCCATCATTGCAGAGCCTGGCCCTGCATACCTTAATTACAATGCTCATAACATAGCTGGTTGCCATTAATGAGCCATATTGGTTACACCTTGATAACAATCTCTTCACAGGCTACATCAGAGCCTCCCCTGCAACAACAGAGAGAGAGAGAGAGAGAGAGAGAGAGACGCAACCACACATAGAGTGCTGCTGCAGAGTTCCACTGGGCCCAGATTGCAGCATTGCAGACTCTCCCTCAATAGACCTGGCAAGTTAAGAGCGTCAAGGCTCAAAACGATTTTGCATTACATAGATTGATTGACAGGAGGGCCAAAGCTAAGATCGCATTTTTGTCTGTCTGCATCTTCTGGTGGATGCACCATCTCCTCCTCGTACAATAACTGAGCATACAAAGGCTACCAATTGTGCTTCTTGACGCATCATCACCTTTGCACATAGATCCCCCTTCTCCCTTAGCTTGGCATTGCTTTCCTCACTCTGGGTATACCACTCTCTCTCTCTCCCTTTTTCTTATGGCAAGAAAACTCTCTTTCTCTCTCTCTCTCTCTCTCTCCCCATGTTACGACCCAGCTTGCCTGGTATAAGATCTGCATGGACTGTTTTTCGCTCTACCTACAACACAAAGAAGATGCAAAAAATCTCTGTTTTGACGTATGGACTCTGCTTCTCTCTCTCTCTCTCTCTCTCTCTCTCTCTCTCTCTCTCTCTCTCTCCATGTGCCATGTGCCCTCCTTCCCCTCCATAAGAGAATCCATTCTCTCTCTTTCCTCCCTCTTTTCGCCTCAAATCTGCAAGAGCATCTCGCCAGATTCCTCTTAATCAACCCACTTTCAAAAATTGGGTGGGCCTACTTGGGTTTGCTTATTCCTCTCTTGTATGAGTCACCCCTTTAACATGCCAAGTGAAAGAGTCTTATCAATGCCCTACATTGACAGCATAACTTTGAGCATACCAAACATCAACATTGCCATTAAAGTCTGAGAAATTTCCCTAGGACAAGAAGGGCATCATCTACATTCCTTAAATACCTACTCTCAAATTCGGATACAACAATCTAAGACAATGAAAGAAATTTCTACATCCCCCCCCCCCCCTTTTTTTTTTCTTTTTTTGCAAAATTCACAATTGTGAGAGATTGTATTAAAATGACACTAAGAAAAATACAGATGAGCCTCAAGCTCATCCGAGCCTTGAGGGGCGGATGGTTACAACACTCAAGCTCATCCTAGCATTGAGGGGCGGATGGTTACAACAGACGGACCAAATAACATATTATTACCAAAATCCCAATCCTTTACACAACAAGGCTTGAGCAGATGGCGAGGATCTCCCTAAGCCAATCATTTGAGTTTTGCCTTTTACCTATCACATATACTATCCCCTTACTTTCTCGTACAATCTCTAAGAAGCTAGCCACAAAGAGGTCGTTATCAAATACACGTAAATTCTTGGCCTTCTAGATAATACTGAAGAAACATTATCTCACAATTTGAGTATAGATAAGAAGTGCACGACTTCAAAATTGTTTCCCACCAAGGCGGAGATCCTTCTTGAAATAGCTAATCTTCCAAATTCTTTGTATCCATTTGCATGCCTTCCCTACAAGGCGTCTAATAGCCGGGCATTCCATCAAAAGGTGGGTGAGGTCTTTGCTTCCCAATCTGCACCCTGAACATCTATAAGCCCCGATATCACGCTCCTAAATCTTGACGCCTATTGGCAAAGCCCCCCATAGCACCTTCCACATAAATACCTTCATAAAATGAGGCCACTGTGGATTTTGAATGTTCTTCGTATCCTCAAATCATTGAGTTTTTTACCATTGTTTCTTCCACTATATGTTCAAAGGGGCAAACCAATTGCCCTTGTACATTAGTGCTTGGTAGATGCCCTTGGTATGAGGTTGGAAGAATTGGCTACTCATGGGTCATTTCCAAGCTTTTCACTCAAAGGTAGATTCCCAGATCGGCATCAGAATATTTTCATGGCCTTCTATAGATCTATTGATAAGTAGCCTCTCAATTTCATTTAGTTGAAAATGAGCAACCAACTGGTGAGAGGATTTCCAGCACTTGTTGTTTCCATCCTAGAAGTGGATCAATTGTTGGAGTACTTTATTGTTTACCCTTCCTGCAATCTCTCACCAATAAGGCTTCAGAACCACACCCACAGACAGCCAAGGGGACTAGTGCGAGATGGAGTTATGGAAGTATCTAGTTCATTCACCCCATTCCGGTATCCATGTTTCTCTATTGCACTTTCGGACCAACCCTATGATGCCACCCAAACTCAAGCTAGACCACCTCGAGGGGGCTAAAAGTTTGCACCTCGATCCCTTTCCCCTGACCACCTTCAAAGCAAAGTTTTGCCTTGTCTATCATAGCTTTGGTCATGATAGCGCAAGCCTGGGCTTGTTTTGCGATTGATACCACAAACTTGGCACACAGGGCCTCAACATGAACAACAAGGTTGAGAATTGTGAGGCCACCTTGGATCATCGGTCGAGCGATAACTTCTCACTTGGCCCATTGCCATGGCAATGAGGCTTTAGTGTTGTTCGTCCATAATATTTTGATAAGTTTCAAAAACTCCTTCTAGTTACATTTGGCTATTTTGAGGAGTGGGCTGGTGAAAGCAATATAAGAAAGCATAAATGAATTGATCACTTTGATCCGACTCGGGAAGGCGGGAAGGGAAGCAACACATACTCCCACCTTCTCATTTTTCTTTAAATCTTTTCCAAGACCCACTGGAACCTTTTCTTGCGAGTAACACCTACTCCCAAGGGGCGCCCAGATGTCAAAATATCCTTCCTTTAGACACAATCTCCCTAGACTAGATTGATGGGTCAAATGAGTCATTTTTCGTCAGAGAGATTAGTCTAGACTTCTCAATACTACACAATCTCCCTAGACTAGATTGATGGGTCAAATGAGTCATTTTTCGTCAAGGGGATTAGTCTAGACTTCTCAATACTACACTTTCACCCCGAAGCCACATCAAACATTTCCACAATCTCTAGCAGCTTCCTAAGTACCTGAGAGTAGGATTTCAAGAAGAGGAGGGAGTCATCTGCGAGCATCTTGGCCAAGAGCTACTCATTGCCGATAAAAGTTAAACCTGAATTTTTTCCCATGCAGTAGCAACTTTGAGCATCATTATTAGAGGATGTGACCCAAAATGGGGTGCAAATGTATATAAGAGAGCAAATTCACGTATTTGATCCAGGAGGTCAAGCTATGCAGGGGGTTGGGACAGCCCACTTGAGGTTTGGTAGTAGAAGCAGGAGTAGAGTCTTGTACATGTGGTAGTGGTTTTTTTTGGGTTTGCTCATGGTGTTGTCTAGTTTTGTAGTTCCTAAGGGAATATATAAGATCCCAAAATTTTGGGTCTCTTTTAAAAAGAAGGAAAATTGATTTTAATGTCCGTTTTTTTAGATTTTGATTTTAAAATGCTTGTTTGATTGTATTGTAAGGTTCTAAAGTGAAAAGAAAGGTCGTTTCCATGTTCCACTATGTCAAACAAATGTTTGATTCAGTTTTGAAAAAAAGAGCTTTTTTAACTTTTCATGCTTTTATATGTTTTTTTGCAAAAAAATAGAGCCGGATCTTTAACCTACAAGTTATGAGGAAGTTATGGTTCAATTTTGTAAAAATATGCTTTTCGAGCGCTTTTCACGTTATTTTTAGCTTTTCATGCTTTTTAGTAAAAAGTGAGTCCGCTTTCTTATTCTAGTGGACGAGGGCACCCGTGAGCCGTCACAAGTTTGTTTAATCCCTAGCTCTTATGAAAATCCCGCTGGATGCTCTTGTAGATATTCGGCTATCCCATTCTTTAATGCTGTGCATCCACTTATGGCTTTCCTTGGCCGCTTACCTCCATTGCTGCTCCGCTTTGCAAGCTTTCTCTTGCTTCAACCGGCTGGCCACCTCAAAGCTTGAATCACCACACCTCTGAGGTGCGGTCCCTCCTTTCGTTAGCACTTTTGGCACCCGATGCCCCTTCTCTCTCTTGAAACTCCAAGCACAAACCCCTTGGTCGCTTACTTTGCTGCACAGTGGCCCTGCAACACCCTTCTAGCTAACCATTCTTGGCATGGACCGCCATACGAGTGCAGTCGAACTCGCAAATACAAGATGAACGCTTAGGCCTTACCAGAATCGCGTCACCCTGAGCTCGTTTCAGCGAGCGTGCCTCCCTTCAAGCTCTCCTTCCTCGTCTCCCACCTTGTGGCTAGCTAGCTGCGCGTACCTCTCCTCGATGGCGGCCCGTGATGATCATTGTTGTAGACAGTACTATCAATCCTCTCAGCTCTTTGTCCTTTGTATAGACCTCCCTCCACAGCTGTTGGCCAGCCTCTTCTCTGTCTGAACCTCCTCCTATGCTCCTGTAGTGCGCTTCCCCCTTCACCTGCGTGTACTGGCATCCAGAGCCCCTCTCTACCTGCTCACGCTATGGTGGCTCGCTTAAAGCTTCTACAGCGTTGTGGAGCCCCAGATTTTGCAGCCCTCCCCTCATGGGCCGACGCCCCCTTAATCTCCCTGGTTCTTGAGCCTTCTTCTCTTATAACAGAGCTCTCCAAGCTGCCCACCCCTTCCCCAGGTATGTGCCAGCTGCAACCCGGCTCTGCTCTTCCGTGATGAGTCTCCTGCTAATTACGGCTCCCCTTTCTTACCTGCTCCCCCCTCTTCTGTATGCTCTCTCTCGCCCCTTTTCTTCTTGGCGGCTTCTGCACGTGAAGTCCCATCTCGTTGATTACTGCAACCCAATAGAAAAACGCATTATTTGCCTCATTAAAAATAAACCTGAAGTTAGTTCCCACAAAAAGCCTCGAACTGGTTTTAGCCGTCCTTCTCCCATCTCGAATATCCATCCATCAACCACCCCCTTCCGAGTGTTCAAAACTCGAGCTTCCATGAGCTAGCTCTTCTTGTTGCTCTGTCACTCTCTTGCATTGTTAACATGCGATCTCTTATGGGAGCGTATTTTTTAGCTTACATTTTACACACTCATTAATTCGACTACTAGGTGTCCGGGTTTTCCTTACATGATGACCAAATTCAAGCTTTGAAATGCGTTGATCTTTCATCAAACAAGTGCCAATGAGCTCAAGTTTTTAAGGTTCCACCTAGATGCTCCTTGAAGCAGCTTTAATACTTGCATGGACATGAACATACATCAAAGATTGGCATTGCTCATCATTGTACAAGCAACCATAGCACCCTAAAAAGTGGAGAAAAGCGAGCACACCATATATACATGGGCTGGTAAACTTTGAACCAAACAAGTGATAAAATCACCAGGCCTGCACTTGAGAGAGAGAAAGGGTGAAAGGTGAAAAGTCCACCATTGCAATTTAAAAAAGTAGCCAAAGCAGTCAAATTAAAGTCCACCATTGCAATTTAAAAAAGTAGCCAAAGCAGTCTTGCTTTCTCTCTCCATGTTGGACACTTGGCCTTGAGAGTCCATCGTAACAATTTAAAATAGTAGTCAGAAAAGTTTTGCTTTCTCTCCATCTTGGATAGATGTGTGTGGATTCAGCAGTGGTCTATTGTCTCACCTGCTTGCTTGCTCTTGTGGTGCTATGAAGGCGAATTGAAGCCCTTGACAACTCTAGCGTCTAGGTCTCTTGTGTTTGTAATGCATGCAAGGGACACCAACAACTACATTATTGTGCTCTCTCTCTCACTCACTCACTCAATTAGAAGAGAAAGCAAATCTACCTCACTGGATATCAAACTATTGAAAGTTGAGAGAGAGCTCACACAACTAGAAGAGAATGCAAGTCTACCTCAATGGATATCCTATTGTAGAGGAGAGAGAGAGAGAGAGAGAGAGAGAGAGAGAGAGAGAGAAAGGAGAGAGCGCAACATGTATGTTTGTATGAGAGCAAAAGTGCGAGTGGGCAAAGCCTATCGCTCTAGAGAATGATGTGCAAGCGTGGACTAGGAATTGGGGTCTCCCTCTCGTTCTCAAGCTCTCAACTACAATCGTAACTTGACCTCTATCGCACATTAACTGTACATGTTGCCACTTTGTTGTACTTGTGAAACTCATATAATTAAGCTATGAAACACATGGATTATTGAACTACACAAGCATACAAATACTCTCTCAAAACTCAAACGTGAGACCATTGTAACAATTACAAGAAGTTGAGAAAGCCCTGGTTTTAAAAAATGAAGAATGTTTTAGAATTGCGCCTCTACAAGCATCACATTACTAGAAACAAAACATTTATCATACTGCAAAGTTATTTTCATGTAAAAACATCCTCTGTTGCAACTTGATTAAAAGGCATCTATTAAACAAAATGAAGAGGTGATAACTTACAACATAAATGTTAGTGTGCAATCCAATATGTAGGTTCTATGTTTACCACATTTCAAACTATTGTGAGTATTGTTACTTACAATCTACTTGCAAAACTTGTTTCTTGCATCATCACTGAGTAATACAGTTCTTATTTCTACAGATTATTCACTAGGCTGACTGACATGTTTGAGAAAGAATCAGAAGCACTTTGAAACACTTGAGATACAAAGGTTGATGTTTCTATGTGCTCGTAGACATATCATCTTCCATGGACAAAACATCATATATTACAGATTTCATCTTTTTGAAGGGCATCCAATTGCAAGGCTCTTGCTAGATACAGTATCAAGTCACATACAAGTTCTAATCCAGAAATGGCTTCTAGCAGTACGAGCAACTAGGGAACTACATAAATATTACGGACAATATCTTGTTCCAGATTATTGTTTTCAATGTACTACTTGTAGTGTAAGCATCTAGCAAAAGATCGTGCAGACTATTTTCATCGACCTTTCCACTCTTATTAGAGCTATGTGTACGCTTTGATAATAAAATGTAAACCTAGTAACTGTCTGGAAACCAATTTATCATGATCACTCAAATATTGCATCTGCACTCTAATGGATGACAAAGGAAGACTGAGAAGAGAGTGCAGATGAGAAGAAGAATGGTCACAGCTGAACCCCAACAATCACTAATAACTGCACATGATTTAAAGCGATACCTATGCGAAATTCAAAAAAAATACACCAAAACACCATGTAATATATCCAAGCAAAGAAGATTCTGTGAGCTGCCAGCTTTGTAAGATGTAACCTTGTTGACGTTGTGCACTAGAGATTAGAGTACCTCTGCAATGTGACTCAGTATGATTGTCACAGCGAGCCCCCGCCTACGCATATGCCGCCCAACTCGCTACCTATCAGACAACCTTGATCTCGATTGTTTCGCCCAACTCGCTCCATGTCGGGCTCCCCCAACGTCCTCCATTTCCCTGTCAGCGCTACCCTGACCTCCGCCCCTCGACATTAATTCTAGTTCACCAAGTCATCCACCTACCCAACAGCCTCTGTCGATGTAAATCCACACACTGTGCATGCCTTACTTAGAGACTTGGCAAACTCACCCAGAGTACCATTGGTGGTTGTACAGAGGGCCCAATATGGAGGGAACGGGCTAATATAGCGGATGGGCTCCCTTCACAAAATGAGAGAGATAGAAACTAAGGCGGACAATACACCTCTGGATCTGCTAGGAGTGAAAAGGGTGAACTGCAACGACCTCTGGATCCGCTGGGAGTGAAAGGGTGAACTGCAGCGACCAAATTCTGCACATCCCCATGGAAGCATAGGTAGCCATGCTTAGTCGCCTGGCACTCCCAACCCGTAATCCGAAATCCCTTTCACCTGTACAAACATGTACACAAAGCAGAGATAGAGTACACAAAGCAGAGATAGATAGAGAGGGAGAGACAATGCAGCTTACGTCCCGTGCATACTCAGCTCTTTGCCCTCCTCTGCGACCTTGACTACAATACGCAACACTTATACCTCGTGAGCTCAGGTCGTCGCCCTGCTCACCTTGGGCTGGAGAGATACTGCAGGGGGTGGTGCAGAGATATTGAGCTGCCTTGGCCTGCGGAGAGCATCATTCGACCACTTGACCTTGCTCAGTACCATTAACTGGTAGAAGATAGAAGAGAGCACGCCCACTCCGCACACGCACACAGAGAGAGAGAGAGAGAGAGAGAGAGAGAGAGAGAGAGAGAGAGAGAGAGAGAGAGAGAGAGAGAGAGAGAGAGAGAGAGAGAGAGAGAATAAGAAGAAGATTGTCTTAACGTCGTAGCAAGCTATCTCAAGAGACGGACGGGGAGAGAGGTTTGTGTCCCCTTCTTGCACCATGACTGGCTCTGTATACATTAGGGCTCGAGGATAGCAAATGGAGCCCTGCGGCCTACCATAGCCTCATACGTACACAATGACACACACAATAGCTATGGAAGCTTTGTTGCACGAGAGAGAGAGAGAGAGAGAGAGAGAGAGAGAGAGAGAGAGAGAGAGAGAGAGAGAGAGAGAGAGAGAGAGAGAGAGACAGAGAGAGAGAGAGATCTTGCCTACCAAAGCCTCACATGTTCACAGTTCCACGCAGTAACACACACACACACACACACACACATAGCTATGGAAGCTCTCCTGTACGTGAGAGAGAGAGAGAGAGAGAGAGCGCACTTGAAAATGAGGTCCATGTCGAAGATATGGGATGAAGGCTAGAGAGTAAAGACACTCTGCTCGCTTCATGAAGAGAGAGAAAGAGAGGAAAATTGTGAGAGATTTAAATGATTCTCTTTTCTCTGACAAGACCCATCTGCCAGTGGCATACCCACTACTTCCCACCACTCGGAAATACAACTTTCTATTGAATGTTTCCATGGGGACCTGTGATTTTAAAAAAATAAAATAAAAATAATGTTTCCTTTTCCATTATGGACTGTCGCTCACCTCTTTGGGGTAGGGCAAATAAGAAACTAGCTATCTCAAAAAGGAGCTTTCTTTTAAAGAACAAATTTCAATATCTTAATTTATTGATGATCAAATTTTCAAAGCTTTTAGAGAAGAGACTTCTCTTTCCTATGGGTGATTATAGAGTATCATCTCTAGCTTGTCTCAAGACATGTCCATCATTATATTTACACTCTCTTCATTTTAATGAGTGCCCACTATCTTGTTGCAACCAATCAACATTTTTTATTTATCAAAAAATATTTAAAAATACAATTCACTTTTTTTTCTATTTTAGTCAGCAAAAAGAGAAGGCAATGCTATAGCCTTTGCCCTTTGGATAGGCCAAAAACTCCTATTATAGTTTCCCAAACCCCCTAGTCTGCTAGAGCATTCATGCTCAACAGCAACGTCACTTTATTCACGCATGTTAGCTACACCATATGTACAGTATATACAAAGATATTATTCTTGATCATAGACACCCACCTGGATCAAATGGGTAAAGCATGCACCATATTCCACCTGTATGAACTACTACCATCTTGTCGAACATTGCGTCCATATTGGCTTCCATAGCTCCCCTACCATCACACGCATCCATCAAATCCCTTGTGTCCATATCAGCCATGATATGTTCTTTGTCTTTATTCCCTACATGAGGTTCAAAATCTTGAGCAAGAATGCTAGCTTTCTCCAGACATACTGCGTTTTCTCGGCTTGTCTTTGAACTTTCAAGTTTCGCAACCTTTCTTGAGCCTTTTGGACATAGCCAGCCATAGATAAATTGTCTTCTATCAGAGGCTCATCGAAGCCCCAACCATCATCATCATTATTAGCCACAAAAGTCACATAATCCTAACTTTGGT
Organism: Adiantum capillus-veneris; assembly: GCF_014529385.1. Taxonomy (NCBI): domain Eukaryota; kingdom Viridiplantae; phylum Streptophyta; class Polypodiopsida; order Polypodiales; family Pteridaceae; genus Adiantum; species Adiantum capillus-veneris. The sequence goes on along the minus strand of NC_140958.1, from coordinate 13,526,412 downwards.
TGCATGCTATGTTTTGATCACAATCAAAAGAATCACCTGTAGGCACTTTGGTTCCACCAACAATGCCACATACGTGATTGCTATCCATCTCAACATCCCAAATAGGCCTACGTATCCACAACTCATCTGGGTACTGTGACAACACATCAGATGGAGGAAAAAAGCATCATCCATAATGTTAGCATGCATGTTCTCTACATCACAACAAAAATCATTCCAAGGCATATAGCTCCAGCACATAGAGCTAGACAAGCCCTCATCTCGACAATTATCCAAGCATGGATCCAAACAAGCTATAACATTGCTCTCTTTGACATACATGTACGCAAAGCTATCTTCTTTCATGATATTGCTCGCACATGACTCCTCATGAAGGTTTACATCATCAAAAGACAAAACCTCATCATAAGCATGTGACTCAACCTCATCATCAGAACTACTAAAATCATCATAAGGAACAGAAGAGCTCTCATGTGTAGCCCACAAAGAAGCACAAGACTGATCTACATGCTTAAAGCATCTCTTCTGCTTCAAGAAGTCAAGAATGCTCTTCACACCCAATAAATCCGTGCAAGCAACCTCAATGCCGAAGAGTCCTCGAAGAGTGCCAATGAATAAGAATTTCTCTTGCTTTGCATCTAAAACCACATCCTCAAGAAGCTCAAGTTGCTGCTTTAGAGCACAAAAACTCATGCAATGCCATGCAATGCATGTCCAACTTTGATAGGCAATTTAAATGCAACCCCTGCATGGCATCATTCATCTGAAACAAAGCATCACTTAGCTTAACCATGTTTCCACTTCGCTATCTGACTCACCAAAACTGAAGGTACTTGAGTCCAATGTCCTCAGTGGGAAGGGAAAGCCAATACAGAAAACCTCTATAGCTAGGCCTCTCTGCCAGTTCGGAGTACCAAAGCTAACCTTTCAAACACCAAGCGGATGACTTCATAACACCTATGTTCAAATGGAGCCAGTGGCCGAACACAGAAAGGAACTACAAGAAGAGCCGGCTTGGTCTAGCCGCTACTCTTCAACTGAGCGCCATTAATTTTATATCTATATATATATATATATAGAGAGAGAGAGAGAGAGAGAGAGAGAGAGCCGTCACAAGTTTGTTTAATCCCTAGCTCTTATTATGAAAATCCCAATGGATGCTCTTGTAGATATTCGGCTGTCCCATTCTTTAATGCTGTGCATCCATTTATGGCTTTCCTTGGCTGCTTATCTCCACTGCTGCCCGCTTTGCAAGCTTTCTCTTGCTTCAATCGGCTAGCCACCTCAAAGCTTGAATCACCACACCTCTGAGGTGCGGTCCCTCCTTTCGTTAGCACTTTTGGCACCCGATGCCCCTTCTCTCTCTTGAAACTCCAAGCACAAACCCCTTGGTCGCTTACTTTGTTGCACAATGGCCCTGCAACACCCCTAGCTAACCATTCTTGGCATGGACCGCCATACGACTGCAGTGGAACTCGCAAATACAAGATGCACGCTTAGGCCTTACTAGAATCGCGTCACCCTGAGCTCGTTTCAGAGAGCGTGCTTCCCTTCAAGCTCTCCTTCCTCGTCTCCCACCGGAGCTCGTTTCAGAGAGCGTGCTTCCCTTCAAGCTCTCCTTCAAGCTAGCCACCTTGTGGCTAGCTAGCTGCGCGCACCTCTCCTCGATGGAGGCCCGTGATGATCAGCTTTCACGTGAGCTCGTTGCAGATAAGCTCCTGTGTTGCACTCCTTGTTGTGGACAGTACTATCAATCCTCTCAGCTCTTTGTCCTTTGTATAGACCTCCCTCCACAGTTGTTGGCCAGCCCCTTCTCTGTCTGAACCTCCTCCTATGCTCCTGTAGTGCGCTTCCCCCTTCACCTGCGTGTAATGGCATACAGAGCCCCTCTCTACCTGCTCACGCTATGGAGGCTCGCTTCAAGCTTTTACAGCGCTGTGGAGCCCCTCCTCTTCTTGCAGGTTCTGCAGCCCTCCCCTCATGGGCCGACGCCCCCTTAATCTCCGTGGTTCCTGAGCCTTCTTCTCTTATAACAGAGCTCTCCGAGCTGCCCACCCCTTCCCCAGGTATGTGCCAGCTGCAACCCGGCTCTGCTCTTCCGTGATGAGTCTCCTGCTAATTACGACTCCCCTCTCTTACCTGATCCCCCCTCTTCTGTATGCTCTCTCTCGCCCCTTTTCTCCTTGGCGGCTTCTGCACGTGAAGTCCCATCTCGTTGATTACTGCAACCCAATAGAAAAATGCATTATTTGCCTCATTAAAAATAAACCAGAAGTTGGTTCCCACAAAAAGCCTCGAACTGGTTTTAGCCGTTCTTTTCCCATCTTGAATATCCATCGATCAACCACCCCCTTGACACTTACAGAGTCAGTAGTACCCCTTCCGAGTGTTCAAGACTCGAGCTTCCATGAGCTACCTCTCCTTGTTGCTATGCCACTCTCTTGCATTGATAACATATGATCTCTCATGGGAGCGTAATTTTTTAGCTTACATTTTATACACTCATTTGGACTACTAGGTGTCTGGGTTTTCCTTACATGATGACCAAATTCAAGCTTTGAAATGCGTCGATCTTTGATCAAACAAGTGCCAATGAGCTCAAGTTTTTAAGGTTCCACCTAGATGCGCCTCTAAGCAGCTTTAATACTTGCATCGACATGAGCATACATCAAAGATTGGCATTGCTCAGCATTGTACAAGCAACCATAGCACCCTCAAAAGTGAAAAATGCGAGCACACCATATATACATGGGTTGGTAAACTTTGAACCAAAAAACTGTTATCAACGCTATTTTTAGCTTTTTGTGTTTTTCATCGTTTTTAAAAAGCATCGTGCTTTTTGGGATGACCTAAACATAAAAATATTATTATTAGTCTCTGTTGGATTTAAAAATGACCACCCAAAGAAAAAATGAGATTAAACAAAAATTTTACGAGGATTATTTCTATAAAAAGCAGTATCATAAATATGTCAACGCGGTATCGGAAAGTCATAATTATGTCGAGGCATCACGGTGCGGCATAGTCTAGTCTCAATTTGATTAGTTGCTCGGATACTATCCAATTGGTCAATTTTTACGCAGAGTTGAACACCAGAAAGAAGGCCATGATTTTATAAAAGTCCCAAAAGTTGTGCAGCTATTCCTAGCAAGAGAGGTAGGGCTACCTATAGCTTGGGGCACACTCCGAACAGTTGAAGTAGTTATAAATTTTTGAATAGATACCTTAGTTTTTAGTGCCACCAGTTGCATCTACTTCTACAAGGCAATACGTACCTATTATACGGAGTGGTGCAAGCTCTTCATCACCATGTCCATAAGCTCCTCTCTCTTGTTTAGGGAAAAAGAAGAAGAAGAATCTCTCTACTTGCTTACTATCTCCTCTCTCGTTTCACGGTGTATGCGCTCTCCGAAGGCTCTACGTAGCTCTCATCGTCGCTCTTTTGCACCAAATCAAGAAGCTTTTCAATTCTAAAGCACGATGAGAAGCTCTAAACTCCACAGCCATCATCTCTCTCTCTACGTCGTTTTTTTGAGTAGATACCCTCTCGGTGGTTTCTTTTTCGTATATGATTGCATGTATGGACTTTCCGAGTACGTATGAAGTTTCTCCATGATTATTTCATCATGTTTAACACGCTGATTTATGCACATAATGTGTTTAGGGTGACAAATGTACATAGAAACCGCTTTTTTGTTTCACGTCATGTAAGCGGTAGGAACATTGTTTTAGTCATAGCTCACAAACCATTATGAATCATCCCGAGCACTTTAAATCAAAGATAAAAACCATAGTTTATAACATTCTCTCTCCTTAGTGTCATGTGAAAATCAGACACGAGTTAAAAATTACGGTCAAAAAACAACTTGTTGTCCACTACACAATCAAATTTTTGGACCCTAGGCTCCTTGGAGGACCACTATACAGATTCATCGGATGAGAAAACCCACTTAACCAATTGAAAATATTGATTAAACTTGATGATAAATGTATTTAAGTATCCATTATCACTTCAAAAATAGGAGTTAACTAGGTTAACCTAGGCGTATAGAGGTGCTACCTAGGGAGAGTATGATATGATGTCGTGAGTTGACCGATCTATTTATATATGATTTATGTTTATTTTTGTGAGTTTCTTTCAAGTATTAGATGTCCATAAACTTATGTGAGGGTATATGGTTAGTCAACCCGAACCGCACATGCAGATATGCATAAAGTGGCTTTCTTTTTGTGTTGACGTTTGTTGCATGATTATCATATAGGCAAAGTGATGTGATAAGGTGTCAGTCTATATTATGGAGTTGAGCATGATACATTGTTTTGAGGTCAAACACTTTCATTTTCACGTTATGTATGCACCCAAAATCGAAAAAAAATTGTTTTTTGCATATATATGAAGTTATGGTGGTTTATGGTCGACCTAAGTGTTGAAGCTATTTTTGCATCATGTTTATGTTGATGGAATGATATCATATGATGTGTGGAACCTCACTCATAGATGTGGATGCCTCATGTGCATGTGTATAATTGCTTTCCACCTTTCTATGTCAAAACTAGCTCTATGTGCTAGAGGGGTGAAGTGCAAATATGATGCATCAATTATGCATGATTGGATGTTGTCAAAATTGTATTGTTATATCATGATTAGTTTCTGTTATACTTATTTTATGCATAAAAGTCTCATGTCTTAAGGGCCGTGTGTGTGGGCTCAGTTTGATTACACAGGTGGGTATGTCATACTCCAAGTATGGGAGTTGGTTCTGTGTGAATATGATTTATGGTTAAGGGTTGAGATCCCTCATGGATTAAGGTTGTGATTTTGATTGTGGAAGCCAATGTGGCTCTTGGAATTTTTTTTGGATATGGTTATGTTGTCGAAATGTTGTCAAAATTTTTGTAGCCATGTTATGTTCTAAAGTGATTATGCACGATTGGTCAATGTGCCTTACCAAGTTGCATTGAGTGGAGTGATCACCCATGTGATGTGATTGGATTATGGTTTATGATTTTAGGATTGGATCATGAAGTTATTTGGATAGTTTATGGTAGACGTGTAAGGATACAGACCCTGTACAATCTAACTACTTGGAAAAGATTGTTTGTGCATATGGAAGATGCTATCATGATTGGAATTATGTGCTATGTTTCTCATGGCACCGTCACTACAAGACTAGGATCACCTACATTGCTTAGCCTTAGATAAAAGGTGTTGGAGCTATATACGGCTCACTCTACTGAACTTGGTCTCACCTATATATTTGTATCTTGTCCTCAATATGAATCAGTCTTTGGGAGCGTATATGGTATGTCTCTTGTCTCGTCTCTCTCTCTTTATCTCTACATCTCAACATGGTATCAGAGTGGTAACGATCACGCGCCGATTCAATTCACGGTGACACAACAGTATGTGTATGCGATTCGCATGTAAGATTCAAAATTGCTACAAATTTTATTTTTGAGCGTTGATTCTTGTTAACTGTGGTTGTTTTGTGTTAAGAAGAATATGATTAGTGTTTTATGTGGCATTTATTTCTAATCAATCTAATCGTTGATTACGTTTTCTTGTTGATGACACCCTAAACTTCATCTCAATTTTTCTTGCTGTTCTGCTCACAATTTGGAGAAACGAGAAAAGCGCGATGGAGCATAGCACAATGGCACTTTCCATCCAAAACTTGTTCGTCTCCTCGAGCTCTTCGATTTGAGTTCTAAGTTTGCGTCAATCAGAGTTCGTAGCAGGAAGTTATGTTGTTTTTACTGCAATTGAGATTGACACAGCTTTCTTCGTCCTACTTCTTCGTGAAGCGTCCGCGATTGTTTTTCTTATTTTGGCATTAACTTTTTCGAGAAGATTTAACTTTTTTCTATTCGTATTGTGGCCGTCAATCTTGCGTCTCACGCCACTCTATTTTGAGGACTCGTTTATTATTAACATTTCCTTTACCCTGCCTTTTTTGGGTGACGTATCTCACATCTTCGGACGTTCCTTGAGCATCCTTCTTACGTTTATCATTGACAGAACGCAATACTCATATCTCTCCCATTCTCAATTGCGGCCTTCACCATATATGGTGTGCAGATTCTGCGATCTTATCTTATACGTCTTCTCGCAACAAGATATGGCTATGAATATTCTTGTCAACGGCTTTCCTTCTTGCCAGTGTTATGTTCCTCCTTTCCAAGGTCAAGGATTTCCAGGCTGGAAAGCAAAGATGTTGTTAATTCTTGAAGGCAATGAACTCTCCGATGTTGTTCTTGGAAATCGTGTTTGTCCGCCTCAGCCCATTGATACGGATAATGATAACGTGCTTATCACTGAAGGACCTATATTTGAAGATTGAAATGTTGCCTATACGGATTGGCAACGACGTGATAAAGCAGCTCGTCGGTATATTCTCTCTGCTCTTATTGATTCCCTTTTGCTTGATATGTATGAACTGCTTACTTCCCACGACGTATGGAAGTACCTTATTGCAAACTTTCAGAAGAAATCTGTTTACAAAAATACTTTATTTGAGAGGGTTGCTTAACAAGTTACAATATGAAGTTGGTACTGCCATGATGGGACATATTGAATCTTTCAAATCTATTATTAATCAACTTGCTGCTGCCGGTGATTCTCTTCCACAAAAGCAACTGATTACACTTCTCCTTGATACAGTGAAGGACTCTTCTTATGATAACATTGTTACTATTCTCTCTAATAAAGATGGTCTTGATTTCGACCAAGCCTGCATGTCTTTAATTGAATACTCTCAACGTCAAGAACGTCGGAATGCTGGTCATGATACAACTATGATTTCACAAGAGGAGATTGAGTCACAACAGATGGAACATGCTTTTTATGCTCGAAGGCGTCCATTTCAACGAGGAAACCGCAGAGGTGGCTATCGCGGTAATATTTTCTCTCGTCTCAAATTTCCTAATAAGCAATGTTCTTACTGCAACAGAAATGGCCATATTGAAGATGATTGTTGGGCACGTCAATATGATGAAGAACACAATATTACCACAAAACAACCACGTTTATCTAGAGACTCTTCTTCTTCTTCTTGTGAATATTGTGGACGATCTGATCATCCCACTCATATGTGCTATAAGCATCAATTCGACACAGATCGGAATAGAGCATATGCTACTGAACATCAAAACAACATTGTACCAGAAACAAGTTGCGTCCTATGTTCAGCTACTCTAGACAGAATACTTCATGTACGTGATGGATCACTTTTTATTATCGATTCTGGTGCTACAGGAAATATGACATATCAGTCTAAGTGGCTCCATAACTATCATCCACTGCCAGTTCAACGTGTTGTTTATCTTGCTGATGATACTACTTGTCAAGTAAAGGGTATTGGAGACTTATATCTTGGTACCTTATCTTCTTCCACTCGAATTTTGCGAGGAGTATTACATGTACCAGATCTTCAACGTAATCTTCTTTCAATTGCTAGACTTGTTGATCTTGGTCTGTTTGTTGGATTTGATCATACCAAATGCCGAATTGAGAAAGATGGACAGACTATAGCCATTGCTCCTCGAAACGGTAATTTGTTTGAACTCTCTCTCAACGATGCTGTAGCAAATATTGTCACTGCTCCAGGTGATCATGATTGCAAAGTATGGCATCACCATTTTGTTCATGCTGATTTCTCAAAACTCCTTGATCTTCAACGTCGTGATCTTGTTCATGGCATGGATCTTAAAGCCCATCCCCATATGGGAATTTGTGAATTTTGTGCTCTTGGGAAACACAATCGTAAACCCTTTCCTCTTTCAAATACAACTCATTCTCATGACATATTGGATTTTGTTCATACTGATATATGTGGACCTCTACCTTCTTCGAGATCACAATATCGCTACTTCATTACTTTCATTGATGATTTCTCAAGGTATACGACTGTATTTCTACTTAGACAAAAATTTGAAGCCTTATTTGTTTTCAAACAATTCCACAAGGCTGCGGAACTTCAAACTGGTCGTCGCCTTAAGAAGCTTCGTAGTGACAATGGAGGCGAATATGTTTCTCGAGAGTTTGTGAGTTACTGTGCTGACAGTGGAATTCATCATGAACACACTATTCCATATTCGCCTCAACAGAACGGTGTTGCTGAACGAAAGAATCGCACTATTCTCAATGCTGTAAGATGTATGCTGATTCATTCTGGCTTATCTCGTGTTTTCTGGGCTGAAGCTACTTTGACAGCAACATTTATTCAGAATCATCTTCCTACTATTGCACCCTCTGATAAGATACCCATCACAGCATGGACAGGTGACATTCCTTCTGTATCTCATTTTCGAACCTTTGGATGTATTGCTTATATTCATGTTCCCAAAGAAACACGAACAAAGCTTGATGCTCCTGGTCTTGAAGTTATTTTTATTGGATATTCTGACACTTCCAAAGGCTACAAATTCTATGACCCTTCCTCCAAGAAAGTAATTGTGAATCGTGATGCTACTTTTAACGAACAGCTTATGGGAGGCTCATGGTCCATGGATGATTCTGATGATACTAAATCATTGCTTCAGGCTTTTCCATTTCTTTCAGAAGATGAAACTCTTCCTATAGAGAAACTTTCCTCTTCACAACCATCCATTCCAAATGTTGCCAATGATGATATTGATATTTTTGTTGATCTGCCTATTGATTTTGAACATGGATCATGTCATGTTTATGATGACGATATTGCTGATAATGCTTTTTCTACTTCTGAAGATCCCGTTACTTATTATGAATCTATCTCTTCACCACAAAAGGATCAATGGCAAGAGGCTATGGAAGCAGAGTACGATTCTCTTATCTCTAAAGGTACATGGATACTAACTGAATTACCTCCTGGTCGTACAGCTATTAAATGTAAGTGGGTGTATAAGACAAAAGTAAAAGCAGATGGATCTTTTGACAAGTTCAAAGCGCGTTTAGTTGCAAAAGGTTACTCCCAAGTAGCTGGTGTTGATTATCAAGAGACTTTTTCACCAGTTGTTCGCATTACAAGTGTTTGAGTTTTATTGGCATTTGTTGTTCAATTTGATTTAGAAGCTCATCAAATGGATGTGCGAACTGCTTTTCTTAATGGTGACTTGGAAGAGGAAATTTATATGGAACAACCAGAAGGGTTTTTTATTCCAGGTAAAGAAGACCTTGTTGCTCAACTCCATAAGGCGCTTTATGGTCTCAAACAAGCTTCGCGAGCTTGGTATACAAAATTTGATCTTTTTCTCACCTCTAAAGGATTCATCTCTTGCTCGTCAGACCCCAACTTATACATAAAACACCAAGGTAGCAGTTTTGTGATTCTTGGTCTATATGTGGATGATACCATCCTTAGCTTGTTTCCAATGATTTGGGATTTCTTCAGCAAGTGAAAAATATATTGTCTTCTGCATTTGATATGGTGGATCTTGGAGAGATTCACTCTTGTCTTGGCATTCAAATCCAACGGAACCGTACAAAAGGTATTTTATTCCTTCGACAGTCAAAGTTTATTGCAGATACTAATCAAAAATTTGGTATGGAATCTGCATATTCAGCCAACACACCTTGTCTTGCGAGCTCTATGAAGAACACTTCTGACAATGGCGGTCAACTTGTCACAAATCAACCTTATGCTAACTTGATTGGATGTCTTCAGTTTGTTGGCATGAACACTCGTCCTGATATTCTGTTTGCTGCTAATTATCTTGGACAACATCTTGCATGTCCTTCTCTTAAGCATTGGTCTGTTGCAAAGAGTGTATTGAAATACTTGAAAGGCACTACAGATTTTGGTTTAGTCTATCGACGACAACTCACATCGGATTCTATGCAATCTCTTTCTCTTTTGGGTTACACAGATGCAGACTGGGCAAGCTCACATTTATCTATGCGATCTACTAGTGGAAATTGATTCTTTATAAATGGTTGTCTTGTTTCTTGGACCAGCAAGAAACAACGTTGTGTTGCAGTTTCTACGACTGAGTCAAAATATGTTGCGGCATCACTTGCAGCTCGTGAGTTGATTTGGCTTCGACAAATGTTGGTTGATATTGGTCACTCTCCTCTTTCTAGCACACCCTTGCGGTGTGACAACCAAAGTGCTATTAGTCTTGCAAAAGACTATGTTCAACATAATAAGTCAAAGCACATTGCTGTCCATTATCATTATGTCAGGTATGAAGTACGCAAAGGAACCATTATGGTTGAACACTGTCCAAGTGACCAGATGATTGCAGATATTTTGACCAAAGGCCTCAATGAGTCACGTTTCATCCTCTTGCGCTCGGAGCTTGGAGTTTCTTCGGCCTCACTCTTTCTAGATTAGCTTCTTTGCTATTGTAATAGCTTTGTACATATGACATTGTAATCTTTTAGGTACCATGCACTATGCACACTCCACATTTGCACATTGTGATATCTGAGTCACTTGAATATTTGTACATAGATGCACAATTCACTTTCACATCATCACCGCTGGTTCATATTTTCACATTGTATAGGGGCTTGGGTTTTTCCCTTGAACTCCCCAAGGGTTTTTTCATCCAAAGCTAAAGACCTTTGTTTGAGTGGGGGTGTTGGAGCTATATATGGCTCACTCTACTGAACCTGGTCTCACCTATATATTTGTATTTTGTCCTCAATATGAATCAGTCTTTGGGAGCGTATATGGTATGTCTCTTGTCTCGTCTCTCTCTCTTTCTCTCTACATCTCAACAAAAGGGTCGTTGACTAGGGGCTTTGCTGGATCAGGGGTATTGCCTAGGTCTTCTTTTTTTGGTAGGCTCATCTAAACGATTAGTGCGTTGGGGATTGAATGACCTACATGGTTAAGCATTGGGGATCTTGTTTTGGCTTTGTCTAAACACCTAATCCTGGGCATCAAAGAGGCGTGGAGCCTAAACTGGTATGGTTGGTGTTGATACCCTACAATCTACTGGTATTTGGGATCCTTTCAGAGCTCAAGTTCATGAAGGGAGGCGGAGCGGCCTCAGCTTATGTCTGGCTCAGGTAGGTTAAGGGCGTTCTGGATCTCTCCCATCGAAGTGAAATTCTCTATATCCATAGTAGAGCGGAAGTGGATTGTTGGACCGGGCAATCCCTACATAGAGTTCGATACTCTGCTAGTTATTTTGTTATACTTCTTATTTCATGTTATGGTATACCCAGATTTTGTTATTGCATTAATACACGGTTTCCTATTTCATTTAGATGGGGCAAAGATACTTTGTTGTCATTCTCACGTTGGAGAGGGGGAATAGGGAACACACCTGACACACTACACAAAGCCTCCCTACAGCTCAGGGTATCCACAGCACCCCTAACGTCTCAAATAACACCTTTAAATTGGCTAATTTGCACTACCAAATCCACCTTAGCACACGAAACAACTATCTCATGCCTTGCAAAACCCCTTGCAGCACAATTGCACCCACATTGCTCAACTTACCCTTTTCGACTCACAAAACACCCTGATTCTATCCTCTAGCTAACACTCTTCAAACTGCAGGTATACCCTCTACAAGCAATGGCAAATACACAACGAGAGAGAGAAAAGGAGGGGGATGGGGAGAAGCGACATGAGAAATAGGGGCAAATGCTTAGTAGTATTGCATAGGGAGATAGTACATTCAAGTGTGCAGATTCAATGGCAAGCTTACAATACACATGCTTGCAAACCTCCAATAACTCTCTGGCAAAAATAAAAGCTCTCAAAAAATCACCTCTATGTCCTTTTATAAGGCTTGGCTAAGGCTAAAAACAAGGAGCTAGCAAGCTCGTACAATTAACTGAAGCTTCCTTTAGAAGTTTTTTGCATTGCCACCACCTGATATAGTCTACTTCGGCAACCTTTCCATGGCATTTCTCTTGGCTCTTTGTCCGCTCAATTTGGACGTCTGACTTAACTTGCAATTCCCAACCTCTTTCTCTTGCTTTACCATTAGCCCTTGAAGCCTTTGAATTCTCTCTATTACCCCCTTTTGTTCTCCACTGGCCGGTTAGACCTCTTGGCCAACTTTTGGAACCGGCTATGGGACCTTTCCCTTGACTGGTCTCGAACTCGTACTCTCTCTCTCTCCAACTCTCTTGCGAGCCCTTGGCGAGTGCCACGTCACCATATAGCGCCACCACAATGCCAACTGCAACATCAGCACACCCCCAATCACCGATCAAAACCGCCACTATGGTGCCCCCTTTGGGCCGCGTGCCAAGAATACACAGCACGCCATAGCCATCTCCTCACGCCTCCACACTTCACCAATGGTCTCCTCATTTAGGTTAAATACCCTAGCATCCAGACATAGGCCCCTGCATGTGGGGTTTTATGCTGCCACGTGGCGCCTCCCAGGCTTCTAAAGCCTTTGAAAAATCCAAAAACCACTTTTAAAAAAACTTTTTTTTTCCCCAACTTGTCCTGCCTGCCAAGTGGCCCTTGGTGATCCATTTGATGAGCCGCAAAACCTGGCTGCGAATTCACTGAGCCGACTCCGACTTCCTCCAACTTTGCCGTGCTTCACCACTCCCCCGAGTCCTCGAAGCGAGGCCGCAAAAATTGAGAGAACCATCCGTGGCCAGCTCCAGACAAATGCACTCAATCTTCAGACTGCTTTACCTTCCTGTTTAGGGCTTCGTTTGACATGCAACCAATTGCTGCTAGCTCTATATGATGCATACCCTGCTCTAGAACCTTGTCGAGGCTCAAAAGACGCCAGATTGCACGATTACCCATGTGGTCAGGTGGGCACCAACCTAGCCCCCGAAAAAACTTCAAATGATCATAAAAAGATGAGTAGGCTCCATAAATCAAGCACTACACACCTACCCTGACTTCCACTTGGACCACCTATCTCTAGCTAAACTGTGGCATGAATCTGCAACACACTGAACCTTCAACCTTCAATATCTTGGGCTTTGTAGCTCGGTTTGATGAGCCATTTGGACCTGCTTCTTCAGCACTTCAAGCTTTATATTCCTGGACCCAAAAGCTCTACCTTGCATCTCCTTCATTTGTTACCCAAATCAGTTCCTTTTGGAGCCTTTCTTGGCCTATAAGCAGTATCAGTCATACATCTCTGTTGCTACCTGTCAGCCCATGATCTTCCTAGGTGCTCCAGCTCTTTTCCATGCTTCTGTTAGCCTGCACATATCTGTCCAGCCATATTTATGGTCGACACACTTTGGTTGTACCATCATTGCACACCCCCTAGTTGAGCATCTTAAGATACGAAACAAGACTTGATCTTTACCCTGATGTCCGCTTTCTTCGTGGCACTGTTCCAATACCATACCAATCTCCTCCTTGTAAAGGATTCAACATAGCACCCCATCTCTACCGTGCATCATAAGATCGTCTCCTATCAGAGTGAAATTTTGAGCTCTTTGAACAATTCTCCTTTTTTGTAGCTTGGAAAGCCCTCCAGAACCTGTACTCAAGAAATCATCAATGTCTTTTAAAGTCTCTCTACCTGCATAAGTAGTCGCTGCCACATACAAACTCGACACATGAGTCTAAACACGGCTGCTAGCCAACCGATTTGCTTCCTGATTTTGTTCCCTTCTCACATGTTTGAACTGCACCTCTTCAAAAAACTTCAACAGCTTCATTATAGAGAAAAACCAATTCTTGAGAGAATCCCTCTTTACCTATTGTAGATGGCTAAGACAGTCTCACTGGGTGGGAACTGGCTCCTGTGAGACAAACAGTGGGTCAGTTAGTAATTACCATGGCGGTTACCACAGTAATTCCCAAGGCATATAAACAGGACCCATTACATTTTAATTGGGGGGGTTTTAGTCGTAGGCATGAATCGAGTCATTTGTCTGTTGTACTTTTGCTTAAGCTTTTGATTCATAATCCTTAGCCCTGAGCTGTTCTTGAGCTACATCATCTTTATCTATAATCTTTCACCTGTAATTCTAAATACAGTAGCCCAGTGTACTTCAGCCATACATACTTTGTACTCATTCTCTCTCTGAATCTGAATCTGAATCTGAATATCATTCTTAGTACTTCAGTCTGTTTCTCATTCCAGTAGATGTATTCCAGTTTAGTTTCTATTTCCTTTTCTAGTCTACTGCTTGAACTAACACATCACCCGTAGCTCTAAACTTCTAACACTGGAATCAGCTGTCTAAAGAGATCAGCTTCAATTCCATTTTGGCGATCACGATGGCTAGGGCTACTGCTCGTTGAGTACAAAACTTATCTCCCAATTTGAAGTTTGCAGTAATGGCACCCAAAACTAGTCTTATCTGAAAACCATCCTACTATGTTGACCCTATTCCTGAGGAGTCAGAAAGAGACTCTGACCCCAAGCATGAGCTGGTGTCTTTAAGGAGAAGCACTGTCAGGCTGATGAGGCATAGGCATTCTAGTCAGTCTAGATGCAGAAGGGTAGAAAGGGAAGCACGCAAGGTTAAAAGTTCTCAGTCCAGGCAAGAAGATGAGGGTACCAAAGGCAGTAAATGAAGTTGCCATATTTCGAGTAGACAGGCCAGGGAGGACACCGAAACTGAGACAGAGGCATATATAAATTGGGATGCAGATACAGACAATTGTAAGAAAACTCCAAAGAGGTGTCTATATATAAATTGGCATGCAGATACAGACAATTGTAAGAAAACTCTAAACAGGTGTCCAGACTCTAAGATGGGAAGAGAAAGGACCAATGGTGATCGGTATGATTACACATCCTCGTTGAAAATCTCTTTTCCTATGTTCAAAGGGGGCAAGAAGGATGATCCGGATGTTCACATCCAAGCTTTTGAGCAGTATGCAGAGATGAAAAATATTGATGAGGATGACTGGGGAGAATACTTACCGCAAACTCTGAAGGAGGCAACGAGGAAGTGGTACTACCATTACCCGGCTTGCCAGCTCAGATCCTATAATAAACTACTTAAAGCCTTCAAACTGGAATATTTCGACAATAGAGGTGATGAGGATATTCTTTGTGAACTAGATAATATTAAGCAGAGAAAATTGTCAGTCCGAAGCTATGTTGAGAAAATCAAGGAGTTGACAAGGCAGCTGCTGCTCAGGAACCACCATCAGAAAAGCGACTGTGAGCATGGTTCTTGAATGGCTATCGCAGCAAGAAGCTTAGGGAGCAAGAGGCACCAGCACCGACGAATAAATTCAATGATTTGGTGCAGCAAACCCTGAAGCTGGAACAACAAGCTAAGAAGGAAAATGGTCATAGGAAGAGGAGGTCCACTAGTAGCAGTCCTTCTACTGATGGCTCTGATTCAAGCGGAGTTTCCAATAGTTCTGAGAGTAGCTCCAGATGAGAAGACCAAGGATAAACCTAAAAAGGGGTCTTGGGCTAGGAAGATTGAAGAGATGGCTCGGCAAATTGCTGAGATTAGTCAGACTAAACTGTTGGGGTTAAGGCCTATGTGCCTTGATCGGTCACCCAGGTCATGGGCGCCCGTCCACTGTTACCCTATACGTATAGTGAGTATACTGTATAGGGGGAGCTGCCACTTCACAGTCTCCCCACCCATATCTGTGTGTGTGTCTCCTTCTCTCTCTCTCTCACTCTCCGTCTGTGGTGCTCCCCGATCCCCTTCAATTGGTATCAGAGCTATGGTGACCGCGGAGAGCACGACGGCTTTGAGAGCTTCGAGGTGATAGCTCGCTCGCTCTCGACGGTGGAGTTCGATCGCGGAGTTTCACGGAGAGAGATTTTAGCTTGAGGAGCATTGTATTTGGAGCTTAGGAGCTTGGTGTGGTCAAGCTTGGTTGAGGAGGCGGTTGCAACTTCCTTGGTGAGAGGAGCTTTTGAGCTCAGTGGAGCTCGTTAGAGAAGTGCTCGGCGGAGGAGAGCTTGACATTCGAGTGCTTGGATGTTTTTGTGGCAGAGATCTTGCGTTGGAGCTCGCATTGAGAGGACATTGCATCACGCAGAGTGGAGCAGGAGCAGGTTCAAGACTGTGTGCAGCCCGTTTTTGCCATTTTCGAGCTCTAAAACGCAGTTTTTTGCGTAGCTTCGTCATACAGAGTCAGATCTACATGATCCAGGAGTCTAGGTCAGGGTTTTGGCACGCTCCAAACGCGATGGTGATGTCTATTTGCTGAAATTATGCTTTGAATTACAGCAGGTACAACAGCAGGTTTATTTGTGCACTTTCGGGTCCCAAAAACACTGTTTTTGGTATATCTCACACACACAGAGTATTTTCTGCAGCAACCAGCAAATTCATAGGTGTACACAGGTTTTTGGATATGCATTTGTCCATAGATCCACTCATGCGAGAGTGAGCTATGTTGCCATGGTCTTGGCGGTCTATGTATGCCATATATGGATTTGTGTATTTGTTTGTGGCTGAGATTATTTGAGATTTGGCTCAATTTATGTATTGCTTCTACGTATCCGTAGGTTGCTCTTTGACAGTTTAGTGGTTGAGTTTACTCCCACTTTGATAGGTGATTTTCAGTCATCATTTGGTTGGAGTTTGGAGTCACTTGTGTATGCCCTTGTGTGCCGTATTTCGTATTGCGCATAGCGACAGATCTTGCAAGGTTTAGTGAAATGTTGCTATAGTTATCTGGCAGACATTTGGTCATCGATTGAAAGGTATTTTGGCAGCAATCATCACTCACATGTATGTCATTTGAGGTGCCGTTGAGTGGTACTCCGGCAAGAGCGGGTATGCTCATATGTATGACTTTGTGAGGTGATTTCGGTCGAGTTTATTCCCGGATTGGCCATCGTGGCATATATTATTGTCTCTTTGAGGTTTACTGTTGAGATTTTGCTCCAGTTACAAAGGAGACTCTGCCAAAATTTTGTCAGATATTTATGCGTGATTAAGTCATATTGACTTGTGATTTTGTGCAAGGTTTTGCACGGTTATTGGTGCAACTTTGCATCAGATTTTACAGCCATATTTGCAGACTTTTGTTGATGCGATTAGAGCCAGTTTAGGGCTGACTTGTATTGACATTGCGGGAGCTCTATTTTGGAGTGTGTCTCACAGGTTTTACATTGTGTTTCTGGCCATATTTGTAGACAATTTCCAGGTGTTGTTGGTGAGGTGTTTTTGCTTTCTAGTTTGCTATATTGTGCTCATGGCAGAGACAGGTGATCGCTCACCAGATTATGATCTGTCCGAAATGTGCATGTTTGATGGGTCAGACTTTGCAGCATGGAGAGAGTGTATGCTTGATGCATTGACACAGCGAGGGTTGCATCGACCATTGAGTGGTGATGCAAGTAGACCTTCAAACATGTCTGACGATCAGTGGCAGGAGCTAGAGGAGATGGCACTATATACACTCTCTTTGCACCTTGTGGAATCTTTATATGCTCTTGTTATGTATGAGACTACTTCGAGAGAACTTTGGCGTAGATTACATGATATGTATGATAGATCTGAGACATCACGGACTCGTGTGAGACATGTACATTCACGAGCATGCCGACAGGTGACATGTTGGTATTGTGGTCATTCTGGACACGTTAGACGGCGCTGTTTTCGTCGTATGCGACATCGTAGGAGACATGGCAGTCTCAGAGATGTATGTAGTGATGCCATGGACTCAGTTGCTTTGACAGTTGAGGCAGATGTAGTGTCGAAGTATACTAGTGACGGGGATGTCACTTTTACCTCGAGATATGCACGAGATGCTATACATGTAGATAGTGCACTCCCTTCGTAGTGGTTGCTAGACGCAGATTCTATGTTTCATGTCACGCATGGTTTTGTAGCTATTCTAGCGGGATGCTTGGCAGTGTACGTTTGACCGATGGATCGGTGCATGCGATAGCAGGTGCAGGAGATGTGAGACTATCATTATCAAGTGGTGCATCTTACTTGTTACGACATGTGCGCTATGTACCAGATTTGACAGTGGATTTGATCTCGATTGGTCAGCTTAGAGATTGTGGATGTCAGATTTCGCTACGAAAGCGAGATGTTGTGATGCATTTGGGTTCGCTAGTGATTGCGAGAGTTTCCAGGAGTGGTACAGGTTACCCATTGCATGTGGATCACGGGAGAGACGGTGTTGTCTCTGTGATCACGCAGCCAGGTAGAGAGCGAGAGAGTAGGCGAGTCTCTTTTGCTCATGGGTTGCAGGGTACTTTGCATGGAGTGCAGAGTAGTGAGCTCGTTGTGCACACAGTTAGGACACGACTTGAGCAGTCACACAGAGAGGTGACAGAGTCAGACATGCATGCTTTGCTAGTGACTGAGCAAAGCAGAGAGTCATTTGTGCGAGATACTTATATGCAGGATAGACAGGTAGAGCGATCTTGCTCTAGTGAGTCACGACAGGAGGACGTTGTGCAAGAGTCTATGCATACGGAGTTAGAGAATTAGAGCTCTAGTGAGTCACAATAGATTGAGTGGTCATGTTTGCAGTGGATGATTGCAGAGGAGGCTGAGATGTCAGCGATTATGCAGTCATTCCTTTCTATGCTCGACAGTGAGCATGGGGATATAGTTGTGCAGGATATGTCTTCCAGCAGACACCTAGAGCAGCTGGTTTTCTCTGAGGTTGCACGACAGGTTGATGCGTCTTTTGCGGACAGTCAGGAGATGCATGTGGCTGACATGCCTTGTCAGTCAGGGATGCCTATTTCCAGGGATATATATGTTGATGCATACTCCGTAGAGCTAGAAGGGCCCGCTAGCATTGCATCAACGTTCGGTGTCCTCATGTACAAGATGCTGATCTCGAGGCCCGACATAGCAGTTGCAGTGGGAGCATTTGCAGCAGGGTTGATTAGTTGTTCGATGACTGATCTCGGCATAGAGCATAGGGGAGGTTTGCAAGTATTGGACCGATACTTGCAAGAGTGCATGAGCTCTTGTAGACTATTTGCAGAGCTTGGAGCTAGCTCTGTGTGGCTTCCGCAGCGGGATGTTTGTCTATCAGTAGAGCTGGATGCACTAGCTCATCGAGAGTCAGTGGGCATAGGTTGAGAGAATAGATTCTCACCTTCTATTAGTTGTACACTAGTAGATCTTGCTTAAAGGCACATTGGCCTTTAAGTGGGAGGTTGTTGGGGTTAAGGCCTATGTGCCTTGACAGGTCGCCCAGGTCATGGGCGCCCGCCCACTGTTACCCTATACTTATAGTGAGTATACTGTATAGGGGGAGCTGCCACTTCACAGTCTCCCCACCCATATCTGTGTGTGTGTCTTCTTCTCTCTCTCTCTCACTCTCCGTCTGTGGTGCTCCCCGATCCCGTTCACAGACAACCGGTGAGAAGAATAGAGACTTGGTGTTCAAAATGTAAGTTTGAAGACCATGTTTCTAATGAGTGTCCACAGTGTACTTATTTTGAATCCTATGGCCATGTATGGAATACCTGTGGCATTAGGACTCATCATTTCAAAAAGGGTAGAGACTTGTCAGTGGTGGCATTTACCAATGCCGAACCAGTAAGAGTGGAAACTACCAACGTTTCTCAGGAGGAGAAACCAGGTACCATTGGTATTGGTCCACGGCACGGCAGATACCAAGAGGGTACTCGCCGGAGCCGGGGGCATGGTAATTTCTAGACCAGAAGTTTGAATTGTTATACTTGTGCAAAGTATGGGCATTTTGCGGCTCAATGTCCAGACACACCTGGGACTGCGGCTACTGAGGTGAAGGTACCAAAGCTAGTTCCAATACGAGCAGTTACACAAAGCAAGGAGTAGTGATTGAGGAAATCCCAGAGATTCCAGAAAAACCAGTTACTACTGGAAGTAGGAAATGGGCTCAATCGAGAGAGGTATGGAAGGCCAAGGGTAAAGAAAAGTTGGTTGATAAATGTCAGGAGCAGAGAGAACAAGCGACGAAAATCACAGAGGATTTAGCCAAGAAGCTGCCAGAGCAGCTAGAGAGTTCTGAAGCACGGGTCATTCAAAAGATACCAGCCCAATCTACTGAGACAGATCAGTCAAATCCTGGCATACTTGAGACCATGTTGGCTGCAGTACAAGGGATGATTGAAGAGTTGGGAGCTAATAGAGGAGCTGAAAGCATCAAAATGAAGGAATGGCATTGTGAAGATATTACCAGTTCTTCAAGCTTTGACAACAACTCTGATCATGAGAAAGAGGAAATTCATGTAAAAATCTATGACAAAATCCAGAAACTCACTGTGGAGCTAGAAGACATTAGAAGAACTTTGCCTGAAGCAGCGAAATTCATCAGATAGTGAAGGAAGGCTGAGATGGAGGCCCGGAAAGTTGACTGGACGGCTGTCAGAGATGATGACGTGCCACTAATTCAAGTAGATTACAAAGTTCAAAAACAATGAGAACCTCTTTCGAGTGTCATTCTGGATGGAGGAGCAGGAGTAAATATCATGGGAATACATCTTCAACAGAGGATGGGCATCACAAACCTAAAACCAACACCTTTCAAAGTGCGGATAGTAGATCATCGAGTAGCAAGCTACTGGTATGATACAAAATATGCCAATAAGAGTGGGCAAGGAGACGTTCAAGACCAGTTTTCTAGTTCTCGATGTGCAAGGCGCATATGGAATGCTACTAGGGCGCCCACGGTTGCGAAGGCACAGGCTGTTCATGACTATGCTAATCAAACTTTGACTCTACAAGGGGCCAATGGCAAAATCTAGATTCGGACAAACAACACTAGAAGCTGGAGAAAGGAGCTGAGACCTAAAGAACTATGCTAAAAGTGTAAGATCAAGAATATTCAAAGGATGTTAGCAGCTCTAAATATTTTTCCGTTAGCAGAAATTGAACTCAATGCAGTTCTACTGAACAAGGAGCAGGCTGACAAACAGAAGAAGCAGTTTCTAGACCAGTTTATTGAACTCAATTCAGGAGAACGATCAGTTCAGTTAATTGGAAGGCCGGAAGGATCAATTGAATCCAGCACGCTAGATGAGCGAGCACGTTCTGGGGAGGACACGGAAAATCAGAACAGTAATTTGGAACTCAAAGGGCCGTCTTGGGATTATGCCGAAGAGTCAACCAAGAGAAAAGGCGGTGGTCCTAACTGGTTACTCCAGATGACCAAGAGATTGAGGAATGAAATCTAGGCTCTGAAGACAACCCTAGAATGATCAAAGTTAACAAACATCTCAACCCTACAATGAAGGAGAAAGCACGCAGAATGTTCCAGCGTTACAAAGATGTCTTTGCTTGGGAGCACACTGATCTAAAAGGGGTGGATCCAAAGGTCTGCCAGTATAGGATACCACTGAAACCAGATGCCAGGCCAATAAGACTACAGCAATATGGAATGAATCCCAATTATGTTAATAAGGTCAAGGAAGAGATTGACAACCTTCTTAAAGCTAGGTTTATCACTGAAGTAGCCAGTAGCGATTGGTTGTTTCCTATTGTAATTATTCCCAAGAAGAACGGGAAGTTGAGAGTATGTGTGGATTATAGGAAACTTAACGCTCAAACCATCAAGGATCCATTTCCATTACCCTTCACAGATATATTGCTTGATGAGATTGCAGGGTATAAGATGTACAGTTTTATGGATGGATATAGTGGCTGCAACCAGTTACAAATTTCTCATGAGGATCGGGGGAAGACCACTTTCATTATAGAGTGGGGAGCATTTATGTATCTAGTAATGCCATTTGAACTATGCAATGCACCAGCCACTTTCTAGCGGTGTATGATGGAGATATTCAATGAGTTTCTTCATCGGTTCCTTGTTATATTCATGGACGATTTCACTGTATGTTCAGCTAAGGAAAAGAATTTTCTATTACTCGAAATGGTTTTTAAGCACTGGCAGGAGAAGCCGATTTGTCTGAATCCATTCAAATCTGTTTGCCTAGTCTGGAAAGGCCAGCTACTGGGACATGTAGTATCCCACAATGGAATAGAAATGGCTAATGACAAGATGTAGTGCATTCAGCATGCCAAGGCGCCCAGGAATGTGTCTAAGTTAAGTTCTTTTACAGAAGATTTGTGCGTAAATTTTCCTCCCAAGCTTTACCACTGTATGAGCTCACAAAGAAAACCAGCAAGTTCTATTGGGCTGCGAGGAAAGTTTCCAGAACTTAAAAAGTGCCACTATCAGTAAACTAGTCCTTCGGCAACCAAATTGGGATGTTATCTTCCATGTACATGTGGATGCTTCAGGGTTGGCAATGGGGGCAATACTAGCCCAGCCAGATAGAAGGACTAACTATCCTGTCTACTTTGCCAGTCGCAGATTCAGCCAGGCTGAACAAGGTTATACAACGATTGAACGAGAAGCTCTAGGGATGGTTTTTAGTGCTATGAAATTCATGCATTATTTGCTAGGCAAATTGTTTCATTTCTATGTGGATCATCAAGCCCTATATTCTTGATTGACGAAGTCATTATTCAAGGCAGGCTAACACGGTGGATGATGTTCCTTATGGAATTTGAATTTCAAATTTTCCATAAACCTGGAAAGAACCATTGTGGCACTGATCTCCTCTCTAGGAGTACGAAGGGCTATTTTGAAGTGTCTTTAAGAGACGAACCAGTGGATGCTAAATTATTTCAGCTAGAAGCGGCGGAATCAGTTGATCTTGAATTATATGAAGTATATTAGTTTCTTTCTCAGGGTGGTTTCCCAAATGACTGGAAGCAAAACCAGAAGAAGGCTCTGGTTATCAAAAGCTTAAAGTTTACCATCATTGGGGGCTCACTCTACAGATTAGGTGTTGATGGTATTCTTCGCCGATGTGTGCCTATGGAGGGGAGAATGCAAGTTATCTCAGAGGCGCATAATGGAGAATCTGGTGGACACTTTTCTACTGATGTTACTTACAAGAAGATTCTACAGGCTGGTTTATGGTGGAAAACATTGATATCTGATGTCAAATTTTTTTGCAAAACTTGTGATATATGCCAAAGAATGGGTAGACCCACAGCTGCAAACATGACTCCCTTAACACCAGTACAACCACTGGGTGTTTTCATGAAATGGGGCTTGGATTTTATGGGACCTTTCAAGAAGGTTACTCCCAGGAAGAATAGGTATATAGTGATGGCTACCTGCTATGTAACCAAGTGGGTAGAAGCTAAGGCTCTTCCTGACAACACAGCCAAATCCACTATAAGATTTTTATTTGAGAATATTGTTTGTCGCTATGGATGTCTTGTGGAGATTGTGTCGGACCAAGGGACAGACTTCATCAATGACACTATGGAGATACTTATGGATATGCTTTCAATCCGGCATAAAAAATCCACACCTTATTATCCTAGATGCAATGGACAGGCCAAAAGCAGTAACAAGACCATTAAGACTATTATCACTAAGATTGTGCAGAAAAAGCCAGAACAGTGGGATTTGAAGCTTCAGACTGCTTTATGGGCATACAGGACAACTTATAAGGTCACTACAGGATTAACACCATTCAGAATGGTATATGGCACTGAAGCTATTTTCCCTATGGAGTTTGTTATTCCAAGTCTCAGAATGGCTGTAGAATATGGGTTAGATTTTAATCACAATCTTAAGAAGCAACTGGAGGAGCTTACCCAGTTATATAAACTGAGACAACGGGCTATGCTAGAACAGGAGATTGTTTAGCAGCAAAGAAGGAAACACTGGCATGATCGAAGGATTAAGGTCCAAGAGTTTCAGAAAGGGGATCTGGTACTCCTATATCAGTCCAGATTGGGTCCTAAGAAGCCAAATCTAAAGATAGCCTGGGCAGGACCATTCGAAGTGGACTACGTTTTCTCCAACGGTACGGTAAGACTGAAAGACCTATCTGGATTACTGCTTCCAGGGGTATATAATGGAGCTAAAATCGAGCTCTACTATTCAGAATCTAGAGAACCTTGCAAGGAATAGGGTACTAAGTATCTGGGTGTTGAAGACCAAGAAATTCCAGAATCAGCTATCTTGGGGGTTTTCCATGTGCAGCCAGTTCCAATTCCAGAACCACTTTCAGACCAGTACCAGCGCGACCAAGCCAAGCTTATACCAAGACCAGAACAGTGGGGACAAAGTTATCAGTTTTTAAGGGACCAACGATCAAATGGAATATCAATGGTAAACATTTTAATGACGGGTGAAATTCTTATCCAATGCATGTCTGCCACGTCAGTTGTGGTGCACAGAAGTCTAGGAACGGTATAAGTGGTAGAGCTTTTATGGTGCGAACGCGTATAACAGTAAGGCGAGTAGGCGTTTTTCCTCGCAAATCCCCTACGCGATCGATGAGCTCTGAAGTTTCTTCACTACAGCCACTGTCAGAAGTTTTTTGGAGCAAGGGATTGCGCATATGTACATACCCATGCATGGTGCATCGAATAAAGGATTGCCCATTTTCCAGAGCTAGGTGGTTACGTGGGGCCCACATGTGTACAGGTAGGACAAGGTGTACATAGTGCATCGATTTTCACTGTCACCAATATTTGTGTGTTTGTTCTATAATAATGAGGAGTTGGTAGGGCGTAAAATTCTCGAGGAAGCTATCCGCGGGCCGACGACATGAGGTAAGTAGGTGCGTCAGATGGCATCTAGTGGCGTCAGGAGGCCGAATGGGGTCAATACTTGCACGTGGATAAGTACGGACACAACGTGGGTGTTTTCTTGTGATAATTATGCAGAGAGGTCATCATGAGGACTATATTTGGGGGCCACTTCATGTGGTGGTGGGATGCATTATTGGAAAAAGTTGAGTGCCAGGTGTGCGGATGGATGCAGCAGGGTGACAACTATGCACTGTGAGGTCAGTTTTTGGCCTGTTCGGGGTCCGTTTGAGGTCATCTAAAAGGCCAAGGGTGCCCAACTAATAAGCTAAGTGTGGGAACTGAAAAACCTGAGAGAAGACCAGAAAAAAAGTGGAGAGAAGAGGAGGAACAACTGCAACTATGTTTTTGCCCATTTTGGAGCTTGTTTTGGCCGTAAACTCCTCATCTAAGGTCGGATTTGAGCACTTTGACATTATAGACTAGGGTTTTGGGCCATTCCGGATGCGATGGCACTGTCCATTTTGCCAAATTTCTCAATTTTTTTCTGTTGTTTTGGCTGTGTAAGTTTCTCCTAGGAGCGAAGCTTCTGCTCCGGTTTGTGATTGTATCTGGCATATTTTACCCATATTGTGTGATCTATTTTCCCCATTGCTGTTGGCCCAAGATCATTTTTATCTAAACATCACAAGTTCTCCTCTTTTGAGCTGAGTTTTTTATGTGTGTGTGTGTCTCTCTCCCTTTGTGTGGAGTGGGTAACCAGATAGTCTCTCTACTCTCGCTCCATAGTTGTGTTCCCTGTCTTGGCCAAGTGGGTTGTGCAAGCCGAGTGGTGCCCCATAGTGTGTGTGTGTGTGTGATCCCAAGAGTGTGTGTCGGGTCATTATAGAGGCGTTGTGTGTGTTTCCATCCCGCTCACATTCTTTTGGCGCCCCCACTGAGGATCTTCTTCGAGTACCTTTTGCTTCGAGCTTCGAGATTCGGGATTAGGGATTACAGGTTACAGGTTACAGGTATAGGTAGCTGGAGCACAGTGCTATACTAGCAGTGGTGTCACTTGCAGTTGTTGTGGGTATGCATCATTTGGCGCCTGTTTGAGCGCATTGTCTGTTGGATTGTACGTTACTTGTGGAAACTACCATTGTACGCCTTTGTGGAGCCATATTTGGTTTTATTTGGCAGTCCCAGCCATTTCTGAGACTTGGTCTAGAAGATAGTTATTTTTGAGACTTGACTATACGCGATTTGCATTAGTCTTCGTGTGAGGGTCGATAGCGTGAGGTTTTATTGACCTGGGGGATTCTCAAATGTGGAGATCCTTTCGGTGATACAGGTAGATGGAGCACCCTTTTCGTGACTTCGCCATAGGCTATGTACTAGTGATTCCTATTTGATGCTCGGGTTCTATTGTTGGGAGTTTATGCATACATATACATTCTATATTTTGGGTTCTCACTGCTCTACTTATGGGGAAACTCTGTCAAAATTTTCCCAAGTTATGATGACTAGTTTTTTGGTCTTTTAAGGCATTTATGATGTTATGCTGCTGAAATTTTGGCAAAATCTGACGATAAGTCAGGTGTGCCTTCTTGGGAGCTGCATGGTTGTCTTTAATGGATGATCAAAATGGTCCTCAATTCACTCCTTTTCATTTAACTCAAAGAATCCAGATAAATGTTCATGTGTCCATGAAGATTTTTTTCTAGCAGCGCATAGTCTTTATGTTCGGGCCAAGAAGATTATGAGAGATCCTAGAATGTCCTTTGCCTGTTGTAATTCCGATGATTAACTATGAAAACTCATTTGATGTGCATGTGTTTGTCCTTATCTAAAGTTGAGCTCCATTGAAGTTTCTGGGAATTGAGTCAGTCAAAAGTTTTGGGTTATTGCACGTGTGTTCGAAGGGGTTATCGAAGCATTGTAACTTGGGTAGCCATGGCTTTCTCTTATCCG
Organism: Adiantum capillus-veneris; assembly: GCF_014529385.1. Classification (NCBI taxonomy): domain Eukaryota; kingdom Viridiplantae; phylum Streptophyta; class Polypodiopsida; order Polypodiales; family Pteridaceae; genus Adiantum; species Adiantum capillus-veneris. The sequence goes on along the minus strand of NC_140958.1, from coordinate 13,500,074 downwards.
AAGTTTCATGGAAGAAGTGATGAAGATGTGGAAGACTTTTTGGAAAAGATGGAGGTTGCCTGCATTAGCAACCAGATTCATGACCCAGCGCAGATGTTACGTCTTCTCCAGATTTGTTTGAAGAGTGATGCATGAGTTTGGTCCAAAGCATTTGAAGAGGAGCTGCGTGAAGCTGATCCACCCATAAGATTGAGTTGGGACAATCTACGACATGGGTTGGAAGTGGAGTTTGTGAAGATAGAAGATCCTGACAAAGTGTGGCAAGAAGTACAGGGTTTGGTGAAAATGGAAGGTGAGCCAGTAGATGCGTACATACGTAAGTTTTCATTGGCATGGGCGCGAATGTGCAAGGCCTTAGCACCACAGGTACCCCCACCTGACATGATGAAGAAGGACAGGTTCTTGGCTGGTCTTTGGGAGAATATACGTTGGAGAGTGGAGCTAAAGAAGCCTAGAACATATGAAGATGCACTAGAGGTAGCAAGGAACAAAGAGTGGAAGCTGAGGAAAATGAGCCAGCTAGGAGTAGAGTCTTTGCCCATGAGGTCTGAATTTCAGCCTATGGACTCTTTACAAGGTCGCATGCCAGGGGTTCATCATGAGCGAGTGGTTTCTGTTAGTTCTCAGGTTATGCCAGAAGTGGTCACTACAGCAGTGCAAGATCATGGGCTAAGGCAAGACATGAGGCAAGTGGTAGATTTGATGAAGAATCTCAGCCTAAACATGCTAGGTCAAGTGGGAAATAATCGAGGTCGAGGGAGGTATGCAAATCAGCCAGGAGGTGAAGAAAGACCTAGGAATGGTAGGTTCTGGAGGAAGACGCCCACATGTTATAATTGTGGAGAGTTGGGCGAGATCAGCCCGCAATGTGATAAGCCACCAAGGATGGGGGGAGACATGTATCCATTGCCAAGACAGGTGCTAACTAGGTCAAATGATTATGGCATTGAAATTAAAGGAGAAGAAGGAACTAGTGGATTAACCCAGGAGGAAAAGGGAAAGACAAAAGTGCTAAGTGTAGTCACCTTGGAGAAGGCATCAAAGCTAGAGGATACATTAGTGATTCCTATTGGGAAGAGGACCACAGAGGAAAAGGAAGGAAGAAGTGCCCCAGGTCCTAGTAAGAAGAAGGGAAAGAGTCATGAAGGTGAAGATGTCAAGGCCAAGAGAAAAAGGAGGGCTCGTCGCAAGTTTCATGTTTCATATTTTCCACTAGGAGATGGGCAATTAAGCTATGACTTGAAGGAGGATCTGACAAGCAGGAAGGTAGATGTTACTTTTGGGCAGCTTATAGAGATGGTGCCTAAGCTAAAGCGACAGTGGAAGAGGATGGTTAACCCAATGGACAAAGAGCCAGAGAGAGGTTCAGTGAAGGTGTTGGCAAGGATGAGCTACCAGACATTTGTCCAATAGTAGATGTGTGGCATAAAAGGAAAAATCTGGGACAAGGTTATGTGGGTGGAGCCCAAATATGTGTCATAGCATACTCATGTGTTGAGAAGATGGGTCTCACAGTGACAGGGGTGTTATGCTTCCGGATTAGATTGGCAAACCATCAAAAAGTAAAATGTTTGGGTGTTGTAAAGAGCTCAGAAGTGGAGGCATATGATGCAAAGGCAGTGTGTGATTTTCATGTGATGCCAGCGGGATTGGGAGCATATCCTATTATACTTGGTAGACCATGGTTACGTGCAGTGGGAGTTGTTCAAGATTGGCGACGTGGTACGATCAGCCTCTATGGAAAGACATGTGCCAAGAAGCTTTATAATATGGACACAAGGAAACGATTGGAGGAGCTTTATGAATATGAGGATGAGTCTAGTGATGAAGACTATTCCACGGTGACAGATGAGGACAGTGATAGCACTACCAGCAGTGATAAGGATGCTGATGTTGCATTTCTTTTGATGGACAAAGGAATCCAGGAGTCTGGTCTAGTTGCATTTGCAAATGAGGTTGAAGATGAAAGGAAAGGGCCTTATGAAGTGATTGAAGGTCTGATGCAAACCAAGGTCGAATTGTCAAAGAAGCAGGAATTGATGAAACAAATGATCAGTGGAGACCTCTCAGCTATGGAGAAGGAGATATATTTGCACATGCTGGCTAGTTTTCTTGATTTGTTCATTACTTCATATGAAGAGATCAGAGGGTTCAAGGGCGAAGACATGCATATAGAGCTGAAAGAAGGTGCTAAGCCAGTGCGGCAAAGGCTAAGACGGATGGGTCAAGAGCAGATGGAAGCCTTGCGAGAAGAAGTGGACAAGTTATTGAAGGCAGGGTTCATAGTCCTAGTGGAGACCACAAAATGGGTGAGTCCAGTAGTAGTCAGTCCAAAGAAGGATGGGAAGTGAAGGATTTGCGTAGATTTTAAGCCCTTAAATGCAGCCACTAAGAAGAATCCATACCCTCTTCCATTGATCATATCTTGGATTCAGGGCAGGTTATGAGAGGTACAGTGTGTGTGATGGTTTTTCAAGCTATTTTCAATTGAAGATTGCTCTTAAAGACCACACAGAGACAACTTTTATTACGCCATGGGGTTGCTATTGCTATACGGTATTGCCATTTGGGTTGTCAAATGGACCATATTTCTATCAAGAGAGAGAAAATTGTGTATTGGAACCATTTGGTAGTTGTGTTAAAGCTTTTATGGATGACTTCTGTGTCTACAGCAATAAGCTGAACACCATGAGAAGTTGTAGATGGTATTGGCTCGATATGATGAATGTGGAGAACAACTAAATCCCAAGAAATGTCATCTAGCACAGCCAAGGGTGAAGTTATTGGGCCATATGGTGTCAGAAAATGGAATTGAGGCTGATCTAGACAAGGTTAAGTCTATTATTCTTCTTCCATCACCTACAACTACAAAGAAATTGGCAACCTTTATACACAAAGTGAAGTACATGGCACGGTTTATTCCATTGTCTTCACAGCTCCTTTATCCATTACAACAAGTGGAAAAGCATGATCCATTGCAATGGGATGACAAGTGTGAAGAGGTGTTTCAAGAGGTGAAAGAGGTGTTAGGGGGGTTGTCAGCCATGCAAGATCCTGATTGGGAGCAAGTGTTTTATGTAAATCCATCAGTAGGGGATGATGCCATTGGAGCCATGCTATTGCAAAAGGTGAAGGGCAGCCATTATATGAGGCCGGTGTATTGTGCAAGTCGAGTGAAGTTGGTAGCAGAGAGAAAATTCTCGGAAGTAGAGCTAGTGATTGCCAGTGTAATATTTGCTTGTCGACGATTTCGTCGCTACTTGCTACCACGACCTTTTGTTTTCTTGACGAGTTACGCCTTTTTGCCACAGTTAATTAATGGTGCTAGCATGTCAAATGTGGTGAAGAAATGGGTAATTGAGCTGCAAGAGTTTGAGTTCTCTTTCCTAGTGGAAGACAGTACAAGAGCTACCCTAGCCGATTTGTTGACTTACAAGGAAAATCCCCTTCTTGTTAAGGAAGAGGTGGTGAGAAAGGTAGTTGAGGAAGTGCCTCAGATCAGAAATTCACATGTGTTGTTCTTTGATGGCTCATACAGAAAGAGCCATGATGCGGCTTCAGGGCGTATAGCACTTTATGATCCAGAGGGGAAGCTAGTATGCAAGAGAGGGTTCAAATTGGATGCGCATAGTAATAATGAGGCTGTATATGCTACATTGGAAGCCGGATTACACATTTGTTTGAAGCATGGGGTTCGAAGGTTGAGCATGAAAGGTGATGCCTTGTTAGTTGTGAAGCAAGTGTTGGGTGTGTGGAAGAGCAAGAACACCTCATTGAAGGAAATGTGTTTCAAAATTAAAGGCTTGTTAAAAAAGTTCTAAGTTTATGTTCTATGTCCTCCGATCATTGTTAGCTTCTCTCTCTCTCTCTCTCTCTCTCTCTCTCTCTCTCTCTCTCTCTCTCTCTCTCTCTCTCTCTCTCTCTCTCTCTCTCTCTCTCTCTCTCTCTCTCTCTCTCTCTCTCTCTCTCTCTGTGTGTGTTGTAAGATGCTTCAGTTAGCATTTTTTTCTTCTTGCCTCCTTGCTGACCAACCCATGTTGTCTATCCCCCTTTCTAATTGTGCATCAAACTCCCTTTTTTAGCTACTTTGCCATCCATTATCTTTTCAATGCCTCTTATTGTTTCTCTGTCCAAAACCATCAACATCATCACCTTCTTTGAAAGCGTGCTACTCGGTAGATTTTCCCTTGTTAAAGTTGCACTATCTCCCTCTACTCGGCTATCAACTCTTTTTCATGCCTTACGTTGTAGCCAACTCCTTATTTGCAGTGCGCCCTCTCCTTGTAGACCAAGCAGGGATACCCTCTTGACTCACACTTCATTTGTTTTTTCTTGCAATAGACCGTTCGAAGTGCTTGCCCTAGCCGCAACGTGGACTTGTCCTTCCAAGGTCATAGTCAAGCAAGCTTGCATCTGTTGAACAATACGTTAGCCTATTGCCTCCCCTATGCAAGGTCGCATTATAATGGGCGTCTTGAGTTCAGCATCCCCATAATAGAAGGCATCATATTCACTCCGCTCATCACTAACCCAAACGCGGATTTGGTGAACTACTACCAAGTGATTCTCATGGGCATTACTACGAGTGCTATGCGGTAGATTTTCCCTTGATAAAATAGCACGATCTTCGTCTACTCGGCCATCAACTCGTTCTTCAGCCTTATGTTGCAACGAGCTCCCTATTTGCAGTGCGCCGTCTCCTTGTACGTTGTAGACCAAGCATGGCTACCCTCTTGACTCATACTTTCTTGCAATAGACCGTTTGGAGTGCTCGCCTTGGACGGCAACTTGGACTTCTCCTTCCAAGGTCAAATTCAAGCAAGCTGGCATTTGTTGAACAATACGTTCGTCTAATGTTTCCCCTATGAAAGGTCCCAAGATAATGGGATTGTTGATTTCGGCGTCCTTATAGCGAAAGGCACCATATTCACTTCGCGCATCACTAACACAAACGTGGATCTGGCGAACTACTACTACGTTACGCTCATGGATATTAGTATGGGTGGCGTTCTGCTTGATATCTCACCATTCACCTTTGAAGCAAAGCCAAAAACTGGCAAGGACAGTGTCATATTTAGCAATTAAGCCCATACTACCTTGCGTTCAACTGCCTTCTGGGCATTGCAGCAAGCTATCACCAACTAGAACTTGTAAATGCCCCACGTTATAATCCTCAATAGATCAACTTGTGGTTCAAGGAAATACAACGCCAGATTTATCAATTCGTTGACATATGTTATTTCCAAAGGGTGTCAATCAGGGTCTCAATCATACTTTTAATTTACTTGTTATTGTTATTGTATACTATCAAACCCATGTGCTTTCGTTGTTGCACGCATCCTGCATTTGAGCATCGTCTCCCCCCGCTTGTCCATGTTGCTGCATACGCCCTACATCTTGGCGTTGTCTCCCCCCCAGTGTTCAGGAAAAATCATTTTTCCAAACATACAAAATTCCTTTCCTTGAATTTGCCAAGAGGAAATTTTAGAAAATTAAGCTACTTTTTCAGGTTTTTACACTATTTTTCTCTATTATGGTGCGGAATTTCTCCTTTTCCCCTTGCCGTGAACCTGCATTTTGGAAATTGAAAACGGCACGATATTAAGCTGAGACACATTTTTCCCAAACAGTGCTCCCCCCCGCTCGTCCTCATGCACGGAATCTCTCTCTCTCTCTCTCTCTCTCTCTCTCTCTCTCTCTCTCTCTCTCTCTCTCTCTCTCTCTCTCTCTCTCTCTCTCTCTCTCTCTCTCTCTCTCTCTCTCTCTCTCTCTCTCTCTCTCTCTCTCTCTCTCTCTCTCTCTCTCTCTCTCTCTCTCTCTCTCTCTCTCTCTCTCTCTCTCTCTCTCTCTCTCAGCCATCAAAGCACGATTATGATTAGTTGAAGGACGAAGCCTGGAACTATCTCAATCAAATGCTAGCATACACATTATGACTCATGAGGGCCCTTCTTCCGTACTACATTGCTAGAGGAAAACCATTTCCTTCATGCATGCACATCTAGTGTGAAACAAAATCGATACTTCTATTATGCACCTTGAGATTTTCAAGCTCTTTGATCCCCTCCACGCGTCGCATGCTGGAGGGGTTTTTTTTTTTAAATTTGGTTCAAGCGCTGACTTGATGGGTTAGAGTCGTATTAGACTACTCATCGTGCATGCTGCGTTTAATGGATTCGACGAGTTTGTGTGTGTGTGAGGTCTGCCCGCCGTGCATGCGCTGCCCAATCAAGGCTATGACGCTAGAGAGCCCAATCAATGTAAGCGCATATGCGTGAGAGAGAGAGAGAGAGAGAGAGAGAGAGAGAGAGAGAGAGAGAGAGAGAGAGAGAGAGAGAGAGAGAGAGAGAGAGAGAGAGAAGATCTTAAGGAGGGTGGGTTTCTTGAAAAATATCTCAGTCGATGGTCCCCTGTTGCTGCGGCGTGTGAGAGTGAGACAGAGAGAGCGAACAAGAAGAGAATTTTAACGTCTGTGCGTGAGAGAGGGAGAGGGAGAGGGGGAGAAAAAGATAACATCAAGAGTTGTGCGTAGCTCACTGTGTGTGCAGCTCGAGGTCAGTAAGGTTTATCTCTCTCTCTCTCTCTCTCTCTCTCTCTCTCTCTCTCTCAACCAACTCCTGCTGCCTCCTCCATGAGAGCAATGGTGGATTCGTATCATATGTGTGTCGTGTGTCGTCTCTGTCCATCTTGCAAGGTGTCTCCTCCATCGTGCCCTGCAGGACTGCCCCCCTCGACACAAAGTGTCTCCTGGCATGATCTGCAAACACAGCCCCAACAACCAACACAAACACCATCATTGACATCATGGATATGTCACGTGCGTAGGTCTTGCAGCAGAGCCAGGGGGACAGACAGAGACCTTTGTTGGTCTTGGAGCGAGACCCGGAGACAAAAACGTGCCATCCGCCCAACTTAGAGAGTTGTGCGTAGAGAGGATAGTGGTATGGTAGGAGACGGCGTCGCAGATTTTGGAGCAAGAGCCAGAGACGAAAACGTGCCCTCTGCCCAACTTGGAGAGCTGTGCACAGAGAGGATAGTGGTATGGCAGGAGACGAGCCTCATGGGCATTGATGAGGGCAGAGGACAGGCCTCACCCTAGATTCACGCTCTCTCTCTCTCTCTCTCTCTCTCTCTCTCTCTCTCTCTCTCTCTCTCTCCCTCTCCCTCTCTCTCTCTCTCTCTCACCCAATGCAAGGCAGGAAGCGGGTGATGTAGCAAAAAAATCTCTCTCTCTTTCTCTCTCTCCTCCAAGTGGCCACCTGTCCCTTTTCTTTTACTACCCTCCAAACAAAGCATCTTTAGAAATTCCATGTAATCAAACATGCGTGCCAACCTATTGTATGGCTATTTAAAAGGGTCCATTCACAAGAAGATTTAGAAATTTTCTCATGTAGGAAAAGGGAGACTTTTTCAGTGTTTTTCATACAGTGCATAACATCATGAGCTTCTGCTTGGGAGGCACTGCATACCTAGCTAGGTACAATTGGGGGCACTGGACCACTGGTCCCCCATCGGGCCGGCGGTCCCCTGCCTCCAATCGTACCTAGCTAGGTATGCCGTGACTCCCTCACACAAGCTCATGATGTTGCGTTAAGTCATAATGTGGAAATTATTGTGAGAATCTGTCCAAAACTTATTGTGATTGTGTACCCTCCAACGCGAATCATTTGCGTCGTGCGTAAGACAATAAAAGGCTTTGGGGTGGAGGCAAATCATTATATCCTTTATTTTCGCCATAAAAGGCAAGAATGAGCAAGGCGACGGGCTTGCTGGAGTGGTTAGATGCACGCAAGGATGGGGATGGGGGCAGGGGACACTCAGAGTTTGGGGTGGAGGCAAATCATTATATCTTTTTTTTGCATAGATTGCCAATATGAGCCATGCCACGGGCTTGCTAGAGTGGTTGAGTGCGATTGACGGGCGCGGGTTAGAATTCCGACCTTTACTTTTGTAAAGGTAGGAGATCTTGGGAGAGAATCTGCTAGAAGAATCAGAGTGCAAATTGAATAAAATAGTAGAGGAGCGAGTAGGCACAATATAAGTAATTCATGGTGCTCTTTGATGACTCAAATTGTTTTGCCTGGATATGGTTTCTTTACCATAAGGATGAGACTTGTGAGACCTTTATAAATGGCACACACTTGTGGAGAAGTACTTCCAATGCAATGATGTAGTTCTGCTATCTAAGGAAAGCAACATAGAGAGACTTTATGAAAATACTCTATTCGGTAAGCCTTGAAAATTTTTGAGCCTTGGTGTACCTATGCAGATTCCATCACTTGAGAGTGCCCTTTATTTGATGTTACTGGTTGATAACTCCAATCATTTCACCTGGATATTTTTTCTTTATCATAAGGATGAGACCTTTGATAAATTCGTATATATGCTCATGAAGCAGTACTTTCGATGCCTCAATCCATTTCCAAAAAAGTAGAGCGGGAACTTGGGAAGTTTGTCTTGAAAGTCCAATAAAATTATATATGCTAGCTAGCGCTTTTATGGTCTGGTGTAGGAGGATATCATAGTCAGGAGAGATGATGTCTTTGACAGGCATCTTCTTAATGAAGCAGCACAAAAAATATTTAGGGTGTAAAAAACATTTTCCAGACATACAAAATTCCTTTCCTTTAACTTGCCAAGGGGAAATTTTGAATAAATAAGTTTATTTTTGAACTTTTTACACTATTTTTGTCTATTTCGGAGCGGAATTTCACCTTTTTGCCTTGCCCTCAACCGGCAGTTTTGAAATTGAGAACGGCACAATATTAAGTTGAAACACATTTTTCCCGAACATTGCGGGCCATGCAAGATGAACTCATGTCCTTTGACGGTTATCTCGCACTGATGCTTTTGTGGCGGAATTTGGCCTTTTCCCCTTGCCCCTCTCCTTATTGCCAAGCTTTGCATAGATTTTCTTGATTTTTTGGAGCAATGTTTCACTTTTTCCCTTGCCCCCAACTGGCCCTTTTCGATTGCTAGACCGAAAGTTTATTTAAAAAAAAGGTTGTTATCCAGGGTTTTGCGGCAGAATTTCGCCTTTTCCTTGCCCTAACATGAAACTTTGGGAAATAGTTGTTTTGAAAGTTTGGACATGAAACTTTGCCCTAACAGGAAACTTTGGGAAATAGTTGTTTTGAAAGTTTGGACATTAAGGTGTAAAAACCTTTTAAAACATACAAAATTCCTTTCCTTTAACTTGCCAAGGGGAAAATTTAAAAGAATAAGTTTATTTTTTCTATTTTTACACTATTTTTCTCTATTTCGGGGTAGAAATTCTCCTTTTCCCCTTGCTCTCAATCGGCATTTTTGAGATTGAGAACGACACAATATTGTGTTGAAACTCATTTTTCCTGAACACTGCAGGCCATGCGAGGTGGACCCATGTACTTTGACGACTATCTCGCACCCATGCTTTTGGGGCAGAATTTGGCCTTTTCCCCTTGCCCTCACCTTGCTTTTGGAGTATAAAAAACCATTTTTCAATCATACAAAATTCCTTTCCTTTAATTTTCCAAGGGGAATTTTTTTAATAAAAGTTTACATATAATGCCTAATTGGTGTGCCAGGCACTCTAGAAAGAGATTCACTAACTGTAAATGCCCTCGATTGGCATTTTTGACATTGAGAACCACACAATATTAAGCTGGGACACATTTTTTTTCAAACATTGTTGCGGCGAACCCATGTATTTTGACGATTGTCTTGCACCCGTGCTTTTGGGGCAGAGTTTGGCCTTTTCCATTTGCCCTCAAGTTATTGCCAAGCTTGCACTAATTTTCTCAATTTTTTGGGGTGGAGTTTCACCTTTTCCCCTTGCCCCCAATTGGCGCTTTCCGATTGCTAGATGGAAAGTTTTTAAAAAAATTGGTTGTTTTCCAGGGTTTTGCACTACTTTTTCTCTATTTTGGGGTGGAATTTTGCCTTCTCCCCTTGCCAACAACCGGGACTTTTTATTAACAAGGGGAAAGTTTGGAAACTAGGGTGTTTTTGCATTGTTTTCCTCAATCTTGGGGCAAAATTGGTGTATAAGCTTAGGAATTCGTGTGATAGTGGACATAGTTGCACCACAACTAAGTCTATTATTACAATGGTAGAAAATGGTACGATGTTAAGCTGAGACACATTTTTCTCGAACACATTGTGTGTGTGTGTGTGTGTGTGTGTGTGTGTGTGTGTGTGTGTGTGTGTGTGTGTGTGTGAGAGAGAGAGAGAGAGAGAGAGAGAGAGAGAAAATAAGATGCTAATTCCATATATTGGTTTTTGGCATTGACAAGGCCCAAAGCAAGAAGCCAAGTCCAAGGTTGAAGGCAAGCAAATCCAAGGCAAAGAGTGAGCAAATCTTCAAGGTCTAAACAAAAATTTGAAAATTACAATTTTTAAGCGTAAATATCATAATTTTTCAGGTGGGATTACACTAAACCAGTCCTCTTGACATTGCATTTTCTTTGCGTTTCGTGGGTGCAATCACCTTATGGTGTTCTCAAGGTCAAAATGAAAATCTCAAGGTAAATATTAAAATTTGTTAGGTAGGACTACACTAAGCTAATCTTTTAGAGCACTCTCATAGCCAAATGTTTTTTTTCAAAACACTGATGATGAAGGGCACGACAATTAGGCTAGCCCTCCACTATATTTGGAGATTTCTAAATGAAATTCCTCCAAGTTTCATGCGTGCTATCACCTTGGGGTGAAATTTAGAGATAAATCTCAAAACTCGTAGGTGGGATTGCACTTAAGTTAGGATGCTTTTCTCCAAAACATGGGTGCTTTTAGTTTCATGGGTGCTATCACCTTTCGTAGGTGCTATCACCTTGAGGTGAAAGTTTAGAGGTGGATCTTAAAATTCATAGGTGGGATTGCACTAAACTTGGATTTTTCCTGTGTGTCAATGAGTGGTGGTCTTTTGACGTGGTGTGTTTTCCCTTGGGACCAGAAAGAGAAGCAAAAGCCTTTAATTTGGTGATGGTTCAAACGGTCTCACCTACAATCAATGTTTTGTGGTTGACTTTATCATGATTGAGATTATTTGGCCCTGTTTTTAAAAATAAGATATCCATGGATGGAAGTACACTAAACCAATCTTCGAGCACTCCAACACACAATGATTTTTATTAAAATTTGTTAGGTGGGACTACACTAAGCTGATCTTTTAGAGCACTCTCATAGCCAAATGTTTTTTTTCAAAACACTGATGATGAAGGGCACGACAATTAGGCTAGCCCTCCACTATATTTGGAGATTTCTAAATTAAATTCCTCCAAGTTTCATGCGTGCTATCACCTTGGGGTGAAATTTGGAGATAAATCTCAAAATTCGTAGGTGGGATCGCACTTAAGTTAAGATGCTTTTCTCCAAAACACGGGTGCTTTGAGTTTCATGGGTGCTATCACCTTTCGTAGGTGCTATCACCTTGAGGTGAAAGTTTAGAGGTGGATCTCAAATTCATAGGTGGGATTGCACTAAACTTGAATTTTTCCTGTGTGTCAATGAGTGGTGGTCTTTTGACGTGGTGTGTTTTCCCTTGGGACGAGAAAGAGAAGCAAAAGCCTTTAATTTGGTGATGGTTCAAATGGTCTCACCTACATTCAATGTTGTGTGGTTGACTTTATCATGATTGAGATTATTTGGCCCTCTTTTTTAAAATAAGATATATATGGATGGAAGTACACTAAACCAATCTTCGAGCACTCCAATACACAATGATTTTTCCCAAAATGTGAGTGGTGAAGATGGGTGGTGGCAAAGGGAAACCCTTGCCTATATTTGAAGTTTTTTACACCCTAAATTTCTCTGAGCTTTGGAGGTGTTCTTGCTTTCTAGTTGGAATTTAGAGGTGAATTCCAAATTTGGAAGTGAGAATGCACTAAACCTAGGTTTGAACAATGTTTAAAGGAAAATTATAGCTTTTGAGACAACTCTCTCCCTCCCCCCTCCCTCTTTCTATCATAGCCACTTTTGGCCACGAGCTATCCTCTATCTCTTTGTAGGTTTTCTCAACTTCAAATAATGATTTCAAAAGTAAATTCAAAAGTAAAAGTTATGTGGGATTACACTAAACATAGCTCTTTTCTGAGCACTTGGATAAAAAATATCAATGCTACAATACTTGAGAGCTTTAAGATTTCTTTTGGAGTGATTTAGTCTATCACCCTACTAATTAAAACATCTCTCTCTCTCTCTCTCTCTCTCTCTCTCTCTCTCACAGTCACTTTTGACCACTAGCTACCTCTCTACACCTTTGCACCATAGCCTTCAGGGCCATTGGGACTACTACACCTATGTTCTATCATGCTGCCATGATGTCTAAATTGATTATACATATTGAACTATTAAAAGAGGCCCAATGGAACCTAGTCTCAACATCTCCAAGCATCAGGAAAGTGCATGATTCACGCTCATGAGAAAAGCCGCTCTATTTCTTTTTTTTACACATGAAACATGCAATTCCTAGCCTTGTGAAGCACACACACACACACACACACTGAAAAGAGGTTGAATACAACCTCATCTCAACATATCTTAACATCAGGCAAGTGCATGATTCACACTCATGACAAAAGGCACTCTATATTTCTGAAAAACTACATGGCACGTGCAATTCCTCTCTCTCTCTCTCTCTCTCTCTCTCTCTCTCTCTCTATATATATATATATATATATATATATATATATATATATATATATATATATACTCTCTCTCTCTCTCTCTGAGAGAGAGAGAGAGAGTATTAGAGAGAGAGAGAGAGAGCAATTCCTCTCTCTCTCTAATACTCTCTCTCTCTCTCTCAGAGAGAGAGAGAGATTATATATATATATATATATATATATATATAGAGAGAGAGAGAGAGAGATATATAGATATATATATATATATATATATATATATATATATATATATATATATATATATATATATATAGAGAGAGAGAGAGAGAGAGAGAGAGAGAGAGAGAGCAATCAAGAAAGTTTGTGCCAAAAACTAGCCCGAATATTTTTTATTTTAGAGGAAACCCAAGTAATTTCTCATACTACAGTTATAAACATAGAGCTCATTACCTCATTTGTGTTATTCTAAGAAAGAAATATTGCATGAGACAAGTAAGGCCCCTTGACATGTCCACATGTCAATCAACTAGACTTTTCCTCTCAATCACGGGCAACATAGCTGTCCAAAATGGAGAAGGAAATGGGAGAGCCAATCTATTGCAGTGGGGCAGGAAAACTCTGATAACCAATCTACCAAACTTCAAGCTTCCTCTCCTTCTTAATGTATGTAGCCATGATAAACACATTTTCTAGCACCATAGAGAGAGATAAAAGAGTCCAAATGTAACCCCTTCTCAACATTCCCTACTATAAAAGAAGTCATTCTGCATTTCAAAAAAAAAACACATGGCACATGCAATTCCTAGCATTGTGAGGTATAGATAGATAGATAGATAGATAGAGAGAGAGAGAGAGAGAGAGGTCAAGAAAATTTGTGCCAAAAACTAACCCCAAAATTTTCTATTTCAAAGGAAACCCAAGTGATTCCTCATATTACAGTGGAAAACGTAGATCTCCTTACCCTATTTACGTTATTCTGAGAAATATTGCATGAGACAAGCAAGACCCCTTGAAACTCTTGCTCTTAGCATAGCAATCAAAAATGGAGAAGGAGCTGGGAGAGCCAGTCTATTGCAACGGGGCAAGAAACTCTTATAACCAATCTACCAAACTTTAAGATTCCTCTTCTTCTTCATGCAGGTAGCCATGATAAGCACGTTTTGTAGCACAATAGGAAGACCCCATTACGGGGCAGGTTTTGAATGTGATATGGGCAATGCTAATAGACTTGCCGATTAGTCTTGATACCTAAGCATATTATTTCAATGTGAATTGGGAGAACCAACCTACAATATTTGGAGAAGGAATTGGAAAAGCCAATCTACCACATTGGGTGAGAAAACCAACAAAACCACTCTTACCACACTTGGGTGGTTCAAGCTTTCTCTCCTTCTTCATGCAAGAACCCATGAAAAATCTGTTCTTGATGTCATAGAGAGAACCAATGATAGGAGATGCTAAATAACCTTCAAGAAGTCTCACAACTGAGTCTTCAACTCCAATGGTGTCATTTCATATTCAATTTATCCTATGACGTCTATTAAATTTAATATATATTACTGATAGAAGAAGTGGGAGGATGCATGAAAGGAAAGGTTTGTTAAAGCAATAGAAAGGATCTATTAAACAACCCTTGAACTCATGCGCACTCTTTATTCCTTCCTTGGGTATAATACTCCAATTAATATGATGTGTTGAGGGTATTTTATGCTTGCATTTGGAAGTTAGTATAGATAAGGAACTTCCCTACCTTAAGTACACTACTTTAATTAATAATATGATGTATTGAGGATATTTTATGCTTGCATTTGGGAGTAACTAAAATGATAAAACTTATGCACTCATTATGAACTTAGTGTTTTCTCTCTTGCTTTTGACAGAAGCATTTATGAGGACAAGGGACACATGCCTTTGTCTTCCTGAATCTACAAGTCATTCCTCTCATGTGCGTCCACGCCGAAAGGTTGCACGAAATTATCGACGTCAACTCGCTATACAACATACGATATACTTGCTAGAGGATGCCTTGCCATGCTCAACAAATGGCCATGGTCGTGGTAGGTGTCCCTCCACATTTGTGGAGGGCTCTATCCATGGTGATGTTACTATTCCACAAGTTCCTTTGAAAACTGTCATGCAAGGACAAGGACGAAGACAACACACTCTTTCATGTTTGTATGCGACAAGAAGATATCGTCGACAACGGGCAAGGCAACGCACCTCCAACATAAGATAGCAGCGCCATCAACATGACGGACACTTTTGCCCTCTCATAGATGCTCAAAATGAGGAACAAGTCCCGTATGTTCAGGACACATCACTTGGAGGAATTGCTTGCATTCTACATGCCTATCCATGTCTACGAGGTTTCCACCCTTCCATGCTACCATTGATACATGTCTCATTGCCTACAAATCATACAGGAACCATGTCCTCCTTCTGTGAGTTTTGTGGTGCACGTCTTTGGCCGTGTGAAAAGAAGAAGGAAGATACACCATCAATGGGAAAATATTGTTGCAAAGGTGGGAAAGTATCCCTCTTTCCTCTTGCAAGACCGCCAGATGTATTGGCCGTGTGAAATGAAGAAGGAAGATACACCATCAATGGGAAAATATTGTTGCAAAGGTGGGAAAGTATCCCTCTTTCCTCTTGCAAGACCGCCAGATGTATTGGAGAGGCTACTCATTAATAGTGATGCTTTGAGGAGGTCTTTCAGAAGAAACATCAGGAGTTACAATAGTGTTATGGCATTTGCATCTGTTGGAGCTACCATTGATGAGACATTGATGGGTAGGTCTGGTGCATATTGCTTTCGTGTACATGGCGGTGTGTACCATCAAATTGGTTCTTTGCTACCACATGAAGCAGGGGCTCCAAAATATGCACAGATATATGTATATGATACTGAGCATGAGGTTCGGAATCGTATGAGTGCCTTGAATGGTTTGAATTTGTCCACTCTTGAAGCATTATCAATGATGATGCGATCATGTAATCCGTATGCGAATGCCTTCTACAATGTTGGTAGAATGTTACGTGACAATCTTGGTGTGGAGATCAAAATGACAATTTGTGAGAATAGAAATACTTCCAGGCAATACTTGATACCTGTTGGCAATGAGGTTGCTGCTATTATGCCAGGTCAAGGGGATGTACAAACAGTTGGCCATCGAGACATTGTGATACATTGTCAAAATGGAAGGCTCCAAAGGATTTCAAATCTACGCAGGTCGTACATGCCACTATTGTATGTTCTTCTCTTTCCATGGGGAGAAGATGGATGGCATATCAAGATTCCTTATGATAATGTGCATGGCCCTTTGGATGCCTTGGTTGGTCGACAATGTGTCACTCAAAGAGAGTACTATGCATATTGGCTATAGGTTCGTGTTGATACACAGTCATGCTTGCTTCACGGGGGTCGTTTATTTCAACAATTTATGGTTGATGCATATTGTGCCATTGAGGAATGTCGTCTTGCATGGGTCCGTACAAATCAGCAGCAGACATTGAGGGCATAATTGTATGCAGGCTTGGTTGACATGGTGCATTTGTTTGGGAGTGATGCTGTAGTTGAACGGTTTGCAGGTCGAAGAATTGTCTTACCCTCATCTTTTATAGGCATCCCTCGGCACATGTACCAATTGTATCAAGATGAAATGGCAATTTTGCGTGCAAAGGGAAAGACATACCTATTTATCACATTCACATGTAACCCCAAATGGCCAGAAATAAATGAGGCATTACTTCTAGGACAGGTTTCCCCTGATCAACCAGACATAACCACCAGGGTTTTCTTCTTGAAACACTCGAGCATGATGAAGTATATCTTAAAGAAATATATTTTTGGGAAAGTGGTGGCTTACATGTCTGTCGTGGAGTTCCAAAAGAGAGGCTTGCCACATTCTCATACATTATTGATTCTAGATCCTCGATGTAAGACTCAATCAACATTTGACTATGACAAGATGGTTTGTGCAGAGCTACCAGATAAAAATCATTTTCCAGTGCTGCATGATATCATTGTTAGTTGTAACATTCATGGTCCATGCGGTGAGCTCAATAGTTCATCTCCTTGCATGGTTGATGGTTGATGTATTAGAAAATATCCACGTTCATTTTGTGAGCAAACAAGCATGGATAATAATGGCTACCCCATTTATGTGCGACGAAACAATGGCTTCACCGCCAAGGTTAGGGGTTCTACTATTGATAACCGATGGGTTGTGCCATATAATCATGTTTTGTCAACACTATTTAATGCGCATATCAATATTGAGGTATGCTCAACAATTTCAGCCGTCAAGTATGTCTATAAGTACATCTACAAGGGGCATGATAGGGCAACTGTAAGATTCCATACATCGGTACGTGATGCAGAAAGGGTGAACATTGATGAGATAGACATGTACACGGATGGCCGTTGTGTATCTGCATCTGAGTCTTGATGGAGAATTTTTGAATATCCTTTGCACAATGACGCACCAGTTGTTCAGAGATTGAGTGTGCATGTCCCAGTTGGTCAAATGGTGACTTTTCGAGATAATGATAGACTTAATGATGTCTTGCAAAGAGATAATGCAGAGAAGACCACTTTGACAGAGTGGTTCACATGCAACTTGGAGAATCCTGAAGCAAACGATAGTTTGTACATTGATTTATTTTCAAAAGTGGGTGTGGAATTCGGGTTCCAAGAAATGGACAAAGAGACGTCGTGGGGACACTATTGTTAAGTATGGAGCCTGATTTACCCTTGTAATTTTCTGTGGTAAAAGCGCACATTTGTAAGGCCCCCATTATGAGGAGAAGCCATCGTGCGTGAAGGAAAATCACTCACCAGAAACCAAAATTTTCACGGACAAGAATCAGGGGCAACTTTAAAGGCCTCGGGGGCGGAGGTCCCCCAAGACTTTTTTTTTCGCCGGAATATTATGACCGGACGGTGGCCGGAAAGTGGTCGGAAAACAACCGGTCGGTTGGCCGATGGCCGGTAGTCAATGGCCGGTGGCCGGTGGTCGGAAGTCAATGGCCGGTGGCCGGTGGACGAATTCAATGGCCGGTGGCCGAATTCAAAAGCGGACTTGTCTTCTCAAGGGCGGCCACACATGGGCGGATTGGAGGGTCCGATTTGGACTTATTCGCACAAGGGCGGCTACACATGGTTGTCTCTCATAAGAGAGGACAGCCCTTTTGGCCTATAAAAGGAGGCCATTTCTACACACATTTCATAGTGTGAAGTTGATGCAACAAGGTGAGTGTGAGGTGGTGAGAGTGAAGCAAGGCGGGAGCTCCATTAAGGGTATAATCCCTTTGTAAACTACTTCTTGTTTTGAAGTACTAAAGCCATTGAGTGGCTACTTTCCCGTGGACGTAGCCCACATTGGGTAAACCACGTATATCGTGTGTACTCTCTCTCTCTCTCTCTACTCTATAATCTCGTGTATATAAATCTGTCTCTCTCCATTAAGTAATCTACTCAATTATCTATTTAGCTACGTCTTATTTCCTAACAACTGGTATCAGAGCAAGGTTTGCTCGTAGCTAAATTATCTCAAGGAAAGGATTCCTTGAATTGAGTGGGAGTTATGGCAGAGGAAGGGAAGCGCAAGATTGATAAGTTCAACGGCAAAAACTACCAACATTGGAAGATGCAGATTGAAGACTATCTCTACCAAAAGGACCTCTATTTGCCACTAGGCGGTCTTGCGAAGCAGCCCGCAACAATGGCAGATGAAGCATGGATTGTCCTTGATCGAAAGGCACTGGGAACAATCCGGTTAAGCTTGGCGTCAACAGTGGCCTTCAATGTTTCGGAGATGAAGACCACGGAGGACTTGATGAAGTCACTTGACGACTTCTACGAGAAACCATCGACATCCAATAAGGTATTTCTTATGAAGCGCTTGTTCAATCTAAAGATGGTAGAGAATGGTTCAATTGCAGAACACCTAAATGACTTTAACACAAACATAAGTCAACTTCAATCAGTGAAAATCAATTTCGATGACGAAGTGCGAGCTCTCCTTATACTATCATCTCTACCGGATAGTTGGGACAGCCTTGTGATGGCTGTAAGTAATTCTATCTCTGGCACAAATACTCTTAAGTTTGATGATGTTGTGGGTGTTCTCCTAAGCGAGGAAATGCGAAGGAGAAGCACAGGAGAATCATCAAGTGCTGCACTATCAGTGGAAATGTAAGGTCTCTGACCCCAACCAAAAAGAGCACCCTTGTACCATGAAATGATCATAATGGAAAAACGTTACTATTTTTAGCAGTTTTCCATATTCTGTCAGCGCCATGATATTTAGAATGTTATAAAGCTTCAAAATGTGAATTAAAATAATTTTTGTGAAAAATTTCCAAAAATAGTAAGTTTTTGGTCACCCGACCCGTCCAGTCTCGACCGTCTCGAAAATCTGCACCCGTACCCCGAATTTGAAAAAAATGCATTTTTCGGACCCCGGGGGCTGCTAAATATGGCAGGTACTCGGGCCAGTACGTCTTAGTTAGAGCTTCGAATAGCAATTTACGGCATCAAAATCCGACTCGTATGACCCGTTTTAGCCTAGAACCAATTTTCCTAAAAATTGTCCGGGGAGGTACTGGGGGCCCGGAACTGTGTGGGAACAGGTTCCAGCCCACTCCAGATCAGCTATAGCAGCTAGGGGGCGCCCTATTGCTTTGTGGGAGTCCTGGGAGAGTTTCCAAGCCAGTAACTAAGTCTTAGAGTTAGTTAAACTAGCCAACCTGACACTTGGTGAGTAGGCAACTAGACTTGCCAATGCAGTGAACTGAGTGCTCCTCCAGATGCTAATAGCAGGGCTGGTCGATTTTCAGCCTGTAGGAGCCTATTTAAAGGCCCACACACACACACACACAGGCATGTATGCTCACACACACACATTGCATACTCACACACCTACACACTGGGAAGGTGCTACCGGCACACACACAGCTTTTGAAGGAGAAGCAAGGAGGGAGGTGCTGCCTAAATTCCCATCTCGAGGATTCATTGCATCAGAAATTTAAGAGTATTATCAGCCCCTAATCACGGTAATTATGGTTTAATTACTGCTCTTCTTAATCTCATCATTACCCACTCATAATTCTTGTCTACTATGCCTACTTCTGGCTATAATTCTCTATAGCTGCTCTCTAAGTTTTCATAGCTACACTTCATTACATAATTATCATTCATTTAGTTAGTTTATTCAGCCATTCATCATCCTTAATCAAGGATTGATGCATGATTAGGAAAGATTCTCTCTCTAGGCGGTATAGTCAATAAATTGTCAACTAGTAATAGTGTAGATTTGTCAGAATTCAATCTTTCACTACTCAATAGAGTTGTAATTAAATTATACTTAATCTTCTCTCACATTTAGATGTGATTAAGGCTGAAAATTAATCCGTCATTAGTCCAATAAGAAGAAGGTTTTTCCATCACACATGCTGCGGTCACTCTGCACCTTCACATTGCTCTAGGAAAATGAATGAGCTTGCTTACTTCATATCTTTCGTGAATCAATTAAAAAAAACTCTGAATTTCTTAATCATCTAAGCCAAGTAATTAACCTTAGAGTCGTTTCCCATAGGGTGGATACAGAATTACCCTTAAAAATTGCTAGGGCAAAAAGAGAAAAATCTAACCTCGTGCATAAGGAGGAGTCTTTAATAAATCTAATCTGCCGATTGGTTTGTCATGTTACTCTCGGACCTTAGCTCTTTTTTTTTAAGTCTATCATTTAATTAGTGAGAAAAATGGCCCCGGTTAAGAGAACTCGCTTCGGTGGAGCCCACGACCGCGAAGCGGGAACAAGCAATGTCAACGGAAAAGGAAAGGCTCCCATGGAGGAACAAATACCGTCCATCTCACGAGCCTTCGATGAAGAAATGGAAGAGGTAGATCATATTTTTATTTCAAGTTGTTTAAATTAACATTGCATACGCTAGTTAGGAATGTTCATATCCCCGAACATGTTGGAGAAATCCGACGGAAACCTCGGCATTGAAATCATTGTACGTTAAGTTCTAAAGTAAGAAGATAATGTTGATGGATATACTGTTTGCAATAGGAAAGAATGTCTGCTAGGGAAAATTTAGCTCGACGTGTTCATTCTATTTCCAATGTTGAATTAGTCATGAACCCCCTCCTGATCACAGGGGGCAGAGTTCCGGGTTAAGGGCTCTTGAATCCACGTCTGCTGGTTAAGCGGTGGATACCCACGACTGCTGGTTAAGCGGTGGGAACCCATGTCTGCTGGTCAAGCGGTGGGAATGTCCATGTCGTGCTTTCTATGCGGTGGACATACCTAGTTGTATGGGCAGCTAGGCAACAACGGGAGGAGTAAACTCTCGCTGGAGGGGGGATGTTGTACCTCCAGAACATTGGAATTTTTATGAATAAGTTTGAGTAGAATTTTTACTAGAATTCTGTCTTGGTGTTGTTTGCAATACTGGTTGAAGGGCTGTTTTAACGAACAATGTGATTCGGAATTAAACAAGGTATATTTATGTTGAACAACCTTTGTGGTAGTAATTAGGTCACACGATGAAGTGTGAGTGTGGGGGTGGAAAGTGGGGGCTTGGCTCAGGTTGCCAATGCCTACGAGATGGGTGGTCCCGATTGGTCGGGAACTCTCTGTCCCCATAGTGCTTACTCGATATTAGTAATGCTCATTGCCCCTAGAGCGGGGAATTCTCGAGAGTACGTGCCTATGAAACATGGGGAAAAAGGCACTCGAGGCTTCTCTCCTCTTGGAAGGTGGGTCATAGGATCGCTAGATAGTTTAAGTACGCTTCCCCTGCGAGGTGGAGCTAGATCTCGTTGCTAGTAGGCTCGAACTCGACTCACTTTGTGATGAGAGATCGTCCGCTAGTGAACCCTGAACCATTTTGTTTGCTTCCGCTATAGATCTAGTGGCCACCAGGTTTACCATAAGATCCGTTGTTTGATACGACGGGGTGGGGACCTCACAGGAAACAAGAGGAAGGCTTAAGGAGAGGTTCAAAAACCAAAAGGTTCGTGATCGCTCAAGGCGGATCAAGTCACGCACAAAGTCAGTTCTTGAATGTTGGAACTGCGGCAAGAAGGGCCACGTCAAGAAGGATTGCTGGTCCAAGGAGAAGAAGGAGACAGAGTCTCAAGACAACAAGCCAACATCGGAGGCCAATGTGGCAGGTAAAGTAGAGCAAGATGCTCTAATTCTCTCATTAGACAACGTCTCTAATTCCTGGATAGTAGATTCCGGGGCTTCATTCCATGCGACACCACACAAGCAACATTTCCAAGACTACACCAAAGGTAATTTTGGGTATGTATACTTGGGAGATGATGAAGCTTGTGAGATTGTCGGCAAAGGTACAGTTTCTGTCAAAACTGCTAACGGAAATGAATGGAAGCTTAAAGATGTTAGGCATGTTCCTTCTCTTCGCAAAAATTTGATCTGTACAGGACAATTGGACGATGAAGGTCACAACATTGCATTCGGAAACAAACGGTGGAAGATGTCAAAGGGATCTTTGGTGGTTGCCAAGGGTGGAAAAGTCGGTACACTTTACTTGTGTACTGTTAGCACGCAACCTTCAGCTTGTGCAGCAACTACATAAGTTGACAGTGCGGTGTGGCACTACCGACTTGGGCATATGAGTGCCAAAGGAATGCAAATCCTTCAAACAAAGAAGCTTCTACCAGGTTTGAAAGAAGTGGAATTAGAGTTCTGTGAAGATTGTTTTTATGGTAAACAAAAGAGGGTAAAATTTCAAAAATCAGGAAATGAAAGAAAAAATAAAAAACTTGAGTTGGTTCATTCTGATGTTTGGGGTCCTGCAAGTACACCATCACTTGGTGGCTCATTGTACTATGTAACATTCATAGACGATGCGACTAGAAAAACATGGGTTTATGTCATGAAGAATAAATCCGATGTATTTTCCATATTTCAAAGGTGGAAAGCCTTTGTGGAGAATGAAACAGGTACCAAGGTTAAATGCCTCAGATCCGACAATGGAGGCGAATATTGCAGCCAAGCTTTTGTGCTAGCAATGGCATTCGGAGGCAAAGGACAACCCCAAGGACACCTCAACAAAATGGGATTTCGGAAAGGATGAACAGGACAATCATGGAACGAGCACGAAGCATGCGGCTACATGCAGGCCTACCGCTTGAGCTTTGGGCGGAAGCTGTAAGTACGTTTGTGTACTTAATCAATCGGTCACCCTCAACGGCATTAGATGGGGGAGTTCCAGAAGATGCATGGACAGGTAAACCGGTAAATTATGCATTTCTCAAAGTGTTTGGGTGTGAGGCTTTCATGCACATAGATAGAAGCCTAAGATCAAAGTTAGATGCAAAGTCCAAAAAGTGTTTCTTCATTGGCTATGGAGAAGGAGACTTTGGGTATCGCCTATGGAATCCTGAAGATGGTAAAATCTTAAGGAGTAGGGATGTAATCTTTAACGAACAAAATATGTATAAAGATTACTTGGAAAGAAAACAAACAAAAGATACAGGTGATGAGTACATGGAGCTTGAGGACGGTGAAGACTCAAGGACTGCAAACGGTGACAATGTGCAACAACGTCAACCAAATGAGGAGCCTCAACCTATTCCCCGGAGATCTACAAGAGCAAGTAGACCTCCAGAAAGGTTTGTTCCTTCCTTCAACCATCTCTTGATCTCAGATTCTGGAGAGCCGGCATCATATGAAGAATCTATGCAACATGAATCCAAAGAAGAATGGACGAAGAGCATGCAAGTGGAGATGGACTCACTACATCGCAACCAAACATGGGAGTTGGTTGAGTTGCCTAAAGGTAAGCGGGCACTTCAAAACAAATGGGTGTACAAGCTAAAGTTAGAAGAAGGTGGGAAGAAAAGGTACAAGTCTAGGCTTGTGGTAAAAGGTTTTTCTCAATAGAAAGGTATTGACTTCAATGAAATATTTTCTCCTGTTGTAAAAATGAACTCAATTAGGCTTGTCTTAAGCCTTGTGGCTGCTTATGATCTAAATCTCGAGCAAATGGATGTAAATACGGCATTCCCTCACGGTGACTTAGAGGAGGAAATCTACATGCTTCAACCAAAGGGGTATGAAGTAAAAGGTAAGGAGAAAATGGTTTGCAGATTAAAGAAGAGCTTGTATGGTTTAAAGCAAGCATCAAGACAATGGTACTTGAAGTTTGATCGATGGATGTTGGATCATGGATTCACAAGATGAAACTCGGATCACTGCGTCTACACGGAGAATTTGGGAGATGGGAAATTCATCATCCTTATGTTGTATGTTGATGACATGTTGATTGCAAGTGCTAACATGCAGGACATCAAAGACCTAAAAGAGGAGCTGTCCAAATCTTTTTCAATGAAAGATTTAGGTGCTGCAAAGAGGATACTTGGTATGAAAATATCAAGGGACAGGACGAAGAAGACAATAAAGCTATCTCAAGAAGATTACATCAAGAAGGTACTAGAAAGGTTTGCAATGCAAAATGCAAAACCATTTTCTACACGTTTGGCTGGTCATTTTAAACTAACGAAGGATATGTGTCCAAAGACACAAGAGGAGATAGCCTATATGTCTAAAGTTCCATATGCTACATCGGTAGGTTCTCTAATGTATGCTATGGTCTGGACAAGGCCAGACATTGCACATGCAGTGGGAGTTGTGAGTAGGTTCATGGACAACCCAGGTAAAGAGCATTGGCAAGCTGTGAAGTGGATACTTAGTTATCTAAAAGGGACAACAACAAATGCTTTGTATTTTGGAGGAACTGATATTTTTCTAGAAGGGTATGCTGATGCAGATATGGCAGGTGACAAAGATACTCGAAGGAGCACTACTGGCTATGTGTTCACGGTTGGAGGCACAGCAGTAAGCTGGGCTTCAAAGCTGCAGAAAGTGGTTTCACTTTCTACCACGGAAGCAGAGTATGTAGCAATGACGGAGGCAAGCAAAGAAATTCTGTGGCTTCACAGATTCTTAGAAGAGCTTGGATTCAAACAAGACAATTGTGTCTTGTACAGTGATAGCCAAAGCGCTATCCATCTTGCAAAGAACTCAGCCTTTCATTCAAGGACAAAGCACATTGAGGTGAGATATCACTTTATACGCACTCTTTTGGAAGAGGGACAACTAAAGCTAGGAAAGGTGCATACAAGTGAAAATCCTGCAAACATGTTTACAAAGGTGGTCAACAAGGAGAAGTTGAGCTTTTGCTCATCTTCAATCGGCATTCAAGGATAAGAAGCCATAATGGAAAGCAGTCACAGGTTTGGTTTGGAGATCAGTCTCCAAGTGGGAGATTGTTAGGTATGGAGCTTGATTTACCCTTGTAATTTTCTGTGGTAAAAGCGCACATTTGTAAGGCCCCCATTATGAGGAGAAGCCATCATGCGTGAAGGAAAATCACTCACCGGAAACCAAAATTTTCACGGACAAGAATCAGGAATATTCACGGAGGCCCCCGAGACATTTTTTTTCCGTCGGAATATTCTTTTTCGCCGGAATATTATGGCCGGACGGCGGCCGAAAAGTGGTCGGAAAACAACCGGTCGGTTGGCCGGTGGCCGATAGTCAATGGCCGGTGGCCGGTGGTCGAAAGTCAATGGCCGGTGGCCGGTGGCCGAATTCATAGCTTAGCTTAGTAATTAGCTTGGTAGAGGAGATGAGCATGCATTGGAGCTTGGCTCTTGGTTGGATTTGCATCCACATGCCAAGAGTGTGTCGATGTAGGCTTCTATCTCACAAGCTTGGAGTAGGTGATGAGCTCTCCATTAAAGCTTGGAAAGAGATAGCCTTTTTCTTGCTTCTCACATAGATTGTGTGAGAGTGTGTGTGTGATAATGCCTTGTCAAAATCAGTCCCCTCTCTCTCTTGGGCGAGCCCTCTTGCTATTTGCTCTTGTTGTCCTCTCATTGGACCTCCCTAGGGCTAGCCAATGACAATTAAGCAGCATAAGTGATACCCTTCTTACATGTGTCCCCCTTTCCCCTTTTGTGAGAGATTTACGTAATTTAATAATTCAACTAAACTCTCATTGGACCCCTTTGCCTCCTGGCCAATAGGAATCAGGCAAGCCATTGGGCTGTTGAATGCTCATTGGACCCCTTGGGAGACTGTCCAATAGTCTTCTAGAGGACTTAATTCTCATTGGTTCTTTTATCAAGTGTTTTTAAATTAATTAAACTAGATTTACTCTAGCCTAATTCTCATTGGTCCACCTCCAAGGCCATCCAATAGGAATTGGGTACACTGTGTGGGCATCTGGTCTAGGGAGCTGACATGTGTCCCTCATTCCCTTTGTGTAAAGGGAGCTTGTGTGTGTGTGTGTGTGTGTGTGACTTTCTCTATCATCCCCTACATGCAAGGCTCGCCCCCTCCTAAGTAGGGATTGTAAAGACTTTTTTGTACACACACAAAGCATCCAATTCCCCTATGGTTGACCTTTGGACACAACCTTTGAATTTTGGAACCTTAGCATTTTGGAAGTCTTAATGGGCTGAACCTTAGGGTCTTTTTAGCCCATTGTTGCACATGGCTCTTTTGCAGATGGCCCCCCCTTTGGATCCCTATTTTCCCTCCTTTGGATCCCTATTGTGGCCGGTCTGCTAGCTTAACCAATATTCTAGCTTTTTCTCCCCTGGCACTTCCCCATATTAAATGATCACTTTAACATGAAAATAATTTAGGAGAATTAGATATTGATTATTATGACACTTGCAGTCCACATACAGGCTTGCAATTGAGACATTTGTTTGTGACCATTCTATTGTTTTGTGAACCCTCCTCCCCTCATCTCTTATGGGAAATATTTCGACGTTTTTTGTATGAGGACTATCAACACATGTTGGAAATGAGATATGAGTCGTAAGATGGTTGTACACAGGTTGCTGAAGGGTATGCATTGAGAGATTTGCATAACATTCTTCGTACTTTTGGACGAAGTTTAACTGAATTTCCTGGAATTCCAATGCCTAATGAACGCTTTGTGACACGTGATGAAAATAGCTTGCTTTTCCAAGAGAAATGCCTTGACACAATGCAAGAGCTATCCGTGTCACGTGAAATGGATCAGAATCTAAATGAAGATCAAAGGATTTCTTTTGAGGCAGTGTTGCATGCATTGACTATTGATGGTGGGGCTATTTTTTTCCTAGATGGTCCTGCAGGGACTGGGAAAACTTATTTGTATAATTGTTTGTTGTCATGTGTGCGTGGAGAAGGAGAAGTTGCATTGGCCACAACATATTCTGGTATTTCAACATTGCTATTGTGAAATGGACGCACTGCACATTCTAGATTCAAGATACCCTTGGACCTTGATAGTTGTAGCACATACAATATCCCTATTCAAGGTCAACTTGCTGAATTGCTTAGAATGTGCAAGTTGATTGTGTGGGATGAGGCTCCTATGATGCATCGATATGCCTTTGAAGCTTTGGATAGGTCTTTGCAAGATATCATGTGCTCAAAAAATCCATTTGGTGGAAAAGTGTTGCTTGTTGTTGAAAGGTCAACCTTTCAACAACGCTTCCACAAAGATTCCATAAAGATTCCTCAAAGATTCTCTAAAGATTCCAAATAAAGATGTTGATGAAGTGATGAAGACGAAGATGGATGTTGTAATGTGAAGATACAAGCTCATGGACATCATCGAATATCCCGTTATTATCATTTTGAGCCATTACGGCCACTTTTATAATGTTTACGGGAACTTCATATTTTAAGTCGACAATTGTATTTTGGCCAGAGATGCTTGTTGGATGAGCAAAGCCAGCTCACAGTGTTGTAATTAAGCTCTATAGAAGCCTAGGGACACATCAGGTCATTTTGGTCGGACATTAGGTTTTCTAAGGCTTAGTATATAAGCCAAAACCTAAAGCTTTGTAACGAGACTTCTAATAAATCTGATCTTCTGTGTCGTTGGGAGACTGCGAGAGAGTGAGAGAGTGTGTGTGTGTGCTACAGGAGCTACGGTGGTCAGAATCGCAAACAGAGAGCAGTAGTGTGTTGCCCACGAGGAGAGCTACGTGTTGATGCTTACATCACGCGCGTTCGTCTGTGTTTTGGAAGATTCACCCGCGAGCTACTTTTGGAGTTTCGGTGAGTAACTGTTGTCCGTTTTTGCATTTCAACATATCCACGCGATCAGAGCGAG
The DNA here is from genome assembly GCF_014529385.1 of Adiantum capillus-veneris. Taxonomy (NCBI): domain Eukaryota; kingdom Viridiplantae; phylum Streptophyta; class Polypodiopsida; order Polypodiales; family Pteridaceae; genus Adiantum; species Adiantum capillus-veneris. Next base: position 13,472,310 of record NC_140958.1, on the reverse strand, counting down.
TAGAGCTACACATTAGGCACTTTAGTTTTCGAAAACTTCGACCTGCAAAAACCAGTCAGACATCCTACGCATTTTCTGCACGGAGGGTATTGGGTAGGTTTTTTTGGTCACGGACCTTAGGGAGAGTGGCCTATTGGTGTTGATAGGATATCCCTCAAGTTTCGTAACACATCGAGAATGTCTAATGGGCTTTTGGCTTGCGGTAGTATCATAGGAGACTCTCACATTCACAGAACCGATGGCATCTAGATTTGATATCTTTGTAGGAAGTAGTCATTAGTCGGTCGAGAAGAGGTTGACACCCTTTTCTTGCTTCCACGCACCTGGGGGTCGAGCTTTGTCCTCAGTTGACATTATATGTTAGGTGAGTTATCGCTATGCTGATGTCCATAGCGGCGTATCCGTTCAACATTGGCGCTGTTGCCGGGGACGAGGGCCCTAAGTAGGTGACCGAGACTAGTCCTTGATGATAGAGGTCCATCTGGCTTGCCAGAGTACTATTTACATTTAGATAGAATCAGAGGGTGGTGGACTCTCTAGGTCTTAGGAGGAGTCTAGGGAGCGTGTGTCTAGCCTAGATCCTTCGTCTCAGGTAGTATTAGGTAGTAGTAGGTTGTGGTGTAGAGAGTAGGAGTTGGAGTGGTAGATGTGGTGGTAGGTTGACTTGAGAGTCCGTGTGAGGCTAGGAAGTAACCAAGACATCAAATCACCATCTCACATTGATGAGTAGGAGTAGGGTAAGTAGGATATCTTGATTGCTGATCTAGAGTACTTTATGCATGTCTTATTTGCTGTTAGGCTCATCAGAGAAGTGGAAAACTCTAAGTAGGAAAGATGGTAAATTGTGTTTGGAAGCTGATTTGAAGTCCAAAAGTTTCTGTGATTATTGTTGAGAGCTCTACAGAGCATAGGGAATACTACTGCAAGAAAATTTGCATTTTAATACAGTAGACATCCTACGCGTAGGATGTCTCTAGAGCACTTTTGGCAAGGAATTTGGGAAAACTGTGGTTACCAATGGGTTCAGAGGGTAGGTTTTACCCTAGTAGCATATTGACTTGGGTGTTTTTCCCTATTTTTGTTGACCAAAAGCCAAAAGGCGAAGTCAGAAAACGTAAAATTTCAGAAAAGGCTTAAATTGAGTGATTTTTGCATGTTTTTGCAATTGTGAAGCATACTTGCACTTACTGAGAGCATAAGGAAGCATCAGGGACACTTCAGTCTGAAAAAATAAGTAGTAGACGGATAGGATGTCTACAGGGTGATCTGGGCACTTTTTTGAAAATCTGAGGTTACCAATGTGTTTAGAAGGTAGGTTCTACCCTATTTTCACTGGAAAGTGGAAATTTGACCAAATTTTGACAGATCAAAGCCAAAAGACAAGAATTGCCAGACATCCTACCCAAATTGTGTCCAAGGCCTAATTTTGAGACCAAACCATAGGCTCCAAAGGCATGTTCTAAATGTTGTATTGAGTGCATGTGATAAATTTCATCTCATTTGGGTTAGTGAAAGGAAGATTGAACAGACTTTAGCATTTTCGATTGAAAAAGGCAAGAATAGCTAGTTTTGGGGTCTTTTGACATCCAAACTCAAATCTAAGCATACCAGTGGGTTGCTGAAGACTAGGGGAATCTTTGGTCCAAGTTTGGGTTCATTCTAGGCAAAAAGACATCCTACGCGTAAGATGTCTCCTGCATGATTTTGAGACCAAAATTCTACTGTGACCATACCATTCTGTCATATAGCCTTAGATAAGCCTCCTAGGCAAATTTGGTCCAATTTGGAGTTGATTTGACTTGGGAATTCATCAGAACAGACATCAGGCTTTTGGAACAGATTCTTGATCATTTGACCAACCTATAGGTGTCAGAATCAAAAAGTACAACTAGCTGTGAGTTTAGCACATCAAGGGGAAGCTACAATGCAAGTTTGAGCTGAAACAGAGCAAAAAGACATCCTACGTGTAGGATGTCTCCAAGATCATAAAGTGGTCAAAATTCTACTTTGGCCATATAGGGAGGTTCCCAGTGTCTCAAGGATTCCAAAACTTTTTTCAAAAGTGAATTTGGACCTTGTTTGGCCTATTTACCAAGCAAAGACAAGAATTGTCAGACATCCTATTCTTAGAGTGCACTAGAAGCTTATGCAGCCCAAATCTTGACCTATTGGCATCCAAATTAAATTCTAAGTATACCATTGGGTTGTTGAGCCCTAGGAGAATCTTGGGATCAAGTTTGGACAAAATCTGAGCACTTAGACATCCTACGTGTAGGATGTCTCCAGCTTGATTTAGGACTCCAAACCAACTTATGAGCACACCACTATGATCAACACATCAAGGAGAAGCTGGGGTGAAAATTTCAAGTCATCCTGAGCAAAACGAAATCCTACGTGTAGGAGGTCTCAAGGCCATTTTTAGGTCCAAATAAAATTCTGAGCATACCATTGTGTTGCTAGACTTGAGGGGACTCTTTGGACCAAATTTTGTTAAATTCTGAGCATATAGACATCCTACGCGTAGGATGTCTCTAGGCCAGTTTTAGGGTCCAACTGTAATTTTGATCATACAGGGGTGTTCCCAATGTCTCAAGGATTTCATAACTTTTTTCAAAATTGAATTTGGACCATTCTAAACTGCATTTCACTATTTTGGCCATAACTTTCACAAACGGTATCGGATCGGAAAAGTTTTTATATCAAAACGTAGCCTGAGAGCAACTCTACAGATCTTAGAGCAAAAATTGAACTAAATGCATGCCAACGGCAACCATTTAGTTCATCTTTGAAAAAAACATCATTTAAGGCCTCAAAATGCATCCGGAAGTCAGGAGTGTCTAAAACCGACAGTTCGAAAGAATTGTGAGAAAACGGTCACGGTTTTTGAAGACTGCTAAGTTAGCAGATTGAAATTATCTTTTGGGAAAACCATTGGTCACCCGCGGAAAGGTGTAAAAGTTAACTACGGCTTAGTGTACGTCCATACACAAATCTGGTAGCAGTAAGACCATACACAAGGACTCTTGATTTTGCAACAACAGTCGCAAGTTTTGGAGAACTTTAACACAAGATTTTTGCTAGCAAATCACTGCGACTTGTGCATAATTCTCTTGTGCTAGCTTAAGTTTAGTTCAGCTAAAAGCGAACTTGAAAGTCACTTCCGAGCCCACGGAACAAGTGTGGCCGTCAAAGGTACATCAAGAATTTTTGCATTCATTGTGAAAAAGTTTTCCAGCTAAATAGAATTTTGTAGATTGTGTGCTAAAGTGAACACATGTTAGCTCGACTCAAGAATCGCTACAAAGGGAGCAGTTGTTGTAGTATAGTGGTAAGTTGCAGAACTTATCACAGTTCTTCCACTAGATCGAGGCCTGCTAAAAAGCTCTAGGCAAAGCAAGCAGCCAGACAAGTCAGTATCAGTCTTGGCAAGCAAGGGAGGTAAGAAGTTCAAGCAGTGCAAGCAAAGCCCAATTCAGAAAACTCAGAGATTAAGGCATCCACAAAAGCTGAAGGACCTCAAGAAAAAAAGACCAACACAAGGGTGCTAATAATTTTTATTAGCATTGAGGAAAGCAATTAGATCTATCACTGAACAGGTACAGCAAGGGAGTCAAGATGAAAGCAATGGCGTCTCAAAGGAATCAGACTAGCCGAGATGAAGATTCAAGTACATCCACATAAATTACAAGAGAGAAAATTTGGATCTATCTGATTGGCCACTACAAAGGACAGCCATGCTATGAGGATGACAATCGGAATTTGTACATCAAGACAAAGAAAGATACAGAGGAAACTCGGACATCTCAATATGTGGAAGTTGAAACAGCGAAGAATGTACTACACCCACATCCAGATTTCATGGAAGATTGTCTGGGATCAATTTACATGAGGCACGGAAAATACATCGACAATGAGATAGAAATTTTGTACAAAGATCAACTTACAAATATCTACACATATCCTCCAAGTATTTTTTTGTACAAAGAACAAGATGGAAAACGGAAAATTGGTACCCTCAATGGAGACGAAGACGGTCGATACTACAGGGCTGTCACAAGTCAGGAAGTTCCTGTAGAAAACAATCATTGCTTTACAGCAGAAGCATTTGGCTCAAGAGGAGAAGACTACATGTCTAAAGGTGGTAATGTATACCATCTTGTCATGGGTTTACCTCTAACTACGCACTTGGAAGAGTTAACAACGACAGCTGTCACTACACAAATGAGTGACAGACCACATGACACACAACAAGGCACAACATGGAAAGACACGGTACAAGTCTCGTGCACCACACCAGCACAAGACAAAGCACAAGCACACCAAATTGCACAAACAGGGAATACGTCGGAAGTATCACCTATGAAGATAGCACAACTTCAAAAAGAACTAGCTCAGTCTCAAGAGCTACTTAACAGAGCACAACAAGTCATATCATCAGGCATTAAACAGATGCCAACATCAAATATGGAACCCTCTCGGAGGGGGGGAGTTCAAAATCAACAAAGAGACCCTATATCTTCAAGAGTGGGATTAAGAAGTCCAGTTTTACAAGAAGTAGTGTCCTTTTCAGGAGTCCAAGTGGAATTTCAAGAAGCATTGAAAGATGCCGAGCCGGAGGAGAGGCCACTGGAAATTCACAATGCCCAATGTAAAAGGTCAGGTCAAGATGTCATTGTGGTTGACAAATACGATAGGCACTATGAAATATCCGATGTGAAAAATATGGATGAGTTTAGCAATTGTGGGCAACCTGTAAGTCACATACTTGGACCCCGTCCAAAAGCACCATCAAGGGAAACGGAAAACAAAGATTCGGTTCGATCTCCACCCTCGGTGCAGAACTCGCCAAAATCAACTCGGAAACATAGCCCTAAGGCTATGTTGAAGCCCCACGTCAAAGACCATATACTGATGGAAGAATTAGCATTATAACTGCTAGAAAGCATGGATAGTGATTTGATTTTGTATGCAAGCAATAATGGAAGCTATTTTCAGCTTCTCAAGGACAAGACGATGAAGGATAAAGAGACGAAGGCAGGGGATACACCTAAGTAAGTCGTAATCTACAGGTTCATGCATGCAAAGAAGAGGTCATATCTGTATCTAGATACCACAAGAAACCATTATCAGTAGTATTATGGAGAGCTGCCTTGTCCAAAGGGTGCACATGTTGAGATAACAATATATTGCAACCAATGTGCCATTGGTCATTTAGTGAACGACTGCCCAACAAAGCTCTGGAAAAGAAGAAGCAACAAGCCAAAAGCAAAGTTCAGGCAGTGACAACAAGGGAACGAAAGAAAGAATCCCCAAAAAGATCCCCGGAAAAGAAGCAGATCTTGTCACAGGGCACAAAAGATAGGCTCAAGACACAGTTGCTTGAAGTCAAGGGTGTCAACGACATTATCATAGAGAATTAGGCTTTCAAAAAAGATCAATTGAATCAGCTGAGTCAAGATCGTTTAAGGAACCTCAGTGAGGATAAGTCAAAGCATCCACAAGGTGATGAAGATGAAGCTCGCAGTTCAAGGTTCGAGAGAAAAAGAAGCCAAGATTCTGACGATAGTGAGCCAACACAAGCAGAGGTAACAAAAAATCTTAGTGCCACGTCACAAGTGGAAGACATGCAAATAGAATCAATGGATGAAGCTGGAAGTCTACCAAATAAATTCTCTACTGTGGACTCTTCATTGGTGATTGAACAAATCAAAGAGTATGAGAAGCTAAAAGAAGATGTAACTGAAGACATAGAATGCACAGAAGAACAGGAAATGACTCAGTCCAAGATTGACTACCAAGGACAAGCAATACAGGATATGAATGAATATTTTCGAGAAGAGACTCTACAAAAACCCATGGAACAATGGAAACCAAAGGCCATGGCGACCATTGCATCAGAAGAAGAGAGTCAACCTCAACATCCTGCTACACAAGCTTCAAAACATTTCCAAGAAGAAAAGTCACCATTGAATGAACTTCAAGTGCTAGAAGAAGTAAATAGTGACAGAGAGCTTCTGAAATCAAGAATCAAGGCATCACAGTCAGAAACTAGCAATGAACACCAACAAGCAGCTATAGCAGAAGATAGTAAGCACTTGGGACATGCTACAACCAGTCAAATGAAGAAGAAGTTCAACATACAAGAGGATGACAAAGCCTTCAAGGCACAAAAGTCCAAGAAAAGTACCGAAAGCAACGAGGACATCAGCTACTTGGCAGCCAACAAGAAGATTAAATTCTCGTTGTATGTGTATGAGAAACCGAAATTCAAATTTACAGCAGAGATAGATTGCACTGCCACGACTAATGTCATGTCTTATGGGTTGTGGTTACTTCTAGGTAAGCCAGAACTGTATGAAATTTAGGTACAGGTTCCTATATCACATGGAATAGCTGTCACAAGTTTAGGGATTGCAGAAGCTACCCTTAAACTACGATCAAAGGTAATCAAAGACAAATTCCTAGTGGTGGATTCCTCCAAAATGAGTACACATTTGATTTTGTCCAAGCTATGGGCAAAAACATTGGCAGAAGAACCTGAATTTTCAACAATGGTCATCACGACTAGCTCTCAAGAAATCCAGCCTACTACTGCTCCAAGATTATCGGCTTCCGACAAAGGAAAATCCAAAATGAGCCCACAAAAGTAGCCCCTTAAATCAGAGTCTTCAATCCAGCCCCGAAAAGTTCAAGACAGAGCTTCGACATCAACTGACCACATGCTTCCACATGAAAGACAAGCTCCAAAGAAAACCTTTCAACCGAAATACCCTACACTGTGAGATCACCGCCGCCAAAGGTTTTCAACGGTCTACATTAAAGCTGAAGAAATTAAAGTCAAGGACCCAATATGGGTAAATGATCCTAGCCAATTGATGAAAGGTAAACACATGGGATGGATAGCCTCCCACTACAGCTTAGCAGAGCAAGGCTATTATGAGGGTCAAAAGAAACTTTGGTTACCAAAACCACAGACCTCAGCTTATGTGGTGGATAAAGGTTTCAAAAAGCGTCCCCAAAAGCAACAAAGCTCATATTTATATCGCCAAAGGAGACCAACCAACAAGGCTCGCCAAAGGGATGGAGGAAATTTCAAATCCAACTGGCCTTCATACCAACATAGGACTTCATCGATAAATAATCCCAAAAATAGAACTCTTGTACATCTCAATACAACATCAAAAACATCATGGGAAGTTCCATCTACAATTCTTCAAGCACAAGGTTACTATCAAGGAAATCGGAGAATCTCGCTACCAAAGATGCAAGGTAAACATTCTTCAAGCAAACGACTTCAACTTGAAAATAATCGCAATTTCACGGAAGGCAAAATCAAGAACAATGTCACAGTCAAGGCAAAGGATATCTACAAAGACACTCTAATCACACGATGCAGATACAAATGGGTGCCAAAAGAACAACACATAACGAAGAAGATTGAAGTCATCTCTAGCTCTCAAGATATGTCAAGGCATGATGGACAAAGTGTTATGGAGAATGGAGCGAGCCAATCTACTCAACCAAGGGACCAACAAAAACAAAAAGAAATTTTGACAGCCAAGGTCACCCAGGTATGGCAAAAGAAACCAATATTGCCAGTATGGTCCAAATCCTCTCTTCGAGGATGGGAGTTTTGAATTTCAAAACCTATTCTTGGTCGAAAGCTCCAGAGAGTAAGTCAAGTCGCCACAAAAATCATGGCATAAGAGTCGAGTCGGGCAGCTGAGCCACTAAATGAGCAAGCGTCAGACCCAAGCTTGCAGATGAACGATATCCCCAAATAGCTACATGCTCATCAACTAGAAGATCAAAGGGAAGCGGCCCAGAAAATGACTTGCTGCAACAACAAACCTCACTCAACCTATTCCCGCTACAACAACCAATCGGAGGGGGAGAGCTATGGCTTCAACTACACTACATGTACAAGAAAAAGGTAACTCTACAACATACAAAGCACTGGTAGAAGCAACTGCAACAACAAAAGCTTCAACCAACACCAAAACATGAAGCACTCGTCAAGGCCACTGCATACATAGGGTCTTGTCGGGGACGACAAGACTTTGGAGGGGGAGAGTGTTGAAAGGTCAACCTTTCAACAACGCTTCCACAAAGATTCCATAAAGATTCCTCAAAGATTCTCTAAAGATTCCAAATAAAGATGTTGATAAAGTGATGAAGACAAAGATGGATGTTGTAATGTGAAGATACAAGCTCATGGACATCATCGAATATCCCGTTATTATCATTTTGAGCCATTAGGGACACTTTTGTAATGTTTACGGGAACTTTATATTTTAAGTCGACAATTGTATTTTGGCTAGAGATGCTTGTTGGATGAGCAAAGCCAGTTCACATTGTTGTAATTAATCTCTATAGAAGCCTAGGGACAAATCAGGTCATTTTGGTCGGACATTAGGTTTTCTAAGGCTTAGTATATAAGCTAAAACCTAAAGCTTTGTAAAGAGACTTCTAATGAATCTGATCTTCTGTGTCGTTGGGAGACTGCGAGAGAGTGAGAGTGTGTGTGTGTGTGTGTGCTACAGGAGCTACGGTGGTCGAAATCGCAAACAAAGAGCAGCAGTGTGTTTCCCACGAGGAGAGCTACGTGTTGATGCTTACATCACGCGCGTTCGTCTGTGTTTTGGAAGATTCACCCGCGAGCTACTTTTGGAGTTTCGGTGAGTAACTGTTGTCCGTTTTTGCATTTCAGCATATCCACGCGATCAGAGTGAGTAGAGCTACACATTAGGCACTTTAGTTTTTGAAAACTTCGACCTGCAAAAACCAGTCAGACATCCTACGCGTTTTCTGCACGGAGGGTATTGGGTAGGTTTTTTTGGTCACGTACCTTAGGGAGAGTGGCCTATTGGTGTTGATAGGATATCCCTCAAGTTTCGTAACATTTCGAGAACGTCTAATGGGCTTTTGGCTTGTGGTAGCATCATAGGAGACTCACATTCACAGAACCGATGGCATCTAGATTTGATATCTTTGTAGAAAGTAGTCATTAGTCGGTCGAGTAGAGGTTGACACCCTTTGCTTGCTTCCATGCGCCTGCGGGTCGAGCTTCGTCCTCAGTTGACATTATATGCTAGGTGAGTTCTCGCTATGCTGACGTCCGTAGCGGCGTATCCGTCCAACACTTCTTGGGGGAGATTTCAGACAGATCTTACCAGTGGTGTTCCCACGAGCGCGTGCTTACATTGTTGATGCTACACTTTGTCGATCGCACTTATGGAATCGTGTGAAGATTCTTAGATTGGCACATAACATGCGTGTGGGAGGTGGTGATGTTGCAAATTCTGCCTATAGAGAATGGCTTTTGGATGTAGGAAATGGGACTTTGACAATCGGTGATGAACAACTGATAGAAATCCCCCGTCACATGGTGCTTTCTTCATCCTCATTGGATATATTGATAGGTTGCATCTATTCAGAAATTGATAAAGATGTGGTCCATGCAGAATACTTCAGAGAGTGGGCCATCCTTGCTCCAAAAAACTCTGAAGTTGATATTGTCAATGCTAAGGCCTTGTACACAATGAAAGGTTAGTGCTGACTCTGTGGCGGAAAACTCGATGCAAGATCCTTTCTTATACTCTGTGGAGTTTTTAGATAGTCTCACCTTGGGTGGTTGATTTCCAGCACATTGCTTGGAGTTGAAAATGAATGCCCCAATAATTCTACTACGGAACATTGATCCAAATCGAGGTCTATGTAATGGGACATGCTTGGTGTGCAAGGCATTTCATGCAAGAGTTATGGAGGCAGAAGTTATTACAGGTACACAGGTAGACACTCGGGTTTTCATCCCTCAAATATGTTTTGTGCATTCTGGTACAAAGTTGCCATTCGTTCTTAGACGGAGGCAGTTCCCAGTTAGATTGGCCTTTTGTATGAAAATAAATTAGTCACAAGGACAAAGCATTGCCATGTTGGGCGTATACCTGGTGACACTGGTCTTCACTCATGGACAACTGTATCTTACATTGTCACGTGCACGTTCAGCCATTGGAGTGAAGATTCTCCTACGTGACATTGATGTAGACGAAACAATTGCACTAACAACAAACATTGTGTACCATGAGATATTAAACAATGCCATATGAAGGTTCCAATCCTTCTTTCTGTATGACGATAAATAAGTCGCATGGCCAAAGCATTACCATGTTGGGCCTATACCTGGTGACACCGGTCTTCACTCATGGACAATGTATGTTGCACTATCCCGCGCACGCTCAACTGTTGGAGTGAAAATTCTCCTACGAGACGTTGATGTAATTACAAAACAATTGCACTAACAATAAACATTATGTACCATGAGATATCAATCAATGCCATATGAAGGCTCCAATCCTTCGCATCGTTGTCTTCTTCTTTATATATGTTTCAAATCTTAAAATATTTTGTGAATTAATTTTCTACCTCTCTCCATAACATATACTAAACTATGTCATGTGAAGGTTTTGTTCCTTCCTCACATTGTCTATTTTTTGGTTTCTATTTGGGTTTATAGATCATGGATCAAATGACTTACATCTCCAAGGTGTCCTTTCTATTAAATGTAGAAGATCATCCACATCCTAGTATGTTTTTGTCCACCATTAAGACATGATGTGGAGACTTATTGTGTTATCTTTGGGACCTTGATTTTTTTCCATTATTTTAAGCAGAGCCACTTTTTTGGTGTGCACCTTTGCCGCACAAAAAATTTGTTAGGACCATCCGCAATCACTACAAGACCAGGTGTGTGTGCATGAAATCAGAAATTCACTTGGCATAAAGTAAGATTCATGGTTGTTTTGTTTCCTTATGTGTTACGGACCTTAGGAAGTTGCCATCTATCGATATCTTTACATTGCGTATTTTGGCATACATCCTCCGACGTTGAGTACGATGTCTACTCGGTAAGGAATGAGTGTGTGTCTTCCCAAGATGAAGATGATTCTCAATGGTTTGCTAGATATGAAGGATACTCCATTCCCGATGATTGGGAGTACCTCTAGAGTTCTAGGTTCACTGAGTTGATCTACCAAATCTACTTGCCTAAACAACTTGCATGTTTGGCAGTACCATACATAGCTGCAATAACTGGTATGTGTAAATTGTTGTGTTTGGTGCTTCAATTGTATTATTTAAAAAAAAGTCTCCCTTTTTTACTACTGTTGTTTGTTAATCCAGGAGATAATCATGGGATGGAAAAACAGTCCTTAATTTAGAAATGGAGAAACTACAAGCCGATTTCCAATTGCATGATGAAGCGAGCTACGTTGAAATTGCCTCTTAGATCATTTGTGGCACGATAATGTCCTTGATTTTGTTTGCTTCTATGACAAACATATCAATAGCTTTGCCATGCTTGTGATCCATTTTAGGCAATGTTCTTTCAAAATCTGGATACATTTCTAAATGTCTTGGTGTTTATTATGACTTTGTAATTCTATGCAATAGAGTTTTCCACTTGCGATTTGAGTTTGAGGGATCCAAGATATTACGTTCATATCTTAGAGATCTTTGTTTAGCACAACAATTCTATGCATTGATCCTTACGTTTGTGAGAGGATAGGTTGCTATGTTGAGAGAGAGAGAGAGAGAGAGAGAGAGAGAGAGAGAGAGATGTGCAATAAGGAAGAGAGAAAATCATGCATGTTTCTTGAGGAAAACATTAAAGTCTCTCTGTGTCTTTTCTTGAACTTGCACCTCTTATGCTTTGTGTAGATTATGTTTTTTTGTATGATAAGATGTCATGTTCGTAATATTGTGCATGGGATTGCTTCCTTTGTGGTAGTTGACACATAGTTAACTTTATATGCATTGTGATGTACTTTTTAATGGTACAGCTATGGAAACATGAATAACAATGCCATCGTTGAGACCAATTCGGATGGTATTGAGTCCACTCCTCCAAGGTTTTCCAATGTTTGAGCGGCAAAGAGAAGTGCTCGATGCGTAGGATCCTCTTCTATTAATCCTGTGGTAAATGATGGGAATCATGAACTCATGGCTGCATTATGGGACTTCTTTGTCCGTAGTGAGTCTAGGCAATTGGACTTTGAATAACACTTCGAAGCACTTTTGGACCTGGCTCAGCAAGTGAATGGCCAACAAATTTTAGACCTTCGCAATGAGGTGCGTTTATGTGCACAACGCTTCAATTGAGGAATGGCCCAGGTTGAGGAGAACCAATTCAACATGTTGGTGCGCATGGAGTAGCAATTTGAATCAATGCAAAGCTCACACATGCCCAATAGGGAAATCTAGGTCCAAATTGATGCATTTAAGGACCAGGTCCTTGCTTTAGAAGGAGAGGTAACCCGGATCAAGGTCCATCTGAATCGATTGAATGCATTGATGACAAAGATGGCTCAAGCTTCTGATGGCTGTGCCATATAGCAACATTCAACCTTGGCTACTAGAAATAGTTGAAGCACGTACTTTTGTGTGTTAATTTGATTCACTATGTTGATGTACTAAAGCATACCTTGCTTTGAACTCCGTTGGTAGGATAAATTAGTGAACATGTTGTTTTTGTGTTTTATACTTGTGTTGTTTGATCTACATGGCATAGAGTATACTTAAACTAAGTTTTGAGACTTTGGTTGAGATGATATTTTTGGTCAAAACAATATGAGGTACTACCTTTGTGTCTTGGGGACATAAGGTAACATGTTTTTAGAAAAGAGGCTTCCATCGTTACAACTATGCTTAGCTATGTGAGCTTCAAGGACGTTGCAATGAAATACTTGGAAGCTTGATAGATTCCATGATATTTTTCCACTATCTACATTTCATTTTGAAAGTTATCTTTAGGTTTACAAGTAGAAATTGTCTTACTCCTTTAGATTTGGTTCACTTTATGCACTCTCAAATAATTGGGTAGCACTTTCCAGACCCCATTATTAGTTCGTAATGACCATTGTAGACAACTTCAGATTGGGGTCATGCACATCAAACCACTTCAATGGGATATTTTATTATATTGATGCATATGCACGTGCCTAAATTTTGTTTTCTCTTTGCAAACAACAAACTTCCTCCTATGAAACCCTTTGCTTTTGGAAATTAGGGACCATTGAGACCCTGTTATGATGTGTATCCACAAAGTATGTATAATGTATCCTAATTGTGGAAGGTTCAAACAAGACGATAGAGTTTGTGGGATTATTCTTACAAAAGGGTCATTGATGTATGATAGTGTAGGAAACTTGAATGTTATTATAGTTATTATATATTACCAATTGACACTCCACCAAAGCATCCTTTGTCACTAACTATTTTGTTGATTGTTTCCTAAGAGTTTTGACATTTTGCATGGATTGGAAATGTAAATCGTAAATAAGATCTGTCGATGTTTGAAGGTTTATTGGTATTGCATTTGAAGTTATTTTCTTTTCTTAAAATCTCAAAACTATGTGTTGCCTCTGCTTTAAGTTGTTGCATATGCGTGATATTTTTCATGTTTTTCCATCTCATTATGTGAAAATGTTGAAATTTTATGGCTTATGTACACATAAACGAGGGATTTCTGTAGCTCTTTATGCATGTCTATGAGTGATCGAGGACTAAGATTTTGTTACAAATTTCAAAGTTTCAATGGTATCAATAGTGTGCTCTTTTGGATTACACCAACATGTGGATCACATACTATAGTTGCTATGTTGATTCAATTCTCCATACACTTAGATTGTCATGAAAAGCTGATGTTTTGATGTTTCTTAGACGGGGTTGAAATATTGTATTTATAGATGCCACATCAAAGAAGGCATTGGACAGCATCTACATTTAGCTGGATGCTTCATCAACCGTCGTTTCTTATCTATGGTAAGATCTAAGTATATCCTTTGAAAATTTTCCAACTTGGTGTTCAAACTAACAATTTTCTCATTTAGATCCACTTGGTTGGAGAGGCCCACTTAGTACGCATGATGTAGTACACATTATTGAAAGCTTTGAAGTTGTTAGGTAAGGAACACCAATGAAGCACAATGCTTTTTTAAATATTTTTTGGTTATTGAACTTATTGTAATTAACCAATTGGCTTGTAGGAATCACTATTATCGTGATAACATTTTAATGGAAGTGCATGAGTTTTTCGGAGGACTCCAAGGGTACTTTCATATCAGTGTGGCTTTGAATCGTAATGCAGGTTCAGCTCGCATACGGGTTCGCGAGCTCGGAGATCGCTTGCCGGCCAATGCAGAATACTCTTATAGGGATAGATATGAGAATTGGAGGATTGTATTATACACCCTATGTGAGGGGCATCGTCATTTTGGTAGGAGCGTTCATTGTGTGGGTCCATGGGTTCTACGAGTACCAAATGCAACATCCCGAAGGCTGTCGTTTTGAAGTTGCAGTTGTTTTGTTAGTTAAGATTTAGTGGCTTGCAAAAATGTTTCTTTAGAGACGAATATTAGGGCTTACAAAGCAATGGAAGTGGATTGTTTTTTTTCTTTTAGTTTCCCTTTTCCCGTCTCTCTCTCTCTCTCTCTCTCTCTCTCTCTCTCTCTCTCTCTCTCTTCATCCCCCCCCAACCTCATGTGTAGTCTTTTAAGTTTATGTTATGTAGTTGTTATGTCATTCAATTCTCTATGCACTTTCTATTGTCGCACAAAGCCAGTGTGATTTAGGTTGATACCATAATGCATTATTGCACATAATAAAGCATTTAAGATATGGTTGTCACTACCTTCAATTGGATGCATAAAAAATACTTACACATGTTATCCTTCTAAAGAAGGGGGGAGGGGGGGTTACACAAAATTGAATGATACTCCTTCTTGGCCGCAGCAACGCGCGGGTCACATACTAGTTTTACATTATACTCCTTGTACTTTCCTACTCAAGAACAGAGAAGGTCTAAATAATTCACACAAGTCCCAATTTTTGGTAACTTCAAGAATGAGCATCGACGCCTGGTCATAATCAAGTAGCAACTCTCTACTTTGTTGCGTTTTACTAGCAGAGAAGCCGGTGGCTTGACTGGTGTGGCTACTAGTTGTGTTTTCGGCCTTCCAAACCAGGTAGAGCACAAAGACCCTTGACTCCTTTCAAGCCATGGCACACCCGAAGCCTGCTCCTTGTGTGCCTACCACTGTCCATATGTGTGGACGCTGGAGCTTGCGGCCGCTCCTTTTTGAGGGACGATGACATCTCTCTCTCTCTCTCTCTCTCTCTCTCTCTCTCTCTCTCTCTCTCTCTCTCTCTCTCTCTCTCTCTCTCTCTCTCAGAGACAGCAAAGAAAATTGTCGACCTGCTTCTGGAACCGCATACTGCCTCTGCGAAGCTACTATCTTGTTTTTTTTAGGAGAAAATTACCAAAATACCCCTCTAATTTGTGGTAATTCCCAAAATCCCTTCAAATTTCAAAAAATTCCCAATATACCCCTCATATTTTGTCAAAAATTCCCAAAATGCCCTTCCAAAATACCTCTGGTTGTGAGATTAAATTTATCCAAAAATTAAAAAAATTGTAGCTTTTCATAAGAAGACTGATTGTCTATGAATACAAGATACTAGAACTAGAATTTGAGCTGGTTATGTAGGCTTTGGAGATGAATTGCTTCATTATTTTTAGACATGATTGTCTTTTTTTGGGAGGTAATTTGTGACAAATTACATGCTAAGCACTAAAAAATGGATATACATTGTCAAAAAAGAATAAAGATTAGGAAATCGTGAACAATCCAGCTAAAATAGATACAAGGGTATTTTGGGAATTTCCACAAATTAGAGGGGTATTTTGGTAATTCTCCCAAAATTCAAATCACAGAGTTTCACTATAACATATGTGCGGTATTATCGCTCACATTACCGCAAAAAAACAAACAAATATGCAATATGAAATTTCCCGTATGCGGAAAAGACTGTGGCAACAATCGCGGTAATGCTTGCGGCTATATTTCCGCGCCTATTACCGCGTGCTTTACTGCAAATATATCCGCAACAGTTACCTCGAGAATGTTATCGCCAGCATTACCGCAGACGGGTTTATTATAAAAAACAGATGACCGTTTGGATTGTCGTTTGTAGGACCATCCAAAAGGTCATCTATTTTTTTATTTATTTAAGATATTTTACAAAATTATTATTAATTACAACAAAATATCACAATTGGACAATACATTGAGCCAAAAAAAGATTGATAATTTCATTTATATAAGTGGAATTACAATTGGGGGAGGTATTGAGCCAAAAAATGATAGGTATTGCATTTACATAAAGGGCAAAAAAAGCCCGTGTGTACAAAATAGAGTATGGTCATGTGGGATAGGGCAAGCGGGGCCCGCGTACACAAAATAGAGGATGCTCATGGGGGAGATGGCGGCATTTCGCGTGGAACTCCTTGACTCTGCAAAACCAGAAAAAGAAACAATTAACACTTTGTTATTTAATATTTGATATAAAATCAACAATTTGATCATTTAAATAAGATTAAACTTACATGCTGCAGACTTCTGCACGCATTTTTGAACTCCTCTCGAGAGATCATTTGATTTTTAAACAACCAACACCAAGTTTGATACTCGGTATGGTTCTCTCTATATCTCTACACATCTCTGGTCGGGCGACTCATGGTAATGTTATACTGACAAAAAATAGCAACCAATTAATTAAATGAAAAAAAATAGATTTTTTACAATAAAACTAATATTTTTACTTACATATTTGTCTTTCCAAGCCGTTTTTCCTCCCGAACCATAATGCATAGGAGTCTGATGAGATCTGGCCTCAACTTGACGCGTATGCATCCTCGCACCCGTTGCCCTTTCGTCCTCTTTCTCTTCCCTAGCTGTCTCCCACTCCACATCATGGACATTTCCTGGCCGATAGCTATGCTCTAGAGACTCCATTGTCTTCTTTGCAGCTCTCCTCACACTAGATTTTTTGTTCTTGAGAAATGTTTTGACATGCTCTTGCAACCATTGCCTTGAGAATTGTTGCCCCTCAGGGTTGGGGAAACGCATGTGCATGGTTGTCTCTATATATGTGAGGTTGTAGGGATCTTGCTGATCAAATTTGAGAAAACAATTGATATATGTGGAGTGGATTAATTGGTTGACGTGTGTGCGGAATCTCCTGCCCTACGCTATCCCGAGATCCACCATACCTCCTCTATGAACCTGGTAGTATAACCCGCGAGCATCTGGTGAAGGCATGTCATGGTCCTCATCTTCTGCTGGAGTAGGGAGCGGTGACTGTGGAGGAGAATCTGTAGTACTCCCCCCCCCCCCCCCCCCCCCCCCGCCCAAAACAACAACTAGCTCCGCTCCCTCGTCGAGATCGACCGGCGCTAGCGGGCGAGCTGCCCTGGCGGCGCTGACTGCCAGAAGAGCGCCGACGTGAATCTGGGACAGAAGGTGGGATAGGTGATGGATAGGTGGACGCCCGTGGCGTCGCACCCAACGGCGTCGGACCCTGTGAAGGACAAGATGAACTTGGAGCTGTAGCTGGAAAACTCTGCAGGTATGGAGTGCCACCAGTCGGAGTAGAGACCTTTGATAATTCAAAAGCTGCTAGCTGCACCGGTGAATAGCGCTGCGTAAGGGCCTACTGCGAACCTAACCACTCAGCCCAAAGACGCAATGCCCTCTCCACATCTGGATCGGTCACAGGTACGGCAGCGGACCCACCAAGAGTGTCCCAAAACCAGTCAAACCCTGATAATGACTGCTGAGGCGACGGCTGTGAATGATAGGCAGAGAGAGCGTCGGGATATGACATCCCGTCCGCCATGAAATCCTTAATGCTGTGAAAGCGTGGTGTGGAAGAAGAAGACATGGTCTACATTTATTACGACAAAGATTAAACTAGGGTATAAAAATTCGAATATATGATTAAAAATTTACACATTGATTTTTTCCAAACATTGGATTTTTTAACATTGGATTCTCTATAGTATCCAATGTTGAAAGAATCCAATGTGGAAAGAATCCAAGGCGTGCCTACAACCTATAAAAGAGTTTTGCAAAGCCTTGAGTGCTAATAAGATATTAGTGTGTGTATTGACTAATAAGAGATTATTGTGTTTATG
Source organism: Adiantum capillus-veneris (assembly GCF_014529385.1). Taxonomy (NCBI): domain Eukaryota; kingdom Viridiplantae; phylum Streptophyta; class Polypodiopsida; order Polypodiales; family Pteridaceae; genus Adiantum; species Adiantum capillus-veneris. Next base: position 13,454,276 of record NC_140958.1, on the reverse strand, counting down.
ATTAGTGTGACCGATTGCGCGATCACTTGGACGGCCATTGGGGTCTAATACGTCACCTACGACTTAATCATGGAGGTATGTTTATGTTTTTGTGTTGATTACTGTTTAATTTAACATATGTTGGCTTGTGTAATTGGCTTGTGCACACAATAATTAGTGTGTGTTAACATACACTAATTAGTGTGTGCATTGGCTTGTGCACACACTAATTAGTGTGTGTTAACATACACTAATTAGTGTGTGCATTGGCTTGTGTAATTGGCTTGTGCACACACTAATTAGTGTGTGTTAACATACACTAATTAGTGTGTGCATTGGCCAATCCCATTGGTCAATGCACACACTAATCACACACTAAATAGTGTGTGTATTGGCCAATCACCAATTGACCAATGCACACACTAATCACACACTAAATAGTGTGTGTATTGGCCAATCCAATTGACCAATGCACACACTAATTAGTGTGTGCATTGGTCAATCATCAATTGACCAATGCACACACTAATTAGTGTGCGCATTGGCCAATCACATTGGTCAATGCACACACTAATCACACAACAAATAGTGTGTATTAACACACACTAATTACTGTGTGCATTGGCCAATTGGATTGACCAATGCACACACTAATGCCAAACTAATTAGTGTGTCATTGGCCAATCCAATTGACCAATGCACACACTAATTACACACTAATTAGTGTGCGCATTGGCCAATCACATTGGTCAATGCACACACTAATCACACAATAAATAGTGTGTGTTAACACACACTAATCTGAAACTAATTAGTGTGTACGTTGGCCAATCCAATTGACGGAGGCACACACTAATTAGTGTGCGCATTGGCCAATCACATTGGTCAATGCACACACTAATCACACAATAAATAGTGTGTGTTAACACACACTAATTAGTGTGTGCATTGGCCAATGCCATTGACCAATGCACACACTAATCCCAAACTAATTAGTGTGTACGTTGGCCAATCCAATTGACCAATGCACACACTAATTAGTGTGCGCATTGGTCAATCACCAATCGACCAATGCACATACACTAATTACACACTAATTAGTGTGCGCATTGGCCAATCACATTGGTCAATGCACACACTAATCAGACAATAAATAGTGTGTGTTAACACACACTAATTAGTGTGTGTTAACACACACTAATTAGTGTGTGCATTGGCCAATGCCATTGACCAATGCACACACTAATCCCAAAATAATTAGTGTGTATGTTGGCCAATCCAATTGACGGAGGCACACACTAATTAGTGTGCGCATTGGCCAATCACATTGGTCAATGCACACACTAATCACACAGTAAATAGTGTGTGTTAACACACACTAATTAGTGTGTGCATTGGCCAATCCCATTGACCAATGCACACACTAATCACACACTAGTTAGTGTGTACATTGACCAATCACATTGGCCAATGCACACACTAATTAGTGTGTGCATTGACCAATCACATTGGCCAATGCACACACTAGTCACACACTAATTAGTGTGTGTTAACACACACTAATTAGTGTGTGCATTGGCCAATCCCATTGACCAATGCACACACTAATCACACACTAATTAGTGTGTACATTGACCAATCACATTGGCCTATGCACACACTAATTAGTGTGTACATTGACCAATCACATTCGCTAATGCACACACTAATCACACACTAATTTAGTGTGTACATGGCTAATCCCAATTTAACATTTTAGGTTTTGCAAGTAATAAATTTAACAAATTGACAAATTTCACAAGTTTAGATTTTGCAAGTAACTAATAATTAACAAATTTAGGTTTTGGTGTGTCTTTACTTACACTAATTAGTGTGTGCATTAGAATAATGCACACACTAATTAGTGTGTATAAAAAACACATGCACCAATTAGTGTGTGTATATGCATGTGTGTGCATGCGTGTGTATGAGTGTATGCATGTGTGTATACGTGTGTGTGTGTGTGTGTATGCATGTGTGTATATGTTTGTGTATGTATGCGTGTGAAAAAATCAAAAAACATAACAACAAAACTTACATGGAATTGAAGAGCTTGTTGGGAGAGGGTAGGAGAGTGGAAGAGTAGAGATGGTGGAGAGTAGAAGAGTAGAGATGGAAGAAGAGCTCAAGGTTGTGAGGTTCGCGCTCTCGGCTTCTGTGGAGAAGACGACGAAATTCGAATTTTAGGGTTTTGAACTTCACGGGGCACGCGGGTGCCCCTATTTATACAAAATTTTGAAAATTGAATTTCCGCTCATATTACCACGAGCACTACCGCATACATTACCGCACATATTACCGCGGCGCAGTTTCGGCCCATCCACACAGATGTCCACGTTCTGACATTATTACTATTGATTTCCAAAATCTATTGGTACTATGTTTTTTATAAAATGTATATAAAATGAAAATATTCCTAGTACTTTGAAAATGACATTTTTACCTAAAAGTTTTGATTACCATGCATGTTAAATTTATTTATTTTTACTTTTTACTCATATTTTATTAACCTTTTTTGGTAATTTGATTTTAATAAGTGTATGTAATTTATTAATGTAGGTTGCTTGGGATGATTTTGGCCCGTCCACTGAACCGGATAGATCACGGTGGTTGGCCGAGCGATTACCATGCCCATGCGTACGGTGCAAATGCGCCATTGCTCGACTTCGACGGATATGCTTGAGCCATGTAGAATATTATGGACTATGGGACGATCCTCGCAAGCGTACACGGATGGAAACAAACGATCCGCGAATTGTAGCGGCTATTGACGTCACCCCTCATTGGCGTGTGGTTGGTGGAGGAGGGGAAAGGAGGGTGGAAGACCGCATGCGCCAGGAATCCATTAGAGAGGGAGGAAGCACATCAAATCAGCCAACTGCTGCTCCCTCTACAAGTCACCACATCCCATCTCCTTACGTGGATGCAGAAGACGACCATTTGCATAGGATGGTTGAGGATCTCCTTGCACGAGAGGAGGAGCATGAACTAGAGTGTGCATGTGAAGAAGCTTCCGAAAGAACGAGGAGTGAGCTACTCGATTCGGCACACACCGCACTATATGATTGATGCTCTTACTCCATTTTAAGGGCATCTCTCGAAGTCCTTAACCTTCAGGAGATGTTTGGATGGAGCAATGCTAGTGTCGACGCACTTTTGAGGTATGTATACAGATTGTGAAGGATGCTTGTGGAGTGCATAAATTATCTTCTAATGTACGTTCTTCTTGTGATAGGTTGCTAGGAAGGATGCTGCCACAGCTGGCAATCACATGCCAAAGAATAGATGAAAAGCACGCGAAGTGGTGACTGCATTAGGGATGGATTATGATCGCATTCATGCTTGCGTGAACGATTGTGTGCTCTTTCGTAATGAGCATGCCGATTGTGACACATGTCCATCGTGCGGGGAGCCTAGGTTCAAAGAAGGAATGCAGAGCAACAAAATTCCACGTAAAGTTTTGAGGCATTTTCCACTCATCCCTCGCATCCAACACATGTTTAGATCAAAGGGTACGAGCGAGCTTTTGAGTTGGCATGCAAAAAATCACTCCACAGATGGTATTATGAGAGTGTCAGCTGACTCACCAGCGTGGAAGCATATAGAGGACACATGGCCAGAGTTCAGGGATGAGCCTCGTCACTTGAGGATTGGGTTAGCTAGTGATGGAGTGAATCCATTTGGGCACCGCTCTACTTCATGGAGCACTTGGCCGGTGGTGGTTGTAAACTACAATATTCCTCCTTGGGAGGCAACAAAAAAGGGAAACATTTTACTATCACTTCTCATTCCAGAAAAGCACAAGGTAAAAAACATGGATGTATATCTGCAGACTCTTATTGATGAGCTTCAAGAACTATGGAGAGGCATAGATGTCATTGACATTTCACGGCCACCACGAGACCGAAAAGCCGTCATCAAGTGCATCCTCATGTGGACCATGCATGATTACCCAGGATTTGGAGAGATATCTGGTAAGTATGCACATGTTAATTGTACTCTTTGCTTTAGGTTTATCATCTCATGTGTAATGTTTGTTTACCTCTTGGCAGGATTGGCAACATCTGAACATAGTGCGTGTCCCACTTGTGGCCCTTCCCTTGTGACAAAGAGACCTCCTCTTCTTGGGAAGGTGATCTATCCCAACAACCATCTCTTCCTGCCTCCTTCACATCATAGATATGCTCCCCCTATCAATGGAGTGCAGCCGTTCCATTGGAACATGGCTGATTGGGCGAAGCATTGGGAGGAGCATCATGGTACCTCACCCCCTCCCAATGGGTTGCCAAAGGGCATGTCGAGGTACTCAATCTTCTTCTCACTCTCCTATTGGGCTTCGTTGAAAATTCAGCACTTATTGGACCCTATGCATGTATTCAAAAATGTTGGGCAAGCTATATAGGATCACATAATTGGCAAGAAGGATTCATTGGGTGCTAGGGAAGATTTAAGAGCCATGAGACGTTTCCCCCCTTCAGCCACACCCCGCATGGGGGAGCGGGGAAAGATGATTCTCCCAAAAGCATCGTGGATACTGTCAAAGGCAGACCAAGAGCGGACAAAGCAAGTTATTGCATCCATCAGAACTCCAACGGGATATATGCGGTCACTCAAAGGTTCTTTCACAAAAACCAAAAAGGGTGGCTCCTCAATTGTATGGATTGAAATCCCATGATTGGCATAAAATCCGTCACGTAAGAGTAGTCCTTATATATAGGTTGACATTCACTAAGATGTTTTATTGTTTGTAGTTCGTACTTCCCATAACTATTAGTGGTTATGGGGACACTAAGGTGAAGGCTGCAATATTCAAAGTGGGTGAGATTGTGAGGTAATGGGTTTTTTTCAAGTACTATATCATGTTGTGCATGCATGAACAATGGAATTTTTTTTCATCTACTATATTATTTGTGCCCTGTAGATTTGTGAGCTCCAAGGAGATAGAAGTAGAAGCCATACCAGTAGCCCATCAGCTAGCAGTAGAGGCAGTGTGTGCTATTGAGGATGCATTCCCACGTACAATCCTTGTTAGCCAAATACACCTATTGCTTCACCTTGTTGAGGAGATTTCCATTTGTGGGGTGGTTCACTCTAGATGGATGCTCTTCTTGGAGAGATTCTTGAAGACTTTAAAGGATTTTGTTAGATTGAGGTCACAACCGGAGGTATGCAAAATCAATACAATATAGATAGCATTTATACGCTATGGAGTTACTAATAAAAATATGTGGTTTTAATGTTTTTAGGCGAGCATGGCAGAAGGTTGGGTGGTGCAAGAGGCATTTGTGTATGTCTCACAGTATCTCATCACAGTGGATCCATCATTGCCTCGTTTGTGGAGTGAAGAAGAGGATCCTAGGAAGCACTCAACCATTCCCAGTGGAAAAGGCTCACTCTTGGTCATGGATAGAGAGTTTCATGCCATAGTCAACAACTATTGTTTACTCAATGCCACTATCATGACCAAATGGGTCAATATGTACTTGGAAGCCCTCGCAGCTAGAGAAAGGGATAGAGATGCATGGAAGAGATCCCATGGAGGTAGACGTGCACCTCCTTTTCCTAAAGAGCTTGTAAAATATCTTGATTTGATTCAAGTAGAGTGTATCCATAATGCAATGACCAATGCCAAAGCACAAGGAGAACAAATAAGCCCTAAAGAATGGGAGTATGCGCGAGGATGCTTGCGCAAGGTGAGTGTGTATATGTTATGTATGCATGTATGCAAATCACTTAATGAAATGCGATGTAACCTCTTATGCATTGTGATCGTAGGGTCTCATTTTCAACTCCATTTGGTCCGAAGGCCGACATTTTTGCACCCGCAAGATAGATGAGCGTCGGACCACTAATGATTGTGGCGTGATGGGAAACTTTGACACAACAACAGATGAGGTCAGATATTGTGGTACTATAGAGAGAATAATCAAAGTGGATTTCAGATCTTTTCACAAATTCCTCTTTGAGTGCCGATGGTTTGCGGGTGAGGTTAAAAGACATGAAATGGGCTCATTATGGTGGATTCCACCCAATTCCATCGGGGAAAAACTGACAACTTGGTGTATCCTAGTAGTTGCAAGCAGGTAATTTAGGCTATGTGCAATTAACTTAAATTAAAAATTTAATATATGTATATCAGCTTATTCTTTGTGTGTGATGTACAGGTCTTTTATGTGCCATGTATATATCAAAGAAGACTTTGGTATGTCATTCCAGTCACGTCGCGGGGTAGATCTATCTTTGCAGAGACGGACATTGAGCCAATAATTCATCCCATTATACCATCACCACAAGATGCAAAGGAAGATGTAGTAGAAGTTGAAGAAGGCCAGCCAAGCGTTGCAAATAGTCATCTTGAGGAGGAGGAAGAGGGAGAAAGCGATGATGATTCTACAGGAGGTGATGGAGAGGAGGAAGAATCTCTAAACTTGTTTATTGATTTGAATACTATGGGTCTAAATATGGATCCTAGTGCTTGTAGAGATCTTATACAAGATGAGAATTAATAAAACTCTCCATTCTTTCACTTGGTGTAGTATATGATTAATTTGCAAATGTTTCGTTATGTGCTTATGAATAGTATTTGTAATGGTTTTGTTGTGAGTTCAATGATTTATGTATAGAATTTTTAGAGTGAAAGAGAGATTAAGTGAAGTGAGCAAGCATTCTGGAGAGTGTAGGAGTTGTAGTGTGTAAATACATTTTGAGTTGTATTGGATTTAAATGGTAACCAGCGGGAGAGGGAGGGGGAAGGGGGTCTATGGACTTAGCGGTAATGGGCGCTACAATAATCGCAGATACACGCGGTAAAATGCCGCTTGAACAACAAAAGGGTTTCTCTCTCCTCATTTTGAATTCCTCTCTCTTGTTTTGCGGTAATGGCCCGCGGTAAACACCACGATCTCTCATAGTGTTTGCAAACTGAATATTGGACATTTGATCAACCTAAAGTGATCCAAACTTAACCAAAATTACCATTATCATCACTTAATCGATTGCAGGATTGTGGTGTCGCCCTTCTCTCTCTCTCTCTCTCTCTCTCTCTCTCTCCTTCCTTTGCGTTTCATTGAGTGGTATCAAAGCTTCGGTGTGCTTGGAGCTTCGGAGTTTCTCCAAGAGCTGGAAGCCAAAGTATGTGTGGATCATTTACAAAAAGCAGGAATCTGTAGACGATGCTCGTTTTGAAAAGCCCCAGGATAGTGTGGCGTATGTGGTCAATACGCCATGGAAGGCTCTCGAAGCCGCCAACGAGGGAGAGGAGCCCTCTCTCTTGTAATGAGCACATCGTAGCCGGCCAGCGCCGCTGAACAAGGGTATTTTGGGAATTTTTGAAATTTGAAGGGTATTTTGGGAATTTCCACAAATTAGAGGGGTATTTTCATAATTTTCCCTTTTTTAATTACGTGATGAGCTTTTCACGGGGGCATTTTTTTTTAATTAGGTGCTAAGCTTTTGACAGCCACGTGTTCGATTATGCGTCCACATAGTGCAAAAAAAGGCTTTGGCTCACCTGACAACTGCCATACCTACGCTGAAAGACCACGTAGGGCGGCGAGAAGGAATCGTGCCAAGATTCCTATTAATGGGAATTTTGAAAATTTGTGGCCTTATACCATACTGCCTCCTCATATTCACTCCCCCCCTCTTCTACGTCAGCCCTCCTGGCACGTTTCTTGCTGTCAGTCCCGCCCTCTGCCCCCCTGCCGGACCTCGCCTCATGCATGGAGCATGATACACCTTCTACTTCTGTCGCGCTGCATGCCCAACACCGTATACGCGAGGCCCCAGCCCCGGTAGAGATGAGCATTGGCCTTGCGTGAGCACCGTCTGCTTGGCCCAGAGAGAGAGAGAGAGAGAGAGGGCTTGTAGACTCCATCTGCCCACTCAACCTTGCCCCTGAGCACGCTCTCTGTGCGTGAGAGACAGTCACCCTTGAGTCCTCTCTCTGATGTGGGCTCAGCAAGTCTAGTATAGCCGCCCACCGCCTTGAGAGAAGTTTGCAGAGAGAGAGATAGCCTTAGCACATGGTCTCCTCCGGCTAGCTCTGCAATTGGTCGGTCGTGGTAGAGTCTTGAGCAGATGGAGGGGCGACCGTGAGGATCAGCGAAGAGAAGGGAGACGCATGTAATGTTCAAGGTGGGAGCTGCACTGAGTGGACGCCAAGCAATGAGGTGCCACATCATGCGATTTCATAAATCACATGATTGGGGGTTGCGGAGGTAGTTACACCGTGGTACTAGGAAGGTTCTCCATGCATGCTCCACAGGGGCACGCAGGAAGAGCATCGAGGGACTGGCATTGTGAGCCTTCTCTCCCCCTCTTCCGAATGGCACGAGCACAAGCAGGTAGAGCAGGTGATGTTGCAGCTTGCCATGGACTTGTGTCGATGCAATTCTCCTCTGCCTCTCCTCTTCTAGAAGAGCTGCCACTTATGAGCCTATGTCCCTGCTTGCGATTGCCAAGTTGCATTCATCGTGGAGAATCGACATCTCTCCACAACCACCCACAGTTGAGCTCTTCAATTGTAAACCCGGGCAACTAAGGGTATTGCAATACAAAAAATGGAGAAATCTGATGCTATCAGTAGGGCAGAGGATCTTTTTTGCCATGGCTTTATGATTGGATAGTTAGGGAGAGGTGGAAAAGTCTTTGTAAACCCAGGCAAGACAGGGAATAAGGGCGACAATGGAAGGGATGTCTTGTCATTGGGATTTGAATGAACTCTCAGCCGTTGAGCAACAGCCACAATGGATAGACTCTTAAAATCAGATGCTTGGGCGACAAGGTCCTCTTGATATGTATCAAATTTATAGCACCTCTGATAAGGAGATGGATGTGCGAGACTCTAGTGATAGCCACAAAATGCAAGATTTGTTTGAAATGGCTCAACAACCATGCCTAGATGCTTTTGGATTTACATCTAATCGGTATTTTTCCTTTGATAGACAAACATACGGCTTGATGATTGCTTTCATACAAAAAGGGCAAGGACCAACCTTAGATTCTGTCAAAGCAGTGGACAAACGGGGCCTTTTGGACTTGAGAAAATGGGGAAGAATCCAAGAATCATTACACATGGTCATTGATGAAGAAGGTGATATGTATCTTGTCAATAGCACTGGAAAGAGGATTCCATGCATAGAAGATTGGGAAAGGATTGTGGTTTCATGCCACACAAGTGAACATCTTGATTGGACCGCAACCAGGACAACAATCGCAAAAACATGATGCACCAACATTAGGATGCATGCTATTTCACTTGAATTTGGAAAGGAGGTCCTTGACCTTTGCTCTTTTGGTACAATTTCAGCTTTGGAGGATGGACATAGGTAGACGCGAGATGTGACACAGTGCCTGGGTATACATGACAGGGGTGAGAGTGGTAGCAAGAGTGACGTGTGTATTGAGCAGCACATAGTGGGCTTTGTTGATGTTCAAAAAACATTAGATAATGTAGTTGTCAACCAAAAAGCTAGATTGGTTAGACTAAATTGGACAGTACAAAAAAAATGGAAATTTGTGTGCCATCATCGATGGGGCGGCGCACGAAGAAACGGCGAGGAGCGTCAGCGATTCCGCACATCCAAGAAGTGTGGATGCCCCTTCATGTTTTTTGTGGTTTTTCCAAGACATGACATAGAGAAGGTCAGCATACGGGTATTTGGAGGTCACAAAGGACATGTTCCAGGGTCGCGGAGTGACCTATATCACCTTCCTATGCATCCTATGGTGAAGAAGCGATGCATAGAGGATTTGTTTGATGTAAGTACATGTCGCCATGTTGCAAGGGTGAGTGTATCTAAAGAAGCCGTCCACATCAACATGGAATCTCTTTTAGAGCAAGTATCCTATAGATTCTTCATGATTCCAAAGGAAATCCAGATGATGTCCTACAAATTGCGCGCCGAAGGTAGTAACCTTTCTGTCGTTTTTCTTTTTGTGAACTAAAATGCAGTTGGGTTTACACTTTGACCAGGTTTATATGTTGCATGCCTGGGTTTATACTTACCTATGTTAACCATATTCATTACTGTAGGAAGGCTTGGAAGTGACAAATGGTCATCAATGTACAGGGAGGCTCTTAAGTTGAAAGAGCAAAGCAAGGTGCTACACTGTCAGCCCTACAACCCTGATGCACTTGAGGAGACAAACCGGCCCTTATTCTAGTTATTCATTCTATGCACATGTGATGTAGGAACTAGCCAAGAAAAAGTCACCTTGAAGGTTACTTTGAAACTAGTCCTTCAAAAAATGAACATCTGTCCAAAGGCGTTGGTGATTGATAAGTGCATCACTTCACTACAAGCCATCAAGAAAGTGGTTGATGTCGATCCATTTTGTTGGGAAGTGGGTGAAAATGGTAGTATCACCCAAAGTTGTATGCATTGTGCTAGTATGTTGGTTCCACACAAAGAAGACTTGGGTTGAGCATTTACTACCACATGTGCGACCAAAGGCTTGCTTATGTTTCTTTGCCTCTCCATTTTCCATGCTTATGATTGCCTCCCCCTCCTCATGTGTTCTTGCAGGTCCCCAAAGAAACGAAGGACCATGTGTATGGTGCAATGGAGAGTATGATGCAATGCCCGATGGAGGAAGAGTTCGACTCGAAGTACAAAGAACTCCTTCGAGAATTCTCGGAGCATGATAAAATTCTAAGATACATTAGCAATGGATGGGCTGCAAAGACATGCACTTGGCGTCGATTGTGGCCAAAATTTTGGCCGGTTCTTCCCTCATGGGCACGTTGACACCACAAACTTGGTGGAGAGACTTTGGCATTACATAAAGTACACCTTGTTGGATGCACGGATCAATTGATCAGCCTTGGACTTATTGCATGCCCTTATTGGCGATTCAATCACAGGGACGCGGATGGGTGGTACTACTGTGGAGTTCTTCAGACAAAAACAGGACTCTTTGTTTTTTGTATCACACGGTCTACCTTTTGCCATTGCCTAGGTTTACATTTGGAGTATTATTGTCTTTATACTGCAATCTGAGCAAATGTGTCCTTTTTTGTACTTGTCTGGGTTTACATCCTGAGTAACTATGTCTTCATATTTCATTTTGAGTATCTGTGTCTTTGGTTTATGTCCTTGTTTGGGTTTACACTCTGAGTAGCTATATCTTTATACTGCATTCTGAGCAATTGTGTCCTTGGTTTAGTTTCTTGACGGGGTAAATACACTCTGAGTGATTGTATTTTTCTCCTGGATTCTGGGTAACTATGTCTTTGGTTTAGGTCAGTAGCCTGGATTTACATTTTGAGTAACTGTATCTTTATACTGCATGATGAGTAACTATGTCCCTGGTTTAGTTCCTCAACTGTATTTACACTCTTAGTAACCGTATTTTTATCTTGCATTCTGGGTAACTGTATTTTTGGTTTATGTCCCTGCCTAGGTTTATAGTCTGAGTAATTGAGCCTTTATACTACCTTTCCTTTTGCAGTTGACTCAAGTAAACACAACATGTATGGGAATGACAAGGGGCAAATGAAACGCTTGTCGGGTGGAGAACAAATACTTTGCAGATATGTAAGTGACCCATCAACAGTTGAAGTGATTGATGAAGCGGCCCTCCTTTTCAAGGTGTTGAGTATGTCACTCCACGAGATATGGTATCATGTCAGCTTGCAATCCTCTTATTGTGATTGTGTAGATTGAGCAAGCATGTGCAAGCACCTATATGGCATGCGACTAGTAGTAAGAGACTTCTTTCCTCATCTGTGCCATATTCTCCCAATCATTGACACAGCTAGAGAAATGGCGATGGAGAATACACAAGAGGACATTGGCTCCATAATTAAAGGGCCCGATGAGCCTCCCAATGCCATGGTCATCCAACGGTCCCTTTCGTCGCATATCCTCAACCAATGCATTGAAGATTTGGAGAGTAATTTAAATGAGATCGAAAGACGTATCCCATCTTATGATGAGATGCAGGTACAATCATTGATAGGGCAGGTACAATCAACTTATTCATGTCTTTCATATGAAAGGGCTCCCAAGGAGATCGAATTGCCACAAAAGGGAAGTATTTCACAAATTCATGGGCATGTGACAGCCACCGAACTCAAGCATGGACAACGGAGAGTTGTAAATGATGAGCCAATCACAACGGTGCCCATTCAACCCTCGAGAGTAATGGGCAAGCTTAGGAAGAAACATCAAAGGGGTCGAAAGCGAGTACACTTTGCAAAAAGAAATCGAGTGTATTGCCATCATTGTTGCACCAAGACCTTCTTGGTGGATCAAAGTGTGGATTCATGCCAAACATGCCAAGCGATATTGCCACTCACTTCACGACATGGGGCACGAGTTACATGTGATGCTTTAATTGGTCGGAGAGTAGTCTTGTATGAGGACTCCAACTCTCATGAATGCCTCATTTTTTGCATCAGTGTCGTGTGGCTCACACGAGAACGAAGAGCATGCTTTCACACTGACCTTGGCCACTGGACATAGCATTGAGAATGTGTGGGCATCAAAGCATCACATTGAAAAACTCTTTCTCGAGTCTCACTCTCTGCTTTCATCTAAATATTGGGATTTAAGTTTTTTGTAAATTTTTGTAAAGTTTTAAACAAACATTGTAACTTTTTGAAACCAAAAGATGCAATGTTACCCATGTGTAGACTTAAAACTTGTTTTTTTGCCTTAACTTTCCCTTTTGTGTGGACAATTGTACATATGCACAGAGAGAGAGAGAGAGAGAGAGAGAGAGAGAGTTTATCCTAATGAGGCTTTGTGTCCCTGGGTTTATATTTTTTGTATTGAAATGTGAACTGGTTTGCTCCTGCCTAGGTTTATGTTTAGCCTGCCTAGGCCTATGTTTATACCCTCGAAAAAAATGGGCATGCTTAGGAAGAAGCATCCCAAGGGACAATAGATTGTTGGTGGACCAAGAGTGCGGAGTCGTGCCAAACGTGTCAAGCACTATTGACACTAGATTCACGACAAGGAGCACGAGTCTATGTAAATCAGCCCACGTTTTACTCTATGCTTCTCTCTAAAAATTAGATTTCTTGTGTTTAGGTGTTTTGTTCTAAAGTATTAGTAGTAGTAGAAGAAGAAGAAGAATAAGAAGAAGAGGGTTTTAATGTACTCAGACACAATCCCAACCGGCCTTAAGGATCTATCCTGTGAGGAGTGTTGAACTCAAGACATGCTATTCAAAAGAGAGAGAGAGAGAGAGAGAGAGAGAGAGAGAGAGAGAGAGAGAGAGAGAGAGAGAGTTTGTATACCATGTGAAAAAGTAAACCAAGGCATTGTTAGCCTAGTGTAAACCCAGGCAAGTTAAGGCAAGAGTATCTTGAGAGAGAGAGAGACAGAGAGAGAGAGAGAGAGAGAGACCTTGTATACCATGTGCAAGTGTGCTCCAATGCATTGTTCAGCATAGTGTAAACCCAAGCAATTCAGGGCAAGACTATCTTTTGGCATCACTGGGGAGGGAGTGAGGGGGGGGGGTTTGCATGCCATATGCAAATATAAACTTAGGCATTGCAGGGCATGTGTAAATCCAGGAGGGAGAGAGAGAGAGAGAGAGAGAGAGAGAGAGAGAGAGAGAGAGAGAGAGAGAGCTCTTTTACACAAAGCCATTAACAAAAACTCCTTAGCTAGTTAGAAGTTTCAACATAGTTAGGTACAACATTGGGGCAAAGACATTATCATTCAAAACATGGCAAAACTCATGTCATCCAAAATTTACATAGCAATAATTTGAGAGATGTAATACAAAAAAGCTCTATCAATGCATCGGGCCTAAACCAACCTTAGCAACGCAAGGACAGCCACTGCCCCAGGGGTGCCACCATCTCCACTCCAGTGTGATGTGGAGTCCTCATCAATTGACACCTTCTCGTGTGCCTCACCTTCCCCATCCCCATCCGTTGATGCATCCTCTCCTTGAGCACCAGTAGCATCCCCTTCATCAATTCCATCCGCACTGTTTCCATCATCCTTGCTATCCTTCCATCATCCCCGCCATCATCGTCGCTTTTACCAGTCTCACTTTCACCACTCTCACTCCCGCCAGTGTCTCCATTATCCCCACTGCCCTCGGTCCCTTCGTCACTCCCCGTCCCCATCTCCCCCTTCTTCATGATCCTCTTGACCTTCTTCGCCACTCCCTTGGTCACCATCAACTTCTTCATCATCCTCGCCATCACCATCATTTGTATCATCTTCCTCCCTTGTCTCTTCATCCTCACTTATAGGACTCAAGCTCCGAACACGCCGCTGCACAGACAGGTTATGTAAACCCAGGCAATGTTAGATAGTGTAGACCGGGACATTGATGGGCAACAAACACACACACACACACACACACACACAGAGACTCACATAGTGTTCGTAGCCTTGTCGTATCTTCTTCAATATAGCACTTTTTCTTCATCTCTTGCACAACATCAGCCTTTCGCATACTAGCTGCCACGAAGTTAAGGAGAAAGTCATCTTTGGTGCATTGTACTTTCTTCTTGTTGATACAATCACAGGCTTCCAAGCCCCTAATGAGGGCCCTTGCTTGAATAGCCTTGCGACTCAACTTGAACTTGCGGTCCACGTCTTCAAATCGCTCTGTCACACGTAACCTATCTCTTTGTGTAGACTTTGGAATGGGGTTTAAAGAAGCACCAGTCACCCTCTCTCCCACTCTATGTGGAATCAATACCCTCAGCCCATGTTGCTGTCGAAGGTGGTCCACCATACGTTGCCGCTTGTCCATCCGCGTGTTTCTACTTGGGCAAGCCGGATCTGCTCGGCACATCCGGACGAGCTTCCCATCAACATAAAGCTCTGCATATGGCCGTGATGACTTCAATGAGTCGGCTCTCCCCACCTGTATAAAAGAACATACCTGCATAACTTTAGAAATGGTAGGCAACCCTTGTTAACCCAAATATAAACCCGGGCATGCCCCAGACTAAATGTAGACCCGGGTCAGAGAAGGAACTCACAGGACCGACGCTCAATGCTTGAGAGGTTCTGGCCTTTGTTCGCTTGGATGTAGGCCCTGGACCGACCCCTTCTACTTGAAGAAGCTTTCTCTTACTACCTTTGGCTTCTTTTGCGGTGGCAATTACATCATTTCACTTGGGATTCTCTTGTAGTTGAAGCTTTCTCTTCCCCTTTTCACTCATCACCTTGGATTGTTTCTCTACCTCACGACCCTCCAAGTGGACAATTGAGGGCTTTTGAACCACATCTGAACCTTTCTCCTTAGGATTCACAAGAGCCTTCAAGCCTATCCTCACGAAACTTAGATCTTTTTTCGAATTGCACCAATTTTTGAGCTCGCGTGTTTCTTTGTTGTGCAGGAGGTTGCTTCTCACCCTTACCCCCCTTTACAGGGAGCTTACTTGGGTTCTTTTTCATAGGAGGAGTGGAAGGGGGATCATCCTCCTCCCTTTTCTCGAACACCACCACCTCCATCGTGATCTGCAATGTAGTTTGTGCAAGGGTGAGAATCCCATACCCACCTCGTGCCGTAAACCCAGGCTAATTGAGAAACACCCTAAACCCTTACATGTTCACTATTCGGCATGCCTGCCTCCCCTCCTTGTGAGGAAAGGTCCTCCTCCTCCTGGATCGTCACCTGCAAAAGGGAGCCCAGGTCAAAGGCCAAGCCTTAATAGAAACCCCATGCCCGTGAACCCCGTCCCCGTTACCTGCAATCAGGCTTTCCTTCTCCCATTGCGGGTTCCTCCTTTTGCAGCCTTAGGGGGGGGCGTGGAATAAGCACCCCGCATGCCGCCACCCTTCCCCTTCCTTGTCGTCTTTCCACGCGCCATGTGCAGCCGCACTCAGCCTTCGGTGACAACCTCCCACCCCCTGGCCCTGCCTTGTGCCTTGCTTGCAACCCCACTTTGAGCAAGGGAGCCCCGAGAAGAGGAGATAAGGAGAAGAGCTGGCGAGCGCGTTAGAGAGCGTCAGAAAGAGAGGCAGAAGAGTGAGACTAAATGCGGGCCCCATCCCCAAGGGTACAACATACTAACTAAGGTACCAACCTCGAGGAGCAAGTAGTCGTCCCTTACATCCCCTAATGATGTCCAGACACTGGACACGGAGTGCCCCACCTCGTCCACCGTGGCCTGCCTCGTCACCTCTCCACGTTGGCACTATGCAGCTCCCTGACGTGCCCAGGTTTACGTCTTGCAGTGGACAACCCTGCCCCCCTGCCGCCCGCCACGCATCCGGCCCCTCTTGCATACCCTTGATGCCATCAAACAAGCTTGTCACCATCCAAGGCCGGAGGGCCGGCTGGTCAAGCCCTAGCTCTTTTCGGCTTTTGGCCAGCAAAAAAGTGGATTGCACGTGCGCTCACGCCCTTTCTTCAGCGGCTGGCCGGCAACGATGTGCTCGAGAGAGGGCTCCTCTCCCTCGCTGGCGGCGGCTTCGAGAGCCTTCCATGGCGTATTGACCACATACGCCACACTATCCTGGGGCTTTCCAAAACGAGCATCCGCTACAGATTCCTGCTTTTTGTAAATGATCACTCCCAAGCTCCAAGCACACCGAAGCTTTGATACCACTCAATGAAACGCGAAAGAGAGAGAGAGAGAGAAGGGCAGCACAGCAATCCTGCAATCGATTAAGTGATGATAATGGTAATTTTGGTTAAGTTTGGATCACTTTAGGTTGATCAAATGTCCAATGTTCAGTTTGCAAACTCTTTGATTTGAATTTTGGGAAAATTACCAAAATACCCCTCTAATTTGTGGAAATTCCCAATATACCCCTCAAATTTCAAAAATTCCCAGAATAGCCTTGTATCTATTTTAGCTGGATTGTTCACGATTTCTTAATCTTTATTCTTTTTTGACAATGTATATCCGTTTTTTAGTGCTTAGCATGTAATTTGTCACAAATTACCTCCCAAAAAAAGACAATCATGTCTAAAAATAATGAAGCAATTCATCTCCAAAGCCTACATAACCAGCTCAAATTCTAGTTTTAGTATCTTGTATTCATAGACAATCAGTCTTCTTATGAAAAGCTACAATTTTTTTAATTTTTGGATAAGTTTAATCTCACAACCAGGGGTATTTTGGGAATTTTGGAAAATTTGAAGAGCATTTTGGGAATTTTTGACAAAATATGAGGGGTATATTGGGAGTTTTTGAAATGTGAAGGGTATTTTGGGAATTTCCACAAATTAGAGGGGTATTTTGGTAATTTTTCCTTGAATTTTTTATCGCTGTTGGTACGAGGTTAGTGAACGTCCGCCCATCTCGTCGGCATACATTGCCGGACAGGTTATCGGTCTTTATGCCCAAGGAAAGATCCTATTTTCTTAGATTCAACGCATGAAAACACTATTAACCTACCTTGCTCTTCACACCATGTCCAAGCAAAACATCAACCATATTCTTATTTTTATGCCTTCAATGGCAATACTTCACTGTCCAAAATGTAACCAATCACTAACAATCTGATTTCATCATGCAAGTCTGGATTCAAGGCATCAAGACACTTGCCACACCATAGCTTTCATTGTCTATGAAACTTCAATGCACAAAGACATGAGCTCAAACTTGACCCTTTGGAAGCATAGCCTCTTGTAGGTACATGCATAATTCCCAAGCACAAAAGAACCCTACTGAAAAGCATCAATTGCCATTTTCTTCGACATAGGACCGGACCACCGCAAAATGTCATTGAGCCTGCTCACCTTCTAAATTCACTTTACCTTGCAACCACTTTTCTAATTTACGAGTATTACAATATTTTCCTGATGTGAGTGCATTTCAACCAAACTCCATCAAAAAGACATGAGTAGAATAAAGAAAATCTAGCAATAATAACCTTAGAAGCATGCATGCTTAACCAGAAGAAATTAAATTGTCTCTTTTTTAACTAGCTGGAAACAATATTTTCTATAAGCTAAGTTCTTGAAACTTCACATAGATTTGTGGGCTTTGTGGGTGCTTGCTCTCCCCAACAACAAATTTATGAGCATTTTCACTTGTATCAGCCCAGCAGCCGCATCCTGGCTGCTTCCAAGCAGCATTTCTTATTCTCATGCATTCAATGTCATTTGCCTCCTCCTGCATGCCGGCAGCTGCGTAAATGTTACTCATTAACACATATGTAGCTGCATTACATCGGTCTACTTGTACTGCATGCTCAAATGCAAACCTTCCAAGCTTCACATTTTCCCATTTTTCACAAGCAGCTAGAAGTGCAGACCAAACCGGACGATGATCTTCAGACAATGGCATCGTCCTAACTACTGTCATAGCTTTGTCAAAAAGCCGTGCACGTCCAAAGAGATCAACCATACAAGTATAGTGTTCTTTGTTCGGAGCAATGTTGTATTTTTTCCTCATGCTATTAAAGTACATTTGGCCCTCATCGACCAAACCTGAGTGACTACATGCATTGAGTACATTAAGAAAAGTGCTTGCATCTGGGGAGATACCCTCCTGTTGCATCCATTGAAAGCAATTGAGAGCTTCCTTGGCCAGCCCTTGTTGGGCATATCCACCTATCAATGCATTCCAACAAACTGCATCTGGAGAGAATCCTTCGCTCCACATTTGTTGAAGACAGCCCAGAGCTTTGTGGCCCTGCCCCTGTTGGCCATATCCTGCAATCAATACAGTCCAAGAGACTGCATCCCTGACAGGAAGCTCATCAAGAACTTGTCTTGCTTTCAAAAGTACACCACATTTAACATACACGTCGATCAAAGCATTGCCAAGCACAGCATTGTTTTTCAACAGCCCCTGACGAACAATCTTATCATGGATTTGTTTCCCCACATCACTGTCTTGCATAATGCCACATGCCTTCAATGCGCAAGCATAGGTGATCGCATTTGGAGAAAAGCCTTGGCTCTGCATTTGCTGAAAACAGCCCAGAGCTTCCTGGCCTTGGCCATGTTGGGTGTATCCTGCAATCATTGCAGTCCAAGAGACCACATTGCGCTCACGAAGCAAGTCAAAAAAGTTTTCAGCTTTCGAAAGTGCACCACATTTGGCATACATGTCAACCAATGCATTTCCAAGGACGATGTTGCTTTTCAACAGCCCCTGATTAACAATCTCATCATGAATTTGTTTGCCCACATCAACGTCTTGCACAATGCTACATGCTTTCAAAATGCAAGCATACGTGATCGCATCTGGAGCGAAGCCTTGGCTCCACATTCGCTGATAACAGTTCAAAGCTTCCTCACCCTGCCTATGTTGGGCATATCCTGCAATCAATGCAGTCCAAGAGACCGCACTGTGCACAGGGAGCGCATCAAAAAATTTCTGTGCTTTCAAAAGTACACCGCATTTGGAATACATGTCGACCAAAGCCCCACCAAGCATGATATTTCTTTTCAACAGCCCATGAGTAACAATCTCATCATGAATTTGTTCACCCACGTGAACATCTTGCACAATGCCACATGCCTTCAAAGTGCAAGCATAGGTGATCGCATCTGGAGAGAAGCCATGGCTTCGCATCTGGTGGAAACAACCGAGAGCTTCCCAACCGTGCCCATGTTGGACATACCCTGCAATAAGTGCAGTCCAAGACACAACATTCCGGACAGGGAGCTCGTCGAAGACTTGCTGGGCTCGGACAAGTGCACCGCACTTGGCATACATGCTGAGCAACATGTTCCCTAAGCATGTGTCATTCTCAAGTAACCCACAGGCACGAATATGAGCATGTATCTTGCTGCCTTGATGAAGATCTTTCCTCTTAGCACAGGCTTTTACTGAGGTCATGAAAGAAAGCCTCATCACTTTCTGTGCTCAATGAACACGAAACCTGCTTCAGAAACAGCAAAGTTCGGTCAAATCTATCCTACATTAGTGTAGTTAAAGGGGAAAGAAAATCGAGTGGGTGTCTTCAGAACATGTAACGGTGACCTCTTAAGATACACCATCACGCTGGTGCATGCAGTTGATACGGCCTCCTCCTCGCCAACTAACGGAGACGAGGGCAACCACGAATACATCTGAAGACATTATTAGTATGATTGTAAGCTGATGCATCTCCGGGTCTATAGCTCAGTGGTAGAGCAATCGGCTGCAGTCCGATAGGTCACCGGTTCAACCCCGGTTGGGCCCTGGAGAACCTTCTCTTTTACTGGCAATATAGATGGTCTTTGCCATGACTTTTCTATCTCCACACACGCATCTCCTGCCTCCTGCCCGTACGCAACCCGATCATAACTTGTGCCCCTTGATTCAACTAGAGTGCTTCGTTAGCTGCATTTGTATTGAATTGAAGTGAGTCCGAGGGTAAGAGAAAACAAATTTTTTGAATTTCGCTATGTACTAACGAAGTAATTAGAACCTAGAAGGGAAAAGCTATGAGGGAGAGAGAGAGAGAGAGATTATGCTTTGTTTTCTATAAACCCTATGACATGAAGTTAGACCGTGTCTTTCAGAGGTTTACCTCGCAAAAAACCACAAGGAGGATTAGAGTTTTATCGCGCTCGATGTTTGTAATCATACAAGATGTTAATGTTATTAATTGTTTGTTGTCCCATTTTTATGATTCTATAAAAAAAGAAAACATGCAAGTCTCCTTGCATGGGAGAGTTTGCACAATCCTCCCCAACTTTTATAATATGATGGAACGTGCCATTCCCACGGCAGTGCGTCATTTTCAGTGAGTTCATTAACTACGTTCTCAGTGTCACAAATCAAGAAATAGTAATGGTCACTCACTGTACGATAAATTGACTATCGTCGAGGCACGCAGGTTGCATTTAAGCTTTTGTATAACAGCACTGCTCGAAACAAACATGATAATTGAGACGGAGTGGACATTGCAAAGTCTGAAGTTGCATTACCAAGCTTTGGTACGGAAGCGCCAAGAGGGCTCTTTTTTATAGTGGTAGAGGACCATTTTGAGTGCGTAGGTGCATACTGATTTTGAGCACAGTAGGTGCATACTGGAGGCAGGGTGGGCTTTCCCTTCGTATTTGCTTAAAACACCCCAGAGCTTTTTGCATCCGCTGAAAACAATCAAGAGCTTTCTATCTTGCTCCTATCGCGCGTATCCCACAGTCAATGGACTCCAAGAGAGGCATTCAAGACTGGAAGCTCCTCAAGCACGTTCTGTGCTTTTTGAAGTGCACCACAATTAGCATACGTATCGACCAAGGCATTGCCAAGCAAGACAATTTTTTGCAGCAGCCCTTGACTAACAATATCAGAGTGAATTTCCAAGCCCATATTGGCATCTTGCGAATATCCACATGCCTTCAAGATACATGTATATGTGATTGCAGCTGGAGAGAGGCCATCGCTTTGAGTCCGTTGAAAATAGCCGAGAGCTTTCTGACCTTGCTCCTGTTGCGTGTGAGGCACTCGCTTCGCCTTCGTGCCCAGCTCTCATTGCGCACTTCCCACAATCAGTGCTGACATTCCAAACATGAAGCTCCTGAAGCAATTTTTTTGCTTTCTCAAGCGCACAACATTAGGCATACATATCGACCAAGACAGTGTCGAGCACGGCATATTTTTTGACAATGTAATTTTTGTGCCCATATCACCATCTTGCGTAGAGCGACATGCCTTCAAGATGCTTGTGTAGGTAATTGGACTTCGAGAGTTCTAGCCCTGCTCTTGTTGCGCAATCCCGCAATTAGTGTAGTCCTTGGAAGAGGTGACATTCTGGACACGAAGCTCCTCCTGCACTTTTTGTGCTTTCTCAATCACACCACATTTGGCATACATATCAACCAAGACAGTGCTAAGCAGGACATCTTTTTTCAACAACCTCTCACTAACAATATATTCCCACAGTCAGTGCCTTACAAGAGGCGACATTCCGGACAGCAAGCTCCTCAAGCACTTTTTATGCTTTCTCAAGCACACCATATTTGCCATGCATATCGAGCAAGATAGTGCTTCCTTGCCACACGATCTTCATCAACCACTAAAACTGAAGTAAATTTTTGTGCTTTCCCAAGCGCACCATATTTGGCATGCATACCGACCAAGATAGTGCCAAGCACGACCACTTTTTCCAAGAGTCTCTGACTTACTGTGAAGTTTTGTGCCCATATCAGTGTCTTGCATGCAACCACATGCCTTCAAGATGCACGCATAGGTGGTTGGATATGGACAGAGGTCCTCGCTTTGCATCCGCTGAAAACAGCGTAGAGCTTTCTTTCCTTGCTTTTGTTCTGTGTGTCCTGCAATCATTTTTCATGCCGTTCCGAGTAGTGAGATCCTCGAGCACTTGTTGAAAACAGCCCAGAGCTTCCTTGCTGGGCATATCTTGCAATTCGTGCATTCCAAAAGACGACATCCCGCACCTTATTTGGCATACATATCGACCTAAGCATTGCCAAACACATAATTTTTTGCAACAGCCCCTGACTAACAATATCAAAGTGAATTTTTAAGCCCATATCAACATCTTGCGCAGAGCCACATGCCTTCAAGATGCACGTGTAGGTGATTGCATCTGGACAAAGGCTCTCGCTTTGCATCCGTTGAAAATAGCCTAGAGGTTTCTGTCCCTGCTCCTATTGTGCATATCCCACAATCAGTTAACGTCGTTTCGAATAGTAAGCTCCTCAAGCACCTGCTGAAAACAACCCAAAGCTTCCTGGCCTGGCCCTTGCCAGGCAAATCCTTCAATCAATGCGTTCCAAAAGACGACATCCCGCAGCACATTTGGCATACATATCGACCAAGCCATTGCCAAGCACGGAAATTTTTTGCAACAGCCCCTGACTAACAATTTCAGAGCTAATTTTTAAGCCCATACCAGCATCTTGCGTATAGCCACATGCATTAAAGATGCACACTTATGTGATTGCATCTTGAGAGAGGCCCCCGCTTTGCATCCAGCGAAGACAACCAAGAGCTTTCTGGCCCTTCTTTTCTTGCGCACATCCCACAATCAATGCTGACATTCCACATAGGAAGCTCGTGAAGCAATTTTTGTGCTCTCTCAAGCACACCACATTTGGCATACATATCGACCAAGAGAGTGCCCACATAGCTGATAAACGTTGAAAAAGAGGATAGTCACATGGACTCTCGCCCTGCGCTTGGTGTGCACATCTCGGAATCATTGCATTCATTGGAAGTGGTGGCATTCCGGACAGGGAGCTCCTCAAGCATTGTTTGTGCTTTATTAAGCGCATCACATTTGACATACATATTGATCAATGTCATAATAATCAATATCTAATTCTCCTAAATGATTTTCTCATATTAAACTGATCATTTAATGTGGGGAAGGCCAGGGGAGAAAAAGCTAGAATATTGGTTAAGCTAGCAGACCGGCCACAGTAGGGATCCAAAGGAGGGAAAATAGGGATCCAAAGGGGGGGGCATCTGCAAAAGAGCCATGTGCAACAATGGGCTAAAAAGACCCTAAGGTTCAGCCCATTAAGACTTCCAAAATGCTAAGGTTCCATAATTCAAAGGTTGTGTCCAAAGGTCAACCCTAGGGAAAAATTGGATGCTTTGTGCGTGCCCTAAAAGTCTTTGCACATCCCTACATGGGAGGGGGCGAGCCCTAAAGGTAGGGGATGAGAGAGAAAGCCACACACACACACACACACACACACACACACAGGCTCCCTTTACACAAAGGGAATGAGGGACACATGTCAGCTCCCTAGGCCAGATGCCCACAAGGTGTGCCCAATTTCTATTGGATGACCCTTGAAGTGGACCAATGAGAATTAAGCTAGAGTAAATCTAGTTTAATTAATTTAAAAACATTTAATAAAAGAAACCAATGAGAATTAAGTCTCCTAGAAGACTATTGGGCAGTCTCCCAAGGGGTCCAATGAGCATTTAGGAGCCCCATGGCTTGCCTGATTCCTATTGGCTAGGAGGCAAAGGGGTCCAATGAGAGTTTAGTTTAATTATTTAATTACCTAAAGCTCTCACAAAAGGGGAAAGGGGGACACATGTCAGAAGGCTATCACTTATGCTGCTTAATTGTAATTGGCTTGACTTGGGGAGGGCCAATGAGGCTTCAGCAAGAGCAATTAGCAAGAGGGCTCGCCCAAGAGAGAGAGAGGGGGCTGATTTTTGCAAGGATTATCACACACACACTCACACAAGCTCATGTGTGAAGAAAGATAAGACTATCTCTTCCCAAGCTTTAATGGAGAACTCATCACCTACTCCAAGCTTGTGAGATAGAAGCCTACATCAACACTCTCTTGGCATGTGGATGCAAATCCAACCAAGATCCAAGCTTCAATGCATGCTCATCTCCTCTACCAAGCTAATTACTAAGCTAAGCTATGCTACATATGAGTGATTATGTGAGGAGATGTACATCTTTCTCGTAAGATACTCCTTCTTCCTCTCAATCTACTCTCATACCCTGCTAGCTCTCACCATCTTCGAAGGTGTGTGAGGTCTTGGGTCTGAGAATGGGGATAATTCAAGTTGTGTTTGTTAAGTGTTTTGCTTAGTGCATGAAGTTTCCATCTTCATTGCACTAGCTAGTCTTGAAGGAACACAAAGAATTGTATTGTACAATGTCTCTCTTGATGGGAGAAACCATAATACAAAGCCTTTTGGAGGGGGGACCGGCTCCATGAAAATCCGATCCTCAACTGTTGTCAATAGCTTAATTTCTCTCTCTTTTGAAGGTATTGTCGATGCTATCTAACTAGGTGTTATGCTTTTTGTTGCTCTCTCCACCCAAGCACTCTTGTAATTCTCATTAGGAATCTATTCTAATGAAATGCCCTCTATGTTCATGCTAATTTCCGCTACACATAAGTTATTAGGCCATTAAATGTTACATTGGTATCAGAGCTCAAGGTTTCTCTTTTCTTGCTGAAGAAGGGAGGTCCTCAAGCTAGCTACAAATGGTTGGTATTATTAATTGCCTGTGAGTAAGTAGAGTAGGGATTTTTCAGCCTTGCAGTGCGCCTGCCTTCGTGCAGTTAACGGGGCATCACCGTCGAGAGCTATCTTCTTAATAGCGGAGTCCTACGGGGCTTGCCTACGGTTTAACCACTATTGAGCTATTAGAAGCTTGACAGGAGACGGTGCTGTTTTGGTGTCGAAAGACCCTCTCTTCTATTCCTTGCAATTAATGGTATTCGAGCCGCGAGTACAGTAGCTTGAGTGCTTTTTCTAAAGGGGTAAAGAGGAGTAGCAACTAGGGCTTGAAGTGCCAAAGTACACCTAAAAAGTTTACACCTAAAAGTTGTTAGAATGGCTGACAATAGTAAAGAGAGTGAAATTAATGTTGATAACTTTGATTTTGCTCATGAGCAAGCTACTAATGATGCTTCAATGCTTGTTAACTATCTTGTTTCTAGGCTTCAACAAGCCATGGGCAATCCATCTCTCCAAAGTGAAGTGCAACGCCAGCTCCGTGCTCACGGGATTCTCCAAGCTCATCACCATGACGAGAGAACACCTAGTAAGCCTCCTTGTGAGACTACCAACAGAGGTCTCTCTCCGATTCGGGAAGAAGAAGAGAATCCATATGAAGGGCTTAAGAATTTACTTCTTGATGATGCATCTCCTTTCCAAAGGAGAACTCAAGAGCCTCCAGCGAAGGAACGAGAAAGAAGCGAGTCTCCCGCCACCTCGGCGGAGATGGATCCACGAAGACGGAGGGCTAAACGCTCTCCATCACCACCAAAGCGGAGAAGACCATCACACTCTTCTCCACGCCATAATTCAAAGAGGGATGATAAAAAGCAAGAGAAGAAAAAGGCGAGAAAGAGGACACCCTCTTCTCCATCTTCTTCATCCTCTTCCTCTTATGAAAGCTATGGTGAAGACGACAAAGATCAAGACAAGAAAAAGGTGAGAAAGAGGTCACCCTCTTCTCCATCTTCTTCAAATTCTTCACCTTCTGAAGAAAGTGATGGTGCAACCTTTGAACCATCAAAAAGAAGAGGCCATAGGAAATCCTATACCGCATGGAAGAGGTCGTCCAAGTTGAAGAACTTCAAAGAGGAAGGGAAGAGCATCTCTTTCCTTACCTATGATGGTACCTTTGGTGCTACGGACAAATTCTTGGCCTTTATCCAACAATTCGATGCGGCGTTTGGAGATGAGGGCTTCACGGAGTCCTCTAAGCTACGCCATGTAGCTATGCACTTTCAAAAGTCTGCCAGACAATGGTGGTCTAGCCTACGAGCCAACGGTGAAGCTCCACGAACATGGAAAGCTTTAAGAGCTTCCATTATGAAGCAGTTTTTGGCCACCGATGCCAAAGACAAAGTACTCACCGAATGGCGAAGCTTAAAGCTCTCTCCCAATGAATCTATCCACAAATATGTAGACAAGTTTTGGGACCTACAACTCAAAGCCACTGTCTTCAAAAAGTTGGATTTTGGAGAGCAAAAGCAACAATTTTGTGCGGGCTTAACCGAAGAAATGGCGGAGTATGTCAACTCCCAAAGACCACGTACCATATCGGCGGTAATACACCACACTATGGTCGCCTCTCGAATCAATTTCCAAACGGGGGAAAAAAGAAATAATAAGCCCCCGGAAAACAAGGGTTCCAATGAGCCTAAAGGGAAGGACAATGTCCAAAAGTCTCCTAAGGGCAACTCCAACAAAGCTAAAGAGAAGGGAGTTTACAAAGGTAAGAATAAACTCTCTCGTGAAGAGCTTGAGCGTTATCGTAAGGATAACCAGTGTTTCAAGTGCGGCGAACAAGGGCATGCGTACCACGCTTGTCCCCAAAAGAACAACCGCCAAGATCCTCCTAGAGCTTCCTTGGTTGAGATCCAAGAGGAGGAGACTCACCAAACTCACCACAAAGGATCTACTCTATGCCATGCTTGGGGAAAGGTAAGAGAACATGATGCTTTTATTCTCTTTGACTCTGGTTCTACTCACAATTTTATATCTATAGAGTTGGCCACCAAGCTAGGAATACAATCCTACGAGATGGGAGATGTCCTACCCGCAGACAGTGCCTTCAAGGGGCAAGAAGCTTCAGTCACTCCCTTAATCGAGAAATTGAGGCTTCATGTCCAAGTCTATGTGGACAAAGAGGACTTCTTTATCTCTCCTCTCAAGCATGACGATGTAATCCTAGGGGCACCATGGTTTGACTGCCTGGCTACCGATGTTAAATTTTCTGAAAGGAGAATCTCCTTTAAGTTCAGGGAAAAAGACATGTATATAGATGCTAAGGAAATGGGTAACACCATCCCCATTGTACATACACCAGCTTTCAACAAGTCAATAAAGAGCTCTATTTCGGTGTACATGATTTTTGTTAAAGACTCTCAAAATGAACCTAATGCTTTAGCAAAAGAAAATAAAAGCAACCAAAAGGAATTAGAGTTATCCAATTTTCTCAAGGGGTTTCAAGATGTTTTTATTGACGACATCCCTTGTGAGCTACCTCCTAAACGAGGTAATGATGACCATGCAATTGAACTTCTTCCAGGAAGTTCACCGCCTGATAAACCTCCTTATAGAGTTTCTCAAGCTCAACAAGAGGAGATTATGCGGCAAGTGCATGAGTTAGTTGAGAAGGGTATGGTTAGGCCAAGCTCATCTCCATTTTGCTCACTTGTGCTATTAGTGCAAAAGAAAGACGGCACATATCGTATGTGTGTCGACTATAGAGCACTAAATAGGATCACTATCAAGAATAGGTTTCCCGTTCCACGGGTAGAAGACCTATTTGAGAAGCTACAAGGATCGACCTAAAAAGTGGCTATCATCAAATAAGGATAGTTGATCAAGACATTGTAAAGACCGCATTTCGTACTACATTTGGTCTTTACGAATACATTGTCATGCCTTTTGGCTTGACCAATGCACCAGCCACATTCAACCGCTTGATGGAGAAGCTGTTCAGGTCTCATCGAACCTTCACTGGAGTGTTCTTTGATGATATTATCATCTACTCTAATTCATTGGAGGAACACAAGCAACACCTCTAGGTAATATTTCAAGTTTTAAGAGAGAATAAACTTTATGTTAATCGAAAGAAAAGTGAATTTTTCTTGCAAGAGATTCAGTATTTAGGTCACATTATCTCTCAAGATGGCATCCAAATGGATCCATCCAAGTTAGAGGTAATAAAAGGATGGCCTAAACCAAGGAATCTTCATGAACTAAGAAGCTTCATAGGTATGTGTGCATACTATAGACGCTTCATAGAAAAGTTCTCACAAATTGCGGGACCATTACATGACCTAACAAAGAAAAGCGTTAGGTATACATGGTCTGCTAAGGAGAAAAATGCTTTCGAAAAGCTTAAAGAAAAGCTTATCTCTCAACCTGTGCTTACACTACCGGATCTCTCAAAACCATTTGAGGTCCAATGCGATGCTTGTGGTGATTGCCTTGGAGCTATTTTACTCCAAGAAAGGCACGCCATAGGCTATGAGAGTCGAAGGCTCGACCCTGTTGAGCAAGCTCTAGGCATATACAAAAAGGAACTCCTTGCAGTTCTACATGCCTTAGACTCATGGAAGCACTATTTATTGGGGACTCCTTTCATTCTGCGAACGGATCACCAAAGTCTTAAGTACTTCATGATGCAGACCAAGCTCTTCGACAAACAAATGAGGTGGGCAAATTTCCTTTCGCAATTTCATTTTCATATTGCTCACATTGCTGGCAAGCATAATCAAGTAGCTAATGCACTCTCAAGACGGCCGAGAGTGAATGCGGTTTCCATAGCAACTCACAATGATCTATCTTCAATGATAGATGAGTATGCTATTGATCCCGATTTTAGAGATGTGATTTCAGCCCTTGCATTAGGGAAGAAAGAAGAACCATTTACTTTACAAGATGGTTATCTTCTCTATGGCAATAGACTATGCGTTACTAACTCACTACGTGAGAAAGTAATGTATGACTCTCATGCTCCACCTTATGCGGGGCATAGAGGGATTCAGTCTACCTTAAAGGGAATTGAAACATATTTCTATTGGCCTACCATGAAAGTGAACATACAAGAGTATGTTTCCAAATGTGTGGTATGCCAAAAGACAAAATTTGATAGAGGGAAGCAACTTGGATTGCTTCAACCCTTGCCAATCCCTAATTCACCATGGGAGAGCATATCCATGGATTTTATCTTTGGATTGGCTAAGTCTATCCATGGGAATACGGGAATATGGACGATAGTAGACAGGTTTAGTAAACAAGCTCATTTTATACATGTCAAAAAGACTATCAAAGCCCATCAAATGGCAACCCTCTTTATTTCACAAATTTTCAAGTACCATGGCTTGCCCATGTCCATAGTTTCGGATAGAGATCCTAGAATGACCAGTAATTTCTGGAAGGGTCTCTTTGAGAATTTAGGAACAAGGCTAAAC
Organism: Adiantum capillus-veneris; assembly: GCF_014529385.1. Lineage (NCBI taxonomy): Eukaryota > Viridiplantae > Streptophyta > Polypodiopsida > Polypodiales > Pteridaceae > Adiantum > Adiantum capillus-veneris. The sequence goes on along the minus strand of NC_140958.1, from coordinate 13,424,990 downwards.
TTCTCTTCGGCCTATCATCCACAAACTGATGGCCAAAGTGAAATAGCTAACCTAACCATTCTCGATCTACTAAAAGCCTATGTAATGGAAGTAGATCAAAGATCCCAATGGGAGAAGTACTTACCCTTAGTGGAGTATGCTTACAATAACACTGTACATACTTCCACGGAAAAAGCACCTTTCGAGGTAATTGAGGGAAGATAAAAAAGTCCCTTGCTACTTAAGGTACATGGGAAGATCTTCGCTGCAGATGAGTATAGCCGAGACCTACAAGAATCTTTCCAAAAGATTAAGGATGCTATCTCTATCTCACAGCAAAGGCAAAAGGCTGCTGGTGACAAGCACAGAAGAGCCCAAGCCTATAAAGAAAACGATTGGGTCTTGTTAAAGTTTCCCAAGGCTCGATTAAGGCACACAACGGGCAAGAATCCTACGGGTCACCAAAAATACTATGCTAAACTAGCAAAAAGGTACTATGGTCCCTTTCAGATTCTTAGGCCAATCAATGAGATGGCCTATCAACTCAAGTTGCCCAATCATTGGCTCATACACAATGCTTTTCATGTGAGCCTATTAAAGCCTTACAAAGGAGATCCACCTCAAGAACCAACTATTGAAGACCCACCGGAGATCGAGGACCAAGAAGAGGTGCTGCAGCCCGAGTCCATTCTCCGACATGAAGACAAGGTACTAAGAGGCGGTAAGACTATCCGACGATATCTTATTAAGTTTAAGAGTTATCCTTTTGAAGATGCTAGATGGATGCAAGGCATACAATTAAAGGATAACCTAAACCTTGTCAATGCTTACAATGCTTCCCAAGAGTAAGCAAATGTTAAAAATGAACAAAATGAACAAAATTTTTGTCTTATAAGACTCTCTTTTTCTTTATTTGTGCACAAAAATGAAGTAGTATGCATGCTTAGATCAAGTTTGCAGAGACGACGTCTCCCAAACACCAAGTAGAGCTGTCACTCTACTATGGAAGACTGATAGGACTAATGTGCAGACATGCTTGCGACAGCCTCAGGCTCTCAAGCGCCAAATGGACTAGTCATCCATTGTGGAATGATGTCGTAGGGTAACATAGGGATCCTCCACCCGCTAAGAAAAGGACTCATGAACATGCTTTATCTTCTCTACACCATAGTCGAGGACGACTATGATTTCAAGAGAGAGGTAATGTCATAATAATCAATATCTAATTCTCCTAAATGATTTTCTCATATTAAACTGATCATTTAATGTGGGGAAGGCCAGGTGAGAAAAAGCTAGAATATTGGTTAAGCTAGCAGACTGGCCACAGTAGGGATCCAAAGGAGGGAAAATAGGGATCCAAAGGGGGGGCCATCTGCAAAAGAGCCATGTGCAACAATGGGCTAAAAAGACCCTAAGGTTCAGCCCATTAAGACTTCCAAAATGCTAAGGTTCCAAAATGCTAAGGTTCCAAAATTCAAAGGTTGTGTCCAAAGGTCAACCCTAGGGAAAAATTGGATGCTTTGTGTGTGCCCTAAAAGTCTTTGCACATCCCTACATGGGAGGGGGCGAGCCCTAAAGGTAGGGGATGAGAGAGAAAGCCACACACACACACACAGGCTCCCTTTACACAAAGGGAATGAGGGACACATGTCAGCTCCCTAGGCCAGATGCCCACAAGGTGTGCTCAATTTATATTGGATGACCCTTGAAGTGGACCAATGAGAATTAAGCTAGAGTAAATCTAGTTTAATTAATTTAAAAACATTTAATAAAAGAAACCAATGAGAATTAAGTCTCCTAGAAGACTATTGGGCAGTCTCCCAAGGGGTCCAATGAGCATTTAGGAGCCCCATGGCTTGCCTGATTCCTATTGGCCAGGAGGCAAAGGGGTCCAATGAGAGTTTAGTTTAATTATTTAATTACCTAAAGCTCTCACAAAAGGGGAAAGGGGGACACATGTCAGAAGGCTATCACTTATGCTGCTTAATTGTAATTGGCTTGACTTGGGGAGGGCCAATGAGGCTTCAGCAAGAGCAATTAGCAAGAGGGCTCGCCCAAGAGAGAGAGAGGGGGCTGATTTTTGCAAGGATTATCACACACACACTCATACAAGCTCATGTGTGAAGAAAGATAAGACTATCTCTTCCCAAGCTTTAATGGAGAACTCATCACCTACTCCAAGCTTGTGAGATAGAAGCCTACATCAACACTCTCTTGGCATGTGGATGCAAATCCAACCAAGAGCCAAGCTTCAATGCATGCTCATCTCCTCTACCAAGATAATTACTAAGCTAAGCTATGCTACATATGAGTGATTATGTGAGGAGATGTACATCTTTCTCGTAAGATACTCCTTCTTCCTCTCAATCTACTCTCATACCTTGCTAGCTCTTACCATCTTCGAAGGTGTGTGCGGTCTTGGGTCTGAGAATGGGGATAATTCAAGTTGTGTTTGTTAAGTGTTTTGCTTAGTGCATGAAGTTTCCATCTTCATTGCACTAGCTAGTCTTGAAGGAACACAAAGAATTGTATTGTACAATGTCTCTCTTGATGGGAGAAACCATAATACAAAGCCTTTTGGAGGGGGGACCAGCTCCATGAAAATCCGGTCCTCAACTGTTGTCAATAGCTTAATTTCTCTCTCTTTTGAAGGTATTGTCGATGCTATCTAACTAGGTGTTATGCTTTTTGTTGCTCTCTCCACCCAAGCACTCTTGTAATTCTCATTAGCAATCTATTCTAATGAAATGCCCACTATGTTCATGCTAATTTCCGCTACACATAAGTTATTAGGCCATTAAATGTTACAATCAAGGCAGTAATAAGCACAACATCTTTTTTCAAGAGTCTTCGACTAATTATGAAGTTTTCTGCCAATATCAACATCTTGAGTAGAGCCACATGCCTTCAAGAGGCATATGTAGGTGATTGCACCCGGAGAGAGGCCTTCGCTTCGCAACTGCTGAAAATAGCCTAGAGCTTTTTCTAGCCCTGCTCTCGTTGAGCACATCCTGCAAACAATGCATTCCAAGAGGCGGCGTTCTGGATAGGAAGCTTCTCAAGCACTTTTTGTGCTTTCTCAAACGCACCACATTTGACATACATATCGACCAAGACAGTTCCAAGCACTACTTCTATTTTCAACAGCCTCTAATTAGCAATATAATTGTGAATTTTTGTGCCCTGCCAGCGCCTGCAAGATGCATGCGTAGAGCCACATGCCTTTAGCATCCGGCATAGGTGATTGCATCTAGAGAGAGACCCTCGCTTTGCATTTGTTGAGTGGCACACATATCGATGAAGAAAAAGCCAAGCACGGCTTTCTTTTTTCAACATCCTATGAATAACAATATAATTGTGAATTTTTGTGCCCATATCAGCACCTTGCGTAGAACCACATGCCTTCAAAATGCATGTGTAGAGCCATATGCCTGCCCTGCTGCAATCGGTGCATTCCAAGAGTCCACGCTGCTCTGAAGTCACTGCGTGAAAAGCAAGGCGTCGATAAAAAAAGATGCATGCATAGGTGATTGCATCTGGACAGAGCCCCTCACTTCGCTATGTGCCGCTGCTCTAAAATCACTGCGTGAAAGGGAGGCGTCGATAAAAAAGATGAGCATAGGGGACGGTCATGTGCCACGTGGGAGGACAAGAAGCCAGATTTTTGAATGGGTCTGCTATGCTAACGAAGTAAAGATTTTCATAGAGTTGGAAGCTAGTATTGCCTGTTTTGACAAAGTATTAACAAAGTTCATCTTTTCAACCTCGCCGAGAAGCTAGTATTGCATGTTCTGAAAAAGTATTAACAGAGTTCATGTTTTCGATCTCGCCAAGAAGAGTTACGGAAGGAAATGTTTGTTTGACAGGAGAGATGAGATCAACGACCCGGGCAGCTTCTTGTTCTCACAGGTCCACCCGATTGTGGCAAGTCCACTATCCTTAAACATCTTGCCAAGCATGATGCCTTATTGTTGTATATGGCATGAGAGAAAGATAGAAGGTTTCCTACTCTCATCATCGATGAAGCCAATGTGATGCAAAATTGGCCATCAAACGACATTAGTCAGAAAATTGACTACGCATGATTTAGAGTAATAAATGCCCGTGCAAATTTTCAAAAAAAGTTCTTTGTACTTGTTTACTTCAGTCTATATGCTTGATGTCAATCTATGTATTTCTTGTTATGTTATATAGATGTTCTATAGCAACGTCCACCAAGAAAGACTAGTTTTCTTCGGCAATATGATTTGACGGCCATCCTTAATGTATGTAGAGACTCGACCATCCGATAGGATTTGACAGCCATCCACCCATCGAGAGGCTCCCAAAGTGCCACACGAGTGGCAAAGGGAACACAGAGGATGTCAATAGTAGGACTAAACAAAAAAGTGCATGTCCATCATGATACATGGACTTCATCATGGATTGTCTTTGGATGGCACTCTTGATTTGCCCATCTAAAACAAATTTATTGATTTCTTTAAAATTTACATGAAAAATGTATCATGAGCTCCAACTCTATTCTACAATGCACACTATGATAACTCATAAGTAACATTTTATAAAATGTGGCCATTACAAGTGCCCGGGGGACACGCCACTGCCTAGTATGGTGCCAATTTGGCTGGACTAAATTTGACTCCAAGGTAGTGGCGGGGAGCAGAAGCGAGCATTGGATGACCTAAGCACGTTGTGTCCTACCTCGATTGAGTGACATGGGAAACCAGCTCGGTCTTTTGTGCTCCGGGTTCGTGATTCGTGAACAAGGAAAAAGGAATGCATCTTTTTGAGTAAGCTTTTCTCTCAATTGAGAACTATTCAAAGCTCAATATGCGTATCCATATATGCATCTTTTTGAGTAATCTTTTCTCTCAACTTGAACGTTGAGAACTATTCAAAGCTCGGTATGCGTATTCAACTTGGTCTTGACTCTCAAACTCTCACCCTTGAGTTATTGAAATGGGTGATCTTAGGTAGTAGAAAGGACAATTTGCACAAGCATCTTGAGTTTGGTAGTTACATCAAGAGGTGCTCACTTGAGGCTTCACTCGGCATTACATCTTGCAGACTTTACTCGTTGTACTACCACTTTCCAACTTAAAGGTACTATGTTACTTGAATTGTTGGCTATATTTCGCTTCAATGAATGTATCCATCGTAAATAAACTTCGAACCGATTATCTTTTCGTGAATGATTAGGATTTAAAGATGACGTTTACAAATAGTGGTGTCGCTTCTGTATTGGGTTCTTCTCATCCTTTAAAGAAGGCCAAGAAGCAAAAGACTCTAAAGGAGTCTATGGGACTACATATTGCCCAAAGAGATACATGGTGTCACTTTAGAAGGTCCAAACCCAGCAATTATGAAAGCAAAGGTTTTCGAGAAAAAGAAAAACCATATAGTGTTCTTAAATTCTTAAAACATTGATTACCCATGGGTTTATTGTGTGATTAACAATGATGGGAACAACTGTGCCAAGTGCAAATGGTGTACTTTTGCACTTAACTCAACACCATTTGTGGATATAGAAGGGTCGAAGTACTTTCAAAAGTCTACTTTGCATGTCCATGAGAATTCTAATGAACATCGCAAGGCAAAAGCTGTTTGGAAGGAACATGAAAAAAAAGAAGCATGGCTCCAATGCCCAAACATAGGAAATGCATGATGGTGAGAAAGAGAGAATTGTGACATGTATGCATAATTGTTCTATGTTATAAGAGGTCTATTCTTATAGAAGAGTATGCTAAGCTATGCAACTTTCATAAGTTTATGGGCATTGAGCATGCCAAACATGCCCATTGTGAATGAGTACTCTTCTTACATATGCAAAGATGCAGCGAAACAATTTGGAAATGCAATTCATCATGTTTGCTGGGAGAAGCTTAAATGCAATATATCTAGCAGTCCATGGTTCGCATTACATGTTGATGAGAGTACTGATATAAGATATGATTCTTTACGTGACATATATTGAGAATGCAAAAAAAAAGAAGTATGTACAAAATTTGTGGATCTTTTACATCCTGAAAGTGCTTCTGCAGAGGTTTTATATGACGCATTGGTAAAGTATTCAAAGGATGTGGATTTACCATGGAAAAGTTGATTGGAATTTCCATTGATGGAGCCTCTATGATTGCTATGAGCCACACACTAGACTCATTGCCACGTTGAAAGAAAATGTGCCACACCTTATTAGCTTTCACTATATATCCCATCGTCAAGCCCTTGCTATTGGGGATGCATTTAAAACATACAAACACTTCAAGTATGTTGATAAGCTTGCAAGAAAGGTTTATGAATGGACCTCTAGATCTACTAAGAGGCATGCATTTTTGGTGAGGTTGTAAGAGCTTTTGACATTGGAAGAAGAGGAAAATTGAGAGTGCAAAAAATGAATGATGTTCGTTGGTTTTGGATTTGACAAACTTAAGGTTCAATTTTTGTTTATGGGCATCCTCTTTGAAATGTCCTCTCTTGGAGCACATTGATTGCAAGATTTTTCAACGCAGCTATGGCAAGGAATTTCTTGGCAGTTTTAACTATAGTGTTTTCATCTATAATCACCTATGCTTGCACCTACAAGGCCTACGATCTTGCATACTCAAGGACTTGGAGAAAGATTTCATGCTTGGCAATAGTGTGCTGATCTATTTGTATGCCAAGTGTGATTCCCTTATAAAATGTAATTGATGGGCATCCTCTTTGGGATCTCGTCTCTTATTGCACGTTATCTACAGGGTATGCCCAACATGCCTGTGACAATGATGTTCTTATCTGTTTTACCTAGGTATTGTGTAATCATGGGTTGTTGCCTCTCTTGGAGCACGTTGATTAAAGATTTAGAATCCACCTTTTATCTTGTTAGAATTTTTTTTCATTTTTTATTTCTAAAGTCTGGACTCTAGACATGAACTAGATTTTTTGGTATATATATCTTTTTATCCTTACAAGTGGACGACCATGATGCGTTCTTGTCAAGGTATTCCATGTGTGTCGTGGTCCTCAAATGATAGATTGATGGTAGTGTGTTGAAGCGTGTCGGGTGGCAAGGCCATATGCCTCATGAAGTTTGAGCAATAATGACATATAAGACTCACACACAAGAATAAATTTATGTGTGTGTGTGTGTGTGTGTGTGTGTGTGAGAGAGAGAGAGAGAGAGAGAGAGAGAGAGAGAGAGAGAGAGACCACAAGTCGCTGCTTTTACAACAATTGCAATTATTCAATTTGGACCATACACATGAGACGTCTACACCTCCAATTACCCTTGATAAGCATGTTGTGTTATAATGTTTCAAGGTGACAACACAAGCTTCTAAAAAATGGCGAGAAATCAGTAGGTGAAGATGATCAAGGAGCTTTGAACATGGGTCCTCCCATTTTTAAATACAGGATTTCATGAATCCTTCAGTAACTCCCCTTGCATTTCTATTCTTTCAACTCCACACCAGTGTTGGAGAAAAGTTTGCCTCAGCTTAGCCTAGAATCGGTTGCGACTGGGCAAAATCCTATTGCTTCAATTATAAGTAGGAAATGAGTTCCAGTCAATCTATATACTATATAAAAGAGATAGGTCTTCTTTGACAAGTGGTGGACACCTTGAGCTACGGGTACCTCCCTCCTCTCCACCATATCTAGCCTGAGTAACTCCATAAGCCTCCCTCTATAATAGTAACGAGTGCTTAATACTCGACGCATGTTGGGTCATGAGGTAACTATTACAACTAATGCAACGTGGAGCTGATCAAGCAGGCAGCTGACATGCTGCTTATATAGCAACCTAGCAGAAGGGAAGAAGCAGAAGCAAAATATCTTGAGCTGATTTGTGTGTTCCATGGTGACACGACTAATGTAGTAATAATGATTGTTATTGGATCGAGCTTTGTGATAGCCATCTACATCTAATAGCTTTACTAGGTGCAAAGGTAGTAGAGATGAACCCTTGGAAACCATGACATGCATCACAGAAGACAAAGCGAAAGGCGTTGTAGGCAAGGAGGGAGGACATAATGCAGGATGACGGAGGAAGACTAGGTGCACACATTGTAGGCAAGGAGGAGGACCTTTACTAAAGATCCCTGGAAATATCCTTCTACTTTTTAATATAAAAAGAAATTATATATATATATTGATAGCAGTTTTTTGGCTATGATAAATTGTCATAGTGAGCTACCTCACCCTACCAAAATCACCCAAACACTGTGGCTATCCCTACCATTTCACTGTACATAGGCGTGTGTGAGTTAGGGGACTTTCCCCATATTTTCTTAAAAACCCTCAATTAGCTAGTCACTGGGCTAGTTGAGCCAAATTTTTTTTAGAAAAGGTATATTATGGCCTCTTTGTGTGTAAATTTTCATTGTATATAGGGCCTAAATATAATGATTTTTTATAATTATTTTGATATTTATTTAAATATTTATACTTAGGTGTGTGCTATTTATGCTATGTACATTGACTCACCATTACCACAATTTTTTCTTACCATACTTTTTATTCCATAAAGAAATAATTTCATGCAAGCTTCTCTTATTTTTGGTGTAACTCCATCCCAACAAAAATCCAAAAAAACTAGTTTTATTTATGTGTATATTTTTTCACTATTGTGATTTTTTTCCTTCTTACATCTATTCTCTATTACTCTCATAAATTAAAACACAAAAAATATTCATCTTTGTATGGTAGACTTATAATGAGAGAGATTTATTTTGACCCCTTTATATTTTTTCCACCTATATTATTTATATTTGACATGTACATATTTTTTTAGACCCCTCAATATTTGATTTCCTTAGTTGTACTATTCATTTATATCATGATCTCAACAATATCTTCAATTATAGACCTACCAAATAAGGTCAAGGGTATATGGCATGCATGCATGCACTATGGAGGGCTCACTCTTGGAGGCATTCAAAAGAATCATCCAAAGAAGGACTCCACAAGGACTTTGTGCAGTGGGAAAAGATAGTCGATCGGTTTTGCTGATTTTTTAAAGGTCACTTGCTCTCCGAATTTAAAAAGGTGATACAAACAAAAGTTGTAGCTCGTGGGCTGAACTTTTGCCTCAAAGTTTTTCATATTTTTTTGAGCTAGGAGATGTGAGCTATGATTTTATTGGTGGACCCCAGTTTGCCCATGCCATGCTGCCACACTCCCTCTTCCACTTTATCATTTTCCTCTTTCACACACACTTCTCCACTCATCATCCCCACCTCTCTCACCACTCCTCTCTGCACCCTACTCACCTTCTTCTCAACCTTGAAGAATAAGAGAAACCATGGTGAACTCATGTCTCCTATACACACTTCCATTCCAAAATTGACCACCTAGTCTCATTTTTCCTCTTCCATATTACCCATATCTATCAAAAAAACCACAAAATTCAGCCTCTTCTCTTGAAAGACAGCACCATGTTGATTGATTACTCATATTCAATTACCTTGGCTCTCAAGAAACGTCAAGAGTGGAGAAAAAACGTACCGTCAAATCTAGTGGAACGTTAACAAGCGTAAAAATTGACCCTAGTCAAGACACTTGGAGTATCAACATTGTAAGAAATCCATATTTTCTTACTTGTTAAGAGTTTTTTCTTCCTTATTTGTATCCTACATGGATACTCCCATTGTAAATATCCAATTCCATTTGTAAATCAATAAAAATACTAACTCTACTAATTTACTAACACTAACCTACTATGAAAAGTCCTATCACGTCCACTTCTTTCCTCTCTCTCTTCTTCATCTATCCCCACCAACTTCTTGATAATTCCAAGCAAAAGAAATTAGATAAGTGCTGAAAATCTAACCCAACCATGGTAAGAGGAGTAACCCTAGGCCTCAAAATTACTATAAAAGGAGGGTGTAGCTAGCACAAAAGGGGGGAGCCATAAGCAAGAGCACTATGCTATAGCTTGAGAAGCCAAGCTCAACCTCTCTAGAAGGAGCTCTTGAGTGGAAGCTCATTGTCTTATGCATATGCATGTGTTGTATTAGGGGTGACTAGCAAGGGAACTCTATTCCATTGTAAGAGAGAGTGATCATTCAATTGAGAGTAGAAAATCTATCATTTCCCTACTAGTGTAAGCCCAACATTTGTTGAATCAAGGAGGGTGGATTTGGACTAAGCTTGGATACTTTGTCTCTCTTCCAACGTGAAGTAATGGACAACAATGATGTGTAAGTGTCTTGGTGTTTTTTTAAAGTTCTTGATAGCTTGTCTCTGGGTGTTGTCATCGATTTAGCCATAAATCCCACATACTGTAAGAGGGCGACAGGGTGGAGAGGACTCCCCTGGCCTTAAGACAGCGATTGGGGTGGCTTTTTTTGTGATGTGTTGTGGTGTAATTTACTCAAGCTATGTTGAATAAATACTAATCTCACTTTGATTGGTCATGACAGATTTGTAAGAAGGTATTAATGCAACAAGCACCCCCTCCCCCTTCTCTCTCTTTCTTACATATATAATTGTGTTTGCTTGATCACTGCCGATACATTTCAAAGCAGCCCGAGCATTATCTCTCTCTCTCTCTCTCTCTCTCTCTCTCTCTCTCTCTCTCTCTCTCTCTTTATGCGTCCTAGTTCGCATCCAAAACTAGGTGGTGCCCCAAATTTGTGTAGGGTTAGGTTGCGGGTTTGTGTGTGTGTTTGTTGTTTTTTTCCAACCCCAACCCAATTGAGCAGCATGGGAGCCTAGAAGAGTGCTTAGAGGCCACTCTTCTTGTTGCCCGCCCCGGACAGCCTCAATATATATATATATATATATATATATGTATATATATATATATACGTGTGTGTGTGTAGAGAGAGACAGAGAGAGTGTCTTAGGTCTGTTTCCACGCTCCATAAATGTGCACATTTTGGGGTGATTTGTGTGGAATATACAGCCCACATGAAGTGGATTCTGTGCTAGTAGAAACGAGATTGAATTGACATCACATCTTTTCACTCATTTGTGAAATTTAACACTAAAAATCTTGCTCTTTAACTGTCCAAGGTGGATTACACAAGATTCAAGAGTAGATAATGGCTTTTTACCATCATTTGTACATCTTTTTAGGCCGCTCTTCATAATTTTTTCCTAGTTTTCACATCTTTTTAGGTAGTTCTTCAACTTTCAAGGATCTCAAGTGTGGGAGAGGGGGGGGGATCAAGGAACATTGGGAAATGTTGACATTTGTCCAGCATGGAAAGAGACCCTTAGAGAGAAAAGTTCAAACTTCAAAGATGTCAGAGAACTTAAAGAAGTCTGAATTTTCCAATGCATTAAAGAGTGAATGGATGGGGTGTTGCTGAGTTCCAATTTCTTTTTTTTCCCATAAAGGGCGACTTAGTTGTTTTAGAAAAGAAACAAAATTACATATAATTGTTGGGCTAGGGATAGGCTACAACCTGATTTTCCATGGGGGATTACAAGGAGGATACAGTACCAAAATTAAAATCAGTCTCCAATAATTACAAAGGCTTTTCCAGGAGGATTCCACAGAACATTCAACAGCTAGAGTTGACTTTCCACACATAAAAAAGAAGCTGCCTTCCAACCATTAGCTCGGCAGTGAGCTGAGGATGTCTTGAAGATGTGCTATAAGTCGAAAGCTGTTGAAGTGTTTCCTTCTAAGATTTTCTTCTTCAAACCTACATTCATCAATCACACACTGGAGATGGGTGTAGGAGCCATCCAGCAGAACTTCTTATTGCTTGTTGATGTTGGCACTATTGTAGAAGCCCATACTGTCGGTTAGCACTTTTCGGTTGGCCTTGTAGATCTTGCATTGTTCAAGCTTGAGCTGGTTAACTTGCAAGGGAAAATGAGCAAAGATTATCCTTAGACTTTTAGTCTGGTAAGCATTGTTAAATATGCCTTCATTCCTTTCAAGCCAATTATCCAGAAAAATTCTTCTCTGATCCTGTTCCAAATGACTGACACAATTGAAACTAAATCACCACGAAAAAAATTGTTTCTAGCTTGGAGAGTCTTTGTTGAGGTCAATGGTAACCTCTTTATCAAATTTATTTACTTGTGTCTCTAGCCGAGACTCTGAATCCGTATCCTCCCTTGAGTCCTTCCCTATAGAGTTTGCTACCTCTGAATCTTCCCACTCAGGTAGAGAAGCTAGGATAGCATATCTATTGGGGTCCCTGAGTCTACTTCTCTCGTTGGATTGCTTCTCAATAGGAGGAATCTTTTGAATTTTTGAAAACAAATACGTATTGGTTTTTTGGGAGGGCTTGGATGGTCTCAACCTCCATGAAGTGCGCGAGCCTGAGCGTGTGAGAGTCTGTACAGCAATGGAGAAGAGAGAAGAAGAGGAGACCTTGTGTTTGTAGGGGCTAAAACTTACTCTCTACATGTGAGCCCCCTTATTCTATTATGTACATAATGAATAAGTATAGTGGGTGGGCACCTGGACTAATCGGCCACATGGGGCTTTACCCCAACAACCTCCCACATAAAGGCCAATGTGGTTGTGAGAGAGAAAAGAAAACCGTACAAAACCTGTACAAGGCCATCACAAGTATGACCTCAACCAACGCCCACTGGCTCACTCAATCTGTGTGCATCCAGCTCTAATCATAGAGAAAGTATAGAGTGATCGACATCATACTCCTCACCAAAGCCGCACACATCCTGCAGGTATCTCACCATACATTGCAAAGTACCCCTATGCTCAAGGCCAATGTCAGTCATTGCACGACTAACTGCTCCCACTGCAAATGCACGCTCGAGTCTCGAGATCAGTTTCTCATACATGAGACTCCCAAATGCTGATGCAATCCTAGCAATTCTGCCAATTTGACCATTTCAGTCAAATCTGGCTCAGAACTCCACTCATGGAAATCACTCTGACACCCGAAATCCAATCCTTGGAATCTATCCTTGTGTCCATCGCATGTCACATGCGTGCCAAGAGCATCTGTCTGTCCTGCACCCTATGTGGTAAGAGCAATGCCTAGCTCTAACTCACATGCATCAGCCTCTGGCCTAAGCATATCCATGAATGACTGAATCACAACTGAATCCTTAACACTCAAGCCATCCATATCCGTCATCGTATCCACGAATGACATGCCCTGTTGCACAACTGTCTGCACAACTGACTCAACATGCTCAAAAACTGGAGCATCATTCAACCTATCCGCAAAGGAGAAATGCCTTATCTCTCTGCATGGCTGCGTATTCACAAAGAGTGTGTCGTCTTGTACATGACATACTCTCATTGAATGAATCATGCTAACACTAGCACCTCTCGCTATGACTAGCTGTCCATGATGCAATCTGAAACTGTGCTCATCCAACACTACCTGCATTCGGGTCTTGTAACTAACTCACAGAGATCAAGCTCTGCGTCAAACCTGGCACATGGCATACATCTTGCAACATATGATGCACCACTCAGCAATAATAGTTTGACATCTCCTGCACCAACTATGTCATGCACTGAACCATCAGCTAGACACACATGTCCAAGCATACTACTAGCATATGTGCTAAACCACTCACGACTCGGCGTGACATGAAATCTAGCATTCACATCTAGTATCCAATGCGAAGGTAACGTGTCGTCAAAAACTGACATAAGAAAGTCAAGAGTAAACATGGAAGCAAAGGCGACATCTCCGTCATGCGTAGCCACATATGCTACAACTGCTCCCACATCATCCAAAGTGATAGCATCTTTCTTTTACTGTCTCCTGCGCTGTCTCATCCATCGAAAACAATGCCTTTGTATATGCCATGTATGACCACAATGCTAACACACAACATCTCTATGTCTAAAAGATCGTCCTTTGACTGTAGGCATCTCTCTAGACTCATTTGTACCAAAATCATTGCACAATCTTTGCCATAACTCCCTAGATGTACATGCATCCGCATCAACGCTAAATCTACTTGAGTTTTACGAACTTGGGAAGTAGGAAGAATAACAAGAGGCTTACCATCTACAGCTTGTCCAAAGCTTCCTATAAAGCAGTGCTTCTGCCTCCTCCTTCTGGGGGAGCTGTAGAGGCGGCTGGAGAGGTAGGGCCCTCAGGAGTCGAAGGATGCAACCCTTCTGTTGGATTGGCAGGAAGTGTGAGAGAAGAATCCTGCGCCATGTCAAGCCAATCGGGCCACTTCGAGTCTGCTCACGCTGTCTGGTGGGAGAAGATACTCTCCTCCGTTAAATAGCACGGTTAGGTGGTTGTGATGGGATAAAACTTCATGATTCAAGCCATTAACTCCACTGACGTGGGTGACAACATGCTAGAAGCTGGACACACCCCACGGCAACTAACTACTCGGAAGATTATTATTTTTGTAATTATTCATTCATTGAGGAAAACCTGATTTTTCACCTTGTAAATATTGGGACTTACAGAAGTTTCCAGATTGTATCCCATTTTTGATAGTTAGATTGAGTAGATGGTTGATTTTGGAACTTTAGGGTTTGAGAATTGTCAGGTATATATACCACTTTTTGACCTTAGTGAAGGACCCTTTTGTCATTTTTAAAAGAAGTTTTGAAGTCCGTGAGTGAGCGTACTGTGTACGAGAGAGAGAGTGTGAGCTTCATCTTGACGCTACGTGTGCACCAGTGGTCGGAATTGAGTGCGGAGAAGTGCATCGTGATACCCCCGACGAGAGCTACGCGCCAATACCTACATTGCACGCGTACGGTCCGGTTTTACAAGCTCCTTCTATGAGCTTCATCTGGTGCTTGGGTGAGCATACGTTGTTCGATTTTGCACTATAGCATATCCACGCATTCACATTGAGTAGAACTACACATTAGACACTTTAGATTTTGGAAGCAAAGACCTGCAGATTTTGGCCAGACATCCTACGTGATTTTGCACCGAGTGTTTTGTGTTGGGGTTTTGGTTCATAGATCTTAGGGAGAGCGACCTATTTGTATGAGTAGGGTCTCCTTCAAGTTCTATGGTGTTTCGAGATTATTTGATGGGCGTTCGGCTCTAGAAAGCGTTGTAGGAAGTTTCCTCTTATGCACTCTTGAAGGCTGTGACTTAGACAATTGGTAGAGACCTCTGTAGGAATTAGTTAGGAGTCGGTCGAGTGTAGGTTGACACCTTATGCTTGCTTCCACGCGCCTGCGGTGGGTCAAGCTTCGTCCTTAGCTGACATTATATGTTAGGTGAGTTTTTGTTGTGCTGACGTCCGTCGCGGCGTATTTGTCCAACATTGGCGCCATTGCCGGGGACGAAAACCTTAGGTAGGTGACCGAGACTAATCCTTGAGGATTGGGATTTTTGGCTTTCCAAGAGTCTCGTTTTACATTTAGATAGGATCAGAGGGTGGAGGACTCTCTAGGTCTTAGAGGGAGTTTAGGAAGCGTGTGTCTGGCCTAGATCCTTCGACTTAGGTAGATTAGGTAGACCAAGATAGTTTTAGGTAGTAGTTGAGTTCTTGAGTAGGAGTTGGAGTGGTAGAAGCGGTGAATGGAGAGCTTGAGAGTCCGGAGAGGCCAGAAAGCAACCAAAACACCATTATCACCATTTCACATAATGAGTAGGAGTAGAGTAAGTAGGACATCATGATTCAGGATCTAGAGCATTTCATGTATGTATACTTGCTTCATAAATTCATCACAAGTTTGCAAAAGGACGAAAAAAAAAAACGCAAAAGTGTGTTTGAAAGCCTAAGAGAAATCCAAAAGTTACTGTGAGTGTTTCTGATAGAGCTACAGAGCATCAGGAGCATTTCTGTCAGAAAATAAATTAATTTTAATCCAGGAGACATCCTACGCGTAGGATGTCTACATGCTAATCTGGTGGGAATTTTGGAATTTTGAGTTGACCAATGTGTTCAGAAGGTGGGGTTTACCCTAATTTCAACTGGAAAGTGGAAAATTTGACCATATCTTGACAGGATAAGGCCAGATAGACTGAAATTGCCAGACATCCTACCCAAATTGTGCCAAAACATTATTTTGAGACCAAAACCATAAGATGGCTGCATGAGCATGTCTTGCATGATATATTGAGTGACTGAGAGGGGTTTCACCTCAATTGCGTGAGAAAATTGGGTTCAGAGCAGACTTTAGCACTTTTGACTAAAAAAGGCAAGAACAGCTAAAATTTGGGACTTTTGAAATCCAAACCAAAATCTAAACATACCACTGGGTTACTAACATCAAAGGGAAACTGTGGACAAGTCTGGGGTCAAACAGGCCAAAAGGACATCCTACGCGTAGGATGTCTTCTGTGTGATTTTGGACTCCAAACCAAATTTTGAGTATACCAAAGTGATCAGCAACTCAAGGGGAGCCTTTGCTTTGAGTTTGAAGCCATTCTGATGAAAAAGACATCCTACGCGTAGGATGTCTAAAGCTAGAAATTGAAGCCAGACTTTGACAGTGAGCATAGCAAGGTGTTGTAAAGCCTGAGGCAAGCCTCCTAGTCAATTTTGGTCCAAATTGGAGTTGATTAGACTAATCAAGATCAGCAACAGGCTGTCGAAACAGATTTTTGACTCATTGACCAGCTAATAGGTGTCCAAATCAAAAAGTAAAAATAGTTGTGGGCTCAATACATCAAGGGAAAACCATAGTGCAAAAATCCAGGCAAAACAAAGCAGGAGACATCCTACGCGTAGGATGTGTATTGGGGCTTACTGAAGAGAAAATTTGAATGGGCTCAGACAGTGAGATTCCATTTGGCTTAAGGATTCCAAAACTTCTTTTAGAAGTGAATTTGGACCTTGTTTGCCCATTTGACGGAGCAAATATTGAATTCAGACTTCTTCGCGTAAATTGACCAACATCTGAGGGAAGTACAGTTTCAAATTAGCAGACCCAATCCAGAACATCAGCAGTGTATAAAATACAGTAGTGGTTGAGATTAACTCTCTAGTTATACCAATCATTACTAAGATAACCTCTAACAGATAAATGCTTTGATTCGATTGCTGAAATTAAACGCTTGTGCACAGGTATATTCAGCAACAAAGCAAGAAGTTGTGCAGAGACTGATCCTTTTCCAGGTGATTGGTTGGAGTTGTGATCAATTGCATTGATAAGTTTGATGAATTTAAGATCAGGAAGATACATTGTTAGAGACCAGAAGGTGGGAGGTGACCAAGGTAGCTTAGTGTCCACTGAAGAGAGTGTAACTCAGGCAAGGCTAGATCCACTAGCACCGATTATTGAGGAAGGTAGTGATACTCACACTTCGTCAGACAAATATTTCTTCATGATGGGTAGTCAACAGCCGGGAGGTTTCACCTATGACGGACCGATGCCAGGAGGAAGCACCTCCCAAAATCCTTTGAATGATTCCAAACTCACGATGATCTTCTTAGAGGGAACAAACTCGAGGGGAGCCCTAGTCTATTCTGACTATCGAAGACGCAAGTGCATTTGCATCGAAGAGAGGCCAGCTCAAAGATTGGAGATAATCCGAGTCTATGATGATGGAGATAGATTCCGAGATGAAAAGGGGAACCACTATCTAATAGTTAGTAACCCTGAAGATTACAAAAGATATAGAGATAACGTGGCGAAAGGGAAAATGGTTTCAAAAGCTCAACAACCGCCACCAAACATTGATCGGCCCGGAGCTATTTTTATGTATGATAGGAAAACAACCAGGGTTCCAACTTATAACGAGAACGTGGGAATCTACAAGCATGAGAGTGAGGGTATAGTCTCTTACTTTCGCAGCGAAGAACCATACGTAAACGAATTAAACAAAGACAAGGTTCTTTACTTATTCTCTTATGAATTTGCTATGGGGAAGGGTATAGTTTTTGTTGATAGATATGGGCGAGAATACCAACGTATTCTCCCAGAGGAGGTAGAAATGGCAACAGGTCCAAGAGCATCAGCATATGCCCCTAAAGAAGTGCAAAGAGACACCTACATCCGAAGTAAGTCGACAAATCCCTTTTCTGATGAGTATGACGCTACCTCACATTCCACCCGACTGCAAGCATTCAGCAACCAAAACCCACCAGCAAACCATCCATCATTGCAGGCATGGCTCCGACAGAGTGCAACAGCAGAACAAGACCGAAACCGAGATGGTTATCAGGCCGCACGAGGGCTAAGGGATTTGCAAGAACCACCACTCTATTCAAGGTATCAAGGAGAGAGTAAGCCAAAGACTCAAGGGTCAACAGAGCTTGGAGGACCACCCATAGAGCGAGTTCGAAGAGATGAACCATCTTTGGCGAGAACTGTTAGAAACTATGGCTTAGGAGCACCACTGGGAGAGGAACCAGCCTATTACAGAAGACCTGAGGAGGTATATCGATCAGGACGGGGAGATCCAATGATAAGGTTTGTAGACCATCGGAGAATTAGACCTTCTTAAGTGCAAAAATGGATAAACAAGAAATACACAGGAAGCAGAGACCCAAAAGATCATGTAGCAGCCTTTGTGCGTGTAATTAGAGCCGAAGAGGTGTTAGACTTTCCTACCCAATTTGCAGGGTTTGGACTAACCCTAGAGGATGATGCTGCCACTTGGTTTGACTCTGTAGAGCGTAGAGACTTTGAGTCTATGGAGGAAGTGTTTGACGAATTTATCGAGGAATTCTCACAAAGGGGGATAGCTCATAATACCGTCTCACAAATCCATAAATTCAAACAGAAAGATGGGGAATCTGTACGAAAGGTAGCCCTAAGACTAAAAAGATATGTTAATTTCTGTCTTGTTGAAGAACTGCCAACTCAGCCCAGACTCATGTTGATATTCATCCAAGGACTAAGGAATGCGACTCTCCAGAAAGACTTACATATGAAGAGGAGTTTGACGTTGAATGAGTTGACAAAGGAGGCTCTTTACCTTGTGGACAATTGTGCGGTCTACAAAGAGGGGGAGTTCAAGGACCTTGACGACGATTCATCTTCACAACAAAGTGGAAGCAAGTCTTCTAAGACAACACCAAAAGGAGAAGTAGCTATAAACAAGGAGCAACTTGTAGATGAAGTGCTAAAAAAGATTAACTTGTACGCCAAACCCCAGGCTAAACAGCCCAAGTGGTGTGCTATCGAACAAAAATGGACAAACCATGGGACCAAGGAATGTTATTATAACAAGGGGTATGTGAGAGAGAGACCTTAGGCCCCCCAAGCTCCGGTAGCTTCTCCTCAAGCTCCACCGATGTCTAGATATCTAGTAGGCAACCTACCAGGACCTGTAGGTGTAGAAAGACCACAACCAGTGTTGGGGCAACAACCACCCCTACCAGGATTACGACCAGTTGTTGGTATAAGATACACACCAACCGTGACTGAATCAGAGGATAAGGCTTTGGTGCCTATGCATGCATATTATGAAGATCCCAATGGATATGCAGCAAACTCTGTCTATTATCCACCGGAAGAACCCTCGACACTAGAACCATGGAGCATGATAGGAAGTACAGGACCATCAACAACTGCACACGCAGCAGGAGAAGGGAGATATAGCTTAGATGAACGAACACTGATGTTCATAGCCAATGGCGGCATGGGCGGATAGAGACATGCTTACCAACAAAGAGGGACACAAGGAGCACCTCAACAGCCCAAGGGACCCTACTACAAGTGTGGCGGAGACCATTGGCTACAGGACTGTCCTCATGATGAAATCATTAGAGTCAACGCATATTGCACTGAGTGTGGAGTTACTCATTTGATTCTCGATTGCCCTAAAAACCCGAGCAAAGGAGCAAAAACTACCTTGAACATGCTAGAAATAGTACCTTCCAGTGGAGGATCGGAAAATGAAACAATCATACCTATTCAGGCAGTAACACGAGCCCAAGCTCACAGAATGACGAACGAACCCATAGTTGAAGAACCAAAAACCGATGTCCAAAGTTCAAAAACGAAAGATCAGAGAAGCACTTGGAAAGCTAGAAAGGCGCGTATGAAAGCAAGGAAGGAACGAGAGCAAACAGCTCTATCCGAGGAGTTGAGACATACAAAGGATAGATTAGAGAGGTTAGAGGATCTAGCTAGCTTAAGTTCACACACCACGGAAACCATAGCACCCAAGGAAATAGCAGAGCCCAAAAGTGCGGGATCAGGAGGGTCTGTACTGGCAGACAAGGTAAATGAGCAGTTGGATGCTCTTCTAAAAGCTTATGAAGCTAGACTCAAAAAGAACCAAACCCAGGAGCAAAGGTGGATGACTTATCCATATGCAGAAATAGAAAAACAAAGGTTGGAAATGTGTAAAAAGATGATCGAAACAGCTCAAGCATTGATGGAAGACACGCTCGGTAAACCTGCACATTGGCATGAGGCACCAGCTCCAACCCCTATCCAACCAGCTTTAGAGAAACATGTAGAAACAAAGGAAAGACTCACTAATGCCTATAAGTCCAGAGGAGAGCCTATCATAGTGCCAAATACCACAGATGAGACAAGTGACGGGTTCCAGCCTAAAATATTGGCAGAAATGGGTAAGGACTGTAACGGTCTAGATGATCTGTGGAAGCAAATCCATGAGGCCAACGAGGCTAATAGGATGAGTAACCACATGAATAGCACAAGAAAAGAAAAGAATTTAACCTTACCTCCTATTGAAGAATTTAAGGCAAGATCACAAATAAACTTTGAGATACATTCACAAGGGGGAGACCAAGGATCAATTAGTTCGGGGCACAGCCAACCAGACTCGCTGAGAACTTTACCCTCTTACCTAGGAGAGTATGAAGTCAAGTCGGAAGTGAGAGCAATCCCATCTCAAAGACTTTCTTCTAACAAAGTGATGGATTTGCAAGGATTGATTGAGTTATTGTCCAACCCGGTGGCATGCACAATCACATTAGCAAAACTCCTAAGGTTACGGCCAAACATGTGGACCACAGTAGGTAAATGCCTAGAAAAATTTGGAGTAAAAGAGCCCACCTTGAGGCTTCAGGAAGGGATCAGAGAGTTGGACAGGCCTCAACTAAACACTAGGCCAGTACCATTAAACAAGGTTGGAGAGTATTGCGAGGGAGAAGATGGAAACGCCACGCTACCAGTAGAATTACAATGAGTAGTTTCCAAAGCTATTCTTGACAGTGGAGCAGGAGTTGCTATCGCCACCAAGGAAATATGGAAAAAATGGGAAAAACCAACTTTGAGGGCTACCAAAATGAAACTACAATTGGTAGATGGGTTCATGGAGAAACCTCTAGGACTTTTAGAAAAAGTGATTGTCACTTCGTGCGGAATCGAGTATGAGCATACATTTGCAATAGTCGATTTTGACAAAAAGAATAATTATGAGATCATCTTGGGACGACCATTCATGCGGCAATTGAAGATGGTCCAAGATTGGGGTTACGACCACATATACCTCACACATGGCGAGACAACAACTAAAATACACATGAAAGACCATAGTTACAAAGATGTGAACCAAACACCTGTGGAAGAGTTTGATTCAGCTACAGTAGCAAGATCAGAACTTCCGGCATGGTTAGGGCAACAAAAAGAGATTTGGATATGCGGAGCTTCACATTGTGGAAGCTTAAGAAGAGAAGAATGCATCTTAGAAAGAGCGATAGAAGACAAGTAGTATATTCCGAAACCTTTCCCTGAAGATCCCTTGGAACCTCTAGAATGGGAACACATACTAGCAACATTGGATGTCTGTACCATTTCAGATAGTCCAACAACAAAATTTTGCGATAAGGATGGCTATGATATGCTACCCTATTACATGGTAAGCATTATACCAGGAGAAGATGAGACGATAGAACCACCAGAACAAGAAGAGTTTTATAACTCCTCTGAACATCTGGAAGTAAATGATAATGCAGATAATGAGTGTTTAGACACCTCAAGTGAGCGTGGAAGGGAAACCGAGAATATCAAATTTTATGATTTTGCTAATCAACACCCTAGACGCCAGGAACGCTATAGGAGGAAACGAGCAGGAAACAAAGCGAGAGAGAACCTGATTCCCAGGATAAAAGGTAAAACTCACTATTTGATGCTTGTAAAAGCAGAGGATTGTGTGAAAGATCAAATATCAGGAAGATTCTCAAAAGATCGAAGGGAAAGAACGTAAGAGGAATTAAAACAGGTACGAAAAGCTAAAACAAAAACCAAAATCACAAAAATCTCAAAAAACAAAAAAAGAAACAACAAAAGACCAAGAGTGGACCAAACTGGAGCGTAAACAGAAATACCAAGAACTGAAACGGTCTTTAAGAGAAATATGGACTACTGAAGAAGATAGTGATGGTAAAGGGGAGTCAGAAAAGGAAAACATGAATGTACCATCACACTATTGGAAATTTACTATTCAGAACAGAAAAATCATCCACCAGTCAAGGAAAGAACCAACCAAGAATCTTACGATGGGCCAGAAAATTCAAAAAGGATAGACCTTGTAAAACCAGGTGAAAAGCCTCATCCGGTCTATATAGCAAACGATTTAGAACCTGAAGAAGAAGAACGGCTAACACAACTTCTCGAGAAGTATAAAGATGTGTTTGCATGGTCCTATAAAGACCTCAAAGGAGTTGATCCATCGATATGCCAACATACAATTCCTTTGAAATCGGATGCAAAACCTAGCAAACGACGTCCTTATACTTATAATGACACATTTGCTAAACGAATCAAAGAAGAGATTGATAAACCGATGGAAGCTGAATTCATCTATGAAATCGAACATACAGATTGGGTGTCACCCATTGTGGTAGTTCCCAAAAAGAATGGAAAACTGCGAGTGTGTGTAAACCTCAAAAAGGTAAATGCAGCCACCATAAGGGATAATTATCCCTTGCCAATCACAGAACATGTACTTGAGCGGGTGGCCGGGAAACGGGCTTATTCCTTTCTGGATGGGTTTTTAGGATACAACCAACTGACAATAGCAAGGGAGGATCAACACAAAACAGCGTTTGCCACAGAATGGGGAATTTATGCGTATCGAGTTATACCTTTTGGCTTAACTAATGGCCTAGCTACTTTCCAAAGGTTAATGACGCACGCATTCAAGGAATACCTAAGAATATTCTTAGAAATTTACATGGATGATCTGTGTGTACACTCTCTTCTACGAGAGGAACATATTGACCATTTGCAAAAGGTCTTTGAAAAATGCAGGACATATCGAATCTGTCTTAACCCGGAAAAGTGTGTATTCATGATTAAGCAAGGCCGTATCTTAGGACACATTGTCTCAAGAAATGGCATAACCACTGACCTAGACAAAGTCAAAGTCATTGTAGACCTACCCAAGCCTACTAATGTGAAACAAGTGCAATCCTTCATGGGACACTGTGGATATTATCGAAGATTCATATACATGTATGCAGTTATTATCGAAGATTCATATACATGTATGATACAGAGGTTGTGCAGTTATCGCACAATATCTATATCGTTTGCTAGTCAATTTTGATTGGACCGAGGAGTGTGAAACTTCATTCCAAAAGCTGAAGGAAAACCTGATATCAACACCTATACTTAAGGCACTAGATTGGGAAAAGATATTCCATGATCACATTGATGCTTCTGCATATGCCATTGGAAGTATTTTGGCTCAACCTGGAGACAGAACAATGAATTTTTCAGTTTGCTATGCGAGCCGACAGCTAAACAGTGCGGAAAAGAACTACACAACCACCGAGCGGGAAGGGTTAGGAATGATTTATGCTGTAAAGAAATTTCGACATTATTTGCTTGCAAACAAATTTGTGTTCTTTACAGATCATCAAGCTCTTTTGTATCTAATAAATAAACCATGCAATACAGGGATAATAGTACGCTGGTTTATTATATTGCTAGAATTTGACTTCATAGTGGTGGTCAAAAAGGGTAAAACCCATCTACGAGCGGATCATCTTTCAAGGATACACAACGGGGAAGCTCCTGAAGGAGTAGATGATGACATACCAGATGCTTATCTTTTCAATATTGAAATGGTACCCAAATGGTCTCAGGAAATTGTTAGCATTCTTTTCTTTGGAAGTGGGTTTAATAATACGGAATACAGATCCAAAAAACAAACAATTCGACGAACAAAAAACTTCTAGTTGATAGCAGGACGGCTGTATCATCTAGGATCGGACCAAATCCTACGATTATGTATAAATCCAGAAGAATTCGAGTGCTACCTCGAAGAAGCACATGTCCAGGATTGTGTATTTCATTGTTCAACAGTGAAAACACACCAGAGACTGAAACAGTTAGGGTTTTATTGGCCAACTATGTATGCGGACTCACATTCTTATGTTACCAATTGTACTATATGTAGTGTCAAACGACCAGTGGATCACGCGACATTGTTTCAAGTAAACATTGCACCTGCATGGAGTCAATATATCATTGATTTCTTGACCACTAGGACGTTTCCTGAGAACATCACAAGAGCATGGAAAAAATCTATAGAGCTGGAAGCTCGCGACTTTCAATTAATAGGGAACCAACTCTATAAGCGAGGAAAGGACAATCAACTTAGAATCTGTGCAAGTGAAAGCGAATACTTGCTGATTCTAGAACATGCACATAGCGAAATAAGTGGAGGCCATTTTTCGGGCGATAAGACGGCAAAAATTATCTTAACCGGAGAAATTTGGTGGCCTACATTGCACATGGATGCTGAAGAGTTTGTAAAGCATTGTGATGCATGTTAGCGCACCAAGGTGCCAATAAAAAGAGATGAGATGCCATTACGGCCAATGATGGGAACAAGAGCATTTGCAAAATGGGGCATTGATTTTGTGGGACCTATCTCACCCCCTGCATATCACACCCATACCCAATATATCATTGTGGCTACGGACTATCTCACAAAATGGGTCGAAGCCAAGGCAACACAAAAAGATGATGCACACACCACTGCACGATTTTTGTATGAGAATGTTTTTGTACATTACAGGTTCCCAATAGAAATTGTCAGTGACCGTGGGACACATTTTCTCAATGAAGTCATTGAATATCTGCTAGAGGAATTCATAGTCATACATAGGAAATTTGCTCCATACCATCCCACAGGCAAATGGACAAGCTGAGGCCACAAATAAAACACTATGCACGGTTCTCACTAAAATAGTGTCAGAATCAAGAACAGATTGGGATCAGCACCTACACTCAACACTATGGGCGTACAGGGTAGCTTACAAAACATCGATAGGAACAACACCGTACAACATGGTGTTTGGCCTAAATGCTATACTACCCATAGAGTTTTTAATTCCAACTGTACGAGTAGCAAAACGCTTAGAATAGACAGGGCATGAGCTCTCTTCAAGAATAGATGATCTTGAAAAGCTAGATGAACTCCGCTTCAGAGCTGTAGCTTCAATCTATGCTAAAAAGAGGAGACAAAAAGAATTCTTTGACAAACATGTGCGCACTAAAGAGTTCAAAATAGGTGATTACGTACTTGTTTTTACTTTGAAACAACATGCCAAGAAACTTAAAAAGCGAGGGATGGGACCATTTGTGATTAGTGATCTATCACAAAGTGAAGCTATCAAGCTTGCTACATTAGCAGGTGAAGAAATGCCGAACTGGATTAGTGGATGTCGGCTGAAGAAATACCATCTACCACTCACACAGGAGATGCTCCAACAAATTCATCAAGGAAAACAACGAATGAAGGAAAAACAACGAGTACGAGAGGAAGCTCAGGCAGAAGCAAAGGAACGCATTGCAAAAAGACAACTTCTGCGACAACAACAACAAAGTGGAGCACCATTGCGAATCAATGCCATTCGGCTGACGGAGTTGGAGGAAGACACAGTGTAGCAAATAAATGCAGTCAAAGTGGGAAACAATCAAGTTAAATCGATAGCATTTCTTGATTCTGGAGCTCAAGCAAATTTGATCTCTTACGGATTATACCAACAGCTCAAATTCGCAGGTCCACTTTATCCTACTTCTCAAGTGCTAGAAAGTAGCACATCACACCCGTTGAAAACATTGGGATGGACTATATTGCATGTACAAATACATCAATATATTTACCCACACAAATTCTATGTGGTGGAGGATGAAAGTACACAATACCCAATGATGTTGGGACAACCGTGGCAAAAAGAGTACAATGTGCAGATAGATTGGAATGCAAAGGCAGTCAAAATTCAACATGCACATGAACAACAAGTGATAGCCTTTGCTCAACAATATCAGAATAATCAGCTGCAAGCCATGCAATCACTGGAAAAAGAGCCAAAAGCAAAAATTTCACCAAAGAACAACATGATACCCAAGACCAATAATCAGGTCAAGGCCAACCATGCTAATTACAGACATACGAAGTCACTGGCCGCAATGCAAAGATTTAGGTTACCAAAACAAGGAAAACAAGTATGGATGCGGAAGGATAGAACTGCCATGGCAGAACAACAACAATGCAACAAAAGAATTCCAATGAAGCAGATGGTTCAACCAAAAACCAAGGGCATGAAACAGATATGGATCCCAAAGAAAATGCTTAGCCATAACCAAAATGTCACTAACATTTGGATACCAAAAAAAAAACCAAAAGGAACTCCCTTCAATACAAGCAACAACGGAAGGCAGACAACTGCATTCAAAAAAGGAAAATTGACTTATGTGGATGCCAATCAGCAACAAAACAGTGGCAACCAAGGAAGTCCCAAAACATCTACAAAAATCGGCAGAAACAAAATACCAATGGAAAGCAAAGAATTTATGGCCCACGGCCATTCCGGCCAAGCCAATCCTCGACCTAGAAACAACTACGGCTCTATCAACAGTGTCGGCAAAGCAATTGCCTTTTGCAAAAAAGACAATTAAACAGAGAGAAGTAGAGTTACAGCTATTACTTGAAAAGAAAATAGGAAACCTCGACGGCGAATGCCAATAAGCATCTTGCTTATTCCCTTCTCTTGCACAACATTAATTTTTCCATGCATTGACCGAGTATGCATAAAATAGGGCCACCTTAATCGGCCAAGAATTAGCACAAATTTTTCAACCTATGCACGGCACATGCTCCGAGGCGATACCTTGTCGTCCGGGAGGACTACGGCTAGGAGGGGGGGAGGCATTCTCAAATGCGGAACCAATAGCAAAAAGAGCAAAAAAGGGCATGAATTTTGACTATTTTAAGGGTTTTTATTTGATTGCGAAATTTTTTGGAGTAACCCAAGTACATATTCCCTTATACAGCATGTATCTGTAGGTATATGGGGCCAAACACCAAATCAAGCCCCTAGGTGTGTGTATATAAGTAGAAATAGCCATTTTTTGGGCAAAATAGTGGTAAAACGGAGAAATCTGGCCATAAAAATTGCAAGTGAGTGTATATAATGTTTAGCGGTGATGTTTGTGATTTATTACGATTTTTTGGGATTTTTTGGGTTTGATTTGCTATTTTTCTTTTAATTTTGCTAATTTTCGGCAAAAAAACTTCAAAAATACAAAAAGCTGGTGAAAAACGGTAGTAATGAAAAACAAAAAATATGGGGATGATCAGTGACTATAGGACAACCTATGGTACAGTGGGGGTGCAATTATGAGACTAGAGCGGAAAGCGTGTTTTGGCCAGGTTTTGAACGAAATGCCAAATTTCTGGTAAATAGAGAAAATGGAGTCCAACTTAAGAAATTTTTGAGCCTAAACCGCATCTCGCAAGAAGATAGGAGCACATGTCAAATTTCATGAAAAGTGGTTCGGGGACCTCCATTATAAGAAATTTTCACCTCATTTTTAGCTCATTCTCACTATTGACTTTGTGGAGAGAGCTTCTGCCACCTAGAGCGGGCCGACCTTCTAGCAGCTTCTACGACGCGCACGACTACCTGATGAGCTCTAGACATGAGAG
Source organism: Adiantum capillus-veneris (assembly GCF_014529385.1). Lineage (NCBI taxonomy): Eukaryota > Viridiplantae > Streptophyta > Polypodiopsida > Polypodiales > Pteridaceae > Adiantum > Adiantum capillus-veneris. The sequence continues at coordinate 13,397,280 of NC_140958.1, read as the reverse complement.
GTAGGCTCACCACCTTGAGATTTTCGCGCATGTTTGTCATTATGTCGTGAAAACTAGCGTAGGGGTCACACACAAAGTGGGCGGTAGAGACCTACAAGTAGAGACGGCGGCCTAATGGCTAACCCAAAAGCAACAAGACTTCATCGGTAGCTTACCCTAGCCTAGGAGACTAGTCCTAGATGTCCAAAGGCAGTAGAAATCCATCGAGAAAAATCCTAATTCCTAGAAACCCGCAAGAGGCCACCAAATGGGAAATCGGCGAAACAGCGACCAAATGCTACCAAAATTCATGGGTAGGAGCATCTCGACATGCTCTACAAGTCTATGTGACCTGCATGACCAAAAAGTGACCAGAGGCGGCACTAAACTTTTGAAACGGCATCAGACACACAAAGCGTCAAATTGCTCTTGCGGCCAAAACCGCAAGCCCGTTTGCCACCAAACTTCACGAGCAGCTTTCCTAGACCATCAACAACCAAGTCCTATGGTGGTAGACCACCACAAATCATCAAAGGTATGTAAACGCAACCACGGGTGCTTCTAGAGCGACAAATTGCCAAATGAAGCTCCGATGGAGCCAAAGTCGACAAAAACCATACGGCAAGGATCCCCAAGGGGTGGGGAAGCTATGGAGACCAACATCCAGAAATTTCATCGCCAAAAAGCACTCCAAAAGTCAGAAAACAGCTCAGAGGCTTTGAAGTCCACACAAGGAGTTATTCTCTATCCATTTGACTTTTTTGTTGAAATTAGGCTCAAATGGGACTCAAGGGGACCAAGGGCAGGCACTAGGAGCACAATCCATGAAAAAATCACCAGGAGACATCCTACGCGTAGATGTCTCAAGGGCACTTTTGGGCACAGACGCCAACATTTTTCATCATACACATTTTCTGAATGACCTTTATATGCTATCCACCAAGTCTCATCACATTTGGACCAAAATTGACCTCATATGCATGAAAAAATGCAAAGTTAGGGCATAGAGGCAATAATGGGCCATAGACCTACCAAATCTTGTCCAAATCACATGAAACTTGCACAACACATTCACCAACACATCACCAACCAATCTGTGCGGTCAGAAGCAAAAATTGGTAAAGTAGTAGGATGTCTATTTGACTTTTTTGGCCTGCAGAGGAGGTTTGTTCATTCCAGATCCAATCACCTCTCATCAAGAGCTCATATATCAATTTTGAAGCCATTCTAATCATTTTTGACCCCCAACACCTTCAAGATACACTTTTGGAGCCCAAAAACACCACACAGGATCTTAGAAGCATCAATCCTTGTCCAAATCCAAATCCAGGCATGTAGCCATGTTCCATAGGCCAAGGACTACCCACAGAACAAATTTCATGACATTTTGATGAAAAAGACATCCTACGTGTAGGATGTCTCCAATATAATTCAGGCCTTCTGTGCAAAGAGTGACATCATGGGAGCCAATACCATGGTGCAATGAGCCCATACACCAATTTTCAACCCATTTGGACATCAATTGCTACCTATGATGAACTTTCTACCCAATTTGGGACCTAAAGCCTGAATCAGCCCAAAAATCCTCTGTTTGATATCTAAATCCAAATCCAGGCATGTAGCCATGTTCCATGAGCCATGCACTACCAGCATGTCAAGTATCAATTAATTATGATGAAAAAGACATCCTACACGTAGGATGTCTAAATGGAAAATTTTGGCCAGATTTGCACTGTGAGCACATGCACAACTTCACAAGTTCCTTTTAAGCTTTATTTTCAATTTTCAAGTCATTTGGATAGTTAAAACTCAGTTTCGCAGCTAATATGAAAAAAACGGTAACTTCGGACTACTGAGTGCAACAAGATCTATGGCAGCCGCGAAGTCACCAGCAAAGAAGAAAACTATGACCATCAAGGATTACCTGGAAGAAGTGGAACCCTTCGTCATTCCAGAAGGAACACTAAAGCCCACCAGCACATGGATACAAGAAGATCTGTTAGAGTCCAACAACCTAAAGATCTACCAAGGAGTGTTCAAAGACACTGAAGGCAATGTCATCGAGCTACCAATGCTGCCGCGAGAACTCAATAAGTTCGTAAGAAGCAAGATGGTCGGGTACTTGGAGAAGATTGATCTCCACAACTACTTTGAAGCAATACCGGCAGGGGTGGACATAAAGAGAGTCTAGGAGTTTGTGACAACCATCAAAGAAGATGGAGTGGCCAAAGTAACAGATCTACAAGGCAGGCCAGAAACGGAAATAATCATCACTGAGCAGGTTGTAGCAGATGCACTAGAACTCTCCAACAAGGGGGATAGTGTAACTAAAAGAAGGGATGAGGTCAAGGTATACAATGAAAAGAAAGGAAACTACACGTTTGAAGATATTGCCAACCCAAGAGTGGCAATCATGAGCTAGTTATACAACCAATACTTCCACATGTGTACGAAGAAGCCACAGAAGTACAGAATGCCGCCAGATGCAATTGCCATGACATTCACTTGGGCAATGATGAAAGGCACCCCAAAGATAATCAACTATGCAGCGTATATACATGACAACCTAGTAAAGATGGGTAACAAGAAGCCAACATACATTGTGCCAGGAGAATTAATCACTAAGGTGATTTATGGGGCACTGCACGCAAAAGGAAGATGGCCTGATCCCCCGTCCCAGAATGACTGGCTGAGGCTAAAAGAAGACAAAGAGGACGAGCCACAAAGGGCACCAAGGGTTGCTACAAGACTGAAAAGACGGCTAGAGCCTGTTTTAGAAGAGCAGCCAGAGCAAAAGAAAGGAAATAAGGAATTTTCCCAGGTGCCTGCAAAAGAAACAAGGTCACAAAAAGCGGCAAGATTAGAGAGGCTGATGGAGAGCTTCAGAGCAGAGAGATCCCTTAAAGGCGATTTAAGTGAACTCTGGAAGCCTTCTCTAGAGTCAATGTTGGGATCATCCCAAAGAGTGCAAAGGGACAGATTCGAGGATTATATCAAAAACTTTGAGATTCTTGATGCCGCATCAGAGAATATACCGCATGTCCCTTTCACAGAGGAGGAAGTGGAGCAAATACGGTAGAAACTACTAGATGAGCAAGAGAGCCAAGAAAGAGAAAGAAAAACTAAAGCAGACAGAGATTTAAAGGGCAAGCCTACATCTCTATCGGCCAGCCTTAAACCAAGACCACAGCCCTCACCACCGCCCTCACCACCTCCTAGTAGCCCTCCACAAGAAGAGAAAGAGGCTGAAGACAAGCCAGAAGAACGGGAGGAGGCCAAGCAGGAGCAGGGCCAGGAGCCGAAGCCAAAGGAAGAGGCTAAGCCTTGAAGTGAGCAAAAAGAGTTAGAAGATTCTTATCACACATTTTTGGACCTGCTAGCTGCCCCAGGATGCACGAAGGAAGAAGCCACCACATTCACATTCGACTTGGTGAGCACAGGGCCTAAAGAACAAATGCAAGGCATCAGGCTAGTGGAATTAAAAGAAATTGCCACAGATACAGTGGATCTGCACCCACCCTCCAACGACTGGGACGTGGTGATGACAAAGCTAACCGGGTTGAGAGCGCAATCCATGGCTTCAGAAAGCGAGATGGCAGCTCTCAAGGCCATGGAAATGAAGATTACGATGGAAGTAGACACTCTACAAGGACAAAGCCAAAGGCAGAAAGAGAGGAAAGTTGAGCTATAGGCCAGCCTAGCAAGGGCACTGCAAAGATGCCAGGCAGTGGAAGAAGAATTTCAGCAGCTCAGCAAAGCACTGCTAGATGCCGAGAGGGACAGAGATAACCTGACCCTACAACTGGCAGAAGAGTATAAAGAAGTTGAAGCCATGAGAAACGCCAAGGAAAAGGTGGAGATAGATCAAGAAGCCAGCCAGGATGAGGTCCTTGAGCTCAAGGAACAACTCAAAGTAAAAGATCAGACCATCCAGAGGCTGCGAGCATCACCTGCCAGAGTCAGAGCTACTAGCTCGACTCACATCAATACGGAGAGTCAACTCTATGAAGAACAGATGCAAGAACTTTAGAAGGAGCTGAATCTAGAGAAAAAGCAGAGATTGATGATGGCAGAAGGGTCTATCGTGATGCAAACAAGAATGGAAGAAGGCCAAAAAGCCCTGCAAGAGGAAGTGGAAAGTATGAAAAGAAAGCTCGAGGAGGCGGAGAGAATAAATGCTGAATTAAATGACCTCCTTGTGAATATGGGCGAAGAAGCGGAAACGGAAAAGCAAAAACTCCTGAGGCAGATAGAGGAGTTGAAAGGACAGCAAGCAGGAGAGCAAGAGGGCACAGGGCCAGCAGCCAATGAGGGCATTGATTTAGAAAATGTGGCAGATCCAGTGGACACGCCTATGCAAGAGGAAATACTAGAAGGATCCTCTCAAGAGCCACAGGATCTAACAAAGGAAGAGGAAGAAAAGTTGCGTAAAGCAATAGAGGTGGAGCTCAGAGAGACATCAAAGGAAGCCTTGGAGTGGGAGCAGAGGGTTTTCAAGTCTATGATCATTCAGAAGATCGACGCCAACAACCTCAAGCACGAGTGGCTTCAACCCTCTCTCCCATATCCATTGTTGAAATATGAGGCAGCCACCATCAACAAGCGGATAAGAGAAGAGCCGACCGTACCACTTTACAATGCAGATACCTCACAACCAGAAGGGGTCATGCTAATTGTTGATTCTCAACCAAAGTGGAGGAAGGCCTGGATCACAAAGTACCCACAATACCTAGTCCACTTGGTAGAGGCACCAAAAAACACCAGAGACAACCTCAGCTTTTGTCCTCTACCAAGGATCAAGACGTGGAAGGCGGAGGATATCTTGCAAAGGAGCCAACCCACTTGGATGAATTACCCTAAGCTGTTGAGCTTGAAGGCAGATGAGAGAATAAGTGTCCAATACATGGTGAAAACCCTAACGGGTGCCATCAAATTGTTCACTGGCTCACCTGACCTTACATGCATCATGATGAAGAAAATCTGTAAAACCCTCTTAGCAGTATTTGAGACTTTCAAGCCAGGCCAGGTGACCGACAACATCTTTTTCTTCCAGGATACTTACAGATGCGCTTATTATCTGTCTGGTCAGCCTTCCAAGGAGGTGATACATGCGATGTATCAAAGGATAATGTTTCTACCATCCTATCACCTGCAAAATTTTAAAGAAGCGTTCTACACAGGCTTCTTCACAATAAACACCGACATTTTCGGCCCCACAATGATAAATCTACATGCAAGATACGAATCACTGATCAAGATGAGAGAAACGATATGATGAAGAAGCAGATCATCGGCCATGTCGGGGACGACATGAGCAAGGAGGGGGGAGTGTTAGAAGCTGGACAGACCCCACGGCAACTAACTACTCGAAAGATTATTATTTTTGTAACTATTCATTCATTGAGGAAAACCTGATTTTTCACCTTGTAAATATTGGAACTTACAAAAGTTTCCAGATTGTATCCTAGTTTTGATAGTTAGATTGAGTAGATGGTTGATTTTGGAACTTTAGGGTTTGAGAATTGTAAGGTATATATACCACTTTTTGACCTTAATGAAGGACCCTTTTCTCATTTTTAAAAGAAGTATTGAAGTCTGTGAGTGAGCGTACTGTGTACGAGAGAGAGTGTGAGATTCATCTTGACACTACGTGTGCACCGGTGGTCGGAATCGAGTGCAGAGAAGTGCAGCGTGATACCCCCGACGAGAGCTACGTGCCAATACCTACATTGCGCACGTACGGTCCGGTTTTACAAGCTCCTTCTACGAGCTTCATTTGGTGTATACGTTGTCCGATATTGCATTGCAGCATATCCACGCATTTACATTGAGTAGAACTACACATTAGACACTTTAGATTTCGAAAACGAAGACCCGCAGATTTCGGCCAGACATCCTACGTGATTTTGCACCGGGTGTTTTGGGTTGGGGTTTTGGTTCATAGACCTTAGGGAGAGAGATCTATTGGTATTAGTAGGGTCTCCTTCAAGTTCTATGGTGTTTCAAGATTGTTTGATGGGCGTTCGGCTCTAGAAAGCGTTGTAGGAAGTTTCCTCTTATGCACTCTTGAAGGCTATGGCTTAGACAATTGGTAGAGACCTCGGTAGGAATTAGTTAGGAGTCGGTCGAGTATAGGTTGACACCTTATGCTTGCTTCCACATGCCTGCGGGTCAAGCTTCGTCCTTAGCTGACATTATATGTTAGGTGAGTTCTCGCTGTGCTGACGTCTGTCGCGGCATATCCGTCCAACACAACACGAGAGTTATTGTTCACTAAGGAGTGGTGCGGTAACCCGCCCGAGGCCCTTATGTTGGAGGGTCTTGAGTCAGGACCTAGCGCTAGTGAGATTACCTGGGAGGTCATCTCCTCGAAGGGGTAGAAAAGGCGATGGAACGGTGGTGATGTGTATCATTCACGCCATCGCTCTTAGGGTTTTTCTCTTAAGCTCTCCTCACTTTTTCCCTAGGCGCCAATAACTGAGTTCCAATTTCTTTTTTTTCCATAAAAGGCGGCAGAGTTATATTAATAGAAAAGACAGAATTACAAAAGCTACATCACCCCCACAGGCTGAGTTCCAATTTTCAACAGCTCGAACTTTCCAATGCATTAAAGAGTGAATGGATGGGGTGTTGCTCATTTCCAATTTCCAAGGAAAGGAAGAGAGAAAGAGTGTGAGCTGGAGCCTAAGAGGCTAGAGCTAGAGCCAGGAATCAGGAGTAAATTGCTGAATGCCCATTCTTTGGGAAAATCTAGAGAGATAAGAAACCCTAGCGATGGCATAACTGCCTAGCGACTCCGAGTTATCTTTTCACCCCTTCCCTGTCCTTGGGGAGGTGACCTCTCAGGTCATCTCACCTGCTCTAGCTGTTGACACGAGATCCACCAACATGTCGACGTCGAGCGGCTACCCCATCACTCTCTAGTGCATAATACTTCCCTAGCCACCCATGTAAGGGGAGTAAACAAATTTCACCAGAAGGTTTTCACCTACTTTAACCCTACTGGAACATTCCCATGCGACGATGACCAGCTCTTGCATGACAGCATAAGCAAGCTCAAGCAGCGAGATAGGCTTGCCAGGATGCCGGGTTCTTCACACAGCCATCCTTTTCCAACCCACAAGTAGGGCTACATCACGGGCCTACTAAAGGCTTTGCCGCTGCATCCGCCCATAATGTTGTCTTTGAGTCTCAACCAGGAGGAAGCGGAGGCTCTCATGCAGTAGGATCTGGCAAGACTCAAAACGGTAAGCCTTTGGTCAAGCCTCTAGACGTTATGCCCTCTGTTCAAGTTCAAAAAACCAGAAATTATTTAGAAAATCGAGCTGTGATAGGGTTGTTAGCTGGTCCGTGCCCCCCTATTGAAGTTCTAAGAGGCTGGATTAGGAATCCATGAGGTGCCATTGGGGCAGAAGAAGAGACCATTTAGGCTCTGCCCAAGAACCAGTACGTCTTTGTTTTTAAGAATGTTGACATGGCCTTTACAATTCTCAGCTCAGGATAGTGGCTATTGCATACGTCTCCCCTGTGCCTAATTAAATGGCATAAGGAGTACAATGCGGAGAGAGATGCACTCTCTCACTTCCTTGTATGAGTCAGGACAAGGATCCTAAGGAGCAAGGCTCAACCTAGGGGTCAGGGACCTGAGCTAGGGGCTCGGACTGGACGAGTGTGGACTGGGGATCCATATTATGGCTAGGGCTAGTAGCTAGCCTATATATAGGGTTGTAGGGCGATGGATCCGGCATCACAGTCTCCTAGGTCTTATATTGGTATTAGAGCTCCGGGAGAAGGGGCCATAGAGGAAGGAAGGAGATCGGTTGCATGAGGCATGCATGGTCTTGCTCTCGTTCATTTTCAGCGAGCTCTCCATGGAGCTTCTCTCTCGAAGGAGTGAATGGCTCTCTCTTGCCCATCGAAGGCTATGGTGCTGTCAAGAGGGCTCTCTCAATGTCTTTCTCTCTCTCTCTCACGACATGCTTGCATGCCTTTGCATGCTCAAGAAGAAGAACGAGGCATGGCCATGGGCATTGTCCCTTGCAAAGCCGAAAAGACATAGTTGCGGGAACAATCGCTTGCATGAAAGGAGTATTGGGATTGATTTCCACGAAAATGCTCACAGGTGGGCTAGTTGGGCTCGCGCTGCAGTAGAGATGAATTTTCGACACAGGGGCATATGCCCTCGCGGCTTGTAGACGCTGCCATAGCTTTCCTCTGCCTCGGAGCTGCAGGTCCACCGCCATCGCCAGGCTATTTTCCATTTTTTTAAAACAAAAACGATTTGGGCACCCTCAAGTGCCCTAAGGCCACCCTAAGGGGCCTCTCCCACAACATATTAACAGAGAGCAGTCCGGGTTGCATGCATCGACCATGCGAGACGTAGAATGTGCAAGGTGCAGCATGGTAGTGACTGTCCAGCCATCATGAAAGCGATCGGCTTGTCATATGATTGGTAGATTTGACAACATGCATAAAATTTTCCATGCAAGGGAGGTAAGTTCTCAGAAAGGTTAATTTTTTTTTTCATTTACTTGAAGTTTTCAAGTCACACAGGTACAAATGATTAATGCGACGATAGTAGCCAAAGCTGAACTACCATGTCGACACTTATTCTCAATAATGACCTGCGAAGAATTGCGATCTTATTCTAAACGGTTATGAGGTTGGTACCAATCGGTATTGTCATTCAACTGCATTGAGACAAGTACAGGCAAGGCCTGCACTCGGTATGGTGCAGATGTTGGCATGGTCGACTGATTTTTTTTGTTTATGAACACGGAAACTCAGGTACACTTTGTTTATATGCTTGCACTAGATATGGATTGTTACAATTATATGCTTTTAATATGGAGTCCTAACAACGAGATGGTGGATCGACATGGTCAAGTTTCTTCACATTTTGTTTTGACCTTGAACATGAACACATGGTCGTATATGGGTATATCGGTAATCCATCAGTCCTTAGATTGGAACAGGCTCCGTATACCCAAGGTATATTGGTTATGTAAGCACGTACAGGCAAGGCCTGTGGGAATAGAAATTCAGCAAGGCTTATGAGTTTGTGTAGGCAACATCATCTGGTTGGGCTACACAACCAGGGTTTATTCAACCCTTCTAATTATTCTTTCACAGTGTTAGCAAGCAATGCTAGGCAAGAGCTCCTAGGCCCGTTGTCTGCCATCGATGCAGTAAACCTAGATTATGATCCTCCAATAGCCGAGCATGGCTCCCTACCTTATGTGAAGCATGACTTTCCTTCCCACATTTGGCATAGCGGTTTCCAACGTTTGGAATAAGCTAATACCATACGAGCTTGGGAAAAATTTCCACATTGTTTGCAGATTTTCTAACTCACACAAGAGTGTGTATATGATACATCCGCTACCTCACTCATGGCGTACATATGGCTAGGAGCCGGATTCAAGCAAACTACCACATTTCAAGTTATGTTTGTTCTTGTCTTTGTTTTACTTTTCATTTTGAAAAACTCCCTCTCTGCTGTGCAAAGCAAAGTGCTTGGGTAGACTCCATAAGAAGCCATTGTACAACGCAAAGTGCTTTGCCAAGACTTCATGTGAAGCTTCAAATCAATGATAATGGCACATGTCTTTGGCACTATGTGGATATAAGCTCACAGTTTACACAACGGTGCACTGTGATGTATCCATGCTAGCGTAATTGTGCAAGGCACGTATACCCGACGGCTTACATGGTTGAGACTGTCATTGAAGCAAGGGCTTATCATTCTATTTTTTGATATGTATGCATGGCATGCTAGTCTAATGGACGTACAACACCCATCATTGCATACAATTCCGCTATGACACTAGCTACTCTGTCAAGGATGAGCTCAGTCGTTGCTGTTTTCAAAATGTGACCTCTGGTACCTCTCTCCATGGGGGCATGGTACAATTACACTGATGTATGCTTATAGGATAACGTATGACACAGATATGGTCTGCACAAGGCATACAACACATTAGAATAAGGGGATTTCCACAGCCCATCATTCTCTCTCTCTCTCTCTCTCTCTCTCTCTCTCTCTCTCTCTCCAACTTCTATGTGGGAAAGGTGAAACAAGGCATGATTTTATTGCAACTTTCTATGTCAATACGATAACATGAAGGGTTAAAAGCCATCTATTGCCACCTATTTTGGAAAGGCTAAGAGACATATGTTGGTAATCCATAACTGCTTCCTTTCAAGATCGCACAATTCTATTTCGTTGAGTACCCATCGAGTATGATGGTCAAGCAAGAGTCTTGAAATTAGTGATTTTTTGGGCATTATTTTAGCACTCCACACGTTACATGTGAAATTCAAGTTGAGTTTTTGAACGTCTTAAACTTGTAAGGGCTTATCTCTACCACGGTGTATGGATGAAGCCAGCATTTCAAACTGCACGATTGTTCACTAGGATTTTTGGGTTCGGAAAGTATATAGTTGTGAATACGATTCCAACTTTCGTGGATCTCCTATTTTATCTATGAGCGTCTATATGAGTACAGTTTTGGGGTACGACCTGGCTCGTGCTTACTAAATCACTTAGTACGTGTTGATGGTCAATTCTTGGAACCTTCACACTTGCATTTTCAAGGAAAGAATTCCCCAAACTACCAAGGGGTAGTGAATAATTTTCCACTTCCAAAGGGCTGAAATGCCAAGGGCAAACCCACGGGGGGTCCTGCATATAGGTCAAGGGCCGCCGGCTGCTCGTTGAGCAGTTTTCATGCAACATTTAACCAAGGGGTTTGACAATGTTGTTTTAACCAAGGGGTCTGGATTGCAACGGAAACACCCAAGGTTACATGTGCCATACTACTTGCATTACACTAATTTTCAATTAGTGCTCCTAGGCCTTGGCAGGCAAGAACTTTGGGTAGGTGCCTTTCATTACGGATACGTGAATACTATGTTCAACCTTCAGGTATGCATCTGATTTGGTTTTATTTCTTTTTTATTTTCCTTTTCCACGTAGGATGCATAATCTATGTTATCATCCATTCTTTGCTCTTAAGGGAAATGACAAGGTCATGTAAGAGCCAAGAAATTTGGGTTGTAGTGTCCAAAATAAGTTTCTGCATTATGCAGTTATAGACCCACTTGTAGAGTTTATTTGGCACATGTTGTCTCATGGGATGTACCATGGTCTAGGAACTCACGGAGTTCGGTTTAGCCAGTGTGGAGCAAGGCTAATGAGGGCCTCTCTCACTCCCGTCGTAGAGTGTTTGCAGTTACCTCCACGCACAACTACATTTTGTACTTGAAGGATGTTATTTTTCCATACATTCTTACATGAGACATATTCCACATGTGGAGAATATGAGTCTCTGGAACTGGCACTGGCGCCCCTATTTCAAGTATGTGTCACGACAAAGTCCCTAGGTGCTGATCAAATCTGTTTTCTAGACCATTTTCAGCACGATGTATTGGGAACAATTTCTGTAGCAAAAAATTGTTGGATACTTAGAATGACTTGTTAAGGTACAAGTGCAACTAAACAACATTACAGATGGTTGTTTTAGCATATAGCAAGCCTATGAGTTGTTAATGAAAAGGTTTCATTGTTTGTACCTAGACTTGATTAATGTTTCACATTCTGTTATGATCCAAACGTTCAGCAAGGCTTGCAACTGATTGCAGTAGAAAGTATTTAGTTTCTTTCCACAACTATTTACATTCCTCTTCAATGTGTGATAGGAGCAAGTATTCGCGATAAGGTTCGGATCTATTTTTTGCTAAATGCATGCACACTAGGTGTTATGGGCCCTAGTGTTTAGCAAAGACGAATTTGGAACGGCATGTGTATTCATCAAGTTGTTGCTTACGAAGCATTTTGCATTCTATGTGCAGTATCTCTATGAGATTACTTTTGGCTCTACCAATAGAGATTATGGCTCGGTTTGGGTGCTTGTGGTTATTCTGGACATTGTTGATTCTTCAGCAATGTTGTACGATATAGTGATCCCCGTTTACCAGTCATCTGGGAAAACTGTCTGTAAACCATGGGGAAACACACACCTCAGTACTCTTAGTTATCCAATGGGATAGGCAGATTACAAAGTGTAATCTTGTGTTGAAGGTTATGCAAAGTGCATACATTAGCACCAAGAAATCCAATTAATAAGCATTTATTGCTCTACTTGGAGTTTGCTTACCATAAGTTAAAGCATGTTTGCAACGATGTTTAGTCTCTTCATGTTTAAGTCAGGTTCTCAACCTAGAACACTAGTTATAGTGGGGTTGTTTACTAATGAAATTTGAGAGCAAGTCAAGGACTTCTAAATTGTTGATAAGTTACATCAGCCAGTTACTTTCATAGAAAGTGAAAAAAGGTACTCTTTTGAGTACATCTTTTTTTGGGATAACTCATTTATCATGCTCGTATGCATTCTAAATTGGGTCTACACACTATGTTGGATAAGAGTTGGTAACACATGGTGGTTGCCAATGAACAGCTGGATTCATGAATGATGCCATTGTGGAACACATTAATATATCACCACTCTTGTTTTTGAGGACAAAACCGCTTCTCCAAGGGGGAGTAATGTCAAGACAAGGATCCTAAGGAGCAAGGCTCAACTTAGGGGGTCAGGGACCTGAGCTAGGGGATCAGAATGGACTAGTGTGGACTGGGGATCCATATTATGGCTACGGCTAGTAGCCAGCCTATATATAGGGTGGTAGGATGGTGGAAACGACATCACAATCTCCTAGGTCTTATAGTATGGGTAGAGTTCCCCAACCTGCCCCACTGCATTTTAACAACCACCTTAGGGTAATCGGCTCTCAGCGTGGCAAGGTACTAGGAGGATGCCCACGAGGGGACTACATCCCTTCCTGGCACCCACAAGCCTTAATCGAGATGGATATCTCAAAGGACCTCCCAAAAGCTATGGTGATTGCTCTAGATGATGGGGAATGTTTTGAACAACCATTGAGCTACAAATACCTAGAAAATGCTTGTTTCCACTATGGAACTAGAAGGCACTTTGTACGTGACTGCGTTATCAAAAACCCAAAACCAGATCAGACCCCAGCCAGCTCTGAGAAGAGTTAGAGCAATAACCAAAATCCCTCGGCAGCTGTCTCCCCTCATACCACCAAGGTGGCTCAACCCGTTGCAGAAAAGAAGTCAAATGATAGAGCATAAACCTAGACCATCTAACATATATGCACTACTAGCCTCACTTCCAAAATGGGAAGACTCGTAGGTGGCCGATTCTATTAAACAAGACTTTGAGGAGGATGACGACACAGAATCCCGAGTGGAAGATCTTGAACAAGGTAGACAGAGCCACCACCATAGATAAAAAAACCTTAAGCAATAATGAGCACAAAAAAGAGAACTTCGCCCCTAGCCAAGTAGGGATCCCCGAGGTAGGCCCTTCACTAGGGCGCAGATCAAAGATCGCAAAGATAGAAGAAGCAATAAATGAAGGTGCTCTCTTGGAATATAAAGGGTTTGTCATACCCTAATAAAGCTAAGAAGATCAAATCATGGATACAGAACTATCATATTGAAGTCATAGGTCTTTAAGAAATTAAAATAGCAGGACAGGAGCTCGCTCAAAGACTGCAACTGATACCGAAGGAGCATCAATGGTTCCGCTCAACTTACACCAGAGGATCGAGAGAAACTACCAGGGGCTCCCTTAGAGTTGAAAGATTAATCAACAACTATCGTCTACAGGAGAATACTGGGTAGCAGTAGTAGCTGTTGAGTCCGTGATCAATTGCCTGATGGTGTCCATTTATGCAAGAGGCTCTATCAAAGACCGAACCAAGTTGTGGAGTCAACTCGCTCAGCTCAAGGGCCAGATCCTCCTATTCGTGGAGTTCAACATGGTTGAGTCCATGGAGGATCTATACCTAATGAAAGAGCAAATAGTGGGGCAGGTACAGAGCAACAAGAATGGGGGAACCTCAAGGAGCAACTAGCGAAATGTAGGCACGCGGTAATTTCAGCTGGCAAAATTACTCTAGAGGAACGCTCTCGAAAGGATAGACTTGATAGGTGCTACTTAAGCATGCCTCTGGCTAGGAAATTCAATAGAGTTAAAGTAGCACCTAGACTCACCTCCTACACTTCTGATCACTACCCCTTAAAAATCACTTTGGATGATAAATGCAACAAAATTCAGAATCATTGGTTTCACACCGATTCATCACTCTTTCGGCTAGGGGAGGTACAAGAAAGCATCAAAGCAATATGGGTTCAAGATTTCTCGAAGGGCATCACGCCAACCAAAGCTTGGAATCTGGCTATTGCCAACACACAGCACTCTCTGGTCACCTTTAGGAAAAGGGTAACAGAGACACGAAGGAAAGGAAGGTCGCCATCTACAATGAGCTCATAGAACTAGAGGCGTGCAACGCTGAGGAAACTGACATTCAGAATAGAATAGCTACTCTTAGGCATCATCTTAAGATAGAGGAAGACGTTACTCTTCACCATACATAAATATTCTTTTGTGAATGGTGGGCAGGTAAGGTGGACAAACCTACCAAGGTTATGTTTAGGAGCCTTAGGAATAAACATCAGAGAGAGCTTGTCCCAATGCTAGTAGGTACTACAGGCAAAGCAACCTCCGAAGAGAATAATCTAGAAATAGCAAGGGAACACTTTGCTCAACTATTCAGTCCACCAGAAGGACAAGATGAGGTTGTTACTCTGGCAAGGGGAATCATAAGAAATTGTAGGAAGAGAGTAGTCCCACCCCACTTAAGTGTTCAACTCGACTCGGAGCTCTCAATAGGGGGAATCAAAAGGGCCATTGATTCACTCAAGCCAAAGAAGACCCCGGGCATAGATGGCCTCCCAGATGAGTTTTATCAAACCTTTAGAGATGTCATCGCACCAATCCTTCGTATAGTCTGGGAAGAATCTGTTAAACATGGGGCCCTCCCAATACACCTTAGCACATGCATCATCAAACTGTTACACAAAAAAGGTCCTAAGGAAATTATCTCCAACTGGAGACCATTGACAATCCTAACCTCTACCTACAAAATCTTTCCTAAGGCCATAGCTCTTAGGATTGCCCCAGCCCTCTCCGAGTGGTTGTGCACTGAACAAAAAGGCTTCATCAAAAGCCTTGGAGGACAGTAGAAGCAGTCATAGCCATGTGGGAAGGATACAATATGCGGAAGTATCTAACCAAGACTACGTCTTCGTCAAGGTTGACTTTGACAAAGCCTATGACAGGCTAGAATGGTCCTTTATTTTAGAATGTTTAGTTACGATGGGTTTTGGTCCGAGGATTGTAAGGTATGTTCAAATGCTACTAGGAAATTCCCGAGCTAGAGCGGCACTTAACAATGGACTATCAGACTCATTCTCACTCTTCTGAGCTCCAAAATAGAGTCATTTTTCACCACTTATTTATGTTGATTGTCCTTGGTGAGTTGTGAAGCAAGGAAAGAGACTGTGTTTTAGATACATAGCTTATCTAAGATAGACCACAATTGAGAAAGTGGAATAGGGTGGTGCAACAAGCGGTAAGAGTGGGGTTTGGAGTAGCACCCCAAGCGGGGTCTAGGGACGGCAGCCACCGTGGGGTCTGGGGCAACGCCCCGAGAAGGATCCAGGGGAGAAAGACCCCGCTGGGTTCGGGACAGCACCCCAAGCGGGGTCAAGGGGTGATAGCCCCTGTGGGGTTCAGGGAAATGCCCTGCGTAGGGTCGAGGGACGGCAATCCCCACGGGGTTTGAGACAGCACCCCAAGCGGGGTCAAGGGGCGGCAACCCCTGTGGGGTTCGGGGCAATGCCCCGAGCAAGGTCGAGGGGCGGCAGCCCCCGTGGGGTTTGGGGCAACGCCCAAGCGAGTTCAAGGGGTGCCTTTTTCTTTAAACCAAGAAGTTTTTAACATAGAAAATCACATTGTTTTATCTCTTTTCAACAAAATTGCTTTGCTTTTTGGAGCGAGGTCAATACTAATATAAAAGGAGATAATACAAATTACGTGGCATTTTAGTAA
This sequence comes from Adiantum capillus-veneris, assembly GCF_014529385.1. NCBI lineage: Eukaryota > Viridiplantae > Streptophyta > Polypodiopsida > Polypodiales > Pteridaceae > Adiantum > Adiantum capillus-veneris. The sequence continues at coordinate 13,381,321 of NC_140958.1, read as the reverse complement.
CCAAACCCTGTTAAACACAAAAAGAAAGAAACGCGCATAGATTTACGTACATAGAGGTCAAAAAACAAGGGGAAAAACTTTTTCCATTAAGTATTCTGATCAGAAATGTAAGACTTCAAAAAATCCAGTACGTCTGAATTTGCAATCTCAGATTGCCCATCTGTTTGTGGGTGGAAATATGACGAGAATTGCAACCGTGTGCCAATGTTATACCAAAAAGCCTTCCAAAACAAACTCGTGAATTGGGGATCTCTATCAGAGAATATGGTCTCAGGCATGCCATGTAATTTGAATATCTGGGCAATGAACAGTCTCGCTAAATGATATGGCTTGATTGTTTTCTTCACTGGAATGAAATGAGCTTGCTTGCTAAATCTGTCAATAACAATCCAGATACCATCGTGCCCGCTCTGTGTCTTCGGGAGATAAAAAATGAAATCCATAACAATACTTTTCCAGGGGCGGATGGGAATGAGTAAAGGCTGTAACAATCCCTGTGCTTTATGCCTGTAAAACTTGACCTTATGGCATACCAAGCAACTGTGTACAAAATAATCCTCATCCTTCTTGAGTCTCAGCCAAAAGAAGTATCGCTCTACACCTTTCAAGGTGGTATCAATTCCGCTGTGACCCATAAATGGTGTACATTGGCATTTGGTTAGAACCTTTTTCCTCAATGGTTGTGTAGTGCACAACATCATTTTCTTCATCAAGTAGCCATCCCGTATGGAATATCCCGCTACTAAAAAAAAACTATCAAAATGAGTTAAACTATTATAAGGCTATGGAAATATCAGTGCCGCCATCAACTCGGCATTAAGGACACCATTGATCCAACATGTGGCCAAAGCATGACATGCAAGGAGTTCCAACAAGAACTGACAGAGGGAAAAGAAGGGTGTTGGTTTTGCAGCTGAGGGGGAACCAACTGGGGGTTTGAGAAGAATTGGATGATGAGCTGCAGATGAGCTCTACAAGAGGGAGGAGGAGCTTATGATAAGGGACACGTGTGCAAAGTAGGAGTGCGGCATGCAGGTCATCGGGTAGTTGGCCAAAAGGAGACCAATACACGCCGTTAGTAGAGAGGGGGGCGAGCTCCTTGGGCGGCATGGAGAACGCGGAGGATTCACATGAGCAAGTTGAGGCTGCAATCGGGTGGAGGGCTACCATTAGCTAGGGTGACACCTGTAGGAGATGTTGGGAGCCACACTTGCATGAAAGGTGGCTCCCAACTCCGTGCATAACAGCTCTAGATAAATATCGGCCTGCTAGCCACACTGTAGGTGAGCGTGACTGGCAAGGCCAGTCACTCAAGTTTTCAGTGGGTCTACACCAAGTGCTTAGCTAACATCAGTTGGGCCCACATGTCCATCAACACACGCATGCAGGTGGAGTGGTAGAGCACTAGCCTCATGAGGTCGAGGTGCATGGTCCAAACCTTCTAGTCAACCCTTCCTGGCTGGTTGCAGTTGATTCTCAAACCAGCTTGGGCGGCCTCGCCACAAAGGCATGCACGCCGATATGTAACCAACTCCGTGCATAATGAGGGACAGCCATATGCAAACAAAAGTAACTCTGGAGAGAGAGAGAGAGAGAGAAGGGATAATCACCAAGAGGATCTGCATAGAAGAAGGTAGATAATCTCCATTAAGTCCATGGTTTGATCTTGATTAAGTAATATGTAATTACGATCTCTATCTCCCTTTCATGCTTGATATCTCGCTCATTCTCAAGCTTCTTAACTTCTCTCTTGTCCTCAAGCTATAGCTCCAAAACTCTCTTAATTTGTTCCTTGAGTTCATTGTATATCATTCTCTCTTTCCATCAAGCTCTAGATCTAACTCATAGCTCATTATCTTATGCTTAAGCGTAATAAAGTGTTATCATAACCTTCAAATTATTTCTCTTTGAAGACTCATGGTGATCAAAGTGCTTCTAAAGTTGGCTTAAAGACACTAATGTGGCAATCCATTTTGAGTGACCATCCAAAAAGGACATTGTACTCCCTTCCATTAAAAACAAAATACTTCTATTGCACTTGCATCCTTTGCACGCATCAACCCCAATCATTTGAAAGGAAACAGTCATCACCAAGTACTTAAAAAAAGCTTCTGCTTTAATTTTTATGTATCTTAGATCCAGAAGGACCATAGGCTCCTCCATAAGATCTGACTCTAACGGGGATATGGGGTTCAAAAGGTGAGCCGAGACAGTGTCAGGCTGCTAATTGTGGGAAAAGAGAGAGGGGAGATGCACAACACTACACAGTAGAACAATAATACACTATGTGAGTGCCCATCAAAGATGATGATGGAGCTCTCCACATGTGTAGCTCCTCTCTTCCCCTCAATTGCCTTGAATACACCCATATTCAAGGTGATCATCCCAGGCACTTACCTTGTAGCCTTCAAAACCTGGTTGCGTAGTACCACCATTGAGATAGAGACTGATGAACCCATGCTAGAAGCTATGGATAGTGGTGCTAGCCATGATTATGATGTGGATAAAGTTATGTGTGATGATGAGTATGCTTATGATGATGAGAAGGGGTTTGGCATATATGAGTCCAATCTCAGCTATGTGGATGCCTATGCTAGGGATATGTGTGCTGCGGGGATACTTTTGTGATTTGGATATCAACAAATTTACCTTCACACAATGCTTTTAGCTACTTGGGTGCAGGATTTGCAGGTTGTTGCTATGGCTAGTGAAGCCAAGATGCCAGGTGATGAGTCACTTGAGTTGTCTCTATCGGTTGGGTTGAATGTGGCATGCAATATTTATGCTTTTGGAACTCCAGACAGGGCGGATGTGTTAGTTGGATATGCCTATGGTGCATTTTGGTTGATTGTTGACAAATGTAGGTGTGGTGTTATGATGCTTCTTGTGAATCAGGCGATATGCCTTATATGGTCAAATTATATGGATTTGTTTTCAAAATAAACACCAAGTTGCAATGAGGGATTTAAAGGCTCATTTAGCACTTCATAGTCTTATTGTGAAATTCAAATCATCAAAATTTGACCCTTGGAGTTAAATAAAGACAGCTCAAAACAAGAGATTTCAAATGAGAATGAAGAATTGACAACGTGTGCTTTAAAAGGATTCAAGTGTAAGAATTTTTTCATAGATGATGTCTAATTACTCTACAAAGGTAGAGTATGTATCCCAAAAGAGGAAGATATTAGGGAATAGATACTCTATGAGTGTCACGATAGTCCAAGTGTGGGACACCTAGGTGTAAACAAGACTTATAGTCTTGTCCTAGACTATGTGGTTAAATGCGGTAAATACTAGATCAATAAGTCTAAAAGGCTTAAGATAGGTCCACTGTATTAGTGGCCATTTCTTTTAGCTTCTCCTATGAGCGAAGCTTCTGCTCCAATTTGTGATTGTATCTGGCATATTTTATCCATATTGTGTGAGCTATTTGCCCCATTAGTGTTGGCCCAAGCTTAGTTGTATCTAAACATCAGAAATTCTCCTCTTTTGAGCTGAGTTTTTAGGGGTGTGTGTGTCTCTCTCTCTCTCTGTGTGGAGTGGGTAAACGGGTAGTCTCTCTCCTCTCACTCCATCAGTGTGTTCCCTGTCTCGGCCAACTGGGTTGTATAAGCCGAGTGGTGCCCCATAGTGTGTGTGTATATCATCCCAAGAGTGTGTGACGGGTCATTATAGAGGCTTTCTGTGTGTTTCCATCCCGCTCACATTCTTTTGGTGCCCCCACTGAGGATCTTCTTCGAATACCTTCTGCTTTGAGCTTCAAGCTTCGAGATTCGGGATTATAGATTGCAGGCTCCAGGTTACAGGTTATAGGTTACTGGGATAGGGACAAGTACAGGTGATTCACACAGGTACAGGTAGCTGGAGTACAATGATATACTAGCAGTGGTGTCACTTGCAGTTGTCGTGGGTATACATCATTTGGCGCCTGTTTGAGCGCATTGTCTGCTGGATTGTACGTTACTTGTGGAAACTGCCATTGTACGCCTTTGTGGAGCCATACTTGGTTTTATTTGGCAGTCCTAGCCATTTCTGAGACTTGGTTTTGAAGATAGTCATTTCTGAGACTTGACTATACGAGATTTGCATAAGCCTTTGTGTGAGGGTCGATAGCATGAGGTTTTATTGAGCTGGGGGATTCTAAAATGTGGAGATCCTTTCGGTGATACAGGTAGCTGGAGCACCCTTTTTGTGACCTTGCCATAGGCTATGTACTAGTGATTCCTACTTGATGCTTGAGTTCTATTTGGCAGTTTATGCATACATATACAGTCTATATTTTGGGTTCTTACTGCTCTACTTCTGGAGAAACTCTGCCAAAAATTTTCCAAGTTATGATGGCTGGTTTTTTGGTCTTTTGAGCCATTTATGTTGTTATGCTGCTGAAATTCTAGCAAAATCAGAGGATAAGTCAGGTGTGCCTTCTTGGGAGCTGTATGGTTGACTTTAATGGATGATCAAAATGGCCCTCAATTCACTCCTTTTCATTTAACTCAGAGACTCCATATAAATGTTCATGTGTCCAGGAAGATTTTTTTCCAGCAGCGCATAGTCTTTATGTTCGGGCCAAGACGATTAAGAGAGATCCTGGAATGTCCTTTGCCTGTTGTAATTCCGATGATTAACTATGAAAACTCATTTGATGTGCATGTGTTTTTCCTTATCTAAAATTGAGCTTCCTTGAAGTTTCTGGGAATTGAGTCAGTCAAAAGTTTTGGGTTCTTGCATGTGTGTTCGAAGGGGTTCTCAATGCGTCGTAACTTGGGTAGCCATGGCTTTCTCTTATCCGGAGTTTCATGGAAGAAATGATGAAGATGTGGAAGACTTTTTGGAAAAGATGGAGGTTTCCTGCATTAGCAACCAGATTCATGACCCTACACAGATGTTACATCTTCTCCAAATTTGTTTGAAGAGTGATGCACGAGTTTGGTCCAAAGCATTTGAAGAGGAGTCGCATGTGGCTGATCCACCTATAAGATTGAGTTGGAACAATCGAAGGCATGGATTGGAAGTGGAGTTTGTGAAGATAGAAGATCCTAACAAAGTGTGGAAAGAAGTACAAGGTTTGGTGCAGAAGGAAGGTGAGCCAATAGATGCATACATACATAATTTTTCATTGGCATGGGAGCGGATGTACAAGGCCTTAGCACCACAAGTACCCACACCTAACATGATGAAGAAGGACATGTTCCTAGCTGGTCTTTGGGAAGATATACGTTGGAGAGTGGAGCTAAAGAAGCCTAGGATATATGAAGATGCACTAGAGGTAGCAAGGAACAAAGAGTGGGAGCTGAGGAAAATGAGCCAGCTAGGAGTAGAGTCTTTGCCCATGAGGTCTGAATTTCAGCCTATGGATTCTTCGCAAGGTCGCATGCCAGGGGTTCATCATGAACCAGTGGTTGCTATTACTCCTCAGGTTATGCCAGCAGTGGTCACTACAGGAGTGCAAGATGATGGGTTAAGGCAAGATATGAGGCAAGTGGTAGATTTAATGAAGAATATCATCCTAAACATGCTAGGTCAAGTGGGAAATAATCGAGGTCAAGGGAGGTTTGCAAATCAGCCAGGAGGTGAAGAAAGACCTAGGAATGGTGTTGGACAAAGCAATGGTAGGTTCTGGAGGCAGACACCCACATGTTATAATTGTGGAGAGTTGGGCCACATCAGTCTGCAATGTGATAAGCCACCAAGGATGGGGGGAGACATTTATCCATTGCCAAGACAGGTGCTAACTAGGTCAAATGATTATGGCATCGAAATTAAGGGAGAGGAAGGAACCAGTGGACTAACCCAGGAGGAAAAGGGAAAGACAAAAGTGATAAGCATGGTTACCTTGGAGAAGGCATCAAAGCTAGTGGATACATTAGTGATGCCTATTGGGAAGAGGACCACAAAGGACAAGGAAGGAAGAAGTGCCCCAGGTCGTAGTAAGAAGAAGGGCAAGAGCCATGAAGGCGAGGTGTCAAGGCCAAGAGGAAAAGAAGGGCTCGTCGCAAGTTTCATGTTTCAGATTTTCCACTAGGGGATGGGCAATTAAGTTATGACTTGAAGGAGGATTTGACAAGCAGGAAAGCCGATGTTACTTTTGGGTAGTTTATAGAGATGGTTCCTAAGCTAAAGCGACAATGGAAGAGGATGGTTAACCCAATGGAGAAAGAGCCAGAGATGGGTTTAGTGAAGGTGTTGGCAATGGATGAGCTACCAGACATTTGTCCAATAGTAGATGTGTGGCACAAAAAAAAATATGGGACAAGGTTATGTGGATGGTGGAGCCCAAATATGTGTCATAACACACTCATGCATTGAGAAGATGGGTCTTATAGTGACTGGGGTGTCAGGCTTCCGGATTAGATTGGCAAACCATCAAAAAGTAAAATGTTTGGGTGTTATAAAGAGCTTAGAAGTGGAGGCGTATGATGCAAAGGCGGTGGTTGATTTTCATGTGATGCCAGCGGGGTTGGGAGCATATCCTATTATACTAGGCAGACCATAGTTACGTGCAGTGGGAGCTGTTCAAGATTGGCGACATGGTACGATTAGTCTCTATGGAAAGACAGGTGCCAAGAAGCTTTATAATATGGACACAAGGAAATGATTGGAGGAGCTTCATGAAGATGAGGATGAGTCTAGTGATGAGGACTATTCCACAGTGACTGATGAGGACAGTGATAGTGATCCGAGCCTATCACAAATTTTTTGGTTACTACGTTTTGTTGGTTTTTCGTGCTTCTAGAGGTTTACAATAAAAGAAAGAGTGACAACAACCTCTTGGAAAAATTCAAAAAATGACTTGATGGGAATTTTTCCTTGACTAGTTCACAGGAGGTGAAAGGTAGAACCTAGTGGTAAAGGGAAGGGAAAATATGTAAATGTGAAAAGAAAAGATATGATGTGTTTGTGGAGCCATGCACCCATGATTCAAGGGTCATGATGGGCTCATATCATCATGGATTTGGAGCCATATGATGATTCAAACAGATGGGACCCAGGTGGAAGACTTGGTGAAGAAAGGAAACAGACACATGATTTTGCTTGATTTTTTAAAAATATGTCCACTCCGATCCAAGAAAAGTTGTCTTCATCAAAGTTGTAGTTTATGAGCTGGAGATTTTGACCATAGTTTTTTTACAATTTTGCAGCTACGGTCTAGGAGATATGGCAAAAATAGTGGACGCCAGTTTTTTCAACTGTGGTGGAGACCACCCCCTCTACCTTTACACACACACCCTTCCTTTTCCACATTGAGTCCTTCTCTAAAAATCATCCATTAGTCTCCTCACCCTCCCCTCCTTCCTCCTCTCTCTCAAGCTCATAAAACCATCACAAATTCCTCTTCTAATCACCTCTCAAATCATGCTTAATCTTGTTGTAATTCATAAGTTTTCATTCAACCCCTTTCTATTATTACTAGATATGCATTGATTTTATGTAGATTATTTACATTTTAAAATAAGGAAGCTCTTGGACTCAAGCTATGGAGGAAGGAGTGAAGACAACACAAGTGATGATGGAGCCAATTATTTGCAAATTGGTCAACAAATCACTTCGAAGGAGCTTCTTCATTGGTGGAATGTCCCTAATCAAGCTTCATTTGTACAAATTGCACTTGAATCTTAACCTCACTCCTAATCACTCTCTTGCCTATATAAAGAGTCCCCCCCTTTTGTAATTTCAAGTCTCCCTCAGCCTCATTGAGTCTTTGTATCACTCATCATGAGCCCATAAAGCTCATTCATTCACTCTATTCTTTGCACATTCTAGAGTGCAAATTGTTTTATGCTAGTAACCTCCCCTCCTCTTACTTATGTTAATTAAGAGAGATCTTTTATGTGTGTGTGAGAGTGCTTGATGTGATTTTGGCTAAATCTTGAGTTGTTGTTTAGTAATCTACATGCTATTTGTGTTGGGAGTGCTTGAAATTATCCATTCCTTGTACAGACATTGAGGTTAATACTTCATTCATAGTGATAGCGCTCTCTCTCTCTCTCTCTCTCTCTCTCTCTCTCTCTCTCTCTCTCTCTCTCTCTCTCTCTCTTCTTTGCGTAGCGGTCCTAGTCCATGCTTCCAAGACTAGGTGGTGCCCTCATCTCATTTCCCTTGTGGCGCAGTGGAGTTTGTTTTGGTGTATACCACCGATTTTCATCTCCATACCACCCGTAGTGAAGGCGGCCTTTCAGAAGAAATTCAAGAAAAAGTGGACGGGGCCTTACAAGGTTCACCATGTTTTTCCAAATGGTACATATGCACTAGTCAGGTTGGATGGTCTATTTCTTAAACATCGGGTAAATGGTCTTCGTCTCAAAGCTCTACTTTGAAAGGGAGTTAGTGTCAGCGGTGCATCAGATTCTTATACAGGGGGGTGGGGCAACCCACTTGAAGGTTTAGGTGATAGCGTGCCATAAAACATTGTACATATGGTTTGAGTTTTCTCATGGTGTGTGCCAGGTTTTTGCAGTTTATAGTGAAATAAAGCTTTTATGTGGTTGAGCATAAATGCTCAACAGGGGGGTGGGCAATGATGGTGCAGCCAAAGTATGTCGGCTCTAGAAGATGGCATGGACAGGTGTGTACAGGCAAGCAAAAGCATGGCAAAGGACTGGAGCAGCTAGGAAGTTCATGGGATAGCAAGTAGTAGCGGAAATGTATGCATGATGCGGCTTATAGGCCAAGAAAGGCTCCATAATGTGCTAATTGGGGTAGCAGGTGAAAGAGATGCAAAGTGCAGTTTTGAGGTCTCGAAATGAAGAGCTTGAAGTGATGAAGGAGCAGGTCCAGACAGCTCATCAAACTGAGCTACGGAGCCCAAGTTATTGAAGGTTGAAGTTTTGGAGGTTTGCAGATTCTTGCCGGACAGGGCAACTGGAGACAGGTGGTCCAAGTGGAGCTTGAGGTATAGATGCGTAGAGATCAATTCATGGAGCCTACCCATTTTTTCGGATTGTGGATCGAAGCCACGGTTTGCAAGATATGGTCAGTGGAAGTTTTTCCGAGGGCCAGGTCTGAGCCCACTTGACCGCATTGGAGTACGTGCCATCTGCTATCTTTTGAGCCTCAACAAAGTTCTAGAGCAGAATGTACATCATATGGAGCTAACAGGAAGAGACTGCATGCCAAACGGAGGTCGGAGCAAGGAGATATAGCCATCGGAAAACTGGGAGTCTTTGCCCGAAGTTGGTTGTAGATGGTTTTTTCCATTTTTGAAGGCCTAGGTTCGCGGATGCCGAGAAGTCAAAATGCAGAGATGGAGGGTGTGGTCAGAGCCGGAAAAGTGGGGCTTCAGTAGGTGGTTCTAGTTTGGCAGTAGGAGGTTGGAGCAAAGAATGGGAGTTGGGGGAAAGTACCAAAAAAAAGTTTTTTTTCTCAATGCTTTTGAAGGGGTTCATGACCCTTAGGGGTGCAAGACAATGGGGTGCCGCCACGTGGCCGAGCTTAAACCCACATGCGGAAGGGAATGTTGCAAAGCCGGGGTATATATAATACAGTGTGGGCTCCTCATTAGCATCGAAGAGGTGGAGTGGAGCTCTCTTGAGCGTGGGCTATGGAGGAAAGAACATGGCGCTGCTGTGGGCGTCCGGCGGCGAATTTTGGCGGTGTTGGATGGCGGTGGCTCCCGTGGCGGCATAAGCCCGGTGATGACATGGCAGACCAAAAGGGGGGGTTCCCGCGGCTTCCAAAGCATGAAAGTTTTGAAGGAAGAGGCGGGGGGCAATAGCGATATCGCTATTGCCTTCCCCTCTCAGGTAAGGGGTGAGCTCCACAGCAGGGAGTGAGAGAGAGAATCCGGGAGCATCCAAGTGGTATAAAGCAAAGCCAAAGCCGGCCAAGTTGAGGGCCAAGTGGACAAAGCCAGATGCAAGACCAAAAGGGGGGAGATCCGGCCAGCCAAGGTGGAAGATGCAAAGGGCTAGTGTGCACACCATGTACATGTTTCTAAAAGCAAACTAGGCCAAGTGTTAACAATGCAATAAAATACTAAAAGAAGCTCTAAGTGAAGGCCACGTCAAGAGAAACTCACCTTTTTTTCTTTTTTTGGGCCTCCTAAAGGTACCCCTATAAAAGGTTGTTAATGAGAAAATTGAAGGGCTTTTTTGCCTGTGTGAGTAGGTGAAAGCTTGAATCTTGTGTGATGCCAAGCTTTCCATTGAAACTGCATACATCAATTGTGCTACACTCTATGCAATAATACCAACCATTTGCCCAATCTCTTGTATTGCTTCTCCCCAATCCCCTCCTTCTCTCTCACTTGTGGTGTGTTAACCATTATTTGCAGAGGGTTTGCCTGCAGTTTGAAGGGTGCTATCAAGAGTGCAGATTAGGGGTGTTTTGTGAGTCGGAACGGGTGAGTTAAGTAGTGTGGGTGCACTTGTGTTGTGGGTGTTCTTGTGCGAAGAGTGAGGTAGTTGTTTTGTATGCGAAGGTAGAATTGCTCGTGCAAATTAGCCGATTTGAAGGTGTTTTTTGAGAGGTTAGGGGTGCTGTGGAATCCCTGGGCTATAGAGAGGCAAGCATTGTGTGTGCTGGGTGTGTTCCCTATTCCCCCTCTCCAACGTTTTCATCTTTGTGTTGTATTGAGAGGAAGGCAACCCATCCTATCACGGATTTCCCTAATTTTTTTGGGCGTAGTGGGAAAAATGCTGGGGATTTTTTGGATAACTTGGAGATGGATTTTCTTGTCTCTGGAAGGGATGAAGAAGCATTGAAATTGAGAGCTTTTCCTTTGGTGCTCAAAGAAGAAGCTAGGGTATGGTTCCAGGCTCTAGATCCAACCCAAAGAGCTGAATGGGAGGAATTGAAGGAGGCTTTCCTACGAAGATTTCAACGAGCCAATTCGGCAGAAGAACTATGGCAATGGCTTCTGGCCCTTTATCAAGCTGACCCTCATGGTTATGCAACCTATGAGGAAGGTTTTCTGAAACTTTGGGGGCAATGGTCAGACTCACTAAACCCTGGTGAGCAAGCTCCCAATTGCCTCCAAAAGGATCGATTTATCTCAGGTTTGTACCCCTTGCTAAGGGAGAAGGTAAAGAGCAAATTTCCAAATACTTTTGAAGATGCCTTAAGAATTGCTAGGAAAAAGAATCGAAAGATTCTCTATCAAGCCCAAGCTGGCCAGCTAGCTTTGGGAGGCAATATCACAACTATGGAAGCTTCTCACGTACCTCCAAATGTGCCTAATGCACCAGACCTCAATAGAGGTCAACAAGAAGATATGATCCAACAAATAAACAATCTAATAAACCAGCTAGAGGGTTTGAGAGTAAATCTTGTGCAGGGTGCAAGAAGGCCTATTGAGGGGAATGGTGGGAATCGGCCACCAATGCGACGTCAAGCAAGGGAAATGTTGTGTTACAATTGTGGGGAAAATGGCCACTGCATGTATAATTGCCCTCATCCCAGAAGATATGACTACCCTATAAGAGGTCCTCGACAACAAGTAAGTCCTCCCCATGCTAGAGCTCAAGCACAAGAGCAACCACAACCTCAAATTTTGCAGCCACCTTGTGCTCAAGCTCAAGCCCCTGCCACTCAACCAAATGTGAGCATCATAAGGATGGAGGAGGTCTTCAAGGGCAGAAGCAACCAGGAAGATATAGCTAAAGGGAAGATGAAGATAGATGAAGTGGCTACAATGCCTATCAAGATTGTGCGTGTCCAAGATGAAGTAAGTAAAGAAATAAGCAAGGATGCAAGCAATGAAGCAAATACATCTCTAGCAACTAGAGATGAAGCCAAGAAGAGAAAGACCCGTACTAGGTCTCAAATTGACATCTCTGATTTCCCTATGGGATCTCGGACACAACCTTATGACTTGACAACTGATGTGAGTTTTCAAGGACCAAAGATTACTTGGCCACAACTACTTCATATCTCCCCAAAGCTGCGACGACAGTGGTCAAAAATGGTGACCACGAGGGCAAAGCAAAGTAAGCTAGTAAGTGTAATCAAAGCCTATGGTCTCAAGGATATAGTGCCTTTGGTGGAGGCTCAAATCAAGGGACAACGGATTCCAAAAACTTACATTGACAGTGGAGCAGAGGTTTGTGTCATGACAGAAAAGCTAATGCATCAATTAGGTTTAGAGGTAATGGAATCATCAAACTTTAGGGCAAAAATGGCCAATAATGTCTCTGTCACTTGTGTGGGTGTAGTGAAAGCTTTGAGAGTTTCTCTTTTTGGAATCACTACAGAGGTTGATGCTTATGTGATGCCAGTGAAGGGATAAGGATACCCCCTTATTTTAGGATGACCTTGGCTCATGGGTATAGGAGCTAGGCAAGATTGGGCAACAAGAGACTTGGAGTTGAGGCCTCGTGTGGGTGGCCATAGTCGGAAGGTGGTTTATAACTTGAATAATGGGCGACAAGAGAACCTTGAACTAGAGATGTCAGCTGATGAGTGGAGCTCAAGTGGATGCTCCTCATCCATGGACGAGGAAGAGAGTTCAAGTGAAGAGAGTGATAGCACTCTCGACGTCATGGGCGTCACCATAAAGGAAGCTACCTCATCAGAAGACAACCCAAGGATCCAAATGGAGAATGTGTGGGATGCCAGCCTAGAGAAGATGTTATCCAAGGATATAAAGGAAGAAGAAAGGGAGGGTTATGTAAATGTTCTCAAGAAGCATGCATCATTGTTTATTTCTGATTACACTCACATTACAGTTGTCACTACAGTGAAGCATCATATCCATCTAAAAGAAGGGAGCAAGCCAGTAGTACAAAAACTAAGAAGATTAGGAGTTGTGCAACAAAATGCACTATTGTCCAAGGTGAAGAGACTCTTAGAAGCAGGATTCATATACCCAGTAGAAGATTCAGAATGGGTCTCCCTAGTAGTGGTGAGGCTAAAGAAGAATGGTAAATGGCGAGTGTGTGTGGATTACAAGCCACTAAATTCTGCAACAAAGAGGGACCACTTCCCTCTCCCATTTCAAGATGAGATTCTAAATGAAGTAGCAGGCCCCGAGCGATACACAGTGTGTGATGGCTACTCCGGCTACTTTCAAATACGCATTGCAGAGGAGGACCAGAAAAAGACTACTTTCATCACACCATGGGGCTGTTTTGCATTTCGAGTCATGCTTTTTGGTCTCACCAACGCTCCAGCCACCTTTCAACGATTCATGAATATGGTCTTCCAACCTTACTTTGGTAAGTCCATAAGGGTTTTCATAGATGACTTTTGTATTTACAACTCCAAAAGTATGCATCTCCGGAAGATTGATGAAGGATTTACTCGTTTAGCTAAGCTGAGTGGACAACTAAACAAGGACAAATGTCACATTGGGGAAAGCAAGGTTACACTATTGGGGCATGTATTGTCCATTGATGGAATCGAGGTAGATCCTGAAAAGATAGAAACATTGCTAAATCTACCTTCCCCAACTTCCATCAAACAATTAATCTCTTTCTTGCAAAAGCTAAGATATTTGAGTAGATTCATACACTTACTCTCCCAAGTGATATTTCCTCTACAACAGCTGACTCGTCAAGAGACGCTTGTTTGGAGTGAAGAAAGTGATGGGCATTTTAGAGAGATAAAAAAAATGTTAGGGTCACTACCTGTAATCCTCCAACCTTGTGGGGAAGAAACATTCTTTGTAAACCCTAGTGTGGGAGAAGAGGCCATTGGTGTTGCCCTCCTACAAAAAGATCCAAAAACATCCTTATGAGGCCTGTGTATTTTGCTATCCACCTCATGGAAAACACAGAGAAGGCCTACACCCTGATGGAACAACTAGTGCTAGCTCTCATGTTTGCGATAACCAAATTTCGGCCATACTTGCTGCCAAAGAGGTTTGTAATTATCACTGTGGAGGATATGTTTCCCTATGCACTACAACATATGGAAATCTCTGACAAAATAGCAAAGTGGGTGGTGCGACTTCAAGAGTTTGATTATACAATACAGGTTGAAAGAACAACTCGAGCATGCTTAGCCGACATTTTAACAAACAAGTGCTATGAAAAAGTTTTCCATTTGAAGAGAAAGGAACTTCCACCACCTCCAGCTCTAGAGGCTACTAGGTATCGCATAGTAAATGATCGTTAGCTAGGAAGGCTACCAGGTATCGCATAGTAAATGATGACTTGTATTGTCTTGGTAAGGATGGTGTGCTTAGGAGAGTGCCTTTGAAGAGTGAAATTGAAGAGATTTTAAAAGCTTGTCACGATGATATGTGCGGAGGACACTTTGCACACGATGTCACTAGTAGAAAGGTTCTACAAGCTGGGTGTACTTGGCCAAGTCTTCATCGTGATGTCAAATACTGGTGTCAAACATGTGATGAATGTCAGAAAGCAGGACCACGACGGCTCATAGCTGAACCTCAGAACCCAATAAAGGTATATGGGCCCTTTGAAAAGTGGGGAATTGATGCCATAGGACCTCTACCACGCACTCAGTCAGGTAAAGAGTACATCATCATGGGAGTAGACTACATGACTAGATCGGCTGAGGCTATGCCGACCAATAGAATTACTGCTAAGGATGTGAGTCAGTTCATCTTTGACCACATATGTTGCCGGTTTGGCACCCCTCTTGAAATACTATCTGATAGAGGACCAGGGTTTAGAGCAGACTTGGTAGGAGAACTCATGCATAAGCTAAATATTCAGCATCAACACTCTACTCCTTACTACCCTCAATGCAATGGCTTGGTGGAAAAGGTAAATGGAATCATTTGCAAAATTCTCACCAAACAGGTACATGCCAGGCGCCAAGATTGGGATAAACACCTGAATGGAGCTCTATGGGCCTATAGAACCTCCTTCAAAACCGCATTAGGGTACACACCCTTTCATTTGGTTTATGGAAAGGAGGCACTTTTTCCCATTGAAGTGAAGTTAACAAGTATTCGAATATTGGGTAGCCAGGTAGGCTCTCAAAAGGAGAAAGTACATCAAAGGATCATGGATCTAGAGAGGCTGCAATTGGATCGTGAAGAAGCCATCAACCACTACTCTCAAGAAGCAGAGAATCGCAGAGAAAAGTTCAACAAAAAGCTAGCATCTAAAGACATCAAAAAGGGATCTCTAGTGCTTCGATATGACAATCGCTTCGACACTCGTAAGGATGGAAAGTTTCTTTTTCGATGGGAAGGCCCGTTCTTGGTCACCAAAAAGTTCAAAAATGGCTCTTACAGACTTCAAGACATTAATGGTAAAGTGCACAAGACCAGGAATAATGGATGGCGTCTAAAGCCTTATCACATCAGAATAAGGTCAACCCAAGATCAAAGAAACTAGGCTAGAGGCATAAATACCTCTACCCAGGTTTGAGGGGGCTATGATCCGAGCCTATCACAAATTTTTTGGTTACTACATTTTGTTGGTTTTCCCTGCTTCTGGAGGTTCACAATAAAAGAAAGAGTGAGAACAACCTCTTGGAAAAATTCAAAAAATGACTTGATGGGAATTTTTCCTTGACTAGTTCACAGGAGGTGAAAGGTAGAACCTAGTGGGGTAAAGGGAAGGGAAAATATGCAAATGTGAAAAGAAAAGATATGATGTGTTTGTGGAGCCATGCACCCATAATTCAAGAGTCATGAGGGGCTCATATCATCATGGCTTTGGAGCCATATGATGATTCAAACAGATGGGACCCAGGTGGAAGACTTGGTGAAGAAAGGAAACAGACACATGATTTTGCTTGCTTTTTTAAAAATACGTCCACTTCGATCCAAGAAAAGTTCTCTTCATCAAAGCTGTAGCTTATGAGCTCGAGATTATGACCATAGTTTTTGTATAATTTTTGCAGCTACGGTCTAGGAGATATGGCAAAAATAGTGGACGCCAGTTTTTTCAACTGTGGTGGAGACCACCCCCTCTACCTTTACACACACACCCTTCCTTTTCCACATTGAGTCCTTCTCTAAAAATCAGCCATTAGTCTCCTCACCCTCCCCTCCTTCCTCCTCTCTCTCAAGCTCATAAAACCACCACAAATTCCTCTTCTAATCATCTCTCAAATCATGCTTAATCTTGTTGTAATTCATAAGTTTTCATTCAACCCCTTTCTATTATTACTAGATATGCATTGATTTTATGTTGATTCTTTACATTTTAAAATAAGGAAGCTCTTGGACTCAAGCTATGGAGGAAGGAGTGAAGACAACACAAGTGATGATGGAGCCAATTAGTTGCAA
This sequence comes from Adiantum capillus-veneris, assembly GCF_014529385.1. Lineage (NCBI taxonomy): Eukaryota > Viridiplantae > Streptophyta > Polypodiopsida > Polypodiales > Pteridaceae > Adiantum > Adiantum capillus-veneris. The sequence goes on along the minus strand of NC_140958.1, from coordinate 13,365,174 downwards.
ATTGGTCAACAAATCACTTGGAAGGAGCTTCTTTATTGGTGGAATATCCGTAATCAAGCTTCATTTGTACAAACTACACTTGGATCTTAACCTCACTCCTAACCACTCTCTTGCCTATATAAAGAGGCCCCCCCTTTTGTAATTTCAAGTCTTCCTCAGCCTCATTGAGTCTTTATATCACTCATCATGAGCCCATAAAGCTCATTCATTCACTCTATTCTTTGCACATTCTAGAGTCCAAATTGTTTTATGCTAGTAACCTCCCCTCCTCTTACTTATGTTAATTAAGAGAGATCTTTTATGTGTGTGTGAGAGTGCTTGATGTGATTTTGGCTAAATCTTGAGTTGTTGTTTAGTAATCTACATGCTATTTGTGTTGGGAGTGCTTGAAATTATCCATTCCTTGTACAGACATTGAGGTTAATACTTCATTCATAATGATAGCTCTCTCTCTCTCTCTCTCTCTCTCTCTCTCTCTCTCTCTCTCTCTCTCTCTCTCTCTCTCTCTCTCTGCGTAGCGGTCCTAGTCCACGCTTCCAAGACTAGGTGGTGCCCTCATCTCATTTCCCTTATGGCGCAATGGAGTTTTTTTGTGTGTAGAGGCTGCCATTCCAAATTTCCTTCGTCAATAGTACTACTAGCAGTGATGAGGATGTTGATGTTGCGTTTCTTTTGATGGACAGAGAAACCTAGAAGTCTGGTTTAGTTGCATTTACGAATGAGGTTGAAGATGAAAGTGAAGGGCCATATGATGTGATTGAAGGGCTGATGAAAACCAAGGTTGAATTGTCAAAGAAGTAGGAATTGATGACACAAATGATCAGTGGGAGACCTCTCAGCTATAGAGAAGGAGATATATTTGCATATGCTGGCTAGTTTTCCTGATTTGTTCATTACTTCATATGAAGAGATCAGAGGGTTCAAGGGCAAAGGGATGCATATAGAGCTGAAAGAAGGTGCTAAGCCAGTGTGGCAAAGGCTAAGAAGGATGGGTCAGGAGCAGATGGAAGCCTTGAGGGAAGAGGTGGGCATGTTATTGAAGGCAGGGTTCATAGTCCTAGTGGAGACCACAGAATGGGTGAGTCCAGTAGTAGTCAGCCCAAAGAAGGATGGGAAGTGGAGAATTTGTGTAGATTTTAAACCCTTAAATGCAGCCACTAAGAAAGAACCATATCCTCTTCCATTCATTGATCAGATCTTGGATTCAGTGTGGCAGGTTATGAGAGGTACAGTGTGTGTGATGGTTTTTCAGGCTATTTTCAATTGAAGATTGCTCTTAAAGACCGAACAAAGACAACTTTCATTATGCCATGGGGCTGCTATTGCTACACGGTATTGCCATTTGGGTTGACAAATGGACCATCTTTCTATCAAGAGAGAGAAAATTGGGTATTGGAACCTTTCATTGGTAGCTGTGTTAAAGATTTTATGGATGACTTCTGTGTCTACAGTAGTAGGGTTGAGCACCATGAGAAGCTGCAGATGGTATTGGCTCGATATGATGAATCCGGAGGACAACTAAATCCAAAGAAGTGTCATCTAGCATAGCCAAGGGTGAAGTTATTGGGCCATATGGTGTAAGAAAATGGCATTGAGGCTGATCTAGACAAGGTTAAGTCTATTATTCTTCTTCCATCACCGACGAGTACAAAGCAATTGGCAACCTTTATACACAAAGTGAAGTACATGGCGCGGTTTATTCCATTGTCTTCACAACTTCTTTATCCATTACAACAAGTGACAAAGCATGATCCATTGCAATGGGATGACAAGTGTGAAGAAGTGTTTCAAGAGGTGAAAGGGGTGTTAGGGGGTCTGTCAGCCATGCAGGCTCCTAATTGGGAGCAAGTTTTTTATGTAAATCCATCAGTAGGGGATGATGCCATTGGAGCCATGTTATTGCAAAAGGGGAAGGGCAGCCACTATATGAGGCCAGTGTATTGTGCAAGCCGAGTGAAGTTGGTAGCAGAGAGAAAATTCTCGGAAGTAGAGCTAGTGATGGCCAGTGTAATATTTGCTTGTTGACGATTTCATCATTACTTGCTACCACGACCTTTTGTTTTCTTGACGAGTTATGCCTTTTTGCCACAGTTACTTAATGGCACTAACATGTCAAATGTGGTCAAGAAATGGGTAATTGAGCTGCAAGAGTTTGAGTTCTCTTTCCTAGTGGAAGACAATGCAAGGCCTACTCTAGCTGATTTGTTGACTTACAAGGAGAATCCCCTTCTTTTTAAGGAAGAGGTGGTGAGAAAGGTAGTAGAGAAGTGCCACAGATCATCAATGCACATGTGTTGTTCTTTGCTGGCTCATACAGGAAGAGCCATGATGCGCGGCTTCAGGGGGTATAGCACTTTATGATCCGGAGGGGAATCTAGTATGCAAGAGAGGGTTCAAATTGGATGCTCATAGTAACACTGAGGCTGAATATGCTACTTTGGAAGCCGGATTACACATTTGTTTGAAGCTTGGGATTAGAAGTTTGAGCATAAAAGGTGATGCTTTATTAGTTGTGAAGCAAGTGCTGGGTGTGTGGAAGAGCAAGAACACCTCATTGAAGGAAATGTGTTTCAAAATTAAAGTCCTATTAAAAAAATTTCGAAGCATGGAGCATTAGACACATTGAACGTGCTCTAAATGGAGAAGCATGTGAAGCAGCTCAAAGCATGATTGAGGAGCTATTTGTGTTGAGGACCAATTTACTTCTTTATCATGGCCGGGAAAGTTAGGCTCAAGAAGAGTATTTTTTGCTAACAGGAATCATTCCAAAGGACATTCAAAATTCTAAGTATGGTTTTGTGCGTAGAGCATCCAGGTACAAATTGATTGGTGATGTCTTGTACATGAAAGGGGATGATCTCGTGTTGAGACGTGTACCTTGGCGGGAGGATCTTTATAGAGTGTTGGAAGAGAATCATGAAGGCGCATGTGGCGGCCATTTTTCTCTAAAGATCACCTTGCATAAGATCTTGCAAGAAGGGTATGTATGGCCTAGTTTGCACAAGGATGTTCTCCATTGGTGTAGGTCTTGCAATAGGTGTCAAGCATTTGGGAAGAGAGTGTTGAAGCCAGAGCTATGAAAAACCATTATGGCATTTGATGTGTTTGAAAAGTGGGAGATTGATGCAATCGGCCCGTTACCTGATCACAAGCAGGGGCAAAAGCTATATGTTGACTGCAGTGGACTATCTCTCTAGATGGTCAGAGGCTATAGCAGTAAAACAAATCACTGCAAAGGATGTGGCAAAATTTTTGTATGATGAAATATGTTGCAAGTTGGGGTACCATTGGAGCTACTTTCGGATAAGGGGCCAGGATTTAGGGCTAAACTGCTATACTTTTTATGCGCGAAGATGAATATTAGGCACCAGCATACCACTCCTTGTTACCCGCAGTGTAATTGCTTGAATGAAAGATTCAATGGAGAGTTGGTACAAATCCTTTCGAAAGTGACAGAGCACCAAGGAAAGAATTGAGATTTGAAATTTCCCAGTGCATTATGGGCTTACCGTACTTCGGTGAAGACAGGTACAGGGTTTACTCCATTTCATTTGGTATATGGAAAGGAAGCACTATCGCCTGTGGAGGTAGAGTTTCCTGCAGTCAAGATGTTAGAGAAGTTTCTTGGGCCACCTCGTGATGCATTCAAAGAGAGGCTCTTACAGTGACAAGAGGTTCAGTTGGATAGGATGTGTGCATTGGAGCATTATGGGCAGATGCAAGATAAGGCTTTGGCAAAGATAAATGAAAAGGTCAAAAGTAAGGGTATCAAGAAGCATGACTTGGTTTTGCGTTACAACAGTAAGCTGGACAACACCTTCCAAAAGAAGTTTCAAATTAAGTGGGAAGGCCCTTTCAAGGTAGTGGAGTGTTTTCCAAATGGTACATATCAGTTGGCTAACCTGGATGGGATTCTACATAAGTCAAGGGTAAATGGATTGCGTCTTAAATTGTATCATGCCAGGTTAACGATGGTGGAGCAAGATGAGCTATCTGTAGAACAAGTAAAGTCAGTGAGCAATGAGGAGACCTGTGATGCGACGAGTCTCATATCGCTTTTTGCTGCTGCTGATCATGAATGATCTGTAGAACAAGTAAAGTCAGTGAGCAATGCGGAGACCTGTGATGCGACGAGTCTCATATCGCTTTTTGTTGCTGCTGATCATGAATGATCTAGCAGGCTAGGGGATGGGCAAATTATGTTAGAAGTTTTTTGGAGCAAGGGATTGCGCATATGTACATACACATGCATGGTGCATTGAATAAAGGATTGCCCATCTTCCAGAGCCAGGTGGTTACGTGGGGCCCACATGTGTACAGGTAGGACAACATGTACATAGTGCATCGATTTTTACTATCACCAGTACCAGTGTGTTTTTTCTATAATAATGAGGAGTTGGTAGCGCGTAAAACTTCTCGAGGAAGCTATCCGCGGGCCGACGACATGAGGAAAGCAGGTGCGTCAAATGGCATCTAGTGGCGTCAGGAGGTCGAATGGGGTCAATACTTGCACGTGGGTAAGCAAGGACACAACGTGGGTGTTTTCTTGTGATAATTATGTAGAAAGGTCATCATGAGGACCATATTTTGGGGACACTTCACGTGGTTTCAAGATGCATTATTGGAAAAGGTAGAGTGCCAGCTGTGCGGACGGATGCAGCAGGGTGACAACTATGCACTGCGAGGCCAGTTTTTGGCCTGTTCGGGGTCCGTTTGAGGTCAACTAAAAGGCCAAGGGTGCCCAAGTAATAAATCTAAGTGTGGGAACTAAAAAATTAGAGAGAAGACAAAAAGCACGTGGAGAGAAGAGGAGGAACGGCCGCAACCGTTTTTTTTGCTCATTTTGGAGCCTGTTTTGGCCGTAAACTGCTCATCCGAGGTCGGATTTGAGCACTTTAACATTGTAGACTTGGGTTTTGGGCTGTTCCGGACGCGATGGCATGGTCCATTTTTCTAAATTCCTCACTATTTTTCTTCTATTTTGGCTGTGTAAGTTTCTCCTATGAGCGAAGCTTCTGCTCCAATTTGTGATTGTATCTGGCATAATTTATCCATATTGTGTGAGCTATTTGCCCCATTGGTGTTGGACCAAGCTCAGTTGTATCTAAACATTAGAAATTCTCCTCTTTTAAGCTGAGTTTTTGGGGGTGTGTGTGTCTCTCTCTCTGTGTGTGAAGTGGGTAAACGGGTAGTCTCTCTCCTCTCACTGCATCGGTGTGTTCCCTGTCTCGGCCAAGTGGGTTGTATAAGCCGAGTGGTGCCCCATAGTGTGTGTGTGTGTGTATCATCCCAAGAGTGTGTGACGGGTCATTATAGAGGTGTTCTGTGTGTTTCCATCCCGCTCACAATGGCAGTTATCACTTTTCCCTAAGAAGAGGGATCTTGCAATCCTACCTGGTCTTGCTCGTCCCCGATTACCCTCCGAATCCGCCCACCCACCGAACCATTTCATGAAAATCCCTTTCCAAGGTAGTACTTAACTACTACAAAATCAGGGAAGACAGTCTATCAGACATTGTCAGACAACAAGCAGCATGCAAACTGTTGCAAATCCTCGATCAGGGAAATTCATCTGGTTGTTCGCACCAGATCTTTATTTAGAAACTTTTAAATTCATTTTCTTTCCTTTATCTGCTATACTTAGCTTGTAACTAGTTTCCTAACTAATCATGCAACACATTTAGTTTCAACCAATTCATCTTGCCTTCCCATTCAGGACCAAGATAATCGGTTACAAGCCATCAAAATGGCAACACGTTCACAATATTTCTCAGAATTAAGTGTTGGGAAATCCTCATCAATTAATTTAATCATTCCTTCCTACGCATTTTATTTCGAGAGGTATAGCACCATCTGGTGAGACAGATGCACAGGATAGCCCCTAGATTCTTAGCCTTTCCAGTTCCTTTTTAATCAACCAAATCGAACAAATTTTCTTAATTAAATTCACATCATCCTCCCTGAGTATAACCTTCTCAGCCAACTATTGGCATCAGGACATACCCGGATTATGACCGATTTCCAATAAGAAACCACTGGTACTTCACCCGGCCGGGCCAAAATTAAACAAACCCATTCATCCCTTATCCTTCGGGCATGAATGACCTAGGTATAACAACTTGCTGATTACACTGCCCTAGCCAAAAAGGACCAATCTTTGTCAAGTTCCCGGGCCGGCCTTTCAATCAAATTGACCCCAAGAAGATCCATCTTGGTATCCGGTCTCATTTCCAGAAAATCTTTAAAACTCCTAGTTAAATCTATGTTTTGCAATGGGCTATCCCTATCACCTTTTGAGATTCCTTTTTAACTCCTAGTTGGTAATTCCCAGGTTCATTCATTTATAAACCTTAATTCCTACTTTCATTAATTATCTACCAGCCAAGTTTATTTAGAAAATACAAGCCACTTTTTGCCATAGGCAGTTTGATGGTTAATGTCTCTTCAAAAATGCCAACTTCTTAAGTTCAATCCCCGTTTTGTACGAATCCCAGGTTTTGTAATTCTTTGCCATCCATGGGGCATCTCCATGGAAGCCTATGGAGTTTTCGGTTCAAAACAACACGGAGATCAATTCCATGAACTTATCCCCTATCTCCCCAATCCCTTAGTGGCAAACAAACTTGAAATTGACAACTTTAGAAATGCTCTTCAATATCAAAAATTGAACTGCTTCTATCGAGCTTAGACAACTACTCTTTTCTTATGGTACAAAGTTATCAATAAAGCCTAGCTTAAGAGTGCAATACTACCTTTAGTGCTTAACTTAATGATGCATAGATACTCTTAGCACTTAGCCCTAATTGCGAGGTTTCCATTAAAGCTTAAACCTAAAATACAAGGTAGTCACTAAAGCTTACACCTAAGTGAAAAGTTATCATTAAAGCTTAGCTTATGAGTGCAAATCTACCTTTGAAGCTTAACTTTATGATTCATAGATACTCTTATTAATTAACCCTAATTGCGAGGTTTCCATGAAAGCTTAAACCTAAAATGCAAGGTAACTACTAAAGCTTACACCTAAGTGCAAAGTTACCAGTAAAGATTAGCTTAAGGATGCAAATATACCTTTGGAGTTTAAATTAATGATGCATAGATACTCTTATCACCTGACCCCAATTCTCTTCTTAATTCCTATTGGACCCCAATTTTCTTCTTAGTTCTTATCTCTTAACTTTATCTTTCAATCAAGTTAGTCCTTTTTTCTCCCAGTTCCCAATCTAGATCGGTTCCCATGCGGATCTTCACAAAGAAGTATAAAAATAATCTTAATCATTTTGGAAAAATATAGGGATGAAGTAATTTCTTATCCAAAATATCCTTGTCTTTTCATTCTGGAGTAAAGTCTCGTTGTCCGCATGACTTCTTTGTTGGTCTTTCTTTTTCTAAATTATTTTCTAGGCTGAGAAAGTTCTGAATGGCTCTAGGGTTTAGGGAGGGACCTTACATCTACAACAACTTCTTAGTCATCCGACTTTTTCAGTGTTGCAACCCACATCGGAAACAATTCAGAGGCTCATTTTATCTAACATTTGTCATACATTGTCTGAGGTGAAGACTCCTCGTTCAAACAATGAGCTATTTTTGAAACGGGCTACTAACATGGCATGCCTCAATGGAGTCAATGGGGCTGACAATGTAATGAGCAATAATGATGTTGCGAAGGAATTAGGAGTTCATCGAAGAAATGTCACGGGAGCCAATTTTCGGCTGCAAACTGATATGGTGGAGGGGTCACTTCCCTTAGACACGTGTCAACATCAACAACATAGGACCAATACTTTAACAATCAAAATCAGAGAAATCGTGTTTCAATTCTGGTCAATGGAAAGCCACATCTCCCTAAACAAGAAAGATGTCGTTCAAAAGAGAACCGGCAAGAAGGTACATGTTGTGCATCCGGTGCATCTCCTCGATTTACCTCAAGTATATCAGCATAACATCTTCAAAGTGTGTCACAATGCTTTACTTAGTAACTTTGGGTGCTTGCAAAAGCTTTGAAATGCTTTATAAGTGTCTCAAAGTGCTTCAAAGTGCATCACTTAGAACCTACAAATGCTTGAAAGCACAAGAAAAGTGCATCTCAATGTGCTTGAAAGTGCCAAAAAGTGCTTCAAAGTATTTCAGAGCGCTTCCAAAGTGCCCTAAAGTGCTTCGTGGTGCTTGAAAGTTCCACAAAGTACTTTAGAGTGCTTCAAAGTGCTTTTTAAACTCACACTTGAAAAAGAAAATTGGTATTTATAATTTAAAGAGGTTGAAAACATTGATGAATAAAGTAATGTAAATGGTATTAGCACTAGACTGGTAACCTAACAAGACATAAAAGTGTCCTTTCAGGGTTTTGGATAAAAATTCAGAACCATAGTAGATCCATTCATTTTGAATTATCCTTTCATGAGCTTATAGTTCAAGACTACTACGTATGAAAAAAATGAGAAACTTGTAAGATTTCTCATCCCTTGGTCACTACAAGCCTCCAAAGTTGATGGACCAATGCATTTTCCCAAAACATCAATTTCTTATGGTTGATTGCATATAAATAAGAGTGGGGATTTTTCTAGGACATGAGATAAAATGCCTCGTTAACTTCAATGGGTTGGTGATCAAAAAATATGGTTCGTTTTACCTCACTATTTCTTTTTGGGCAGAAAAATAGGTACAAAAAAGTTGCATTTTTGTCATTCTGCAGACCTATCATTAAAGTTTCTATAGTCACACTCAATAGAGATAATATATACATGTTTTCTTAGTTCCCTTTGGTCGTTTGGATTCAAAAGGAGCCATGGAGCATGTCAAAAGGATAATGGTTCTCTTACTAAGTGGAACCTTGGGAGCAATGATAAAGTACAGCAAACATGAAAAAACTCGGTTTAGCATTATGACCTCTAGAAACCCATAGAAACTACTCAATATCTAGCCAAGTTTGTAGTTTATGATTAGATATGGTTACTACCTACAAAATACACACAATTGGTCTAAGAAACTAGCAATATTGAGAAAGTTATACTTGCTACTCTAGAATGTCTCGTATTCTTCAGCAATCAAAAAACTCAACCATCATCATATACTATGCTATATAGCGTATTAGGTCCCCCAAAATTCAAGGAAGATTAGCTTTATGTTATAGATTACACTTACACAATCAAAATTGAATTTGGATATCAAGAAAGCTACCAAAAAAATCATAGAAGTGCTAATTTTGACCAAAAAACAGGATTATGCGATAACTTGGTCATAACTTTCAATTTTAACACTTAGCTATCCCTACAAGCATCAAAACATGTTAAGAAATATGAAGGATTATCCTCTAGCAATCTAAACCTCACAAACATGAAGTTTAGAGTGGTATAGTTGCAAAAAATTGAAAGAAAGCCAAAAACAGGACCCGTTTTCTCACACAGTTTAAGTTCAAACAAGTTGTGCAAGAGTAAGGTTAATGGTGAAATCGATACTCCAAAAAGATTGTCAAGTTTTTTTTAGATCATAAGGCAACTTTGTGGATATATAGCACCTAGAAATTCATTTTCATACTCTTCAGATAATTCAAGCAAAATGGTCACTTAACAGGACACAAAAGTGTCCAAGGATATAAAAGTGTCTTGTTACCATTCTAGTGCTAATTACAGTTCAATTTTAGATGTGTATTTAGTAATTAGTTCTGTTTGATTTGCATATCTTAAGAAGATGGTGAAAGGATACAAGTGGAACTACGTACATGAATTGGCCCAATGGGAAGACTACATCAAAGTTGAGGTGTAAGACCTACAGCCATAATTTTAGCAGAAATGCTCACCGGATAAAAGAACATGTGTTCATGGCAGGTTGCAAAAACCCCCCAAGAAGTATTGAAGAAAAATTTCCCAAGTGGGCGCTCAAGGCAAAGAGAGCACATCTTGAGGGCAGAAAAAAGGGAGGTCCCAAAATGATGGCTTCATCTATGGCTAGGGACATCAAGATGACACTCGAGAATGATCCAAACCCTCACTTGACCCCTGCTTCAGGTCAAGGAGGGTGCAATTCATCCTTTGCTGGGGATTGTAGCTCTAACTCCTACCAAATCTCTACTAACATAAGGCAAAGTGAAGCATGGACTCTAGGAGAATTTGCACCAAGTGATCCTACTTTGCAATAGGCGTTTGGGAAACAATGACTGCTTGAAATCCATCTTAAGTGGACGCAAGCATTTATTGCATGTGGAATTCCTTTTAATGTCATTCAAAATCCTATCTTCAAAGATGCTTTAATGAGACAACAAAGAAGGGTTTTGTGGCTCCTGATTATAATAAGATGCGTACACAATATTTAGATAAGTAAAAACTACATCAGAGAATATTTTAAAGTGCACAACTCTTGATTATGTGCCGGCGTATGGATGCACAATTGCTCTAGATGGTTAGAAAATTTTTAAGAAGAAACCATTGATTAATGTGATGTTCATTTGTCCAAGAGGTTCCATCTTTCTTGAAGCGATTGATACATCCTTGAAAGAAAAACTAGTGCATATCTTGTTGGTGTATATGAGCGTTTGATCAGAAGAGCAAGGGGACCTAAAAATGTGGCTGCCATTTTTACAGATAATGCATCTAACTACAAAGTAGTTGGAAAATAAATTGAAGCAAAGTATCCAGAGATTACATGGATTCCATGTGCTACTCACACTTTGAATTTGCTAAAAGTTCCTTCTATTAAGAAAACTCTTCTAGATGCAAACCACTTGGTGAAGTTTATAAGAGAGCATTCATTTTCTTACGCTTTGTTTAGAACAAAGTCCCCAACCAAAAATTTACATATTTTTTGTGTGACTTGTTTTGTGACAACATATTACGTTCTCTCTACACTGCAACAGGTAAAATCAACCCTTGTTGAAATAGTGGCAGATAGAAGATGGGACATTTGGCTTGATAAATATCCCAAGTATGAACCTGCTACTTCCAAATGATATCAACTTGTAAACTCTCTTGTTTTTTGAAGAAATGTAGACAAAATTGTTATTGTCACAGAACCCTTCACTCATCTAATACAATTAGTGGACAAAGAAGCCTCTATCTTTGGATGGGTTTACTCGTACATGCATGAAGCCACTTGCAAGTTAAAAGACTGTACATCTTATGCAAGAAAAGAGAAAGCCATGATGATGTCATTCATCAAAAGATGATGGGAGCAGCTGCATACTCCTTTACATGGAGTAGGTTTTGTCTTGGATCCCAAGTTCCAGATGCACAAGCAATCTTCAAACAATGTGTGTGCTCAACTATCAAGCAATGTGGATGGACACGTGGCATACACACAGAATATGGCATATACTAGTAGAGAAGGAACATTTGGGGATCCTTGGCATATAGATGCTATCAAGACGATGAACACACCGGTTTGTGGAAAGAGTACGGTGGAGAAAAAGTGGAACTTCAACATGTGGCTGTGAGAGTATTGTCTGTTGCCACCTCAAGTAGTAGCTATGAAAAAAATTCGTCTTCATTTTCTTTTGTGCAAAGAAAAAATCGATTAAGTCGTAAACGAGCTGCGAACTTGGTGTATGTCTTTTGTAACATGGGACTTATGCATAAGCCAACAAAGTTAGCCACATGTGTCACAGAAGAAAGCTTCGGGCGCTTTCAAACACTCAAATCAATTGCAAATGAGCTCAACTTTGATGATGAAATGGAATGGAACCCGAAAGATATTGATCCGGAATGTTCAGATGTCGAAGAAATTGATGACATGGTGCATGTGATTGAGGGGACAGATGAGCTATAAAGTTTGTACTATATTCTCAATTAATATTGCAATGCAAAAGTTATGTGGAGTTTAGCTTTACAATCCATACCTTCTCTCTCTCTCTCTCTCTCTCTCTCTCTCTCTCTCTCTCTCTCTCTCTCTCTCTCTCTCTCTCTCTTTCTATCATTGTTAAAAAGAGGGAAGAAGAGAGAACATAACTTACACAATTACAACAACATCCGTCATGTCCATTTGTTCCAACAAATAGAGATTTACATACCAAAAAGAGGTTTTAGCTATACATCTTGAGATTTAAGATACAAAAAGAGCTTAGTATTGTTTGGGAGATTTAATTTAAATCATGGAATTGTTCTCCAAAGAGATCAGATACATGAAGTTTTTAATTGCCAACTGAATCACTTGGACCCGCATTGCCCATCTCCTCTTCATTTAATAGGCCCATACCTTGCCTCCTACCATGCCAACTTTCTTTCTAGCTTTTCTATATGAGCATGCAGCATGGTTGGGTTCTTTCCTTGACTTGCAAATTCCACACCTTGGGTTGCAAGCTGCTCAATGATTGCAGTTTCTTCGGGAAAATATGTGTAACCTCTCTTGCAAGGAGGATCTTCTTGATTGGCTTCTCGTGCATGAATCTTCTCGGTTGGGCGTCCTTTGCCAATACCTCCTGTAGTGGGACAATCGTTCCAATCTATTTTGAGCCACAATACATACTAGCAATAGCATTGTTGCACAAAGTAAATTGCCATTTGATTATTATTTGGTGGTGGTCTGTACACTTGGATAAATCTTGAAAGGATATTTCTTGCAAGGACAGTGTGTTGCAAATATGAAACCTTCAAGAGAGCAAAAGCCTTAACATTTCCACTGGCTCAAAATAATGTATTGCGCACAAAGTGATTTGGGCATAGCTGTTTGCATTGTCTATAATTCAATGGCTCCCCTTGAGGTTCTGATTCGTCTTCTTGGGACGTAGCCAAAGCACCAAGATCTCCTTGAGCCACCCGAATCTCTTCCTCTTTGTAAATTTGTTGAGCCAATGCATGATTAAGTGAAGGATCATTAGGCTGCGGTGCATTCTGGACAGGATCAATATCTTCCATACCTCAAATGCAAAATAATGAACTTCAATGAGACATGTCTTAGCACTTAGAAAAGAGAGACGATTTAGAGGATTTCAGTGATCCAACTTGAAATACTTTAAAACCTTAATTTGAAGAACTTTAAAGACATAGCTAAAAATATGATTAAAGATGTAGTTTGAAATATCACCACACATTGCATACCATTAATGACAAAAAAAGTTTTTTACTGTTCTAATCATCAACAGGCCTCAAGCCAGATTTGGCTACAATATGACAGCCAACATTATGGGCTCCATTCAAACAAAGGCTTAAATCCCGTATTTTAGGTCTATCTAAGGGTCTGGAGAATTTTCACTGACAAGATACTTGTTTACATTTTGCATAAATTTGTGCTTGAGAACCTCGGATGGCTAGTATTCATATGCAAACCCCCTCACAAACCTTGTCATGAGCTCGTTGTTGCAAGGGCAGCCTAGCAGACCTTCTGATACAGAAGCCTACATGCATCGTAAAGGTGGTCATGCACCTGGTGGAGGAAGATCTTAGTCTTCTTCTTCTTTGGCACCTTGAACACTATTGACAATTGTTCAAGTGTCAGGTGATTCTCTGTTAAATCCTTGGGCAGCTTGCCCTCCATGCTCAATCCATATTCCTCATGCAACTGCAATGCAGAATAGCAAAACATGGAAAGTATCAAATACTCCACCAATGCTGCAAGAAAAGCCATGGAGAAAAATGATTTGCAACCAATGTTGAAAAATAGGATTTTTGGCCATGCATTGCCATGAGGCACATAGATACAACCAAAACGCAATGTAGAACTCACCTTTCCGAGCAAAATTTTCAACCACCAACATGCATTTGGAGAGGGAAGTTTTGGAGGTCATGTTTGTTACTGGGGTCTGCAATGTCGTATTGGTTGTAGGGGACTGCTATGTTGTGGTTGTTGAAGGTGTCTACTGTGTCGCATTTGTTGCAAGGGTCTACTATGTGGTGGCTATTGTGGGGGTCTACTGTGATGTGGTGTTTGTTGCAGGGACCATTTGCTATACCAATTGGATTTTGGTGCTTCCTGTAGGAGTGTTCTTCTTGGGAGTCATCTCCTAGAGGGTGTTTTTGCAGCCTTTATGCTTCTATGATGGGGGCAGAGCTCCATCAGGGCTATGGCAGAGCACGATAGGTCAAATAAGGGGCAAAGCATGACGGCTACAACATGCAATGGGGGGAGCACAAGCAATGGGGGAAGCACGAGCTATGGGAGCAGAGCAAGCACACATGTACAGGCGGGATTCCAAGTGACAAGCTAGTTGCATGAGAGGAAAGGAGAAAGAGGACAAGGAGTTTCTAGGCCATGATGACTATAAGTTTGCAAAAAAGGGAACCCACTCCACTCCATAACGGCTCAGATGCATCTACATTATAGATACATAAATTTTATTGCATGCAAATTTAGAATTTCCCTCTCCCTCTTTTCCCAAATTTTAAAAACATTGAATTTCCCTCCACCTAAGTGCTATTGGTGATACCACCAAAAGGTGCAAAAAGTGGTACCACCTAAACATGCTTTGACCAGCAATTGAAACTCTTCACCACAGACATTTTGGCATATATCAGGGAGTGCTCTGTGTATTTGTGTAAAGGCTCTATAAAGGTTTTTGTTAGCATTTTTTATGTCTTTTAATTTTTTAAAGGAAAAGTCTAAAATAAAAAACAACCCTAAACTGATACTAATCAAGACCAAAACACGTATAGAATTGAGGACATCGGTGATGAATGGGATGTATCTTATTGTGAGCATCATGAAATGTTATTACGTAAGGTAGAAAGCTTGCAAAACAATTACTTCCTTTACTGCTTTAGATGTTATCAAAGACCAATTACTAAATTAATTGAGTACATGCAAAAGGGAGAGCAAGTCATGGAATAATCTTTTGTGCCACCTGATGGAAATATGCTTTCCATGTCTAGGGATATCCAAACCATGTATAGAGAGATTGCTATACCTCTTCTTGAAACTTAGTCAAGACCCATAAAAATTTATGTCCTCAATGATATGAAACCTCCTCAATTTTGGTGAATAAATGATAGAAGTAAAGATGCCATTTACACTTTTCTATAGAAATGGCAAGACCTTCATTGTTTAAAAATATCCCCACTTGACTATCAATTAATTGAGGTTAGTCTATCGTTGGGGCCAAAAGCCTAAAAATGGTGGATGAATCTCAAGGAATCAAGAGAAACCCCAATGGATTGTGTTCAATTTGAGAACATTCTTTTGAAAGAATTTCTCTCTAAAAATGAATAAGAGAGAAATTGGGAGGATTGCGATAAGTCTATTCAATGGGGTAGGCCATTGTGTACCTAAATTGTAGAGTAAAGAGAAAAAATCCTCAAGCTTTAGGGAATACATGACTTTCCAAAACAAGAAGATTTATACGGGGGTTAGATAGACACTTCAAGAAAGAGTGAAAATAAGTGCACCTAAAACTTTGGAAGAAGAAATTAAATACGGACAAATTTATGAAGATAATATCGCTTGACTACCTCTAATCCCAGTCAGGTTGGGCCCAAATCCACACATACGAGGGGGTATCATGACCATTTCCAAAAGGAAAAAGGAAATTGTCAGTATGGTAAACCTTTGTTTAAAAAGAGGGTTGTAAAATAGGATCTAGGTTGAACCAAGAGAACTGAACCAAGAGGACGTTGCAAAGCCTAAAATAGAAAAATTGTGGTTAACTTGTTTGTCAGCTTACCATTCTCAATGGACTTTTCCAAAGAATAAAAGAAAAAAGGATAGAAGTCTTGGCAAGAATAAAAAAGATAGGCAAATCCATGTGGTTCAAAACATCTGGTAAGTGGTAATGAAAAGTATAAATTCATAAGACTTTTGCACAAGGACAAAGAGCATCATTGTTGTTTGTCAACCAACATGTGGAATGAGTTGGTAAAAATGCATGTGTTTGTAAATGGGAAAAGGGTTAGAGTCATGACAAATGACTGCCACACATAACTTTGTCAGCTATGGTCTTGTGAAGAAGTTCAATTTCCTCAACAATCGAGTGCTCACCAATATGTTTCTATGGTGCATGGGGAAGACAAGAAGATATGGGATACAATGGTATCTAGTTTGGAAGTTGAAATACATGGGTATAAAGAAATGTTTGACTTTCGAGTTATGAATATGGATCGTGCATACTTGGTTTTGGGAAGCGAGTGGTATGGGGACTGTGACTTTCTTTGAAACCATTAGGAAGGGAATGGGGTATAGGAGAGCCTCTTTATTTGGTAGTTTAAGGAAATGCTTAAAGCTTAAGCCACATTTGACCAAGCCTAAAAGAGAGGGCAAAAAGGCCTATGCTGAGATTTTTAAAAATACCATTTGTATATTTTGTAATTTGAAAATAGGCTATTTTAACCCAAAAGAGAGGTGGATAATTGAATTTTAAAATGTCCTTTTCCCATCTTTGTCCTCTGTCTCTAACATATAAAACACTCTCTCTCACTTAGTTCTCATTAAAAGAAGCACTTTTCAGCTCCCCTTGCCAAAAAAGAAAATTTTTCATATTCTCTCACTGCATTCTCTCTCTAAAATGTGAGCCAACTCTTTCTCTTTCCCCCCCTTTTCTCTCTTGTCACTTCCACCTCCCAATCATCAAGAGGACATTCTATGCTACCTACATCTAATAGAAAGTGCAGATCCTCCAAGGTTGCAGATCTACTCTCTCTCCCACTCTCTCTCTCTCTCTCTCTCTCTCTCTCTCTCTCTCTCTCTCTCTCTCTCTCTCTCTCTCTCTCTCTCTCATGCTTCTCCCACTCCATCTCCAGGTGAGAGCAATGGAAAACTCCATTATCTCTGTGTGTAGTAGAATTTCTCTCTCTAAAGCTCTCATGATCAACATTTTGAATTCAAAGGAGATTGAGCTACACTCCCTCTCTTTCTTCCCTCCACAACATAATCCTTTTCTACTATCTCTGAGTACTCTGCACTTTTTCCCTCTATAGCCAGCTTTCCCTGCTTGCAACAGTCACCATTACACATTCTCTCTCTAATTTTCTTGATTATCTAACAAACATGTCATTCAATCACCCTCCACTGCAAGACATTACTAATAGGTCAAAACGATATCGATTAAATGTTGATTTGGAGAAGGAGTATGCTACTGTGTGACTTGGCACATCAAATCCTAATGCTATAGATCAGTTACAAAGCATTGGGTGCAAGGAAATAAAGTTATGAGTTGATGGCCACATTTACCTTGTGATCCAACGACCAATGCACCACTACCCTTTTGTAATGTCACTGAGCTTCTACGTTTAATTGGAGATGGAAGAGATGGACTATTTGGCTACTGTTGGAGACTGTATTCAAATTTTGTCAATGAAACGGAAGCAAGTAAACATCTCTTGGCTGCCTATTCATCATTGCAAGAGAAGTCTGTGAAAGATCTATAGCAAGTTAGAGATCGAGACTAGACAATTATGTTCAGCTACAACATACTTTACGGAATATGCATCGGTGAATAGATCATCTCACACCCATTCCCCTCAGCTACCACATTCGTAAGCGCAAGAGACAAGCAATGTCCTTGCTATCCTCAAGTGGTGGAGCTCAAAAGAAACGTTAAGAATACGGATGCAAGATTCCGATTTCCTACATGTTCTGCACGTTGGTGTAACACTAGTTCAATATGCAGAAACTTGGCTCGAATGATGATGGGAATCGATCCCAATGCTCAAACAATCGGACGTGCTCTGTTGCAGCATATCATTGAGACAAAGGAGTTGGTGAGCTACTAGATGATCCATCCTATGCTGGCATTGCTAATGTTTTGTGGCAGAAGTATTTCAATGAGCTAAAGAGCATTGTGTTGCCTCAAGAGATGATGGAGGTGTGTGACAGCGCAGGAATAAGTTTCAAGGCCTATGAAGATTTTTATAGAAGTGTCACACTTGGTCATCGGAAAAAAGGTTTGTTTTGGCTTTTGCCAATGCCTTACAGTGTCAGTGTTGCAAAAAAAGTGCACCAATAATGATGTTGCAAGCTTGTTGGGCGGATTTTAGTATGTGGAGGATGACATGCTATTAGAAGACAAAAAATTGTTCCACTACAACGGGTTCAACCATGTGTATTTTGACTTGTTGAAGCTCCAAGAGTCAATGATAATATTTTATGGGTTGACACAAAAAGAGTGTGATGGCAAAGTGATATTTGTTATGAAGCTTGATGAGTGCCAAGTTGTTAAAGGTCAACGGCTCGAAAGGGTAATTGTTACGTTGATGAGCAGAGCCTTTGTGGGTGTCGATGTCGAGCTAAATGACAATGAGAAGAGAAACATGTGTTTAAGTGTTCAATCAGAGAAAAGTATTTGGTTGTTGGCAGCTTTTCATCTCCCACACATGAGACACATGAGATGCTGAAATGGTATTTCAATCACACCGCAATCGTTGATGTCATTCGGCAACAGCAAGAAGGACAAAGATTGCATGTTTTAGGTCTTGTAAAATCAAAGAAAAATATTTGGTGGTTGGCAGATTTTCATCCCCAACATGAGACACATGAGACGTTGAAGTGGTATTTCAATCACATTGCAATCGTTGATGTCATTGGCAACAACAAGAAGGATAGAGATTGCATGTTTCAGGTCTTGGAATGTTCCAAGTTGAGTGGCATTTGGTAGGAGACTTGAGAACACTCAAGTGTGTTAGGGTGCAAGCAAGGTGCAATGACCCTCTTTCTATGCATCTATTGCTGCCAGAGTAAAGTCTCAATGGGAAATGAGGGCAAGGGTGCAAAGGCCATCAAGTCAAAAGGTGTTAAGGGTAAGCGTGGCAAAGTTACAATCAAATTTTCAAAAGGTGTACCCACTACACAAGCAATGGGTAAAGCACTACAGCAATGGTTTCAAGGTATCCTCAATTTTTGACCAGCAAGTATCCCCTAATCAAAAAATGGGTGATCCAAATTGGGATCCTATTCTTCCAATACCACTGATAAATGTGCATGTGTTCACCCTTCATGCCCATCTACAAATTCTTGACAAGTTGCTTATGCTCCATATTGTTTACGCTTGGAATATGGAGCCTGTAGAAAGAAGAGAAGAGTATATACAAGAACTCACATCTATTCTATCAAGTGTTGGTCTACATGGGGGTGCAGTTGAGATATCAAAGGACAACAAGGCATCTGGAAGTACACAAGATCGCCCTAATAAAGTATATATGGGTGGTAGTAAAGCTAGGAATTTTCTTTCAAACTATTTTGACTCCTAAAGTCCTAATGATTTTCAGTTGTGGAAAAAGGTGTGTGACATTACCACCTACAAAGGTAATGAAGCAGCCCTAGGAATTAAGCACGCTTGTGTGTAGCAGTCAAAGAATGGAGCACTCACACTATCAAGAAAAAACGGTGTATTTTAAAAATTCATGACATGGAGGTGGAAGAAAAAAGAGCAATGTCCTTTTCGAGGTGTTCAATTGGTTCTACAGAGTTTTAGCAGGGAGAGAGAGAAAAAAGACAAGAGAACAAAGAAGTTTGGAATGTAAGAATAGGAAAAGTGGTTAGCTTGAGGCGATCACAATAATATCATGCTTTTAGTGCAATATATCGATTCCAACACTGGTTGGAGACAAGGGGAGGTGATGGCAGGCGTTGGGTGGAAATTTAATTTTTTTTTACACTAACCATTTCTATTGTAAACATGCATTGTCATGCAAAGTGATTTGTAAAGGCAACAATTATTAGTCCCATGGGTCAAGTGTGGTCTATTTTGGAGTTTTTTAGTTTTGAGTGATTTTATTGAGTGTTATTTTTAAAAAAAAACTTAAGTACTATATAAGTCAAAACTCACAAATTAAAGTTCAGTTCTTGTTTGCACATTTTAGAAGATCCTCTCAAGCCCAAACATACACGCACTCGTGTCTTGCACAATATGACTGATACACAAGACCACACCACCATGCACAACAATGACACCATCGCCACTAACAACACTAAAAATCCGCAGCCAACACCTCATATAGAATACATCGCTTCAAATCCACATCCTCAACCACAAGTGGATAATCCAGCATAGTAACTAGGCCCAAACACCCGGCCGCTCCCCCAACCTTCGACTACAGAGGATCAGAACACCATGCAGTAGAATTTTGATGATCTCTAGCCACTACATCATGTGAATCGCACACCTCTGCCAGATCTCAGACCATTTGCAGCTCTAAACAGACCAACACAAGAAACAAGACCTGGAGCTCAAGCAACGGCATCACCTGAAGCTCAAGCAACGACTGCACCACCTGAAGCTCAAGCAACTGCTACTACACTGCAAAAATTCCCCCTCACGGGTCAAACAAAGGGTGATCAATGTAATACCAGGTGATCTTCTTTCAGTAGAGCGAGATGCCAAGAGGAGGAAGATAATGAGAGAGATAGAAAAGAAAGAGGCAACTCATAGAGAAGCACAAAGATTTCATGAACAACAAAGAAGGCAAGGAGAGCAAGAAAAATGGCAGAGAGTCAAGGCTAAGAGAGCCCACTTGGCTAATTTACAAGCACGAGCAGAGGCAGAGAGGAAAGCGGAAGAGGATAGAGCTCAGGCCGCCCAACAAACAAAGGTTGGGATATATAAACCTTCAAAACTTCCTCACAGAGCAAAACAATGTGCGAAGAATAAAAAGGACAAGCTCACACCTGAAGAGCAACAAGCCCAAGAGGAGATGAGGAAAAAGTACAAAAATGACCTTGCTCAATGGGCCAGACAAGCGGTTCCTCCGCCACCGCCAACAGCACAGAAGAAACGTTGATGGAAGCCAGGCACGATTACTCTACGTGAGATCCAAAAATATCAAAAGAGGACCAAGCCAATAATACCAAAGGCATCTTTCTCTTAATTGGTAAAAGAAATAATGGACGAACATTCAGATTCTATTACACGTATCTAGTGTGTAGCTCTATTGGCCTTACAAGATGCCATCGAGGACATTTTGGTGCAGTGTTCCAAGATGGCGTATCTTGTATGGTGCATGCTAAGCGAGTTACTCTAAAAAAATACAGATCTAGCTCTAGCGATCAATCTGACGAATCAAGGATGCCTCCATAACAATTAGTTTCCCTGTGTAACCTGTATTTATGAGATTTGTAATCTTTCCATATAATATAAATGAGTCGATTTTGTGCCATTCCATGTAACTGTAATAGTGAATTGTGTACTTTTTGTTGTTGAAGTATTTAAATTAATCAAGTTGTTAGTTTTCACCTCCTCGACCATCCAAGCACCCACTGGACGTGGGACACCTACTGGTGAACATTCTGCAAAAGGAATCCATATCAGGTACATGCAGGGGCCCTAGGACCGCCAAAATGCACGTCGATGCTCAGCGGTGCCGCACGGGCCAAAAAAAGCCCCTGTGCAATATGGCACGCATGGGATATTTTTGACCTTTTTTTGGCCTGTGCGGTGCCACTGAGCATCATCGTGCATTTTGGTGCTCGCACGGCCTTTGTACGCACCCAAAATGGCCTTATTTTGCAAAATGTTCACCAAAGGCATCCCATGTTTGACGGGTGCTTGGATGGTCAAGGAGGTGTGAACGCGTTGAAAAAAATAAATTATTGGCCTATATATATAATAGAAAAAAAAGTATAGGAAGTGATTAAACAAATTTAAAAAGGACAAAATTATTGTATATTGCTTTGGATATTACATCATGGCTGGTTGGTTTTCTTGTAAATTACATCTGTAGGTATAGGGTGAATGGAAAAATTGACACCAAAGGTTTTTACAATATCCTCTCGGTTTGTCACCCCTTGACCTAGGTTTAAGGCACAATGGGAGAGGACTGACCCAGGGTGCTTTCCTGTAAAGGCATACAATGCCGCCTCCCAGTCCACCAAGATACACTTGTGAGCATTAAGGGTAAGTGAATTTTCAGCAAG
Organism: Adiantum capillus-veneris; assembly: GCF_014529385.1. NCBI lineage: Eukaryota > Viridiplantae > Streptophyta > Polypodiopsida > Polypodiales > Pteridaceae > Adiantum > Adiantum capillus-veneris. Next base: position 13,343,418 of record NC_140958.1, on the reverse strand, counting down.
GATGGAACTTAATGCTTTGCACTTGAGCAGCTCCACAGAACCATGCTTGGAGTACTCTGTGTGAGCAACTCGAAGAACGGATGGCCCCATATGGCCAAGGTAGTGCCACAGGGAGCTATCTCTACCCATAAGAATGTTGCGCAAACTTCCAATACGAATTGCAAACTTATCAACATGGTATGCAGTCTGCAAAACATATTAAAAAACTTCAACACTTGCTATAGGGTATAATAGACTATAGATAAGGTTAGAAAGTGGTTACCTCAAATCCTTCATCCATCTCTTCAAGAGTTTTCCTTGTAAGGTCGATACGAGAGAGATGCTAGAGTGGTCTTCTCCACCCATAATGATCAGTGGTTTGTGTGGATGAAAAGCACTTTATGGGATGCTTTCATAAAAAAATGAGGCACATGATTTGATTTCCATAAGTGTATTTGCCACGATTTGTATCAAATTCTATTCGTTTTCACTAGGGCGGAATGAGAGGCTTGGTGGGAGACCTTGGTCTTCAAAGTCAATTTGAAAGTTGACCTTCTCTTGCTTTCCATTGGGATCTTTCATGCCCGCATAGATAGCGAGCATCGAGAGTGACTCGTCCTCTCTGAGTCCTAGTGTCTTTGCAATATCATCAAGGAACATAAACTGATGACCATCCACCACCACTGCATGCAAAGCTAGAATTTGGAGGTCACGAACTTCCTCCAACACCTCGTCTCCCTCTATCATCCAATCTTCCTCCCTAGTGGCCCATCTGGGATCTTGCACGAGGAGGAGTGCCATAGATGCTTCAGCCTGCTCATCAACCTCTTCAATAAATTCATTTGATTCCTCACAATGGTTATAGGAGGTTTTTGGTTGTCCTTTTCCTTTGATTTCCCCTTCTCCATGCCCTCAAGCACAAGCAAGACCAGAACCATGTCCCAAGAGATGAATTGGGTGCCTATGCACCCCATGCCCAAGTCTATGAGGTCATCATCATCCTCTGTCCTACAGTCCCGCTCAATAAGCCCTTTTATAAACCTCAACAAGCGATAGGAAAAGTTTTTTGTCGGCCGCATAGAGGTGTTTGAGAAAATCAACTGGCAACCACGCCATGTTCCAGCCCTCGAAGACTATTGCATATTCTTCCATGTGCTCCATCATGTAGTCAAGAAAGCTTTGGAATCCCTCTACATGAAGGTTAGAAGTGGCATGCATGTCAATCGTCCTCTCAAACACACTGACTAGTTCATATGCACGGTCTGCAAGTCCTATCTTTTGTAGTTGTGTGAGAAGTGCATCAGAAGAGGTTGACATAGGTCTTTTCACGAAGAAGATGGGAAGAGAGTTGAAAGCTAGTGGTTTGTGAATGTTAGAAATGAAGTTTAAAACCTAGAAATTCACTCTTATACTCAATGTAACTTTTTAAAAGCACTTAAAATGAATATCAATTTAACTTAAAACTATAATTATAAACAAAATCATACGACAAGCCATTGAAAGACACCAACATTGAAAGTATTCACGCTCCAAATTAAAAAACTTTCACATTTCAATCGAAATCTTGAACAACTTAAAAATGAAAAAGAGATTCAAAATTCCATATGTATTAATGGAAGCGAAATCGCTTCAGTTACATGCTTTTACATCAACACATTGCGGAAAACAAATGTTTTCACATAGAAAGCTCTTCTCCTTTCTGGAACGAGCATTCATTGATTACAAAACCATATTGATTGGGCAAGGTATATCTAAGATTAAGATACTCGTGAAGGTGACTAAGATTCCATTCGTTATTCACCGAGATGTTGTGCACTGCATTGTTGTGGAGGCATATTTGCATATCAATTGATTCTCTAGCAGCAACATCAGAGTCTACTAGTAACCTCCCATTCTCCCTTCTTCAACTTCCATCTTCCGTAGAGAAAGACAATTGACAAGCTTTTCTTTGCAATATGGTATCTTCATGCCACATTCTCAGCAACTACAGAGCACTTGATTGTATCTCCTTGGTGTTTGACCACCTTAGTCTCCCATCCAACTGCAAGGAAGCTATTGATCGCACTTCTCCGTTTGCAAGTCCACATTGTTGGTGTCCTGTGAACACTCTACAGTCAAAAGATAAACACAAACACCTGAAGGGACATAAACCAAGTTAGGGAAGCTTTGTGAGAACCATAGGTGAACTTCATTGATGAATGCACACTGCCTCAATTTTCCTTTTGGTTGCTGTGATCAAGGCACTATCTGGCTTAGGCCATTCCATACTCTGCAAGGTTGGTGAATGAACCGGAGAAATATTACCATACCCAGTCTACCTAGGCATTACATAAGTACGGTTATAAAAAAAAATGTCCCATGAGACAAGCTCCACGGATGGACAGTCGGCATAGAGCAGCTTTTTGCCAAGGTCAACGTGGATGGCTTCAAAAGTTCTTGTGAAGGACTCTATTGGCTCCCACTCTACAAAATCGGAAGGGAATACACCTGTAAACATGAACAAGAAATGAAAACCTTTTAGACATCAAATCAATATATACAACAGAAATACAAAATATACAATATAAAAACTTGACACAGGAGTGAAATTATAGTTCGCAGGAAACCTCGATGGAGCCACTGATGGGTCTAGCTTTACTTGTGAAGCAACATACACATGTTGCACCTTTGCAAGTCGCTTGCCATCATGGGTTTGCTTGAACTCCATGATCCTTCCCTTCCAATGGTGTGCTTGAGAAGCCATGTGTCTCCTTGAGAGCTTGTGTGCACCTCTTGAGCTGGGTTTCATTGTCACCCACATCAATCATTTGAACTCCATTGTCACCCAACATCCACTGTCATCTTGTACATTGCTGCATGAAATGGAGTCATTGAAACTCCAAGGTCTTTGAGTACGGATGATGCCATGGGGAATAGTGGCACAACCTGCATACAACAATTATTCTTAGACATTGCACATCCATGTTCTCAGTTGTATAGACCAAGATTCTTGATGGTACACAAAGACGAAGGATGCCACTTACTACTATACTGCTCCACCTGCTTGTTGGCTTAATGGGGAAGATAATGTTGCAAAGCTTGAGATGAAAGTAGATCCTCTCTAGAGAGCACAATGGAGAAGGAGCAGGAAACATGTTGATGAAAGAAAGAGGGATCATCTAGCAGAAGGATATGTTGCAGATCTTCAGCTTTAGGTAGAGGTGTTTAATGATACTCATGGAGAAGTGGAAAACTTCAGCTTGAGGAGAATCTAGCAAGCTTGAGGCGAATGCAGTAATCTTGACGAGGAAAAAGAGGTTCAAACTTCTGTTGAAGAGCTTTTGGGAGGGAAAACTAAAAGAAAGGGAAAGAGAAGTGATTCTTGCAAGGTGAAGTGAACAGAAGTGAGAGATGGTACAGTAGAGAGAGAGGGAGGGAATGATCAACACGTTTTTGGAGGGACCCCCTTTTAAGAGAGAGGGGGAAGAAACTCAGAGCCACTAGAGAGAGAAAGGATTGATTTTACTCAACTATCTAGAGAAAAGTTTAGTTTTTTGAATTTATAATATATTTTCTCTTTATATTCTATAAAATAATACAAATTTGACCACTTACTTTTAGGATCTTCCATGTATGGCCTTTGTCTGCTGGTTTTGCATCATCTCTCATGGGTATGGTATGTTGACAAATTTCTGGATCAACACCCTTGAGATCCTTGTAAGACCAAGCGAAGATATCTTTATATTCTTTGAGCAAGCTTAGCAAAAGCTCTTCTTCATCTTCTGTTAGGTCATTTCCAATGTAAGCAGGTCTAGGTTCTTTGCCTGGTTCAGTCAAGTCTATCGTTTTTGCATTCTCGGGCCCTTCGTAGGACGTGCCCTATTTTTGTATTTCCCTAATAGGTTGTTCGAATATGATTTTTTAATCTTGGAAAGTATACTTTTTGTAATGGGATGGAACACTCATTACATCCTTACCATCCTCTTCTATGGTTTCCGTTTTGGTTGTACATAGCTCCTTTAGAGCTTTTTTCAACGCTTGATACTTCGTTTTCCGCTCAACTCATGTCATGGTTGGCTCCTTGTCCTGTTTGTTTGTCTTTGCTTGAGTATCCTTCCTTGTTTTTCTCGATGTTTTTGACATTTTTGGATTTTTTTTTGAAGAATATCTGCCAGTGATTTTGTCCTTGACACAATCATGCGCATCTATCTGCATCAGGAATTGTGTTCTATTGGAGAGTGCTGGCATAGGTCTTGTTTTCACATTTTTGGTTTTTTTTTTTCGTCTATACCATTATTGTCTTCTCGATTTATGGCTAGGAAAGTCAAAAAACGTTTCCTCCCCTCCTTTCAAGAGTAGCTTTGCTCTCACATGTTCTTTTTCTGACCCCGAATCTTCTCGGATAGCTGGGTATTCATCTAACTCATCTGTTGCATCCTAGTAGAGGTCTAAAAAGACATGTTGAGCTTTCATCAAGTCCTTGGGTTCCTCACTTCCATCTTCATTGTTGACAGTTGAAATCATTTGGATGGGAATTATGTTGTAGCCATCTTCATTGCAAATTGAGTAGGCATAGACGTATTCACACATACATCCATTGTCGCCAAAATTTGAGTCCACTCAAATGGCTCAAACAAATGCTCTGGAAAGGGTCTAGGCACATAGGCTTCCTTTGTGAAATCCCTTTCTAGGATACATTCTTCTCTTTTTAAACTCCCATTTTCTGAAGCTCCGCACATCCAAATAGGAGTGTCTTTGTTTAACCACGATGGAAGCTTAGTTTCAGCCGAAGAGACTGAATCAAACTCTTGTATGGGTGTTTTCAAGACATATCTATAAGTGTGATCTTTTAAATTAACCCTTGTTATAGATCCCACTTGCTTCAAGTACAGATAATTGCTTCAGGTACAGATAATTGTTTCCCCAATCTTGGATAAGTTGTACATGTCGCATGAAGGTCTTTCCAATATGATTTCGTAATTGAGTTTTTTCCCAAATTCTATTATGGCAAAAGTGTGTTGATATTCAATTCCACAGGAATTGACTATCACTCTTTCAAGCATCCCTAAGGATCTTTCAATATTTCCGTCAGCCAATTGCAATTTCATTCGAGTTTGTCTAATGGCTGGTTGTCCCCAGGATTCCCATATTGCTTTCATGGCTATGGCTATGCCTACTCCATTATCCAGTATTTCCATGGTTTCAATGTCATTATATTTGATTGGGAGGGCTGTGTTTCCTTCTTCCCCTTCATAATATTCTCCGACTTTGTTCATTGGAACAGATCGAATCTCTTAATTGTTCTCCATTTGTTTTTCGATTTTTCCAAAATTTTAAGATTAGCCCTGTTATCCCCACCTTTTTTAGGGTTTTCTATAGATCATTCCATGAATATGGTCTGAGTTTTAACATTTCTCCCAAAGTAAGAGTACATTGGATGGGTGTAGACATGATTGAATGAATGTTGTCTACTGTTAGGGTTTGTTCAGCTCTTTTTACTTGAGTGGTCTTACACACTATGGATTCATCTTTGTTATCTCCCAAGTAAGAGGGTAATGTTTTCAAGGTCACTAGTTTAGACATTCCTGAAGCTTCAGATCCGCAATCCCCATACAAGGATTGTACATCCATGTACTTTTCTCATAAGTGTCCTGGCCAGTCTTCCTCCATGAATGGAGTTCTGTCTAAGGCATCTTTGTTGTCCAGCACTATAATTTTTGGTTCTTTTGTTTCAATGTGGGGTTCTACCCCCACTTTGAATTTTTCTTTAGTGTCTCTTACCACAAGCTCTTTAGGTTTTGTGATACTTTCAAGCTTGGGTTTATGTTTTTCCAGCATCTCTGGCTTAATTCTTACCAAATTTTGATAAGCTTCAAGCTTAGCTGCTTCCATGTCTGGAGAAGGATAGTTTTTACATTTCTTTTCCTTGTTTTGGCCTGCTTTAAGTCCTACTTGGTGAGCTTCCAAGGCTGCATTAATAGGCTCAAAAATTTTATCAACCAAAAGTTGGACTCATGTTTGGGCCCTGTAAGAAGTGCCACATCGTCTTAGAGAGAGAAAATGAAAATGTTAAATTGTGTATTTTATGTAATACTTTTCTGCGCAACAGAAAGCCAAAATGACATTCTTTGGTAGGTAGCCGCCGTCTTTATCATTCTTATCCTTCGTTCTCTTGTCAGGAATCCAACTAACCGTATGACTAATGATTTGAAATGCCAACTTACAAGCGTTCCCTCCAGAAACATAAGCCACACGAACTCTATCAACTCTAAACTTGAGAATATGGCCTTCCCTCCCAAAACCTGAGATATTTCTCTGTCTTCTTCTCTATCAACTCTAGGAATGGAGAACGCATCTTTTCCTGATGAAACACTAATTTGAACTTACAATCCTCAACCCCTTCATCTTTAACACTTACCCAAAGAAAGAACACACATCATCTTCATGTTGATGTATTGCAAGAGTACGCACCGTTGCAAAAACGTAGGAGGGAGTCTTTCTTATCTCAACGGGAGAAAGAACTTAGAAGGACAAACAAGGAACATCATTTGTATTTGTGGACCGATGGGTCTATTTATCCAAAGGATCCTAGGACAAATGTGCCACCTCCCTTTGCTAATATCACTAACCTCTTACATTTCACAGGCGATGGCAAGGATGTGCTATTGGGATACACCGAACATTTGGAAATGAGAGGATTGAATGCGATGGAGAACATGCAGCTGAAGAAACTTAATGAAGCATGCTCTCAAAAAATTTCATCAAACAGAGAGACAATCCAAGGCCTTGAGAAGAAGATCACAAGTTTGCGAGAGAAAGACACCGTGCTTGGTAGTCAGAAAAGGAAACGAGATCTGTGAAACATTGAGAACATGAAGGTTGGTAGTGGTGGCCTGAAAAAACAAATACGAGCTTTAAGGTAACTAGAAGTTTGTTCCTTCAATGTTCTTCATTAAGAAATGGATACACTTACTTTCCTATACATGATCATAACGCATGGTGCTTTTTTGGCAGTTCTTTACTGCATCCAGACTCGAACGGCGCACGTTTCAATGCTGGAGTGCATTACAGCCGTCTAGTTCCAAAAGAAGTAGTTGAAGAGATGATAACTCAGAAAAAATTTTGTAAGTTAAAAGGGAGGCTACTTACCTCCTATATGAACGCGAATCGACTGGAACCAATGGAAGTGCAAGCAAGACTTGATGAGAGTGGCATCTCGCAGATGGGATACAGGGCACTCTTCAAAGCATTAGCTAAAAAGTCTCAAAATAGACTACGGAGAGGATCATTGCTGCCAAAGCCATCACATGTAAAGGCTGCTCAACGGCACGTAAACGATGAGGTGTTTGAGAAACTTGGGTCACCATTGCATATTGAAGCAACGTTCTTAGGCAAGGGCGGCAGAGAGGTACAGTTTAACGAGCACAACAACCTCTTCTTTGATCTTGAAGCATTGCAAAGGTATGCAGTTCACTTCTTTGACATCAGTCAAGACGAGTGCGGTGGGGTTCTCAAGTTTGTTTTGAAGCTCGACGAGTGCGAGGTCCTAAAAAACAAGAAGCTGGAGAGAGTCACCATTACTCTCATAACAGAGCTCTGGATCCATCAATAATGAAAGAGGATCCACGATACTTCAGCGTGCAATCTGAAAACAACATTCTAACTCTAGGATCATTTCAGGTATACTTCGTTCAATCTATGATAACAAAAATATTGATTATTTGGTTGTTGATTTTGTGTTTTCATTTTTCACTGCAGGTTGATAAGGAAAATTTTGAAATCCTCGATTGGGTTTCTAGTCAAACCCAAATTCCTTCTATCATAAGTGAACAAAGAAACGGAGCCGTTCTTTCAGTGGAAAGATTTGGTGACTACACAGTGGAATGGCATATGGCAGCAAGTGACTTAAAGACTCTTAAGTGTATTGAGGCGGTCCAGGGCGGGTAACAAGAAGAGTGGCCTCTAAGCACCCTTCTAGGCTCCCGTGCTGCTCAATTGGGTTGGGGTTGGAAAAAACAACAAACACACTCACAAACCCACAACCTAACCCTACACAAATTTGGGGCACCACCTAGTTTTGGATGCGAACTAGGACACGTAGAGAGAGAGAGAGAGATAGTGCTCGGGCTGCTTTGAAATGTATTGACAGTGATCAAGCAAACACAATTATATATGTAAGAAAGAGAGAGAAAGGGGGAGGGGGTGCTTGTTGCATTAATACCTTCTTACAAATCTGTCATGACCAATCAAAGTGAGATTAGTATTTGTTCAACATAGCTTGAGTAAATTACACCACAACACATCACAAAAAAAACCACCCCAATCACTGTCTTAAGGCCAGGGGAGTCCTCTCCACCCTGTCGCCCTCTTACAGTATGTGGGATTTATGGCTAAATTGATGACAACACCCAGAGACAAGCTATCAAGAACTTTAAAAAAAAAACACCAAGACACTTACACATCATTGTTGTCCATTACTTCACGTTGGAAGAGAGACAAAGAATCCAAGCTTAGTCCAAATCCACCATCCTTGATTCAGTAAATGTTGGGCTTACACTAGTAGGAGAAATGATAGATTTCCTACTCTCAATTGAATGATCACTCTCTCTTACAATGGCATAGAGTTCCCTTGCTAATCACCCCTAATACAACACATGCATATGCATAAGACAATGAGCTTCCACTCAAGAGATCCTTCTAGAGAGGTTGAGCTTGGCTTCTCAAGCTATAGCATAGTGCTCTTGCTTATGACTCCCCCTTTTTGTGCTAGCTACACCCTCCTTTTATGGCAATTTTGAGGGCTAGGGTTACTCCTCTAACCATGGTTGGGTTAGATTTTCCGCACTTATCTAATGTATTTTGCTTGGAATTATCAAGAAAATGGTGGGGATAGATGAAGAAGAGAGAGAGGAGAGAAGTGGAGGTGATAGGACTTTTCATAGTAGGTTAGTGTTAGTAAATTAGTAGAGTTAGTATTTTTATTAATTTACAAATGGAATTGGATATTTACAATGGAAGTATCCATATAGGATACAAATAAAGAAGAAAAAACTCTTAATAGGTAAGAAAATATGGATTTCTTACAATGTTGATGCTCCAAGTGTCTTGAGTAGGGTCAATTTTGACGCTTGTTGACGGTCCACTAGCTTTGACGGTACGTTTTTTCTCCACTCTTGACCTTCCTTGGGAGCCAAGGTAAGTGAACATGAGTAATCAATCACCATGGTGTTGTCTTTCAAGAGAAGAGGCTAAATTTTGTGGTTTTCTTGATAGATATGGGTAATATGGAAGAGGAAAAATGAGACTAGGTGGTCAATTTTGGAATGGAAGTGTGTGTAGGAGACATGAGTTCACCATGGTTTCTCTTATTATTCAAGGTTGAGAAGAAGGTGAGTAGGGTGCAGAGAGGAGTGGTGAGAGAGGTGGGGATGATAAGTGGAGAAGTGTGTGTGAAAGAGGAAAATGATAAAGTGGAAGAGGGAGTGTGGCTGCATAGCATGAGCAAACTGGGGTCCACCAATAAAATCATAGCTCATAGCTCGTAGCTCAAAAAAATATGAAAACATTTGAGGTAAAAGTTCAGCCCATGAGCTACAATTTTTTTTTCTATCACCTTTTCAAATTCGGAGAGCATGTGATCTTTAAAAATTCAGCAAAACCGACTGTTTTTTCCATTGCACAAAGTCCTTGTGAGGTCCTTCTTTGGATGATTCTTTTGAATACCTCCAAGAGTGAGCCCCCCATAGTGCATGTATGCATGCCATATACCCTTGACCTTATTTGGTAGGTCTATAATTGAAGATATTGTTGAGATCATGATATAAGTGAATAGTACAACTAAGAAAATCAAATATTGAGGGGTCTAAAATAATATGTACATGTCAAATATAAATAATATAGGTGGAAAAAATATAAAGGGGTCAAAATAAATCTCTCTCATTATAAGTCTACCATAAAAAGATGAATATTTTTGGTGGTAATTTATGAGAGTAATAGAGAATAGATGTAGGAAGGAAAAAATCACAATATTGAAAAAATATAGAACTTGTTTTTTTTGGATTTTTGTTGGGATGGAGTTACACCAAAAATAAGAGAAGCTTGCATGAAATTATTTTTATATGGAATAAAGAGTATGCAAAATGGTAAGGAAAAATATGGTAATGGTGAGTCAATGTACATAGCATAAGTAACACACCATAGGTAGAAATATTTAAATAAATACCAAAATAATTATGAAAAATCCTTTTATTTAGTCTCTATATACAATGAAATATTTACACACAAATGGGCCATAATAAACTTATTATTTTTTTTATTTTATTTTTTTTTGTTTTTTTGGCTCAATTAGCTCAATAACTAGCTAATTGAGGGTTTTTAAGAAGATATGGGAAAAAGTTCCCTAACTCACACACACCTATATACAGTGAAATGGTAAAGATAGCCACAGTGTTTGGATGATTTTGGTAGGGTGGGTTAACTCACTATGGCAATTACGGAGAGCCGAAAAACGGCTATCATTAGCGCTCCCCCAGGATGATGGTATATTCATGTACCATCATAAAGCATCTTTTCCAAAGAGAGTACTTCAGAGTCCTTGACAAGATCTTCATTGTTTGGCCCCTCGGCATTTTGGCTCAAGTCACACTCATGCTTCATGGAACAGTACTTACATGAGATAGCTGCCCTTTGACAGATCTTTGGTAGATCCTTTGGTAGAAGGCGACTCAAATAGGGCTTCAAGCGATAACCATTTACCTTCCTAGAGTGCTCTTTTCCATTTAAGTTAATAAGTTGATAGTAACTTGAATTGAAAGCCTTCTTAACTATGTATGTCCCCTGCCATCTAGTTTCAAACTTGGCATCAAAACGATTATCGAGTTGATTGTCATACCTTAGCACAAGATCTCCTTCATTGATGCCTTTGTTCTTCAGTTTCTTGTCAAGCTTTTCCTTCGTCTGTGTGGCTTTCCTCTTGTAGCACTCGTATGCTTCTTCTCTTTTCCACTCAAGTTCAGCTAGGGTAAGAAGTCGATCCATCCATGCTTCTTGATCATCTTGTGCTGCTTTGCCATGAAGTCGCATTGTTGGAATGTTGAGCTCAATTGGTTGTAAAGCCTCTTGACCATAGACCAAGTGAAATGGTTTGAACTCCGTGGCTTCCCTATATGTGGTTCGATATGCCCACAAGGCACCATCCAAGAAGTTATCCCACAACTTTGTCTTGTTTTTCGCCATCTTTCTAATGATGCCTGCAATGACACCATTAGCTTTTTCTACCAAACCATTTGATTGGGGATAGTAGGGTGTACTATGACGATGTAGAATGTGAAGTTCTTCACAGACTTCTGTGAGCAAGCCCTTTCTAAACCCTGGACCATTATCAGAAACAATCTCCAAAGGTGTGCCAAATCTACAACAAATGTGAGTGTAGATAAATTTGCTCACTGTCCTCTCATTTACTCTTGCCACACTTTGAGCTTCTACCCATCTCGTCATGTAGTCTATGGCCACCAAGATATACGATTTCCCATTTTTAGTCCTAGGCAGTGGACCCATAGCATCAATGCCCCATTTTTCAAATGGACCATTTTCAAGGACTAACTGACGTGGACCATGTAACAGACGCTTGTTTCCATTAATCTGACAATTGTGACAGCTTTTACACCAATGTTGAACATCAATGTGCAAGCTTGGCCAAACATATCCGTCAAGAAAAATCTTTTTTGCAGTGATTTCCTGTGCAAAATGACCACCACACGCTTCCTCATGCAAACCTTTTAGAATGGCTGGGATTTCCTCAATAGTTGGTACTCTTCTGCACACTTGATCCTTCCCTCTTTGGTAGAGGGATCCTTCTAGGAAGAGATACGTGCTTGCCTTCTTCATGAGTCTCCTCTTCTTAGCCTTTGTGAAGTCTTGTGGAAACTCACCCTCCAAAATGTAGCTAATAATGGGAGTCAATGACTCCAATCCCTGGTATCTCGGTTGCTTGACAATTGATGCCACCATGATGACCTGCACTTCTTTCTCAACACATGTAACTACTTGATGTGCAAGTAAATCGGCATCTTCATTCTGTTTCCTAGGAATATGATATAGTTGCACTTCTTCAAGTTGATTAAACAATCTACGAATGGCATGAACTTTTGTCCTTATGCTTTCATTCTTGCATGTCCAAATGCATAAAATTTGCTTCACGATGAGAAGTGCATCCCCTTTTACCATGAGACGTTGTATACCTTGGCCAATGCATATCTTTAAATCATGAAGTAGTGTGTCATATTCTGCTTCATTGTTGCTAGTTGAACCTGGTAGATTGACCTTCTCTTTCATGACCACCTCTCCAATACTAGCCCTCCCTCTGCTTTTCCTCTGGCTCGTCAAAAAGCTCCATCAAAGAACAAAGTAAGAGCATTAGAAATACTTTTAGGTGGTGGCAATGGTAGGGTCTTTACCTTAGGCACCTTAATTTCCTTCTCATCTACCTTATAAGTGAGAATCCGTGCCAATTGTGCACGCACACTATCTTCTACCTTGAAAGAGTATTGAAACTCTTGCAACTCCATAATCCACTTCAAGATCCTAGTACTAAGATTCATTTGAGATGACACCCAAGGGAACAAATTTTCTTCAGTGAGAATTACAAAAGGTTTTGGTAGCAAGTAGGATCTAAACTTTCTCACTGCAAACATGAGAGAAAGCATCATGAGTTCTGCCTTCGTGTAGCCTCTCTCTAAAGCATTCATGACCCTACTAGCAAAGTAGATGGGTCGCATCCTGGTACTGTGGGGATCTTGTTGTAATAAAACTGCACCAATCGTTTCCTTTCCAACACTAGAGCTAACAAAGAATGTGTACTCCCAACAAGGAGGCATGAGTGTTGGTAGCTCTGACAAAATGACTTTAATATTACAAAAATACTCTTCAAGATCATCAGACCATGCAAATTCTACTTGTTATGTCAACTTTTGCAAAGGGTGAAGTAACTCCGAGGCTAAGTGAATAAAGCGTGACATATACTTCACCTTTTGAATGAATGAGATGACCTCTTTGAGATTCTTGGGTGATGGGAGCTCAATCAGAGCCTTTGCCTTTGAAGGATCCACCTCAATGCCTTTATAGGAAACCTTGTGACCAAGCAAGATCACTTCATCCTCACCTCTGTGACACTTTTCGGGGTTGAGTTGACCTCCCATGTCATAGAGCTTCTTTAAACCTTCTTCTACCCTTTGTAGATGCAATGATTTTGAGCTATAAATGCAGAAATCATCAATGAACACCCTGATTGACTTTCCAAAGAATGCTTGAAACACCATGTTCATGAAACGTTGGAAAGTTGCAGGAGCATTTGTCAGGCCAAATGGCATAACTCTAAAAGCATAACAACCCCAAGGAGTGATGAAGGTTGTTTTTAATTGATCTTCCAATGCGATACCTATTTGAAAGTAACTTGAGTAGCCATCACACACAGTGTACTTCTCATGACCAGCTACCTCATTTAGTATCTCATCCTGAAATGGGAGGGGAAAGTGATCTCTTTTTGTTGCCTCATTGAGTGGACGGTAATCCACACACACCCTCCACTTGCCGTTTTTCTTAGGAGTGACAACAACGGGAGAGACCCACTCTGAATTCTCCACTGGATAAATGAAACCTGCTGCTAGAAGCTTTCTTAGCTCCTTGAGTAAATCCTGCTCCTTGATGACTCCTAGCCTTCGTAGATTCTGAGCCTTAGGTGTGGCCTCTGGCTTCAACTCAATTTTGTGTTGAACAGCATCTACTCCACGCACATCGGTGTAGTCTTTAGCAAAAAGCCTAGGAAATTTCCTTACCACACCTTTGAGATCCTCTCTTTCATCCTTTGTAAGTGTCGTAGATAGCATACCTTCTAGCATTCTTTCATCTTCCACCTTTTGGTTCTCTTGGGAACCTACCTCTTCCAAACCTAGGCAAGAGGTCTCTTGGTTGTTTGGCTTAAACCTTACCCCCATGAATTCAATGGAAGACTCCTCTTCAATAATGCTGCCGCTACTTTCTCCTTCTGAAGTGCTATCGGTCCAGCCTTCCTCCATCTCACTTTGAGATGATTCTTCATGGATCTCCTCTTGACGTTGCTCCTTCATGTCAAAGACAATCTTCTTATGATTGTCATTCCTACAAATTAGCTTTCCACTCTCCCAATCCTTCAAAGCTCGCATTTTCATTAGCCATGGTATTCCTAGGATAAATGGGTAACCATTTCCTTTGGTAGACATGACATAGAAATCCACTGCCTTCTTAATGCCAAAGGCCTCCACAAAAACATTTTTACAAATGCCTACGCACCTAGCCTTGCTATTGTTTGCCATATTGACTTTAATTTCAGGTATCTCATGGATGTGCATGCCTAGTCTTTGCATGAGCCCCTCTATCATGATGCAAATTTGTGCACCCCCATCCACTAGACCTTTCCTAACAAATCTTCCTTTGATGTAACAATCTAGCACATGTGTAATATCCTCATTCATTTCATCATGTGCAATTTTTACAACAGGAACACTCTCTTTTATCTTTCTCCTAGTGCTAACTGCCTTCGTTAAATCCCTCCTAACTTGTGGGCATAATGCAAGAAACTGAGGCCATGAGATATCAGGACCCTTACCTCTCATGTCTTCCAATAGGTTGTATGGATCCATACCATGTCCAAGAGGGAAGTCTTGGAGGTTGATACGACGTCGAGTCCTCTTGGTTTTTTTGGTCTCCTTTGCCTTCTTTTCTCGTCCATGATCACTTTGTGACGTGACTCCTTCTTTCTCCTTACCATTTCCTCGGCCACGCTTAATTCCATTTGCTTCCATGTCAAACTCATTTGAGTTTGTCACCTCTACCACATGCACATTTGGATCTGGCAAAGGTGGAACTCCTTCTACCCCTTGTGGAGGTGGTCTTGGTCCATTTGGTCTTTGTAGAAGCCTTGGTTGTTGACTAGTTCCTTCACCTGCATTCATCACTGGGTAATTCAAGTTAGTTCTCCCTGGCTCCCCACGAGGCCAAGGACAATTATACATCCAATTTCCAGACTCTCCGCAATTCCAACATTGCAAGACTCTCCTAGGTCGTGGATCTCCCTCTTCAGACTTCTTTGCTTGTCCCTTTAGACCTACAGCTTGTGCAAGGTGAATTGACAAGCTGCTTAAAGATTCATTTAACTTCTCAATCACTTCCGCCGTTACCTCAGGAAGCTCCCTAGATGTTGCTGCTTGTGACTTACCTTTGGGTCTAAGACCTTCTATTGGAACCTCTCCCCTTAGGCACTTGAGTTTTCTATATTTCTCAGCAACCCTAGTTTCAACTGCATCAAAGGTAGCAGGTGCACCCGCCTCAACTTTTATCTCAAGGTCAGGAAAGAGTCTATGAACCTCTCCTTCTTTAGGAACTCTGCACCATCACCAGGGTTAGCAACATTTCTCACCCATACAACCCAAAGACGTAGAAACTCTTGCTTGTACAAGTAGTAGTCATCTAGGTCTTTTTGCTTATGAGAAACAATGTCTTGCCATAGTTTTTGAGTGTTTTGGGGATCAAAGAAGTATCTCTTGAAATGATTCACAACTTTCGTGTAATTCCCTTTAACTTCCTCAGGCAACGAGTCAAATCAAGTGCTAGCATCTTTCCTAAGGACCACTTCAAACATCTCTACGCATTCTTGATCAGTTACTATCCTCTTGATACAACAAGACATCTTGAAATTAGCTAAAAATAATTCTGCATCCTCTCCGGCTCTCCAAAGAAAAGAGGATATCCAGACATTTGGCGTTGGGCCTCCATTGAATGAGTTTTAAGGTGACAACACGTTTTTGTTTGTTTTTTTTTTTTAAAGATTTACATAGTAATATTTTCTAAATTGCAATCTATTCTACGACAAAATAAAAATATTCACATCAAATGACCTATGATAATCAATAAGAGGCAGGATGACAGGGTTTGGTGATGCCAGAATTTCTCCTACTCTTTGGGCACTAAACATCAACACCATACGTTGTTGAAAGTGGATCTTCCTACAAATTGCAACGTTTATTCTAATGTGTGGACTGAAATGGAAGGGGAAAACCTCTATTCCTGGGCCATTATCCATGGTCTATGCATGACGTAATGCTTAAAACAAAACAAAAATATAGACGTCCAAACTAAGGTCGTACCTAATGAGAGGCAAAATAAAGGGATTTACTGATACGTTTATCTCTACAAGAAAACAAGACGAGTGCGAGGTCCTGAAAAACAAGAAGCTGGAGAAAGTCACCATTACCCTCATGAACAGAGCTCTGGATCCATCAATAACGAAAGAGGATCCACGATACTTCAGCGTGCAATCTGAAAACAACATTCTAACTCTAGGATCATTTCAGGTATAGTTCGTTCACTCTATGATAACAAAAATATTGATTACTTGGTTGTTGATTTTGTGTTTTCATTTTTCACTGCAGGTTGATAAGGAAAATTTTGCAATCCTCGATTGGGTTTTTAGTCAAACCCAAATTCCTTCTATCATCAGTGAACAAAGAAACGGAGCCGTTCTTTTAGTGCAAAGATTTGGTGACTACACAGTGGAATGGCACATGGCAAGTGACTTAAAGACTCTTAAGTGTATTGAGGCGGTCCGGGGCGGGCAACAAGAAGAGTAGCCTCTAAGCACCCTTCTAGGCTCCCGTGCTGCTCAATTGGGTTGGGGTTGGAAAAAACAACAAACACACTCACAAACCCACAACCTAACCCTACACAAATTCGGGGCACCACCTAGTTTTGGATGCAAACTAGGACACGTAGAGAGAGAGAGAGAGAGAGAGAGAGAGAGAGAGAGAGAGATAGTGCTCGGGCTGCTTTGAAATGTATTGACAGTGATCAAGCAAACACAATTATATATGTAAGAAAGAGAGAGAAAGGGGGAGGGGGTGCTTGTTGCATTAATACCTCCTTACAAATCTGTCATGACCAATCAAAGTGAGATTAGTATTTGTTCAACATAGCTTGAGTAAATTACACCACAACACATCACAAAAAAAACCACCCCAATCATTGTCTTAAGGCCAGGGGAGTCCTCTCCACCCTGTCGCCCTCTTACAATATGTGGGATTTATGGCTAAATTGATGACAACACCCAGAGACAAGCTATCAAGAACTTTTTAAAAAAAACACCAAGACACTTACACATCATTGTTGTCCATTACTTCACGTTGGAAGAGAGACAAAGTATCCAAGCTTAGTCCAAATCCACCCTCCTTGATTCAACAAATGTTGGGCTTACACTAGTAGGAGAAATGATAGATTTCCTACTCTCAATTGAATGATCACTCTCTCTTACAATGGCATAGAGTTCCCTTGCTAATCACCCCTAATACAACACATGCATATGCATAAGACAATGAGCTTCCACTCAAGAGCTTCTTCTAGAGAGGTTGAGCTTGGCTTCTCAAGCTATAGCATAGTGCTCTTGCTTATGGCTCCCCCTTTTTGTGCTAGCTACACCCTCCTTTTATAGCAATTTTGAGGGCTAAGGTTACTCCTATAACCATGGTTAGGTTAGATTTTCAGCACTTATCTAATTTATTTTTCTTGGAATTATCAAGAAGTTGGTGGGGATAGATGAAGAAGAGAGAGAGGAGAGAAGTGGAGGTGATAGGACTTTTCATAGTAGGTTAGTGTTAGTAAATTAGTAGAGTTAGTATTTTTATTAATTTACAAATGGAATTGGATATTTACAATGGAAGTATCCATATAGGATACAAATAAAGAAGAAAAAACTCTTAATAGGTAAGAAAATATGGATTTTTTACAATGTTGATGCTCCAAGTGTCTTGAGTAGGGTCAATTTTGACGCTTGTTGATGGTCCACTAGCTTTGACGGTACGTTTTTTCTCCACTCTTGACCTTCCTTGGGAGCCAAGGTAAGTGAACATGAGTAATCAATCACCATGGTGCTGTCTTTCAAGAGAAGAGGCTAAATTTTGTGGTTTTCTTGATAGATATGGGTAATATGGAAGAGGAAAAATGAGACTAGGTGGTCAATTTTGGAATGGAAGTGTGTGTAGGAGACATGATTTCACCATGGTTTCTCTTATTCCTTAAGGTTGACAAGAAGGTGAGTAGGGTGCAAAGAGGAGTGGTGAGAGAGGTGGGGATGATAAGTGGAGAAGTGTGTGTGAAAGAGGAAAATGATAAAGTGGAAGAGGGAGTGTGGCTGCATAGCATGAGCAAACTGGGGTCCACCAATAAAATCATAGCTCATAGCTCGTAGCTCAAAAAAATATGAAAACATTTGAGGTAAAAGTTCAGCCCATGAGCTACAACTTTTGTTTGTATCACCTTTTCAAATTCGAAGAGTATGTGATCTTTAAAAAGTCGGCAAAACCGACTATTTTTTCCACTGCACAAAGTCCTTGTGAGGTCCTTCTTTGGATGATTCTTTTGAATACCTCCAAGAGTGAGCCCCACATAGTGCATGTATGCGTGCCACATACCCTTAACATTATTTGGTAGGTCTATAATTGAAGATATTGTTGAGATCATGATATAAGTGAATAGTACAACTAAGAAAATCAAATATTGAGGGGTCTAAAATAATATGTACATGTCAAATATAAATAATATAGGTGGAAAAAATATAAAGGGGTCAAAATAAATCTCTCTCATTATAAGTCTACCATAAAAAGATGAATATTTTTTGTGGTCTAATTTATGAGAGTAATAGAGAATAGATTTAGGAAGGAAAAAATCACAATATTGAAAAAATATAGAACTAGATTTTTTTGGATTTTTGTTGGGATGGAGTTACACCAAAAAATAAGAGAAGCTTGCATGAAATTATTTTGATATGGAATAAAGAGTATGCAAAATGGTAAGAAAAAATATGGTAATGGTGAGTCAATGTACATAGCATAAGTAACACACCATAGGTAGAAATATTTAAATAAATATCAAAATAATTATGAAAAATCCTTTTATTTAGGCCCTATATACAATGAAATATTTACACACAAATGGTCCATAATATACTTATAATTTTTTATTTTTTTATTTTTTTGGCTCAACTAGCCCAGTGACTAACTAATTGAGGGTTTTTAAGAAGATATGGAAAAAGTTCCCTAACTCACACACACCTATATACAGTGAAATGGTAGGGATAGCCACAGTGTTTGGATGATTTTGGTAGGGTGGGTTAACTCACTATGGCAATTACGGAGAGCCGAAAAACGGCTATCAGTATGTACAACATAACACACGGAGCAGTTGTGGCAAATCCATGCTTATATTGCATGGCTAATGCACAATCACTTGAGAGTGTGCAATGGATTAGAGCTCCCAACAAACATCTTCAAGATAATAATTTTAAACGAGTGCTTGATATTCCTCTGAGTAGAGTTCACGTCTGTACACTTCATGCACTCTGTGGAATAATTGAAAAGGTGGTTCATTTGTACATATGTTTTGCATGGACATTAAAGCCAGAGAGTGAGTCGAAAAGAGTGATCAAAGCATTAGAGGGACTTCTCTCAGACATTGGTTTGCATGGAGGCAATGTCAAAATCAAAGAGGACCCTAAGATGTCTCAAAGTCGGTACAAGGTACCGAGGAAAGCATCGATAGGTGTAGTGAAGGCAAGAAGGTTTCTTGGGTTTAGCGAGTCAAAGATTCAGATAGAGAAGAAAGGAGAAACCTGTTCAACAAATGGAAACAGTTACATAAAGCAATCCAGAATCACAAGGCGAATGTGTGGAAATCACTAGATAAAATTTTACCATTACGTTGAGCAACATTCTTGGGACTGAAGTAAGCTCACATCATTTCAAGCAGCCTTGCTGGATTGGAAAAAGGCTTACCTTACAGGGTGGGGTAGGCAACATATCACACATTACATGGTGGGTTCGCATTCTATGCGCATGGAAAAATCTACATTCCCAATGACCCCGAGCTCAAGAAAGATCTCATGTGGGAGGCTCATGACTGCAAATTAGCTGGACATGGGGGCCAGAAAAGATCTTATGACAAACTCCACCAACATTACATGTGGCCCAAAATGAAGGACGACGTAATCGACTACGTGCGTACCTGCCCCACCTGTCAACTGGTCAAAGCTCAAAGAGTCAAGCCTGCTGGCCTCCTCCACCCAATGCCAGCACCCTCCCGGCCTTGGGACATGGTAAGTATGGACTTCATCGTCGACCTCCCCCCCTCCCACGGCCACACCACCATCATCGTGGTCGTCGACTACTTCACCAAGCAGGCTCACTTCATACCGGCCAAGCCTCCCGTCACAGCCTATCAAGTCGCCAAACACTTCTTCGCCAAAGTATTCAAATACCACGGCCTCCCATTAGCCATAGTTTCTGATCGCGACACCCGCTTCCTCAGCGACCTCTGGCGCGAGCTCTTCAAACTGCTAGGAACCCAACTCCGCTTCTCCTCCGCCTACCACCCAGAAACCGATGGCCAAACAGAAAGAGTCAACCAAGGCATTGAATACTACATCCGCAACTACGTCAAAGCAGATCAAAAGGACTGGTCCGAATACATGGACATCATGGAATTCCACTACAACAATTCCATTCATAGCAGCACTGGCTACACCCCCTTCGAGCTCTCCACAGGTAAAGAAGTCATCACCCCTCTTGCACTGGCAACCGGCGACGTGCACGCCCAGGATCTGGAATGTGAAGAGTTTTTGCAGCAATGGCAAACACGCATGCAAAGCGCAAAGAAGAGCCTCGAGCAAAGCAAGGTACGCATAGCCAAATATGCCAACCAAAAGAGAAGACCGGCCGAGCTGTTCCAAGAAGGTGACTTGGTACTGGTAAGCTCCCAAAATATCAACCTCCCTCAAGGCCTCTCCCCGAAGTTCAACCACAGATTCTACGGGCCATACAAGGTGCTCAAAAGCTACAACGACGTCACCTACAAGCTGGAGCTACCCCCACAAATCAACATCCACAACGCTTTCCACGTAAGTCTCCTCAAAAGGTTTGCACCGGATAGCACCTATGGTCGGAATGTCCCCGAATATGTAAAGGATGGCCCGCCCAATGAGCCGGAGGCCATCCTAAAGTCGCGCTTTGGGCGCCGGGGACAACTATTCTATGTCAAGTGGCGCAACCGACCCATGACGGAATGCACTTGGGTACCCGAAGAAATCATGCTCCGTCTCGGACGACCCCTTGTGCTCCGATTCTACAACATGCCCACTGAAGAGGAGGACATCGATCAACATGACACCACATAGAATAGTCCTCAACCCCCTTGTAAATAGCAACACCCTAGGTAGCTAGACATTGTGGGAACAACAACCATTTTGTTTTGTTTCAATGTAGCACATAGTGTTAAACCATGGTCCATATTTTGCCAAGACATACTGCTCACTATCAATATGGTCCACACAAGGCATGGAAAAAACCCACTACATGGCAAGAACAGGTTATTTTAAGCACACTAGACATGAGGGAGGAAAAGAAAAGGCCAATAGCCTATTAGAGTTACATCAATGGACTTATAGATGACTAATTCATAGAGCAAGGCAAAAGGAACTTCTTAAGAGTTCAGAAATTACACGGTCTTTACAACACATACGCAAAGAGAAGAAACAGATGGCTTGGGGAGCTTCAAATGTGGTGGAGCGCCATGCGAGGTGGCGACGGTCACGAGTCAGGAGCAGGAGAAGATGGACCTGAGCCCGTCGTTTTTATCCTCTTCGATGCACCTCCTTCTTCCTGACTTTTGTACCTCTTCGATGTGCAAGCTCTGTAGACGAGCTCGTTCCTCTGTTGATGGCAGCATCCCCATGGGCATTAGGAGTCTTCTTTCCCTTAGAAACAACCACTTGTTGTATGGATCTAAGCTTTCCGGGTCTTCAACCCCTGCAGCCATAGCCTGGTCTATGTAGGACATGAAATAGGGGGCTCTGAGTGCTTGGCACCCATACCCATGCCAAATACGCGTAGAGCAAACTGTTTCTCAATCAGAATTAGTCTTTCTGCGTTTAGTGGGAGGGGGTGCCCACCACACAATCTTGTAATAACTTTCACTGCAAACAGTGGGAACTTTGCATTGTCATCGGAGTATTCCTTGTGGTATATTATGATCTACATAAAAATTGTAATGAATTTATGGTCCGTAAGTGAGATGAGTATAATTTCCAAGTACTTGAATTGTTTCTACAAACCTTTTTGTGGTTGAAACGCCCGATGTAGTGAGACAACACCGCATCCTTGCCTTGGACTCCACTGACAAGCCCTTGCCATGAGCCTCCTGCTCTTCTAAGGAAACTATCGTCATACACTAGCACTTGGCAGCAAAAAAATTGATCATGATATTTTATCACTAGGCCATCTCTAATACCATCTGAATGCACGACAAAAGTTACCATCTGATTCTCGTCCATTTCCAGCATCGACCTCCCCCACAAGTGAATAGACTGACTATTCATTGATCTTTGGGTGCCACGTGCCTACCCATGTTTTCCAAGCCGAGTTGTTTTGTTGTCGATTCAAACTGCTCATCTGTTGGCAAATTGGCCTCTCCGAACTTCGCTTCATTGAACGTATCTTTGATAAGTTTCCACCCTAAAGTAAACTGTGAGTCGCGGACAGCTGTGTCAGCAATAAGATGTTGGTCCACTCCATCATCGTCCACAAACCCCATGTTTGCCTCACAAAAGTTCGCAATTTCCGCTAGGTAGTAGTCCTCTCGTATATTGAGCTCATGCATGATATCTGTGAGCAGAACATAGTGGGTGTCGCCCGCCATAGCAAAGCTAGGAGCACAATTCAGAGACAAAGTCACTTCCTACTTGGACTTTCTTGCTTGCACCCTATTGCTGCATCCGCAAGAGAAACAAGAGTTAAGCCCGCATCAAATGTTTCCTTTAGTACCTCTACCCGCTCTTCTTCTGGGTCGAACTGCTCCTCCACATCCTCTACCTCTTCCTCCGGCGCCGATGGACAACTACCGAAAGTTGTTGACTGGGAATTCTCTAACTCACCATCCGTCTGCAAGTATAAGTAACAGACAAACCCATGGTAGAATTCCACTAAGAGACACTTGTTGAAGTGCTTCATACACCTGTCTTGTACAAGCAGTGCATTGGAGGGACACTTTTCTAGACAGCGATTCAGTCTCCTTGAAGCACTCTTGTCAGGGTCAAGGTCGGTTGGGTGCACATATCTCATGCCATCAACTGTCATGGAATTGTCACAAGTGACTGCCTCATACTATTGCAAATGGGTTTGTAGGTACTCAAATGAGAAATCTATAATCCTCTGTGGAAAACTCTGCATTGAACATTCTTGATAGTTCTGGTGCACGGTGATGAGCACGGGTGTTATGTAAGAACGTGAATAGTTTTCTTCACATGTATCCTCGCTCACATCTGTCTCCAAGACTATGATCCCCATGACTGAAAGAAAAAGCAAGACAAACTATTTGGTGTCATAAGCAAGCGAATATTGAGCCTCGAGTACCCCTCAATGTCTCTTTTCGCTTGGTTCTGTCCCGTGCGTTAATGTCATAAGAGGTGACGTTAGTTGAGTCATAACCAAGCGAGTAGGGGCCCCAAGAATCTTCGAAGGGCCCTATTTGCTTGGTTTTGTCCCATGCGCTAATGTCATAAGAGGTGACGTTAGTTGAGCCAGAACCAAGCGAGTAGGGGCCCCAACAATCTCAGAAGGGCCCTATTCTCTTGGTTCTGTCCCATGCGCTAATGTCATAAGAGGTGATGTTAGTTGAGTCAGAACCAAGCGAGTAGGGGCCCCAAGAATCTCAAAAGGGCCCTATTCGCTTGGTTCTGTCCCGTGCGCTAATGTCATAAGAGGTGACGTTAGTTGAGTCAGAACCAAGCGAGTATGGGCCCGAAGAATCTTCGAAGGACCCTATTTGCTTGGTTCTGTCCCATGAGCTAATGTCATAAGAGGTGACGTTAGTTGAGTCAAAACCAAGCGAGTAGGGGCCCCAAGAATCTCCAAAGGGCCCTATTCACTTGGTTCTGTCCCGTGCGCTAATGTCATAAGAGGTGACGTTAGTTGAGTTAGAACCAAGCAAGTAGGGGTCCTAAGAATCTCCGAAGGGCCCTATTTGCTTGGTTCTGTCCTGTGACCGAAGCATTCGGAACAGGTGGATAAGAACAGAGCATTTAATGTTATCAGTGATAGATTTATAGGCCTACTCACTCATTATGCCCAAACTCAGGCACGGTCACATAAGGAATAATTATTCCAACCATGCATGCGGTACGGTCACATAAGGAGTAATTATTCCAACCATGCATGCGGTTTGAGACTTTTAATTTTACCCTAACGCAGTGGCTTCGTGCGCACACAGTTAACAGCACACAGGAAGGGGAGAGGCAGGGAGAAATAACCTGTCTCTGCAATATCCAATGGCACCGAGTTGGTTGGTGATGTCGCAGGCCATCGACAGCAAGAACCAGAGGGGGGAGATGGCGATGGCGACGCAGCAGAAAAGGACTCGACCCAGTGGAGGTCGCTCAACGCAGGATCACGAGAGGTGGCCAAGTGGAAGAGCGTAGAAAATGCAAAGGCAACGGCGATCTGTTTGTTCTACTTGGACATGGAGATGGAGACTACAGGGGCGATCAGCATCTGACTCTCAACCTAGGATCACGAGAAGTGGCCAAGGGAAAGAGCGCAGAAAATGCAAAGGCAAGGGCAATTTGTTTATTCTACTTGGAGATGGAGATGGCGAATTCAAAGGTGATCGGCGTCTGACTCTAAACGTAGGATCACGAGAGCTGGCCAAGGGGAAGAGCGCAGAAAAGGCAAAGGCAGCGGCGATCTGTTTGTTCCACTTGGAGATGGAGATGGCGACTGCAAGGGCGATTGGCGTCTGTCTGACCCTAAACGGTCACTCAAAAAGGCACGTGGGATGCGCTCACAAGGAAAACAAGTAATAAATGGTCTCAGATTCCCATGCAGTACGATTTACCAGCCACAATCTCGTGCATAAGTGAATTTGTCACCCTCCCTTAGGTAAGCATTCTAAGTTGAGGCATTACCCCCACCAAACATCTCAAGTTTCAACTATTTTGCCTCTTTTCGCATCCTCTATGCGCATCATTCTAATTAGCTCTACCCCCATCGACGCTACACGGTAAGCAAACTCCATCACCTCTTACTCTCGCGCATCCTCCTTCTCTTACTCTTGTTCTGCAATGCTTCAGTGACGCGGAACTCTACACATAGTGAAGAGGTATGCTACTTACTACCCTTCTGTGCACTTGTATTTTGTGTAGTCAGTACCATGTGAATAAGGGAAGGTAAAACCTGTTTGCTGCACCTGTTCGCTTGGTACTGACCATCGTCCTTGGTCAGTACCAAGCAAATAAGGGAAGGTCACTTAGTCCGAAGGGCCCTATTCGCTTGGAACTGACCAAAAGAAAAGTACGGAGGTCAATACTAAGCAAATAAGGGGAAGGTAAACCCTGTTTGTTGCGGATTTAGGGTTTTTTTTTGCCAAATACGCGTTTTTAATTTATAAGAAAGAAACAAAAGTACAACTTAACACCGGGTTTTGAGTTAAAAAACACTTCAAACTTTACAAAGAGTGGCCTACTAATTTTCGGGGGTTTAGGGTTTGCAATACCCATGTAGTCCTTTTCCTTCACAGCCAGATTATCTCTTTTTGAAGCCTGTTGGCAAAGTTAATGGCTTCCTCATATTTACTGGCTAGCTCAAGCACTTCATCCTTCATTTCCTGAAGCCAATTAAAGATAGCCTCTACAGAGCCATTCTCGGCGAGCAATCGTTGCATGCCTTCAGGCCTTCTTGCTTCTAGAGAGTCTTTAAGGATTGAGACCCTCTGCCTGACAATCAGCATTTGCTGCAGCTTCAGGCTAGGATCCTGCACAGAGCATTTAGCAAATAAGCTCTTCAAACTAGGAGCTTGAAAATTGGGAGCAAAAAGCAAAGAATTACAAGTAGCTTACCTCGAGAATTGACTCCCGTCTTGACAACAGCCACTCCCGGCCTGTGTCGGTCGAGAACATTAAGGGTAACATCGGGGGAGGGCCAAGGGGGGACCTCATGAGGAGGGCCCGGATGCGGTGCTGTTGGTGCTGCGGGAGTATACCTTGGAAAGGCATCACCACTATCCTAAGCTTCTTGTAGTTGTTCTGTGAAACCCTGAGGGAGGTTCTGAAACAACTACTGGTTAAATAGACTAGATGGACATGCCTAAAAAGCAGAGCCTGTGTTCTGGCTTATGAGTGAGTGGTCTGTGAGGGGTGGTACCGCCATGCGTTTTCATGAGAGGTGGACGTGAGAGAGAGAATCAATGGTACCATCCCCTCGAGATTAGGGGAGGTGATGGGAGGGAACGACATGACAGTTAGGACCGCATGGATTTAAACGTCTCCTTCACATTGGTATTTTGTTGCAGGGGATGCAAACCTGTTTGCTTACTCGTACACTTTTTTGAGGTCACTACCAAGCGAATAAGGTATTTTGTTGCAAGGGATGCAAACCTGTTCGCTTGGTACTGACCTCTGAAAATGTAAGTGATGTCTGCTATTACTATTTTCTGAGGTCACTACTGAGCAATTAAGGCAAGGCAAACTCTTTCCTACGCACCTATTCGCTCAGTAGTGACCTCAAAAAATATAAGTCATGTCTGCTATTACTATTTTCTGAGGTCACTACCGAGCTAATAAGGCAAGGAAAACTCTTTCCTATGCACCTATTCGCTCGGTAGTGACCTCAAAAAATATAATTCATGTCTGCTATTACTATTTTCTGAGGTCACTACCGAGCTAATAAGGCAAGACAAACTCTTTCCTATGCACCTATTTGCTTAGTAGTGACCTCAGAAAATATAAGTCATGTCTGTTATTACTATTTTCTGAGGTCACTACTGAACGAATAAGGAAAGGCAAACTCTTTCCTATGCACCTATTCGCTTGGTACTGACCTCATGCAATATAAGTCATGTCTACTATTACTATTTTCTGAGGTCACTACCGAGCGAATATGGGAAGGCAAACTCTTTCCTATGCACCTATTCGCTTGGTACTGACCTTTTCTGAAATCTGAAGTCCCTTGTGCTGACAAATGAATTGTCTTTTGGTGTTATGCTATTTGTAGAGATGCCTCGTGTAAAGGCCACGGGGGCTAGGAGAGCAACAGGTGAATCTTTGAATGCTCAAGCAAGAAGACGCCGATATGAGGCACACAGAGGTGTACCGCAAGAGCTGCGCAGGATAGAATGACACGTTCAACCTACTATTCCACATCTCCCTTTCCAGCGAGTAGTGTGGGATATTTGCGAGCAGTGGAGAGTCGGCATGCGATGGGCTAGCAGTGCACTACTCTGCCTTCAAGAAATTGCTGAAGACTACCTCATGGAATTCTTCACCGATGGATATATCATGGTTGCCCATGCACACCACGTCACTATCATGCCATGGGATTTTGATACTCTTCGTAGGCTACGTTTCCGCTACGATGGGCTGCTTCAACCAGTGCCTATTCGGGATAGTAGAACCGTGGATATTCTCAACATCCCCCCTCTCCATCCTCGTGCACGACAGACAAAGCCGTCTAGGGCTGAAACAAACAGCAGAACGACCCGATCACGGGTTGAGAGAAACGACACAGATGGGCAGGCTGAGATAGCCGTCTAGAGGGGCATGAGAAAGCCAGAGTGGACCCCGAGGCAGTCATGGAAGAAACAGAGACAGTTGTGAAGGAGCCACCTAGACACCAAAATGAGCAAGTCATGGAGGATCCGCAGCCAGTAAGGGATGATGAGGGGCAAGAGCAGGCCAGGGTGGAGCCTGAGGCATCTATGGAGCAACCAATATTGAAGCAAAATGATCCGGAGCCTGAGGAGCGTGAGGTTGTTAGGGAGGAGCTTCAGGCAACAAGGGAGCCAGCTCAAGAAAGGCAAGGGCAAGGTTCTGCATCACAAGGGCCATCCAATGTATCGGATGAGTCAATTATTTTAGAGCAAATCAATGAAGAGAATGAAGAGGAGTTGACAGCTCTGTTGAGCTCAGCACCTCTGCATGCACAAATACAGCTGCCTGCAAGGTCAGAGGAGGCCTGCATTTTCAACCTCGATCATCTAGACTTCTGGTGCATGCGCACTTTCACCGAATCGCTCACAACGAATGAGGTCGTCAACGTTGCTTTGTGGTAATTCTCATGCTCTTTAAAAGTCACGTTTGGTTCATTAAATGGGTCTCTACCGAGACATGGGTCAATACCAAGCGAGACAGTGGCGTATGAAATTGGATAGTGGTACTACTCGCTCGGTATTGACCCATGGCTTTGCGGCAGTCGTCGCCAAGTTTCTCTTTATAACGGCTCACTACCTTAAAGACATGGGTCAATACCAAGCGAGTCAGTGGCTTATGAAATTGGAATCTGCCACTGACTCACTCGGTATTGATGCATGTCTTTGCGGTAGTAGCCAAGTTTTTCTTTATAATGGCTCACTACCGTTAAGACATGGGTCAATACCAAGTGAGTCAGTGGCAGATGGAATTCGATAGCTGCCCCACTCGCTCGGTATTGACTCACAAGTTTGTGGCAGTGACAGCCTGTTGAAATACCTCAAGTCTAGTCTCTGCCATTTGT
Organism: Adiantum capillus-veneris; assembly: GCF_014529385.1. Taxonomy (NCBI): domain Eukaryota; kingdom Viridiplantae; phylum Streptophyta; class Polypodiopsida; order Polypodiales; family Pteridaceae; genus Adiantum; species Adiantum capillus-veneris. The sequence continues at coordinate 13,314,847 of NC_140958.1, read as the reverse complement.
TCATGTTAGCCACGTTGTCTCACTTCTGCCCCCTGAGGTTCAAGACAAAGTATACGTAATAGATCCGCTGATATCACCTTATCTGCAGAACAACTCAATTTCCTTTTTGAGTCTGATGAACTGGTTTAGCAGAGTCAACTTTGATCTAGCGCGCTTTCTGGTCACTGCGTACAATCAATCGTGATTATTTTCTTGCCTTGTAAAAAACATGTTGCATTGAGAATAGCTCCTCATCTTTGATGGTGTCTTTGTAGTGATCATTGGAGTCCAATGTTATTTGAGATGGAAGCTAAGATTGTTTACTACACAAACTCCGGGCAAAGCAAGGCGTTTCACGGTCATGTAAAAACGTAAGGTCCATTTGGGTACATTTGGAAAGCAGTGTCTCTTTGTAATGTGTTGCTGACACAAGTGGTTATGTATGTAGTGCCGCGGAAAAACTTGTATGCTGTGTAGAGAATCTTTTGTTAGAACATGACCTAGGAAATGTAGTTCGGCACGAACGGGTAACCGTGCCCACGCAAACTAATGACTATAGCTGTGGATGGCGAACTTGTTTGAATGCCCTATTGCTCATCAGTCAAATTATGGATGTACCAAACGTAAGTAATCTGTTGTTTTATTGATTGCTGCAACGTATGTATGAAGCAACAAATGTTTGTATCACGCTTCTACAGGAACTTTGATTACATAACTACACCCCCAACAATGTGCGACATTTTTCTGTAATGGCCATCCAGCATATTATAATCTCGGTAAACAGACACAAAAGAGAGGAAGCGGTGAGTGCTGAGGAGTTCAAAGAGGCTCGCATTAACGAAATGACGCAAAGCCACAATCAGACTCAAGAAGAAGTTTGAAATATGCAAGAAGCAATAAATCAATATTATGCGGACGCCGCAGAAGTAGAGGACTGGGCTACATGTCGACGGCAAGAGCAAGAACAACGGGAAGCTTCACAGGTGCAAGAAGCAAGGGAAGCCATGGAAGAGGCCCATGATTTCGAGCCCGGAGCAGAGGGCAAGGGACAAGTGGCACAAACCGGGGGAGAGGACAGGGGACGAGTGGCACAAACCGGGGGAGAGGACAGTAGCATGAAAAGGGAGCAATTTACACTTTTATGCATATGCAAGCACTTGCAGGCATTTCGAGGTGTTTGCATGTGCTTAAAAGAGCATGCAAGTGGCTGAAAGTTCTTACAAGTGCTTAAAAGGTGAGCACTCTCAACGAATTTTAGCTCTTTCTAGCACTTTATACACTTAAAAAATAGCGAAGACTCGAGTACCTGCATGGCTGACACCTCCCCCGTCATCCTTGCAGCATCATTGAATCCAAAGGACTTGGAAAGTACCCTTCTAAGGGCTCTGATTATAGCCTCCTTTTTGGCAATCACAGCTGCATTTTTTGTTGGAGAGGCTTTCAGTTTCTCCATCTCCTCTTTGAGGCTCTCCACCTCTATAGTGATGGGTGCACAAGCTGAGGAGGTACCTTCATTGCGCAACTATAAGTCCCGCTTTGCAGCCAGGACTGTCTTTGCAGAATTCACCTTCTCTTCTTCCTTCACTACCTACTACTCAAGGTCATCGGCAAGATTATCCACCCATGCTGTGTAGAGGGACTGAGAGGCTGTCCACATGTGTTGTAGAGGGTGGTAGACATGAACTTCTGTATTTTCCAATTGATCCCCCTTTGTGGCTCTTGAAATTATCTAATACTTGATCCCCAACCAAAGCCCATGCAATCTTATGGCTGTCGGGGTTTGCTTCGACAGCATCACAGTACTCATATGCAAACCCCCTCTCAAACCTTGTCTTGAGCTCGTCGTTGCATAGGGCAGCCTGGCAGACCTTCTGATACAGAAGCCTACATGCATCGTAAAGGTGGTCATGCACCTGGTGGAGGAAGATCTTAGTCTTCTTCTTCTTTGGCACCTTGAACACTATTGACAATTGTTCAAGTGTCAGGCTCTTGTCTGTTAAATCCTTGGGCAGCTTGCCCTCCATGCTCAGTCCATATTCCTCATGCAACTGCAATGCAGAATAGCAAAAGCTAGCGAGTATCAAATGATCCACCGATGCTGCAAGAAAAGCCATGGAGAAAAATTATTTGCAACCAATGCTGAAAAATAGGATTTTTGGCCATGCATTGCCATGAGGCGCATAGATATGACCAAAACGCAATGTAGAACTCACCTTTCCGAGCAAAATTTTCAACCACCAACATGCATTTGGAGAGGGAAGTTTTGGAGGTCATGTTTGTTACTGGGGTCTGCAATGTCGAATTGTTTGTAGGGGACTGCTATGTTGTGGTTGTTGAAGGTGTCTGCTGTGTCGCATTTGTTGCGAGGGTCTACTATGTGGTGGCTGTTGCGAGGGTCTACTGTGATGTGGTGTTTGTTGCAGGGGCCAGTTTGCTGTACCACCTCCGAGCTCTGAGTCGGATTTCTGCGCTTCCTGGAGGGATTGTTCTTATTGGGAGTCATCTCCCAGAGGGTGTTTTTGTAGCCTTTATGCTTTTGTGTTGGGGGCAGAGCTCCACCAGGGCTATGGCAGAGAACGATAGGTCAAATAAGGGGCGGAGCGTGGCGGCTACAACATGCAATGGGGGGAGCACAAGCAATGGGGGAAGCATGAGCTATGGGAGCAGAGCAAGCACACATGTACAAGCGGGATTCCAAGTGACAAGCTAGTTGCATGAGAGGAAAGGAGAAAGAGGACAAGGAGTTTCTAGGCCATGATGACTGTAAGATTGCAAAAAAGGGAACCCACTCCACCCCATAATGGCTCGGATGCATCTAGATTATAGGTACATAAATTATATTGCATGAAAATTTAGAATTTCCCTCTCCCTCTTTTCCCAAATTTTAAAAACATTGAATTTCCCTCCAACTAAGTGCTATTGGTGGTACCACCAAAAGGTGCAAAAAGTGGTACCACCTAAACATGCTTTCACCAAGCAATTGAAACTCTTCTCATCAGAGAAATTTTGGCATATATCAAGGAGTGATCTGTGTATTTGTGTAAAGGCTCTGTAAAGGTTTCTTAGCATTTTTTATGTCTTTTAATTTTTTTTAGGAAAAGTCTAAAATAAAAAACAACCCTAAACTGATACTAATCAAGACCAAAGCATGTATAGAATTAAGGACATGGGTGATGAATAAGATGTATCTTATTGTGAGCATCATGAAATTTTATTATGTAAGGTAGAAAGCTTGCAAAACAATTACTTCCTTTACTACTTTAGATGTTATCAAAGACCAATTACTAAATTAATTGAGTACATGCAAAAGGGAGAGCAAGTCATGGCATAATCTTTTGTGCCACCTTATGGAAATATGCTTTCCATGTCTAGGGATATCCAAACCATGTATAGAGAGATTGCTATACCTCTTCTTGAAAATTAGTCAAGACCCATAAAAATTTATGTCCTCAACGATATGAAACCTCCTCAATTTTGGTGAATAAATGATAGAAGTAAAGATGCCATCTACACTTTTCTATACAAATGGCAAGACCTTCATTGTTTAAAAATATCCCCACCTAACTATCAATTAATTGAGGTTAGTCTGTCGTTGGGGCCAAAATCCTAAAAATGGTGGATGAATCTCAAGGAATCAAGAGAAACCCCAATGGATTGTGTTCAATTTGAGAACATTCTTTTGAAAGAATTTCTCTCTAAAAATGAATAAGAGAGAAATTGGGAGGATTGCGATAAGGCTATGCAATGGGGTAGGCCATTGCGTACCTACATTGTAGAGTAAAGAGAAATAATCCTCAAGCTTTAGGGAATAAATGACTTTCACAAAACAAGAAGATTTATACGGGGGTTAGATAGACACTTCAAGAAAGAGTGAAAATAAGTGCACCTAAACCTTTGGAACAAGAAATTAAATATGAACAAATTTATGAAGATAATATCGCTTGACTACCTCTAATCCCAGTCAGGTTGGGCGCAAATCCACACATACAAGGGGGTATCATGACCATTTCCAAAAGGAAAAAGGAAATTATCAGTTAACAACGATGGTAAACCTTTGTTTAAAAAGAGGGTTGTAAAACAGGATCTAGGTTGAACCAAGAGTACGTTGCAAAGCCTAAAATCGAAAAATTGTGGTTAACTTGTTTGTCAGCTTACCATTCTCAAGGGACTTTTCCAAAGAATAAAAGAAAAAAGGATAGAAGTCTTGGCAAGAATAGAAAAGATAGGCAAATCCATGTGGTTCAAAACATCTGGTAAGTGGTAATGAAAAGTATAAATTCATAAGACTTTTGCACAACGACAAAGAGCATCATTGTTGTTTGTCAACCAACATGTTGAATGAGTTGGTAAAAATGGATGTGTTTGTAAATGGGAGAAGGGTTAGAGTCATGATAGATGACTGACACACATAACTTTGTCAGCTATGGTCTTGTGAAGAAGTTCAAATTTCCTCAACAATCGAGTGCTCGCCAATATGTTTCTATGGTGCACGGGGAAGACAACAAGATATGGGATACAATGGTACCTAGTTTGGAAGTTTAAATACATGGGTATAAAGAAATGTTTGACTTTCAAGTGCATACTTGGTTTTGGGAAGCGAGTGGTATGGGGACTGTGGCCTGCTTTGAAACCATTAGGAAGGGAATGGGGTATGGGAGGGCCTCTTTATTTGGTAGTTTAAGGAAATGCTTAAAGCTTAAGCCACATTTGACCAAACCTAAAAGAGAGGGCAAAAAGGCCTATGCTGAGATTTTTTAAAATACCATTTGTATATTTTGTAATTTGAAAATAGGCTATTTTACCCCAAAAGAGAGGTGGATAACTGAATTTTAAAATGTCTTTTTCCCATCTTTCTCCTCTGTCTCTAACATATAAAACACTCTCTCTCACTTATTACTCATTAAAAGAAGCACTTTTCATCTCCCCCTGCCAAAAAAGCAAATTTTGCATATTCTCTCACTGCATTCTCTCTCTAAAATGTGAGCCAACTCTTTCTCTTTCCCCCCCTTTTCTCTCTTCTCACTTCCACCTCCCAATCATCAAGAGGACATTCTATGCTACTTACATCTAATTGAAAGTGCAGATCCTCCAAGGTTGCAGATCTACTCTCTCTCTCTCTCTCTCTCTCTCTCTCTCTCTCTCTCTCTCTCTCTCTCTCTCTCATGCTTCTCCCACTCCAGCTCCAGGTGAGAGCAATGGAAAACTCCATTATCTCTGTGTGTAGTAGCATTTCTCTCTCTACAGCTCTCATGATCAACATTTTGAATTCAAAGGAGATTGAGCTACACTCCCTCTCTTTCTTCCCTCCACAACATAATCCTTTTCTACTATCTCTGAGTACTCTGCACTTTTTCCCTCTATAGCCAGCTTTCCCTGCTTGCAACAGTCACCATTACACATTCTCTCTCTAATTTTCTTGATTATCTAACAAACATGTCATTCAATCACCCTCCATTGCAAGACATTACTAATAGGTCAAAACGATATCGATTAAATGTTGATTTGGAGAAGGAGTATGCTAATGTGCGACTTGGCACATCAAATCCTAATGCTATAGATCAGTTACAAAGCATTGGGTGCAAGGCAATAAAGTTATGGATTGATGGCCACATTTACCCTTGTGATCCAATGACCAATGCACCACTACCCTTTCGTAATGTCACTGAGCTTCTACGTTTTATTGGAGATGGAAGAGATGGACTGTTTGGCTACTGTTGGAGACTGTATTCAAATTTTTTCAATGAAATGGAAACAAGTAAACATCTCTTGACTTCCTATTCATCATTGCAAGAGAAGTCTGTGAAAGATCTATAGAAAGTTAGACATCGAGACTAGACAATTATGTTCAGCTACAACATACTTTATGGAATATGCATCGGTGAATCGATCATATCACACCAATTCCCCTCGGCTACCACATTCGTAATCGCAAGAGACAAGCAATGTCCTTGCTATCCTCAAGTGGTGGAGCTCAAAAGAAACGTTAAGAATACGGATGCAAGATTTTGATTTCCTACATGTTCTGCACGTTGGTGCAACACTAGTTCAATATGCAAAAACTTGGCTCGAATGATGATGGGAATCGATCCCGATGCTCAAACAATCAGACGTGCTCTGTTGCAGCATATCATTGAGACAAAGGAGTTGGTTGAGCTACTAGATGATCCATCCAATGCTGGCATTGCTAATGTTTTGTGGTAGAAGTATTTGAATGAGCTAAAGAGCATTGTGTTGCCTCAAGAGATGATGGAGGCGTGTGACAGCGCAGGAATAACTTTCAAGGCCTATGAAGCTTTGTATAGAAGTTTCACACTTGGTCATCGGAAAAAAGGTTTGTTTTGGCTTTTCCCAATGCCTTACAGTGTCAGTGTTGCAAAAAAAGTGCACCAATAATGATGTTGCGAGCTTGTTGGGCCGATTTTAGTATGTGGAGGATGACATGCTGCTACAATCGGAGGCTTGGAGTTCCCTGCAAAAAACCCAAAATAGCATACTACAAACCATAAAACAGACTAATCGGCATACCTGGCACAATCACGTGGTCGCATGATCACAAGATACACAAACGAAGAGAGACAGAGAGCGGGAGAGAGTAAGCGAGCACGTGCAGGCGCACCTCCTAGAGCAGAGTGCTACGCCGACACGGCGAGAGAGAAGAGGGGAGAGAAGAGAAGAAGTACACAGACACTGGGTGCAATCTCCCCCCGTGCAAGAGTGACCCTTTCCCTCTTGCACGTATTTCTTTTATAGATTTCTTCAATGGTCAATGTGAGTACAAACTGGCCGGTCGGTCATAAATGGCCAAACCTCATAAAGATCACTTGAATAATAAAATGTACATAAAATATGATATCCTTTTGCAATAGCGTAGCTCGGTCAAGCCTTTTCCACCTGTCACAGCTGCAATAAATAATAAGATATCAATTCCATAACATACCTCTCCATGGAAAGCAATTGTCCTCAGTTGCGAAGATAAAAATCTGCAAACAATACTTGTCAAAGACAATGATTAGTATGTTGTGCCAAAAGCATCACATAACAAAAGAAAAATTGATGAAATTAAACAACATTAGCTTATGCCTTCCGTCATCCACATACTACCTATTCTAGTGTCCCATACCACTAGAATAAGCAGTATATGTCATAGCCTGATGAATCAGGATATCATTGGTCACACTCATCATCAATCTCATAATGTCAAGTCTCATCACATAAACACTATCGTAATAATCACCAGATACCAAATCCCAATCCAATTCCAATTCCACAATATAAGTCCAAATCCAAATCAATTTCATTATGTACCCGGGTAACAAAAATCATACTAGTTACAGTGGTGGCCAGTCACTGCAGCATGATTTTGTGATCGGTGTTGCCTAAATCGGAAAATCTACACCCGACGTGCTGCCTAAATCGGTGAATCTGCACTAATGCTTCCTAAATCGGCAAATCTGCATTTGATATAAGTTCAAAAAAGTGTGAATCTGTAGTTTGTTGTTGTGCTGCCTAAATCGGTGAATCTGCACTACATGAGCATTGACACACTGCCTAAATCGGCGGATCTGTGTGCTTGTGACCAATGGACTAGACAAGGCATAAAGGAGAAAATAAAAATAGTTACTATGTTGACATCACATTGCAGTATATCAAGGCACTTACAAATTTTTGTGCATTACCCCAAACATTGTGGCTCACATGAGTAGCTGCAGGGCTTATTGACAAATCATCAAAAGTACTTGTAGTACAATTAGAAGCCATGATCGAAGCATTTGATGGAGTATTCAGTAAGCAGATAATGTAGAGAAATGAAATTTAAAAATAAAAGTGATGTATCTGAGATTCCATTTGATAAGTATTAGTGATGACATGAGAGATGTTGGGTTGCCTAATCTATAAAAGATTGTCGGTAAAGCAATTATGAAAAGGGGAGTGAGGTTAATGTACATACCTTGAGGGTACACTGCATCAAAATTATTTGAGGCAGTGTGTTTGTGGAGATAGATATGACCGTAACTTGCATCTGAGGTGTGTCAAACAGATTTGTAGAAGCTAAGGAGGACTGCGACTATCAAACTTGCTCTATAGTATAATTAACAATTCCAAAATATGTTAATTTTGTGTTAGTAATTTGAAATAAAAGACAAGACTATGTTGTCTATTGAGCATGTGATTCAAGATAAGTGTGCGATGACATATTAAGAACATACAGTGTTAGCACTTTGATTCAACAATCGCAAAATAAATTAAATGAAGCTGGAACACAGATTAAAAGTTAGCCATAGCCCTGCGAAAATGGAAATGTGAGAAAATGGTGCAATCCTAACGAAACAGCACAGATAGACAAAAACCACGAACAAGCCAGAAAAAAAAAATGTAGGTAAGGAGATCTAATTGGATTTTATAGTGCAATGTGGGAGATAAAACTACATTGAGGACTGACAAAACTCTACGATGATTAACCGTGACTGATTGGACAAACAACCCAAAAGTAATTTGATCTTGAACTGCCTTTGCCTAGAAGCCTTTATTTATGAAAAATTATTTGTTAGGTAGAGCTAGAATTAGGGATGAGAATATAGATTTTTGGTGCGTCAAGGAAATGCCTTATAAAACCATCTACTTAAGCCTCTGGATATTAACTGGGAGGAGGTAGGATGGGAGTTGGTATCTTATACAAGTTACTTAAACTTGACAAGACAATGCGTAGACAGTTGGTGAGCGCAGATCGCAGTAGTTGTAATCACATATTTCGACATAAATAATAAATCATTACATAATGAAAATCATTGAAATCATAGGAGAAAGGGATCAACGTTGTCCTCGGTAGGTATAGCAATCATGGATGATGAGGGTTCCGTAAAGACTGCTTCATCATTGCCATAAATGGAGAAAGAGGTATCCAGGAACCTGCTCCATGCATCATCAAAGCCCATGCCCCCCCGACGTGCATCAACACTACAGGAAAGGCAAGCTCTTCAATCTGTTTGTGTGTGTGTGTGTGTGTGTGTGTGTGTGTGTGTGTGTGTGTGTGTGTGTGTGTGTGTGTGTGTGTGTGTGTGTGTGTGTGTGTGTGTGTGTGTGTGTGTGTGTGTGTGTGTGTGTGTGTGTGTGTGTGTGTGTGTGTGTGTGGTTGGACACTAGCATGCGTCACCTAAAGTCAATGTGGGCAGCTCATGGCTGCAGGGATTTCGACATCAACTATATGACGAGGTCATGAACATATACAACAAGATGAAAGTAGACCTTGATATCTTGATTCTTGAGCAAGAGGATCCCGATGTGTTGGAAGGATTATCAGACCCCTTTTGAGGCTCAATATCCCAGCAAGCAATCAAGCCGCCATTACAGGTACATTGTCTCATGACCGGCTTCTGATCTTCTTCCTGGAAAGAGAGGTGGTGTATCGCTAAGCCACGAGTGCATGGCTCCTGCCTGGAATTGAAGCAACGTCTGCGAGAGTACTGTTGTAGGTGGTTAAGGTTGACGAGCGCTTAATTTCCAAAGTATGGCTATCCCACTTCACCGTGGCCGTAGAGAAAAAGGCACGCCACTTGGGGCTTGGTAAGGTCCTGTCTCCTTGTCAAATTTTTGCGAGCTATTTGCCTTACATACCAAGGCCTCTGAATTTTCTGCCATCGTGGAGGAAGAAGAGGTGAGCATCCGTGAAAGCTTCACCAAATGCTCGTCGACAAAGCTTGTGGGAAAACGTGTCCGAGAGAAGTGCCCTACCCGCATTATGGCTTCCTATAATGCTTTGAGTGTAGGATATGGGCAAACTGGGCAAGACGGTACTGGCGAGTTTTGGTAGTTGGTGAAGGAACCCACCTTACTCAAGTTTCGACCAACAGATCATCTATGATATTCTGGGGGTGGGTGTGAAAAAAAAAAACGACGGAGGGAGGGTGCGTGCTGCAGCCTCACAATTGTCGAGGTCCTCTCTGTATTGCATGGATGCGTAATACTGAGGTCGTTGATGCCATGCTCCAAGGCGGCTGTCGCCATGTTGTGGGAGGTCTGCGAGAGGGGGGTAGCGCGTAAAAGTGTGTAAGAGTGAGAATGAGAGGGAGCATGTGTGGGTTGTATTCGCCTGTGCAGCGAAACTACATGATGGTGCATGAGAGCCTGAGGCTTCTAGTGTTGGTTAAAAAAGGAGTGTTTGGTGATTTAAAGGAGGGGAAAAGGTGGCAGTTCTAGACCGTCAATTACCGACGAGAGAGAGAGAGAGAGAGATTTTCGAGTGTTTTGTGGTCTGCATACCTGCTATTTGAAGAAGCGAGGGGACGGCTGAGTGGCTGCCACAAAGAGTGCGACGACTAGTGCATGTCTAACTGGATGCATGGCGGCTCCAGGTTGCAGACTCTCAGTAGAAAGTCCTTTGAGGCGTGTTCACTCATGGCTACCGTCATCAGTTGTACCGACTGCTGTAGTTAGTTGTCGTCATGCACTGCAGATGATGTTCAACCTTGAGTGGTTATGGATTTCCTACTTGGTGTAGAATGAGCTTCCCTCGACAACTACTGCAATCAGAAAAATTCACTTCCTCTCTATGCCTTGTCATCTTTCTCTTGTCGCAGCTCCTTGCTGTCCACAAGCGGTTCTTCCCAATGCATGCACTTCACAACCTGATGCTACGCTTGTTGCAGATGTCTCAAGGGTTGCGTGATTTTTATTTATTTTTTATTTTTTTAAACCTCTTAGGGTTGTTTCACACAGGTCATTAAAGCGATCTCCAAATCTCGGTTTCTTTTTTCTATTTAAGGTTCATTGAATGTATCTATGAAGTCTTTCTAGTAGCTTCTATGTCCATCCGAACTCAACTTTTATGACATTAAAAAAAAATCTCTAATCATTCATTCTACTACTCTATTTATTCTTCTTCTTCCATTCCTAATAGGGTTAACATAAAAAGTAGAAATTTATCCTGTTTCTTTTCCATCATCACATTGTATCTAAGTACTACATCCTCCCTAGTCGTACTCTTAAATCATGACATCTCTCTTTTTGAAAGCAATTATGCACACATATTATATTCAATACAAAAAAACAAATAAAATAAAATGCTTATCTGGATAGCTACCCTGAGTTGCATCCATTTTGCAAAATAATTTGTCTTTCTCCTTCTTCGTATCTCCCACCGTTGTAGAGAAACGTTTCTATAGCTATGATTGTTCTATGTGGAGGAGCATAGTCATAGCTCTGATACCACTGCTACAATCGGAGGCGTGGAGTTCCCTGCAAAATACCCAAAATAGCATACTACAAACCATAAAACAGACTAATCGGCATACCTGGCACAATCACGTGGTCGCATGATCGCAAGATACACAAACGAAGAGAGACAGAGAGCGGGAGAGAGTAAGCGAGGACGTGCAGGCGCACCTCCTAGAGCAGAGTGCTACGTCGGCACGGCGAGAGAGAAGAGGGGAGAGAAGAGAAGAAGTACACAGACACTGGGTGCAATCTCCCCCCGTGCAAGAGTGACCCTTTCCCTCTTGCACGTATTTCTTTTATAGATTTCTTCAATGGTCAATGTGAGTACAAACTGGCCGGTCAGTCATAAATGGCCAAACCTCATAAAGAGCACTTGAATAATAAAATGTACATAAAATATGATATCCTTTTGCAATAGCGTAGCTCGGTCAAGCCTTTTCCACCTGTCACAGCTACAATAAATAATAAGATATCAATTCCATAACACATGCTATTAGAAGACAAAAAATTCTTCCACTACAACGGGTTCAACCATGTGTATGTTGACTTGTTGAAGCTCCAAGAGTCAATGATAATATTTTATGGGCTGACACAAAAAGAGTGTGATGGCAAAGTGATATTTGTTATGAAGCTTGATGAGTGCAAGGGTGCAAAGGGTGCAAAGGCCATTAAGTCAAAAGGTGATAAGGGTAAGGGTGGCAAAGTTACAGTCAACTCTGCAAAAGGTGTACCCACTACACAAGCAATGGGTAAAGCACTACAGCAATGGTTTCAAGGTATCCTCAATTTTTGACCAACAAGTATCCCCTAATCAAAACATGGGTGATCCAAATTGGGATCCTATTCTTCCAATACAATTGATAAACGTGCATGTGTTCACCCTTCATGCCCATCTACAAATTCTTGACAAGTTGCTTATGCTCCATATTGTTTACGCTTGGAATATGGAGCCTGCAGAAAGAAGAGAAGAGTGTATACAAGAACTCACATCTATTCTATCAAGTGTTGGTCTACGTGGGGGTGCAGTTGAGATATCAAAGGACAACAAGGCATCTGGAAGTACACAAGATCGCCCTAATAAAGTATGTATGGGTGGTAGTAAAGCTATGAATTTTCTTTCAAACTATTTTGACTCCTAAAGTCCGAAGCTCTACCGATCAACCTGACGAATCAAGGATGCCTCCATAGGAATTAGTTTCCCCATGTAACCTCTGTTTATGATATTTTTAATCTTTCCATATAATATGAATGAGTCAATTTTGTGCCATTCCATGTAACTGTAATAGTTAATTGTGTACTTTTGTGCCATTCCATGTAACTGTAATAGTTAATTGTGTACTTTCTGTTGTTGAAGTATTTGAATTAATGAAGTTGTTAGTTTTCACCGCCTCGACCATCCAAGCACCCACCGGACGTGGGACACCTAGTGGTGAACATTCTGCAAAAGGAAGCCATATCGGGTGCGTGCAGGGGCCGTGGGACCGCTAAAATGCACGTCGATGCTCACGGTGCCGCACGGGCCAAAAAAAGGCCCTGTGCACTATGGCATGCATGGGATAGTTTTGACCTTTTTTTGGCGCGTGTGGTGCCATTGGGCGTCATCGTGCATTTTGGTGGTCCCACGGCCCTTGTACGCACCCGAAATTGCCTTATTTTGCAAAATGTTCACCAATAGGCATCCCATGTTTGTCGGGTGCTTGGATGGTCAAGGAGGTGTGAACACGTTGAAAAAAATAAATTATTGGCCTATATATGCAATAGAAAAAAAAGTATAGGAAGTGATTAAAAAAAACATACAAAGAACATTAAAATTATTGTATATTTCTTTGGATATTACATCATGGCTGGTTGGTTTTCTTGTAAATTACATATGTAGGTATAGGGTGAATGGAAGAATTGACACCAAAGGTTTTACAATATCCTTTGGGTTTGTCACCCTTGACCTAGGCTTAAGGCACAATGGGAGAGGACTGACCCAGGGTGCTTTCCTATAAAGGCATACAATGCCGCCTCCCAGTCCACCAAGATACACTTGTGAGCATTAAGAGTAAGGGAATTTTCAGCAAGGACGGCACTTAATGCTTTGCACTTGAGCAGCTCCACAGAACCATGCTTGGAGTACTCTGTGTGAGAAACTCGAAGAACGGATGGCCCCAAATGGCAAGGTAGTGCCAGAGGGAGCTATGTCTACCCATAAGAATGTTGCGCAAACTTCCAGTACGCATTGCAAAATTATCAACATGGTATGCGGTCTGCAAAACATATTAAACAACTTCAACACTTGCTATAGGGTACAATACACTATAGATAAGGTTAGAAAGTGGTTACCTCACTTCCTTCATCCATCTCTTCAAGAGTTTTCCTTGTAAGGTCGATGCTAGAGAAATGCTAGAGCAGTCTTCTCCACCCATAATGATCAGTGGTTTGTGTGGATGAAAAGCACTTTTTGGGATGCTTTCATTAAAAAAATGAGGCACATGATTTGATTTCCATAAGTGTATTTGCCACGGTTTGTATCAAATTCTATTCGTTTTCACTAGGATGGAATGAGAGGCTTGGTGGGAGACCTTGGTCTTCAAAGTCAATTTGAAAGTTGACCTTCTCTTGCTTTCCACTGGGATCTTTCATGCCCGCATAGATAACGAGCATCGAGAGTGACTCGTCTTCTCTGAGTCCTAGTGTCTTTGCAATATCATCAAGGAACATAAACTGATGACCATCCACCACCACTGCATGCAAAGTTAGAATTTGGAGGTCACGAACCTCCTCCAACACCTCGTCTCCCTCTATCATCCAATCTTCCTCCCTAGTGGCCCATCTGGGATCTTGCACGAGGAGGAGCGCCATAGATGCTTCAGCCTGCTCATCAACCTCTTCAATAAATTCATTTGATTCCTCCACAATGGTTATAGGAGGTTTTTGGTTGTCCTTTTCCTTTGATTTCCCCTTCTCCATGCCCTCAAGCACAAGCAAGACCAGAACCATGTCCCAAGAGATGAATTAGGTGCCTATGCATCCCATGCCCAAGTCTATGAGGTCATCATCATCCTCTGTCCTACAGTCCCGCTCAGTAAGCCCTTTTATAAACCTCAACAAGTGATAGGAAAAGTTTTTTGTCGGCCACATAGAAGTGTTTGAGAAAATCAACTGGCAACCACGCCATGTTCGATCCCTCGAAGACTATTGCATATTCTTCCATGTGCTCCATCATGTAGTCAAGAAAGCTTTGGAATCCCTCTACATGAAGGTTAGAAGTGGCATGCATGTCAATCGTCCCCTCAAACACACTGACTAGTTCATGTGCACGGTCTGCAAGTCCTATCTTTTGTAGTTGTGTGAGAAGTGCATCAGAAGAGGTTGACATAGGTCTTTTCACGAAGAAGATGGGAAGAGAGTTGAAAGCTAGTGTTTTGTGAATGTTAGAAATGAAGTTTAAAACCTAGAAAGTCATTCTTATACTCAATGTAACTTATTAAAAGCACTTAAAATGAATATCAATTTAACTTAAAACTATAATTATAAACAAAATCATGCGACAAGCCATTGAAAGACACCAACATTGAAAGTATTCACGCTCCAAATTAAAAAACTTTCACATTTCAATCGAGAACTTGAACAAATTAAAAATGAAAAAGAGATTCAAAATGCCATATGTATTAATGGAAGCGAAATCACTTCAGTTACATGCTTTTACATCAACACATTGCGGAAAACAAATGTTTTCACATAGAAAGCTCTTCTCCTTTCTGGAACGAGCATTCATTGATTACAAAAACATATTGATTGGGCAAGGTATATCTAATATTAAGATACTCGTGAAGGTGACTAAGATTAAGATACTCGTGAAGGTGACTAAGATTCCAGTCGTTATTCACAGAGATGTTGTGCACTGCATTGTTGTGGAGGCATATTTGCATATCAATTGATTCTCTAGCAGTAACATCAAAGTCTACTACCTCCCATTCTCCCTTATTTAGCTTCCATCTTCTGTAGAGAAAGACAATTGACAACCTTTGCTTTGCAATATGCTGCTTCATGCCACATTCTCAGCAACTACAGAGAACTTGATTGTATCTCCTTGGTGGTCGACCACCTTAGTCTCCCATCCAACTACAAGGAAGCTATTGATCGCACTTCCCCATTTGCAAGTCCACATTGTTGGTGTCATGTGAACACTCTGCAGTCGAAAGATAAACACAAACACATGAAGGGACATAAACCAAGTTAGGGAATATTTGTGAGAACCACAGGTGCACTTCATTGATGAATGCACACTGCCTCAATTCTCCTTTTTGTTGTTGTGATCAAGGCACTATCTGGCTTAGGCCATTCCATACTCAGCAAGGTTGGTGAATGAACTGGAGCAATATTACCATACCCAGTCTGCTTAGTCATTACATAAGTACGGTTATAAAAAAAAATGTCCCATGAGACAAGCTCCACGGATGGACAGTCGGCATAGAGCAGCTTTTTGCCAAGGTCAACGTGGATGGCTTCAAAAGTTCCTGTGAAGGACTCTATTGGCTCCCACTCTACAAAATCGGAAGGGAATACACCTGTAAACATGAACAAGAAATGAAAACCTTATAGACATCAAAGCAATATATACAACAGAAATACAAAATTACAATCTAAAAACTTGACAGAGGAGTGAAATTATAGTTTGCAGGAAACCTCGATGGAGCCACTGATGTCTCTAGCTTCACTTGTGAAGCAACATACACATGTTGCACCTTTGCAAGTCGCTTTCCATCATGGGTTTTCTTGAACTCCATGATCCTTCCCTTCCAATGGTGTGCTTGAGAAGCCATGTGTCTCCTTGAGAGCTTGTGTGCACCTCTTGAGCTGGGTTGCATTGTCACCCACATCAATCATTTGAACTCCATTGTCACCCAACATCCACTATCATCTTGTACATTGCTGCATGAAATGGAGTCATTGAAACCCCTAGGTCTTTAGGTACCTGATGATGCCATGGGGAATAGTGGCACAACCTGCAAAGACAACAGTTATTCTTAGACATTTCACATCCATGTTCACAGTTGTATAGACCAAGATTCTTGATGGTACACAAAGACGAAGGATGCCACTTACTACTATACTGCTCCACCTGCTTGTTGGCTTAATGGGGAAGATAATGTTGCAAAGCTTGAGAGGAAAGTAGATCCTCTCTAGAGAGCACAATGGAGAAGGAGGAGGAAACATGTTGATGAAAGAAAGAGGGATGATCTAGCAGAAGGATATGTTGCAGATCTTCAGCTTTAGGTAGAGGTGTTTAATGATACTCATGGAGAAGTGGAAAACTTGAGCTTGAGGAGAATCTAGAAAGCTTGAGGAGAATGCAGTAATCTTGAGGAGGAAAAAGAGGTTCAAACTTCTGTTGAAGAGCTTTTGGGAGGTAAAACTAAAAGGAAGGAAAGAGAAGTGATTCTTGCAAGGTGAAGTGAACCGAAGTGAGAGATGGTACAGTAGAGAGAGAGGGAGGGAATGATCAACAAGTTTTTGGAGGGACCCCCTTTTAAGAGAGAGGGGGAAGAAACTGAGAGACACTAGAGAGAGAAAGGATTGATTTTTACTCAACTATCTAGAGAAAAGTTTAGTTTTTTTAATTTATAAGAGATTTTCTATTTATATTCTATAAAAGAATACAAGTTTGACCACTTACTTTTAGGCTCTTCCATGTATGGCCTTTGTCTGCTTGGTTTTGCATCATCTCTCATGGGTATGGTATGCTGACAAATTTCTGGATCAACACCCTTGAGATCCTTGTAAGACCAAGCGAAGATATCTTGGTATTCTTTTAGCAAGCTTAGCAAAAGCTCTTCTTCATCTTCTGTTAGGTCATTTCCAATGTAGGCAGGTCTAGGCTCTTTGCCTGGTTCAGTCAAGTCTATCATTTTTGCATTCTCGGGCCCTAAATAGGACGTGCCCTATTTTTGTATTTCCCTAATAGGTTGTTCGACTATGATTTTTTGATCTTGGAGAGTATATTTTTTGTAATGGGATGGAACACTCATTACATCCTTACCATCCTCTTCTATGGTTTTCATTTTGGTTGTATATAGCTCCTTTAGAGCTTTTTTCAACTCTTGATACTTCTTTATCTGCTCAACTCATGTCATGGTTGGCTCCTTGTCCTGTTTGTTTGTCTTTGCTTGAGTATCCTTCCTTGTTTTTCTCGATGTTTTCGACATTTCTGGATTTTTGTTTGAAGGATATCTGCCAGTGATTTTGTACTTGACACAATCATGCGCATCTATCTGCATTAGGAATTGTGTTCTAGTGGAGACTGATGGCATAGGTCTTGTTTTCACGTTTCTGGTGTTTTTTTTCCGTCCATACCATTATTATCTTCTCGATTTATAGCTAGGAAAGTCAAAAAACTTTTCCTCCCCTCCTTTCAAGAGTAGCTTTGCTCTCACATGTTCTTTTTCTGACCCCGAATCTTCTCAAGTAGTTGGGTATTCATCTAACTCATATGTTGCATCATAGTAGAGGTCTGAAAAGACATGTTGAGCTTTCATCAAGTCCTTGGGTTCCTCACTTCCATCTTCATTGTTGAAAGTTGAAATCATTTGGATGGGAATTATGTCATAGCCATCTTCATTGCAAAATTGAGTAGGCATAGACGTATTCACACATACATCCATTGTCGCCAAAATTTGAGTCCACTCAAATGGCTCAAACAAATGCTCTGGAAAGGGTCTAAGCAGATAGGCTTCCTCTGTGCAATCCCTTTCTAGGATACATTCTTCTCTTTTTAAACTCCCATTTTTTGAAGCTTCGCACTTCCAAATAGGAGTGTCTTTGTTTAACCATGATGGAAGCTTAGTTTCAGCCGAAGAGAGTGAATCAAACTCTTGTATGGGTGTTTTCAAGACATCTCTATAAGTGTGATCTTTTAAATTAACCCTTGTTATAGATCCCACTTGCTTCAAGTACAGATAATTGCTTCAGGTACAGATAATTGTTTCCCCAATCTTGGATAAGTTGTATCTGTCGCATGAAGGTCTTTCCAATATGATTTCGTAATTGAGTTTTTTCCCAAAGTCTACTATGGCAAAAGTGTGTTGATATTCAATTCCACAGGAATTGACTATCACTTTTTCAAGTAGCCCTAAGGGTCTTTCAATATTTTCGTCAGCCAATTGCAATTTCATTCGAGTTTGTCTAATGGGTGGTTGTCCCCAGGATTCCCATACTGCTTTCATGGCTATGGCTATGCCTACTCCACTATCCAGTATTTCCATGGTTTCAATGTCATTATATTTCATTGGGAGGGTTGTGTTTCCTTCTTCCCCTTCATAATATTCTCCGACTTTGTTCATTGGAACAGATCGAATCTTTTTGTTCTCCTTTTTGTTTTTCAATTTTCCCAAATTTTTGAGATTAGCCCCCTTATCCCCACCTTCTCTAGGGTTTTCTATAGATCATTCCATAAATATGGTCTGAGTTTTAATAGTTCTTCCAAAGTAAGAGTACATTGGATGGGTGTAGACATGATTGAATGAATGTTGTCTACTTCTAGGGTTTGTTCAGCTCTTTGTACTTGAGTGGTCTTAGACACTATGGATTCATCTTTGTTATCTCCCAAGTAAGAGGGTAATGTTTTCAAGGTCACTGGTTTAGACATTCCTGAAGCTTCAGATCCGCAATATACATCCATGTACTTTTCTCATAAGTGTCCTGGCCAGTCTTCCTCCATGAATGGAATTCTATCTAAGGCATCTTTGTTGTCCAGCACTATAAGTTTTGGTTCTTTTGTTTCAAGGTGGGGTTCTACCACCACTTTGAATTTTTCTTTAGTGTCTTTAGGTTTTGTGATACTTTCAAGCTTGGGTTTTTGTTTTTCCAGCATCTCTTGCGTGATTCTTACCAAATTTTCATAAGCTTCAAGCTTAGCTGCTTCCATGTCTGGAGAAGGATAGTTTTTCCATTTCTTTTCCATGTTTTGGTCTGCTTTAAGTCCTGCTTGGTAAGCTTCCAAGGTTGCATTAATAGGCTCAAAAATTTTATCAACCAAAATTGATCCTCCAGATTTTATAGTTGTTTCTTTGATTTCGCTTCCAGTTTCTTTCTTGGAATAGATTTTTTGCTTTCTCCTTGATTTCAACTTGTTGTTTTTGTTTTCTCAATTCATACCTTTTGCTTCTGCTTCTTTTGATCATTTGAGAGAAATTTTTTGTAATTTTCGAATCATCAGAGGAGTTGTGTTTCTTAGCTTGGTCTCTAGTGGTTACCTTGATTGGAACAATCGGTTCACTTTCAGATGAGCTACTAGGTATCACTTGGACTACGTTTACTACTGTTTTACCCTTGTTTAAAGGATTTTTAGGACAATCTTCTGAAAAGTGTCCTCCCTTTTTGCAACATTGTATGCAATAAGCTTGAGGTTTTTGTCAGGCTCGGGGCATTCATTTTTCCAATGATCATCTGCACCACAGTTACGACAGTTTCTTGTTCTTGGCTTAATCATGGGTCTTACCATGGGAGGTCGATCTGACACCTTGATTAGCTACATAATACATTGGTGCGAGCTCTTGCTGGAGCATAAGTCACCAATGGTACAGCTGAAGATGGTCGACCTATGGAAGTGAAAAAAGCCCAGGCATAGTAGTTTGCAGGCAAATGACGGGAACATTGGGCAGGTATTTGATGCAGTTAGGAGACAAGTGCACAGGATGGAGCACTCGCTAGCAGAAGTTAAAAGTGTTTTTTGCTATCACCGGTGACAAGATCAAATGTTGATATCACAGGTTGGGAGCGGGACAAGGGGTGCTGGATACATGTGCTATGAAGTTTGTGATATGGGATTTTGATCAAGATGTCTGCAGGACATGAAGACACTCTACTACCAAGATGTGTATGCCAAATGCGGCATTGTCCATGTCATTCGTGCTGCTAAGATAATGTGTCTATCAGATGTGACACATAACAGGTCAAAGGTCTACATAGGGAGGCGTTTAGCATATTGAATCCCTAAGTGGTGGTGCCATGGTGTATGCAGAACAGGTGCTAAAGCTGGGCGAGTTTAAAGTTTTTGCGAGCTTGAAGGTCATTATTTGGCGACTCTCAAAGTGGGTGACATAGTAGTCATATCACTTTCAGTGTGGTGCTTTTGGTCAGAGATCTATTGTGCAAAGAGCTATATCCGATTGTTGGCCAACGAACGTGGACAATACAAGAGGAGATTTTTTTTACGGGCATCATGTGATGTGAGATCGACTGGGGTAGGAGGATATGTTTTCTTCACCATAGTGAATAGTGTCAGCAAGCGAGCAATGCAAAACTAAGTTGAGCAGAAGTTTTTTTTAATCGACTAAAGTCGACTATAGATGGGGTGTGAAAGGAGGCAAAACCCAAAATTTATTAAAGCTTAACTTGTAAAAAACGGACAGTGCTGTATGCCGGATGGCCCCGCTGCAGATAGAAGGTGAGGGGTTCGAAAGCGCGTGGAGACATGCGGCGTGCGGGGAGCTGCTTGAAGGAGCAGGTCGGCCAAGTGGAACATAGCATGCAGGGGAGCTGGATAGCACATGGTGGGGTGCCATATGCAAAAGCAGAAAAAGGAGGGTGGCACTACAGAAAGGACTTCAGAGAGGGGGAGATTGCTTGTTGCAGGGGGAGGATGCTGTGTTTGTGAAGGGCCATGCAGAGAATGCACCGCCAAAGGGGGGGTTGTACAGAGGAGTATGAAAGGCGTCAAGTTGAAGGGGGCCGCCAGGTGAGCAAGGGAGAGCCGCCAATTAAGGGGTGGCAGCCAGTTACATGGAGGAGGAGAGGCGAAATGGGCTAGGCATTGGAGGGAGGCCGATGAGGGGTCGCCAGGGCCTGGACAAGCATAGTGTGAAGCCAGGTGAGCTTCAAAAAAGCGAACACAGTTGAAGGGAGAGGAGTTAGAGGAGAAGACCCGAGGGAAGAAGGGGTGCCGAGGGCTGGACTGCAGGGGAAGGAGGGGGCGCAGCTTACAAGGATGACGGGCTGCAGCCCGTTATACAGGGCCAAGTAGCGCTGCAAGAGAGGGTCGTCTGAAGGGGCAGCCCTTTGGGCTGAGTAAACGCAGGAACGGGAGCCTTCCCGCTCTCATGAAGGAACCGAAGAACCCTCTCAAGCTCACTGGTGTTCTCGACGCACGCAAGGGATGATGCTAATACGGAGAAGGCCAAAATCTATGACATGCCAAGGCGAGTTGGGAGCACTTGAAGGTGTTTTTTGGAGGGATTAAGGAGGGAAACCGGAGTGCTTCGAGGCCTATGTACTACCAACACCACCTACCTTTGTCTTTGTGATGATGCAGAGCCTGTCCATGTTTTTTTTATGGTTCAATGTTAGTCTTCTCATCCATCTTGTCTTTTGCCGTACACTCGTGGTAGCGTTGGCTCCGGGTTTTGTGTGTGAGTGTGTGCAGAGAGGGAGGGAGAGAATGATTGAGTGAGCTATTCTGTGTGTGGTCGAGGTGTGTGTCGCCTCCTTGTGTGAGTGTGTTTACAGAATTGGGATGAGTGTATGCATCATTGGGTACAAGTGTGGGATGGTGGGTTGTCGGGATCAGTGTTTGCGGTTATGGCAGAGTGTGTGTAGCCGTGATTGCTTGTAGGTGAGTCCGTGGTGTGAAAGTTGGTAGAAAGTGTGCATGTATATGAGTTTCTGTGTGGTTAGGGGTGCGGGTTAATCCCTGGGCTATAGAGAGGCAAGCTTGGAGTGTGTTGGGTTTGTTCCCCCTTCCCCCTTTCCATCAATGGTGTCCCCACGGAGGAGCTACTGATTGCCTCGATGAAATCGAAGACGGTGTCATGGTTTGAAGAGCAGGATCTAACAAGAATGGCGTGGTCGAGTTTTCCAACTTTTACAGGTGTGGAAGATGCAGAGGTTTGGCTGCAAGACTACGGCCTTTTTTTGCGAGACAGCGGCTTGTCAAGAGAAGAGGGAGTGGCCCATGCTTTTCCGCTCCTGGTTCGTGGAAAAGTAAAGGTATGGTACGAGGGCTTGCAGGTTGAAGAAAAACAAGATTGGAGCACATTGGAAGCGACATTCCAAAGCCGATATGTGGCCAACACGTAGTGGATTGAAGTGAAGCAAATGATGGACAACCTAAATCAAAGCCTTGACGGTGATTTTCGAGCATTCGTGTGAGATTTGAGGCCATATGGAGCAAGTTGGTTAAGGTAACTGCTGTAGAGAGTGTAGATTTTTTGAAGATGACCAAGTTTGTGGACTGCTTGCATGTAAAAGTGAGGGATAAAGTCGAGATAGATGGACCGTGCACATAGGAGGAGGTAGTAGCCTATGCGCAGAGCAGGACGAAGAAGGTTTTAAAGAAGCAATAGGCAAAGCAGGTTCTCGCGAGTCCATTGGTGCCAAGGCCAATTGCTAGGGAAGAGCTTCAGGTAATCTAACCTTTTTTGATGCACATGTGGTGGCAGCTGATAGGCGTGGTGACATGATACCGTGTGGGCATATGAGGCCTCAGCAACAGCTACAGAGAGGAGTCTACCGAGTACCACATGATGTGCTTGACCAAGTGACTTCCGAAAAGCAAGAAATGGAGAAGATAACTGAAGTGCCAAAGCCGGTGAGTTTTGTGGAGAAAGCCAAGGTGTATTCGAGCTATAGTAGTGCCTTGGATACGGACAACACATGGGAAACAGAGTCTGCTTTTTCAAGATATGAGACATATGAAGTTATGCATGTCGATAAGGTGGTCAAAGAGCAACAGATTCAAGGTGAAGAGACATTTTGTGCGGACTAGGGATTGGGCAACCCTCTCTCTTGCCTTGTGATGGTAAGGCCATGTTGACTGAAGAAGAGTGCTTCGATGAAGCAGACTGGGGGTTCGATGATCTAGTGGTTGATGTACATGACGAGTCACAGGTTTTGGTTGCTAAAGCTATGGTGAGAATACAAGGTGTGCAAGGCTTTCCGCCTTTTCCAGTGATGTTTAAGGGACTACAGGTGAAGGTATACCGGTGTTTGCTTTGGAGGATCATTTACCGCAGGTGGATGCCATGCTGTTGACGGATATGTTGTTGAAGTTTGCTATGCATTAGGAAATTTCGGAGGTCATTTGGAGGGCCTTCTAAGAAAATGTATTTTTTGCACTCTCTCTCTAGAAAAAATGGCAAATAATAGAGTTGGGTCTTTCATGGTAAAAGTTCAAAAAGTGTACTTTAAGTAGATTCCTTACTCTTCTGAATATTCGTTCGTAATGATTGAGGGATAATCTTCCTTTCAGTTGCATTGAATGAACCTCGTCAATATGGAGGGAATGAGGCTAACATGGAGGGACGAAGGCGCAGCCGCTATTCACTTTCCATTAAACCTGCACATTTGGCTAATGGAGCACTCCTCAAATGGCACAAATGTTACGCAGAAACGAGCCAAATATCACCTTCACATTGATTTGGACAATGAGTACCAACCATTGATTAAGCGTAGTAAAACAAACACACATATACCTCCCGCTTCCATAGACACACTCAGAGCTCAGTGAGCTTAACACATAGATATCTGGACGAGAGGCTCTCTCTACCCTAAGAATCCAATGACTAATGCGTCTCCACCGTTCGTCAATCCTACAAGCTTATTGACCTTTGTTGGTGATGGAGAAAAGGGCCTTCTAAGTTATTGTAAATCTCTTACAAGAGAAGCTAAAACTTATAAGGGCATTCTCCAAGCTCAACAATGTGAGATTGTTCGTCTTTCACATTTACATTCTACAGATCGGGTTACCATTTTGCAACACAAAACAGAGGTACAGGAACTGAAAGGAAAGGTACGAAGTTGTCAAATGAAGGACACCATCTTGGGTGGTCGTATCCAAAAGAAGAAATTGCACAATCTTGAAACATTGCAGGTTACATCTGGAGGTCTCCAGAAAAGAATCCGAGCATTAAGGTGATGCTTCTTGGTTGGCTACATTGTCTTAGTTAAGTAATCTTTTTGTTTTTTCTTGTTATGCATTGTTTTCATGTGCCTAAATAGTGTTAGTGAAGTAAATTTTCTGTTATTTACTTATGCATTGTCTTCATGTAGAGATTCAATCTATCATGACAAGGAAAACATTGACCCCAAAGCCAATATAGAAAAGAGATTAAAGCCACTTATAAGTAAAAGCCTGGCAGCAGATATAGTACATGACAAGAAGTTTAAGGTCCTACAACGAAATGTAGTGGACTGCTTTATTTCAGAGAACTCAGTGCTTGCAAAAGAGATACAAGGCACACTTGATTCACTTGGTGTAAGCAAAAGAGGATATTCAGCTATACAAAAATCCGTCTCATCCATCTTTGTTAAGAAGGGTATAAAATCCAAACTTTTACCATCAGCCTCAAGTGTTTGGAAAGAGAGGCTTCAGCTTAACGAGGCACAGGGAGACTATCTTGGACAGCCCTTTCATATTAAAGCAACTTATAGTGGCCATGGAGCAAACATGGCATATGATGAGTTCAATAATATTTTTATGGACCTGCAGATGTTACAGAAGAGAATGGTGGAGTTTTACAACATCACATTTGAAGAGTCACGAGGGGTATTACATTTTGTGTTAAAACTAGATGAGTGTGAGCTTGTTAAAGAGAAAAAGCTAGAGCGTGTTACTATTACTTTAATGAATAGAGCCCTCTCAAAGTGTCCCAGTGATGATCCTTTGTATTTTAGTGTTCAATCAGAATCTAACATATGGTGGCTTGGTGCGTTTGAGGTAAGCGAGATTCTCAGGTAAGCTCAAATGTTCACATCTACTTAAGTCTCATTTATTTTGTGTTGCAGGTAAAGAAAGAAGATCGTGAGATTCTATATTAGGTGTTCCATCGAACTAATATTCCGGAGGTGATTGATCGACAGACTAACCAGGGAGAGGTACTACGTCTAGATGGAAGGGAAGACTTTCAAGTTCAGTGGCATCTTGCAGGTGACCTCAAAACATTAAAGTGCATGTATAATTGTGGAATGGGTGCAATGGCAAAGTCGCCGTGTTTGTTCTGCATGGAGCCTACAAAGGTCATGGACCCAAAGTGGTGGAGAAATCTCCAACACGTCACATTGAGGACCCTACTTTTCGATCAGTTTTAAAAATACCACTTGTGAATGTCCACATCTGTACAATGCATGCCCTTTGCCATAGAATTGTGGAGAAATTGGTCTACTTATATATCGGGTTTGCTTGGAAAATTAAGAACTCAGCAGAGCGACAAGTAGCCGTGCAGTGCTTAGAATTGGTACTGTCGGATATGGGGCTTCATGGTGGCAATGTGAAAATCTAGTGGGATGAAAAGAGATCAACTGCTAAGAAGGATGTCCCATGCAAACCATCCATCGGCGGGGTGAAGGCACGGAGGTTTTTATCTAAACCCCAAGGTATACGAGATCCGAAGCTAACAAAACATGGAAAAATATATAACACATCTTATGTTAGCAAGGTAGAGTATCAGAGCTGGAAAAAGCTACATATTGCAGTCAAAGACCAAGAACCAACCACTCGTAACGTGAAGGCTGAGGTTTGGCGATCAATAGACATCCTATTTTTGATGTGCGACAAAGATGACTGGTCACAAGGTGATATGAACAAGTTCAAGGAGAATCTCAACCTTCTCAAAAAATCATTCAAGACAGCATGGACAGACACCCAGATTACTCACTACATGGTATTATGGTGTATTTGATTCTCTTTTATGTGCAACTATGTGAGTGTAAAACATTCTAACTAATCGGTTTTCATATCCAGCACATCATCTTTAATCATTTACCATATTTTATACAAAAGTATAAGAACCCGGCAATATGGAATACCCAAGGGATGGAAAAGTCTCATTACATGGCGAGAAATGCTTATTTCAAGCACACATGACATGGTGGCTCTCGAATCAAGGCTAACAGTTTGAGAGAACACTACAAGAGGCTATTCATATTAGCGACGCTCACACAACGACGCTCAAAAAAAAAATCCCGACGTCGCTATGAGCGTCGCAAATTTATTTGTAAATTTGCGACACTCATAGCGACGCTCATAGCGACGCCGACTGGGCTAAAAAAATAACAGAGCGCGCCCAAAAACTCAGATCTCAGATCTGAGTTTTTCGGCGCCCTCAAGCAAGGAGCAGGTAACGCTCTCCCTCTCTCTCTCTCTCTCTCTCTCTCTCTCTCTCTCTCTCTTTTTCTTCTCCACACACACACACACACACACGAGGAGAGGAAGGAGAGCCAGGTATGCTCCTTCCCTCTCCTCACTCTCATGTTCCCTTCCCCTCTTTCTCTCTCCCTCTCTCTCTCTCTCACACACATACACACACACATAGTGTTTTTGAGAGAGAGAGAGAGAGAGAGAGAGAGAGAGAGAGAGTACAAACATAAACAAAAACGCACACACACATACATAAACAAAGAATGCACACACACATTGAGAGAGGAAAAGAGAGAGAGAGCATGCATAAACAAAAAACGCACGCATTGAGAGAGGAAAAGAGAGAGAGAACATGCATAAACAAAAAACGCACACATTGAGAGAGGAAAAGAGAGAGAAAACATGCATACGATCCAAAAAAACGCACACACATTGAGAGAGAAAGAGAGAGAAACTAATTTAACGTTGTAGGAAACTAATTAAAATTAAAAGACCTAAAGATCTAGCAGACGAGGAGTTGAACTCAAGACCTATTATTCAAGAGGGAAATGGCATAACCAATCTATCATACTTGGCATGGGTGATAGAAAGGTTATACCATTTATCTCTTTTTATTGGCACACACATCCACACACGCGCACACACACAAGAAGAAGAGAGTTATAACGTCGTAGGAAACTATCCTAAAAGACGTTAAAAATTAAGTTAGATGTAGACTTACGTTAAATTAGATTTAGGTTTATTTAAGTTAAATTAGATTAGATTTAGGTTTATTTAAGTTAAATTAGATTAGATTTAGGTTTATTTTTAATTAGATTTACGTTTATTTACGCTAGATTTAGATTTACGTTATATTATATTAGATTTAGGTCTCCATAGACTGCGATGCCTGCATGAAGCGGATGAAGAAAGCCCTTAATGGAATATAGGGTATTGCTGACTTCACTCATGGTGGGCTCCGTCGATCCAAAAGTGCTGGTGAAATGTCTTCAGAAGATAGGGAAGAAGGTGGATCTTCAGGGCGGCAAGAGTCACTACATCCCCGACACAATGACCATCTAGATAACCTCTAGTCATTCAACAGCAACTTCAAAGTTAGTAACAAGAGCAAGAACGGTCTAAAGGGCCAATTGCTGTCGTCAGATGTGGATGGAGATGAGGCAGCGTCACCGCCGGAAGTTAACTCTCACATCTTTAGTGATGAGAATGCCAACTCTTGTCGAGTTATGTGAAAAATTATGTGTTAAATCAGTTTTAAGGTTCTTATAATCCCTGTTAGTTTAGTTCTTTGTTTTTAATATAACATAATTTACGTTAGATTTAGATTTATGTTATATTAGATTAAACTTAGGTTTACCCACACACACACACACACAAGAAGAAGAGAGTTTTAACGTCGTAGGAAACTATCCCAAATGACATTAAAGATTAGGTTAGATGTAGACTTACGTTAAATTAGATTTAGGTTTATTTTTAGTTAGATTTACGTTTATTTAGATTTACGCTTATTTACGTTAGATCGAGTCCACGCAAGAATTACTTACGGTTTAGGGTTTAGAGTTAGACGAACAGTGAAAAGATCTACTGTGAAAAGATGTTAAGATGCTGTGAAGTGCTACAGCTAGAGAAGAGGCAAAGGGGTTTTGTCCACTACATGCAGTATCATGTAGACGTGGGTCTGTAGATTTCTTGTACCCACAAATATAGGTATTGACCAATAAAGACGAGATTATAATCCGGTGGTTCTAATCTCCGTGCACCTCTAGACCGAGGTGTGCGGGGATTGGACATGACTAGAGAATGTGAGGTAGAGAGAGAGAGAGAGAGAGATAAGACGAAGAATGCCAATAGAATATTAAATTTGTTGTCCAGGTTATAAGATTTTTATCCTCATTATGAGTAGTGACGAGGATGTGGGACCGTCCAACCGAAACACCTATCTCTCAACGAGGGTCTTATGTCCTTGTAATCAATGCAAGCATGCTGTGCGACGGACAAGACGTGTTTCTTTGCAACACGTTCGCGAATTTGGCAAGTTCGATCCATCTATTATAGATCGAGTTGTTGCCAATTATAACTCGTCGGACTCTGACGCTGGCCAACAAGCAGCAATCTTGCAACCCAATAGATGTGTTCGCAGGCGCTTTGGTCAAGCAGCATATGTGAGGCCACAAGATGTAGCCTCTGACAGCTCGGGGGATGATCATGCAGAGCACATTCCCAACGAGGCAATGTTTGAGCCCGAGATTGATGAAATGATCGAGACGATCATGGATTCAGAAAGGCTTATCTATGATGATATGAAAAGTGAAGCCGATACGCCATTGTATAATGGAGCACGTATGTCTAGATTAAAAAGAACTCCTGGTTCTTCTCAACATGCAGGCAAAGTTTGGATGGAGTGACACTAGCGTCACAGCGCTTTTCAGGTCACACTCTAAATGTATAATGATCTGATAGATTTTTACACGACTGTATCGTATTTTTATGTTGTGTAGATTGCTTAAAGAGCACATACTACCAGCTGACAATGTGATGCCAGATTCCCGAGATGAAGCAAGAAAGATTTTGCGAAACTTGGGGATGGATTACAATTCTATCCACGCTTGTCCTAATGACTGCATTCTTTTCAGAGGGGAATACATAGACATGGAGAAGTGTCCGAAATGTGATTCCGAAAGATATCGAGTAGATCTCCACGGGACAAAAATTCCACAAAAGGTTTTGCGACATTTTCCTCTGCTTCCTCGCATCAAGCATTTCTTCGAATGTAAGTCCATGGCCGCCCTAGCATCATGGCATGAGGAGAATAAATCTTCGGATGGTGTGCTACGAATTCCTGCAGATTGCGCAGCCTGGAAACATATAGATGGAACATGGTCAGATTTTGCCAGGGAAGCTCGAAATTTGCGCTTAGGCCTGGCTATGGATGGCGTAAATCCATTTGGTCAAAGATCAACATCTTACAGTGTATGGCCCGTTGTCATCGTCAACTACAACATTCCCCCGTGGTTGACTACGAAGAAGGGGCACCTATGGCTAAGCTTGATTGTGCCAGGGCAATATAAAGTGGGGAATATGGATGTGTATCTTCGTCCACTATTGGAAGAGCTACAACAATTGTGGATTGGCATAGAGGTGGTGGATATGAGCCGACACACAGGACAACAGAATGCTTTGATCAGAGGCATTCTAATGTGGACCATGCATGACTATCCCGGGCTAACAGAATGCTCAGGTGATCTATTGACACTCCTCACTCAGACACTGTAAATCTTGTTTTTTCCCATAGTTGATCTATTATCATGTGTATACATGCAGGGCTTCAAACAAGCGGATACAGAGTATGTGTCACATGTGGACCTAGACTAAATGCACGTAGGGCGCCCTCACTGAAGAAGCAAATCTACGAAGGTCATCAAGCGTATCTTCCAGAGAATCATGTGTTACGCGACGGCTTTTTGGGAAGAGAGCCACCAAGGATGTCTGCACAAGCATGGTTAGAGCAGAAGGAGATGTGTGATGACAGATTGCCTCCAGGGATGAAGAGACTATCTCTATGGTACGAGTTACCATACTGGCCCCAACTCATGATCAATCACTTGCTCGATCCAATGCACATATTCAAGAATGTGGGTAATCTACTATGGGACCATCTGACCGGCAAGAAAGATACTTTGGGAGCCAGAGTTGACCTTAGACATGTGGATCGTATGGAGCAATATTGGCCGCAAACAGCGTCTGATGGATCGATAAAACTCCCTAAAGCACCATGGATTTTCACAGGAGCCCAAGAACGCAAAGTAAAAGAGACCATTCGATCTTTGCGGACCCCCACTGGCGTAATGCACTCGCTCCGAACGTGTTTTACTAAAGAAGGAAAGCTTACCGGTTTGAAGTCACACGATTGGCATAAAATGTGTCAGGTACGTTCATAGTGGACTTTAATATCATTGCATAAAATGTGGACTTTAATATCATTGCTGCACATACTTTACAGTTTATTTTACCGGTTGCCATTGAGGGATGTTTGTCTCTTGACATCCGTAACACAATCTACAAACTTGCAAAGCTGGTGCAATGGATCTCACAAAAGGAGATCAATGTAGACTCCATACCATTCGCCAAACTAAATGTTGCGGAGCTTGTGTGCATGTTTGAGAAACATTTTCCTACTACCATGCTAACCATTCAGGTGCATCTTCTTGTTCACATAGTTGATGAGGTGGAAATAGCTGGCACAGTTCATTCCAGATGGATGTTCTTCTTAGAGCGTTTCATGAAAACGCTTAAGGGATATGTGCGTCAAAAGGCACGTCCGGAGGGTAGCATGGCAGAAGGTTGGTTGGTATCAGAGTCCCTAGTGTACATTAGAGAGTGGCTAGACGGATTTGATAAAGCCCGGGACACGCTATGGCAAACCATAGATGATGAGCGCATATCTGGGATTGTCATGTGCAATCTCGGTGTTGAGAAGAAGATGACGGAAGATCTAGAGGCTAAAATCAACCGATTTTGCATGCTTCACAATCCAGTGATGCAAAAGTGGATTTCACAATATGAGGATGCAAAGCAAGAGCGACAAAGGGCACGAATCGAGTGGAGACGGGGAAGATGACCACCGATGCACTATTCGACGATTCTGGAGAGCCTACCAACCTTCATGAGCTTAAGATGGTTGCACAACCAATTGAAAAGCGCACAACAATGCGGTGACGAAGTGACTGAGGAAGAGTGGGAGTACTCTCGGGGTTGCGCGACCAAGGTAAGTTTGCAATGTACGACATGCTAGTGACTTTATTTCTAAACGTTTGAACGGCCACTCATAATCTTTGTTCGTTGTAGTATAAGTCATACACAGCAGCATGGTGTAAAGGTCGACATTTTAGGGTGGAATGAATCGACAAAAAGCGTTTTACTCAAGATTGTGGAATCATGGCAAAATTTGAACAGTCTAGTCGACGACGTTCCTCTGATGCAGATCCTGTGGTGGCGGAACTCACTTACTTCGGCACGCTGCAAGAGATTTTGAGGATCTATTACAGAGGATTTTTGGTCGACTTGTTCGACGTGCAATGGTTCAAGATAATCATGGAGGGTCGCAACGCTACTGTGCGTAGAGGAGAGTCTGGTTCTCTTGAGGTGGATTCTACTAAGAAATGGACTGACCTAAGAGACACTTTCGTACTACCAGAGCATTGTGAACAAGTAAGTATGTAAATAGTTAACATCCCCCTTTTACAAGTTATGTGCTTGAAAGCTCTCATGTAAGTTATGTGGCTCTTGCAGGTAATATTTCATCCTACAAAGTCTACATCAAACTGGTGGTACGTCATAGAGGTAGCCCCTCGTAGTGCAAGGACGTATGAAGGCTACCATGTGCCAATCACAACGGCATCAATGGAGGAGATCAGAGAAGATGCTCAATCAGAAGCCGCTGCGGTGGTGCCAGACGAGCATCAAGATGCTACTACTCTATATGGGATGCATGCAGAGGAGCTAAAAAATGAAACAGAGGATATGTGTTTAAACGGAGATCTCTATATAGATATAGGAAGTTATGTTGAGTTATAAGAGGATGAGAGAGAGATCTCTTAAAGCCACAAATATTGTATTTGAACAATTTTGCTCCGGGTTGTAAAAGCTCTGGCTCTCTAAGTACCTTCCATGGCGCTCACATCTTTTGATTGAAAATTCTGAGTTTTCGACTTGCCTCTTCTATCACTCAATTCATTGCGTCATTGTATTTATATGCGTCATTACGTCATTGTATTTAATGGTCTTTGCGTCATTGTCTACTCTATTCATTCAATATTAAGTTTAAATATTCGTGTGTTTAATGCAGGTATGGATGATGAGGAGTTTCTTTCTTCTTTGTCACCGCGCGTTTCTACTCCATCCGCATCTCCCTCTATTTCGGAGCATTCGGCGCGCTCCGAAGCTTCGGCGTCGACGAGATGAGCTTCACACTCGTCTAGACACCGGCACTCTAGTGGTGGCGGTGGCGGTTGTTGTGGGGATTCCGCCACCGATGCCTCCACACCGCCTCGTGTTCGACGAGGCTCTTTACGCTCCCCTTCTTTGCCCACCCCCACACCAGCCACAGCATCGCCATCTACGCCAGGTTTTGCACGGCTGACTGTTCCTAGCAGCTACACACCTCTACCTACTCCGCCAGGGGCCACCCCACTCGACACTCCTCGCTTCGGGGCCCAAATGCCGGTGGAGACACCTGACGTCCGTACCCCCATCGACACGCCGCTAGAGACCCCTGCCGGGACACCCAGGTTCACGCGTCACCGGCCAGAGGGCTTGCCTTACTCCGTCGACTTCAGCGGCGGCATCATCATGGATGATGACGGCAAGAAGGTGATCTCGCGCATGCGTGGTCTTTTCTCTCATCTGTTTAGACACTACATACTAAACAAATGGAGTGAAGTACCAAGTGATTTAAAAAACAGAGTCATCAGCATACTTCATGATGAGTTTCCCGTTCCAACACGGGATCAGCACTTCAATGAAGACCTGATGAAGATTCGAATGCGCGAATACTGCAAACACAAGCGTTCCGAAGTGCAAAAAGCAATCAAGCATGGGTGGAACAGGCCAGATTGGCTGGCCAAAGAAGATTGGAAGAATGCGAAGAAAGCAGCGCGCGAGAATCTCGACAAGTGGAAGCAACAAAAGGATACAGCCAGAGCGCGAGTAGAGGCAGGGAGCTCGCACCACTTGGGGAGCGGTGGATGGGCATCATTTGAGGCCGATTTTGTAAGTGTTTTCGCATTGCTCTTTATGTTCGATAGTTTAGGGTTAATGAGTTTTTTAATTCTAACATAATGAATTCTTTGTATGTTTTGACAGTGGTCGATGACAGGACGTGATCCCACACCGTACGAGCGCGAGTACGCAGGCAGGAAGGGCTTAAACGCCCTGATGGACATTCTCAGTTCTCGCGGCGGCATGGTTAGTATTAGGGTTTACTCTTTTCTATTTTTTGTATTGTTTTATAAATGTCGTTATATGTTTGTACTTACTGAAAGCTGTCTTATTGTCTTTTTTTGCAGAATCCGACAGATACGCCGCTTGGACGCGATGAGACGTCTGACTAGACGACGTCAGTTTAGCCGTAGCTAGATAGCATTAGTTTAGGGTTTCTCATAGCTTATGTATCATGAGACGGATTTTATACGTCTTTTTGAACCATGTATATTATTACATTTGTCACCGCAGTTCATTTTGCCAATCAATTCTTTATGCCTATGATGTTGTACAATTGTCATTATTACATTTGCCAATCAATTCATTTTGCCTATGATGTGTACAATTGTCAATTTTACGCTTGTCAATTTTGCAAACAATGCGTCTTGTGGGCGACTATTTTGGGTCTATTATCTACCCTTGCACTTTTTTAAAAAAGTGAATCAAGTACAATATGGTTGATGGGTGGCAGGGCATTCAATGCCCTGTCACCAAAAAAAAAAATCTCTCGGGCGTCGCTATAACCGTCGCTATTTATGGCTCTGTAGCGTCGCTATGAGCGTCGCTATAGACTTCTGTGTAAACGTCGCTATAACCGTCGCTATGAGCGTCGCTATGACCGTCTCTATATAGCGACGCTTATAGCGACGCCTATAGCGACGCAAATAGCGATGCTCTCATAGCGACGCTATTAGTGACGGTTTTAGCGACGCCGGGGGTTATTAAAACCCAGTGTATTTCCGTCGCTAACAGCGTCACAAGAGCACACAACCTCTTGTAGTGGAACTATTTGAATGGTTCTATCGTAGAATCATTCATCGAATGCAAGCAAAAGAAGTCTTGGCCTATTCAGCAAGAGCACAAGCCATCAGACATTTACAACAACAAAAAGTTAAAAGATCAATGGCATACAACAACTCCGGTGCTCGTGAAAGTCAACGAAGGTGGAGAGAGACAATGGTGTATGTGAACCAAACCACAAGTGGAGAAAGATACTCTGAGTGGATGACATTGTACAAAATTTCTGTAATACATGATCTTATACAATTGCTACTTTAAGTGTATCAAGATTTTGAAGGTTCAATTTTGTTTTTTGGCACATCACCCTTGTAACGAATCATCAGATGTTTGCCATACTCTAAAAGTTCATCTGGGTTTTGTCTACCAAGAGCTAGTTCCATTGTTGTGTAAGTGTAGTAATACGCTACCCGACCACCTGTATAGCCCGGGCAGTAACCAAAACAATCTCTAGCAAACACTTTGTCCACAAGAATGACTTTATCTGCACTTTTGGGCAGCACGGGTCCACCCAAGAAGCGTGATAGTGTCTTTAAGGTGTAAGTTGCTATTGAACCCTCTTGTGACATGGAATTTACTATCGGCGACTCGCAAAGCTTTGAAAGGTACTGCGCTAGGGCCGCATCCCTTCCACGATACTCTCGAGTCCGCCTCCGAAGGAAGTCATCCTTGTTAGCAATCCAAGACTGCACATATCATGTCTGAGTAATTCACACACACACACACACACACACACACAGAGTTACCATGAATCTCTCATCCTGCAGAAAGAGGTTTTTCTGCCACCCACAGGTCTACAGATGTAGTTAACCCCTGACCTGAATGGTTAAACCAATCCTCCACTTCTTTGTTACTTGTTGATGGTCTTAGGCTTTGTCTTATTGCTTGGAAGGTGGCTTCATCAGGTAGTGTCTCCTTGTATTTTTCAGCTTTCTCAAAGCATCTTCTCAGGCATTCCATTGGATTGCTGGATGTTTCCATTCCCTCATCATCACTACTATCCTCTGAAACAAATCCACTCCTCTCCTCTTGGACTCTGGAAATGATAGACAGGGAGAAGTCCTCCCTTAAATAAAAGATGCTTTGCACATCATGTAAAAAGATATAGGTCCTGTCTCCAATCCTGAAGTCAGGCACAGTAGGCAGCATCATCTGAGCATGCTTCTCAGTGAAGTTATTGACATCCAAAGGTAGTTTGATTTCTGTGGTTTTCATAGAGAGCATCTTACTTCTTTGTACTTCAATTGCCTCAACCTCAAGGTCGACTGTATCTTCAGCCTCCTCGACTTCTTGTATATGTGTTGTCTCCTCGCATTCT